>NW_024881745.1:0-600000 GCF_019059575.1 Amphibalanus amphitrite
GAGAGTTTGCCAGCACCACGCGACTAAACCAAGTGAAGTGAAAGCATGCCGACGAAATGTGTCCAAAAGCATGTCATTCAGGATAAAACTGTAGCTCTGGTGTAATTGGATTAGCATGCGAAGTGAGACATTTTCTTTGCTGAGGTAGGTAACGATGATGAAAAGATGGTGTCCTGAAAAAGGTTTGGTCATTTGCTGAGTTTCATTTTTAAATTTTCCATTAACCCGCGCCCCGTAGGGGGGGGGGGCGAAACGGCCCCCTGTCCTTTTCCGTCGATATCTCCAAAACGGCTGGATATATCCCACCAATTTTTCAGGACCCCTCCGGGCATCAATTTTACACATTGTGACAAAAAAGTTGTCAGGGGCTATGATAGGCTGGCCACAATTGACGTCAGAATGACGTCATGTTCTGCCATTTTCGACCGAAAAAAGACCTTCGCGAGAAGAGCTGTCAGGCCTACAGCTTTGAAGATACAAAAAAAAAATGATCAAGACTTAAGAGGTTCAGAATTGTCAGGACTACAAAACTACAATGTCGGATTTTTGAAATTTGAGATTCGACCCCTAAAAAACATAAAAACATTTTTTTGGAAATATTAGCCGAAAAATCCAAAGTTTTTTGAGTTTCGAAAAAAACGGAATATATGTGATATTACCTGCCGTCTTCTTTCTACATACCAAATTTCAGATCGATATCTCGTTTTTGGTCAAGTTATAGCGAACAAAACTGTTCAAAATGATGACGTCAAATTTTCAAACTCCATTTTTGGCAATTCTAGACCACGTAGGGCAAACCAAAAACCACCATTAGGCTCCCCGTGACGAGCTGCATCGAATCAATACCCATTTTATGCAAAAATATCAACTTTGAAATTCGACCTAATTTGACCTGACCTTGACCTGACCTTCACCAAAACGTGACCTAAGCTGGCCCCAAAGGCTGCCTGACCCACATAATCGCATTTGTCATGTAAAATGGACCATAAAACATGTATCACACGACACTTTCATATTGAGACCCCCCAGTGACCTGACCTCTGTGACCTGACCTGGTATCAGCGACCTCAGAAAGCAAAGTATGTGTTTGACGAACAATGTACCATCGACGGTTTTTAATAACTTACCAATTTACTCGATTTCACAAAACATTTCTTGTTCGACCTTTGACCGACCATCAGGTCAAAGGTCGGTGAAAATCCGACCTTTGACCTGACCTGTGACGTCATCGGTTTGACCTAGTTCAACGAAACTTTGTCACAAGGTAGTTCCCCGGTACGGCTGTCGAACACCGTTTGAATTTTGAAAATTGGCCGGAAAATTTCCGAGATCTTAGGGGGGGCCGAAACGCCCCCCCCCCCCTACGGATGGTAGGGTCCGCCGATAGCCCTACGGGACGTGGATTAAAATTTTACGTTTCTAAGTTTACCCTTTGACCTTCGCCCCAGTGGGGGGGGGGGCATATGTTACCAGCCTGTCGCGTTTTTCGCGTGTGAATAAAAAACCGCGGCGCGTAGCACCGCGCCGCTTGGAGTAGCTTTTGGTGCATCAATTTTGGACAATGTGTGAAATTTTTGACCCCAGGTCATGTCAGGTCAGGTCACCAGGTCAAGTTAACTGTCCAAGCCTAAACAAAAGTTTGCAATCATGTCCAGACTGCAGTGCTTGTCATAGAGGTTTTAAACTTGGTGGATTGCATGAAGTTATGGGCGCCTACAATTTGTATATCTCGGATTTTTTATTTCCGTGACCTAAGGTCAGGTCAGTGGCGTGACCTTACCATTTTAAGTCAATGGAGAAAAATGAAAATGCCTCTAGATCCGTGTGTACGCATAGGAACAGGCCAAATATTTCAGAATCACAATGATTTGGACCACCTGTGACGACCAAGGTGTCGTTTTTGCTGATATCCTCTAGAAAGGTCATTAGACGTCATTTGAGGCTACAAACAGATTTTTGCCAATAACTCTCGATTGGAAAGAGATAGAACGCTGGGGATGATATCATTGTGTTTGTCTTGCCGAGACGAATCGACTGATATGCAACATGACCTTTTCCGGTCAGGTCATGACCTTGACCTGAGGTCAATTTTGATGATGACCTTATCGACAGAAGAGTTCAAGAGCTATCGATTGCTTTTCCATGCGTTTTTCTAGCTATCATAGTTCCTGAGATAAATGCATGTTTGTGGAAAAATATAATGACATTTGACAAATTTTGACCCTTGATGACCTCCAGTGACCCCAATATTGCTCTAAGATGAAAAATGACCGAAATGCTTTCAAACGTACGCATTGAGAGCTATCTATTGCTTTTTACCGCGTCTTTCTAGCCCTCATAGTTTTTGAGTTAGAGGTGGGTGGTAGCATATGCCGCCCCCCCCCCCCCACTAGGGCGAAATTGGCTGAGACCGCCACTTGGGCGCGGGTTAAATTAAATTTATCTAAATTTTCCGTTTGTTTATTTGCGCAAATATGTAACAAATTAATTTACGAAATGATAGGAGTAAGGGATTTATACACATCGCCACAACGCATGGGGAGAACATCGTACATCTATCAAAGGTCAACCGACATCCACATATTTCCATTTTGATAATGTTATTCAGCATTCATACAATACAATGTCTTATGCAACTTTGTCTTATTGATTATACCTACCTAATGGTAATCCATAGCACTAGGTCTACAATTAGCCAGTCTGAAAGCATGCACGAAGCCAGCCGTCTGCCCTATTCGCCGTGCGAACCATTCGTTCCGCATGTGGCAGCGCAGGTTCGTCAAACCGTCCACGAGGGTTGCTGTGATACCACCCATATCGATTGAGGAGTTTCGGCGCGCGGGGCGCGGGCTGCCCCCCGCGGGCACTGGGTGGGGGGTGGGGGCAGGGGGACGGGGGCAGTGCGATTGTGGTACAGGCGTGAACACCGTATCGGCGCAAACGCCAGTGTTGGACGGACGAGCACGCGGTTGGTCTGGTGACGGTGCCGACCTGTCACTGGTGACGGTGCTGGGGTGTGTCACTGGTGACACTGGTGTCTGTGAAAGACCGGGGCATCACTCCTCGGTCTAATAAGCTCACTCGTAAGACCCGGAATATCTGCAGCTGGTGCTCTGCAGCCTCCGAGATTACCACTGTTCTTCTGCTACGGATTTTCGTACGGACGCTGCTGATTTTCGTACGGACGCTTCTGATTTCCGTACGAACGCTGCTGATTTCCGTACAATGTGAGATACATCCACGTGTTCCCAGCTCCAATCGGCGACCACCTGCATGATAACTGTTAACTGATAACCGGGCCTCTACCCATCGTGTATAACCTGTCTAAACACTGTGTGAAGGGGTGTTACACAGCCGGTACCTATCAGCAGCACAGCTGTCGCGTCAGAGAACAGAGCTCAGAAGTCGGGCTGCAACCACCCCAACGGACAGCTAGTGTCATTTGACGGGTCCTCTTAGGCGGTCGTAGCGCTTCTGAGCCATTGAGAGGGCTGTTAGTGTGACGGATTTGACATATGAGAGAAGTTCGGCCGACGTGAAGTCGGGGTAGCGGTTAGTGGTGAAAAGTGCACCTTCATAGACCTCCGTCGGCACAGAATCGAACCAAATGCTTGGATCTGACCGAGCATTCCGTTCAGAGCAAGACAACGTCGTTACGTTTGCACTAGCTTAATAAAAAGCCACTAACTAACTCCAGAGCCTAGAGTCATCCTGACCAGCTGCAATCGTGTGAGGAGTGACCTGACGATGCACTGAAAACGTCGGCACGATGCATGTCGGAGGAAAAAGAACGCGGTAACGTCCTGCCATCATACTTCTCGTGCGCATAATCACAAGTCAAGTATATTTTAACAAACTCCAGTGAAGTGGAAATGGGATCTGAAGTCAGCTGGTGGTCGGCTGTCGTCACTGGTGAGGTAATAAATAAAGGACACGAGCAAAACTGGTGACAACACCGATGCTGATAAAAACAGCCCGGTACATCGATCCTCAGCCAGGCTACAGCTTGACGAGCAGCTGTGCCATCCTCTGAACATTCGCGCATTCTCACCACGTTGTACTTGTGCAAGTCTGCCGGGTGCCTGATGCGTAACATTGACGCAGCACAATAACTAGATCTTCGACAAAAAGACAAGATGCGAATACACCTACGAAAGAAGCTTCTGCTGGCCTGCATCCTTACCGGCATATTCGTCTTCAAGGTCACAGTTTTTATCTACGGTAACTCACAGGTGAGAGAGAAAGAGAGAGAGAGAGAGAGAGAGAGAGAGAGAGAGAGAGAGAGAGAGAGAGAGAGAGAGAGAGAGAGAGAGAGAGAGAGAGAGAGAGAGGCCAGAGGAGATAGTTGGAGGGAAAGCGAATGGGAGAAAGAAGAGGAGAGTAGTTTGGTGTGGTTTCTCTTCAGAAATACTCAGAATAATATATCGATGAATCGCGTCTGAAGTTCCTTTTCCCAGACTCAGAGCCCACACTCCTTATCTTTTATAAAAAGATAAGCATAGCGTGTAAGTAATGTTTTATTAACCCTCGCATGTGTGCGGTGTTTGCCAGCTTCTAATGTGTAGGGGGGGGGGGGGTCGGTTGGACCCCCCCTTGCCGTTTGGCCCCTGATCGAGCTAGAGCTTCGCGGAAAAAACGAGCGTGTTGCCCGTGACGAGAGGAAGCCGATGATACCCAATTTTAACCCGCGCACCGACGGGGGGGGGCGGATATCCGCCCCCCCCTGAGGTTTTTCGCGAATAGCGGGAAAACCGCGGCGCGTAGCGCCGCGAAATTTGGTATGACTATTCCCTTATCAATTTTACACATGGTGTGCAAGTTTGAACCTCCTACCTTTCAAGGTCAGGTCACCAGGTCACTTTGAATGACCCAACCTCAAGTCACTTTTTTGCAACTTTGTCACCGTGCCAGAGCTACAGTAGATGTCGGAGGCCTTTGAAAGTCGCAGGATGTTATTAGGTCATTAGTAGCTACAATTTGTATATCTCGGAATTTTGATATCGGTGACCTAAGGTCAGGTCAATTTCGCGACCTCCCCATTATAAGTCAATGGGGGAAAAATCAACTCCCTGTTTTTACCACTAAAACGGGTCGGAATGGCCCCATATACCATACATGACTTCATATACGATCAACCTTCACTACCTTGAGGTCTGTTTTGCTGTTGGGCAGCTGTGAGGTCATGTGACGTCATCAAAGGTCACCAAAGGTTTTTGGCCAATAACTCCGTACAGGAACAAGATACAGACGCGTGGATGGTCTCATTATGTTCAGCTCGTCAAGACGCATCGAATGATATACATGATGACCTCGAGGTCACGTGACCTGAGGTCAACCTTTGACCTTGACCTTTCGAGGTCAACATATATATCATTCGATGCGGATTGACGAGAGGATCACGATGATGCCCTTAGTTTGTTCCTATCTTGACTAATTCGAAAGTTATTCGAGAAAAACTCTCTCCATATTCAGCGCCGCCATTTTGACTTTTTCGACCCCTGTGACGTCATCTTTGACCTGACCTGAAAATGACCTTAGTAAAAATTGTAGATCTTGGCCGTGCGTATCCGATGCCGTTTACCGCTTGTCGCTATCTTGCTTCGTTCTCGAGATCTCAGGGGGGGGCGGTCATCCGCCCCCCCCCCGTCGGTACTAAGTTGGCGCAGACCCCCGTCGGTGCGCGGGTTAATGTCCTAGGTCATTGGTTGACCTTCCAGGTCAGGTCAATGACCCAAAGTCGGGAAAATCGGGACCTATTAGAAAGTCGTAAAGTGTGGCTGCTAAGGGGTTTTTCGGGGTGCTGATCACGAATATCGTGCTAGTTTTGATCACAGATGATGATGATGTCTTTAAGCATTTAGACCAGGTCGGGTCAGGTCAGGTCAGGTCAACCAGTAGGGGCTGTGACAGGTATTCGTAGTACGTGTCAACCGCCTCTGACAGATTCGTAACATGTTACGAAGGCACCAAAACTACTTCGTAAATGTTCAAATGGTTGCTAAATTCGAATTCAGCTCCAAAAACTAGCCTAGAAACATGTAAAACTCGAAAAAGTGAACCGAGGTCACCCGAGGTCACCAAAGGTCAATGACCTGACCTGACCTTCAGGTGACCTTGACACCCACCCTAATGCATGGGAGCAACATCAAATCACATGTTTGAACGTTTGAAACCACGAAAAGCTTGCAAACGCGCGGCTAATGCGAGCCGACATACGCAGAATCGCGATTCCGGCCAAACATGGTCTCGGAAAAGAGGTCACAGGTCAAAGGTCATTTGGGTCAGGCTCATGAAATTTTCAGGGTAGGTGTAAAATTGATCAATCATGCGAGGGTACTGAAAGTTTCGTCGCGATCGGCCGCTTTTTACGCGAGTTATTCGCGAAAAACCATGGGGGGGTCCATCCGACCCCCCCCCCTACACATGCGAGGGTTGATACATGGATAGCCGGGTTGATGTTACAAACGACATTAACCCGGCCGGGCCCGGGGGCTATCTCAACCACCGCACCTGGGGGCGTTTTCGCCCCCCCCCCCCCCGGGGCTAACTCCGTAAATAAGGAAAACTACGGGAACAAAAGCGGTACCACACGAAAGGTTTTACAAGACGATTCAATAAAGCACATAAAATGTTTGACCTCAGGTCGATTTTCAACGTCAGAGGTCATCGTCAAAAGCAAAAACCGGCACATGTGTGCATAGTGATCTCAAAGTAAGTGTTTCAGAGGATTACATGATGCATAAGAACGCCCGAAATCGGTGTGAAATGAACTAAAAGAATGGGATGATTTCGAAGATGTGCTCAACATTCAAGGTTTACCTCAAACTTTGCACTTTTCGTACCTATATCTTGTATGCTAAATTCAGAGATGTTTTGAAATGCTTTAAAGCTTATCAGGCACCTGTTTGTGGTTCACATCTTACGATAAAAGGCTGCTCCAAAGTTGAGGTCACTGAATCCTTGCTGGAGGCTATTTCACTGATTCAAGTTAGTAATAGTAATTGAGATAATTTTGCTATCCGGAGGCTCCAAATGAATGCTTAGAGCAAAATAGATGCCAGATTCTTGATCAAAAGCTTGATGAATCCATCATATAAGTACGACCATTGATTTGCCAAGGTCAACTAAAGGTCATTCGACGTCACATGATGTCAACATAAACCTGACCTTTTCCAAACAATTATGTTAGTCGACGCGGCTTGACAATACGAATGCGTTGGCTGCCGTATCTCTAGGGTCATTTTTGTTGAAGTTATTAAAAAAAACCACCTGGGGTCGTTGACCTGACCTACCTTAGGTCACCAAAATTACATTTTTTATTTTTTTTTTATGTCAAAAGGTACACAAATGTGTTCGTAATTTGTCTTTACCTATAAACTTACCTAAAATTTGCCAGCGGCCCTGAATGCGACACGCCATTGTCCCCTCTCCTCTGGACGAACAAAGTACACTGAACACTGACTAACTAGTTACACTGACTAAGCTACGTCCCCCTCCTGACCATCAAGGATCACGCAAAGGGAGGGTGCACCTTGTCCCGGGCTTCCGACCCGCCTTGCGTCCCCATCACGGTACGGGGCAGCTCGTGATGGACAATCTCGGCCCTCCTCCCAGTTCCCGGCAGTTGGGCGAACTCGGTCGCGCGCAGAATAGGTGCACGCAACACTTGTATTGTATTGTATTGTATTGTATTGTATTGTATTACCGTCATGGACAATCCACACGAGGCGTGGCGATTACAGTCCAGAGTCTGACTTCCGGAGGATGACGCCGTCGATGCACCATCATGAGGGGAAGCATTGTACACCTGTGCAGCCCGGGACGCAGGGCACTGGGTGCGAGCAGCGATGACCTTCACCGACCTGTGGTTCCGCTCCACAATCGAGTTCCCAGTTGACCGGTGCATTGCTCTGAAGCGCAGCGAGCACTGCAAATTCCCGGCTACGGAATACGGTGCCGTTATCCGCCAGCAGTTCGACTGGGGAGCCATGCTCTAAAAATATCTGCCTCAGCTGCGCCGTCACATTGCCCGAGTCCGACCCGCGTAGTGGGCGCCACACGCAACACCACGACGGATCGCAATCAGTGACAGATAAGCACCTACGACTGATCGCGGTAGTGTGTAAACTCAATGGCAAGGTCTCACTTCCACAGCTCCCCGCCACGCCACTTAGTGGGTGCCGGGTCCACTGCGCGGCACGCATCACAGTTTGAAACCACGCTGTGCGTTCCGCGTGATATTGGGCGAAATGTTGCGGCGGGCAAAGTACAGAGTTCGCCGATCACCGGGGTGTCCAGCTCTGGTACGCCAGCTCGCTGATGGCCGACAAATCGTCTGTGGCAGCAGTGTCACCCCCGACACCATCGGCATCACCGCTGCGAGCGTCAACCTCCGCATCAGTCGCTGGCTCAGTCACACATGAGGTCACAACTTGACCTTTTCCAAACAAAGCATACATATATGTCATTCGAATTTCGAAGCGGCTTGACAAGACAAATGCGTTGGTGCCACTGCCGGAGCTCTAGGCCCATTTTTGTTAAAATCATTTGGGAAAAACTAAAACCCCAGCCGTTGACCTCAGGTCTGACCTCAGGTCACCAAAATCATTTTTTACCTAGGTAAGACGTAACACAACCGTGCGCATAAATTATTTTTACATCTAATCCTTTATTTTGGCATCTATTTGAAGTTCCCGTCCATGACGCCGAAGTTTGCCGTGCAGGGGTCTAGAAAAATCGATCCTGTCGCGTCATCAAAGGGGGCTAGGTCCTTTTTTAAACTCAAGAAGATATGAAGTTGATAAGGAAAAGGGTACGAAGAGTATGGATGGAGCTTTTCCAGGAAAGTTGGTGGGGCAAAAAGTTGTGAATTCTACAACGTCCGACTGTTAAGTTCGATAAAATACGACAATAAATTAGTTATTTTCATTACAGAGATAATATTTTGCATAACACAGACATTTCAAAGCTCCTCAATGCGAAAAAAACACTGGTTTGCTAAGCAGTAAAGTCCTGCAAATCGGCTTAAGTTGGTGGGACAAAACGCTTAGGTGGGGCAAAATGGCAAGTTGATGGGGCAGCCGCCCCACCAAGTGAATAGGAAGCTCCGCCCCTGACTAAGGGTTTCGTTTTTTTTTCTATCCCTAAGCGTTCGGGAGCTAGCGCCAATGTTCTGCTGGAGGGGGACGACCCCCCTCCTCCGGGCCCGCGAGGGCTAAGGGATGAACCAACACGTCTCATCCGGATTTTCGTTGTCCACTGAAATGCTGAAGCCGAGTGTTCCATGAATGTAGCGTTCACTGTTCTGAAGCGTATTTTCATTCGTATTTTTACTCGCCCACTGCTTTTGCACGTCATGTGGAAACAATGGGTTGGCCGGAATGACCGGCTGTGTCGCTTTGATGAATGGATTTACCTACCCATACGATGATGAGGTCACTGAGACTAGTATCGGGTCTGACACGTCACTCATCAGATGAAGGTCACATGTCACGAAACGAACACTGACCGTCTGAGCGGGTCACGGGGTCGGGTAAGGGCTGACCCTCCGTAGGGGAGGTGGGTCTCGTATAGTTACCACGCTGCCTGCCCGTCATTGCGTGTCGCCGTGTTGCCTGGCGAGCCTTCCACGGTCGATAACGAGCACATACTGTAAGGAGCGGTACAATTCCAACACAAGGGAGGGTATTGAAATATGACCCACCGGCAGGGACCGCAACGCCGCCAACAGCGCCGCTCAGTTATTTTAGTAGCAATACGGGCGTTCATGTTATTGTTACGTGCAGTTTGGTATGTTTAGTGACTATTTGGTGGTCTTGTTATTACTTTGTAAATATAATGTTCTACGATTTTGACTATGGATTCAATCCAAACATAAGCCACCTCTTCAGCCTCGATTCGGATCTTTGTATCGAATTTATATTGATTTTGCTCGGATTTATAATGGGTGTGTAACCCGTTTAAATGTTGTCTGGCTTGTTGCATGATAAGGATTTGGTGGGGCTCGAGTTTTCTCGTGTTTGGTGAGGATATCTAATGTCAGGTCCTTCAGGGTCCACACTGTGCACCTGCAGGCAGTACTCCAATCGGCATCTTTCGCCACCCTTGATGTTTATCCAGTATATACGACGGTTGAGATGGTTACAACGTAGCGGACTCCACTGCCTCAAAGCAACCAGTGTGTTACGACAGCTATTGCTACACAGGACCGCGTGCCACAGATACGACCGATAGCAATTACCCACTAAATTGGCGCCGATAAGGTATCTAATAGTAGCTCAGCTCTCCAGAGGTCACTATCGCCAGTGGCCAACTTTTTTGGCGAGGTCACATAAAAGTAAAATTAAATGTGACCTCGAATTAATTAAATGAGTAATTAATTCGAGGTCACATAATTCGAGGTAATTAATTAAATGAAAAATTAAATGAATACTGTGCTGGGTAGCGGGCAATAGTAAATATGTTGCATGATGTGGCGTTTCGGTAGCCCGAGGGTGAACGCCGAAACATGCTTCATTGTCCGAGGCGTATCCGAGGGCAATTGAGGTTTTTGCCCGTCTCGCTGGGGTAGGTAATTGATTTCCGAGTTGTCTGCTGGGAACATTTAACACCCTCCGCCCCCCGCCCCCCCCCCCGTTCTGACTGGTGAGTGACGAAACGTGGCAGCAACTGCAACTGCCGTCTGCTAGGTAAATACATATATTGCACAAAATGAAAATACGAGTATCATCCTATCTGAAAAATATCATCTTGTTGGGTACTTTATTATCTTTCGATTTTCCTGGGTCCTGCTTTTTTCTCTAACCTCCACGTGTTGACCCGTCTAGCTTTCTGACTGACCCCACCTTTTTTTGGCAGGATGAGCCCCAGTTCACCACTCCCCCGGCAATTTTAGTATCGGGAGGGCGGAGCCGCGTGCACGCCGTCAAGGTGGAGCCGGCGCCACTCCCCGAGGGGCAGAGCAGAGGGGCCGTGCTGGTGGCGCGAGCGCTGCCCAGCGGTCAACTGCCGGCTGATGAGGCCGTGCGTCCCTATCTGGGGCTGCGCAGCACATGGCAGAACGTTACATACTCGGTGGTGAGTTGGTGACGTCACTTAGATGTGACGTCAGTGGTGCAGAACGTCACCTAACTCAGTGGTGAGTTGGTGACGTCACTTATATGTGACGTCAATGGTGCAGAACGTTATCTACTCGCTGGTGGGTGTCATGCATCGTCTATGGCACATCATCTGCTTTTCGGGCATCAGCAAATAGTTCGACTGAGAAAAGAATTTAAAAAGATACATTTTTCGCTGCAACATCTTTGAAATGCAGGAGGGACGAATTGAGTTGACGTTGTACCTAAATGATAATACTTTGTCAAAATTTGTGTGAAACTTGAAAGAATTTCCTGCACCCATTGTTGAACGACGTGATATGGATAACGTTTTACCTTGCTGGCCAAAGCCACGTCAGTTCATTCACAGATATTGTGTGCTCTTTGCTCACCGACAGGGAAAGTTTTTCATCTTCTCCGCCTACTTCGATAGGCGACTGGATAAGAAGTTTGTTCGTATTATCGCCACGGGTCGGCTACGTCTTCCGCGCACCATCCGCGCCCTGCAGTGCGTCCTGCACTACAGCGACGGCTCGAAAGTGAGGGACTTCACATGAGTGGGGACTGAGTCGCCTCCTGCGAGGGAGCCCACTCGATATATCACAGTGACTCACAACGGTAGTTCCCGCGTCGGTTTATATAAGTATGCCAATCACAGTATCTGTTTGTTCTTTGTAATGCTGCATCGCGCGCTTTAACCCTATTAGTGGCAGGCTCCTGGCTACCCCTATTAGTGGCAGGGGGGGCTGTTTACGACCCCCCCCCCCTGATATCTCGAGATCTAACGGGCCGATTTTCAAAATTCAAACGGCATTCGATTTCGCTCAACGTGATCTACATTTCTAAAAAAAAAAAATGTCAATAGAGGGGGGTAAAAACGGGCAAATTGCAGATACATTTTAGACTGTTTATCACGGCCAGGTTTCCGAACCAATCTTAACGCAACTTTTGCCGATCGATAGAGAATGAATCAGGCGTTCACATGGATCCTAAAATATGCATTTTCAAAAATCATAGGCGGATACAGATCATTGAGATTGGGGATACATAACAAGTATAGTAAATAAGGTTTTTTTGATACTGTTTCTAAAAAGGGTGGTAATGGTTTTGTTATGTTACAATTTTCTTATGAGAGAACGACTACAATTGTATTGGTCATGCATAGGCGGTGTCAGGGCACCTATGTTGGGAGGTAAAACATACCCCCCCCCTTTTTGGACGCCTGGATCCGCCTATTACGGCAAAAACGTGTCAAAAGAGGATGCACAATAACTTTGTATATGTTATCACATGATACCTTTCATTCACTGTTCGTAAAACTGGTGCATACAGTTATAATACATCAGCATCGTGATCTTCGCCCAAATGACTCGCTTCACGAATAGGACCCCCCAATTCCCAGTGCTCTGGAGCCGCCCCTGGTAAAGTTATGAACTTGAAATTTTCAGGGAATGTGCCCAATTTAGTTTTAGGAAAAGTCAAAAAATTTCAGCATCGTAGGTTCAGCGGTTTTGGATATATTCCCGAAAAACCTGAGGGGTGGATGAAAACAACCCCCCCTGCCACTAATAGGGTTAACCCTCGCCCGTATAAGGGGGGGGGGGTCGAACGGACCCCCCCATGATTTTTCGCGAATAACTCGGGTAAAAAGCGGCCGATCGCGACGAAACTTTCAGTACCCTCGCATTGATCAATTTTACACGTTACCTGAAAATTTCATGACCCTGGCCCCAATGACCTTTGACCTGTGACCTCTTTTCCGTGACCATGTTTGGCCGAAATCGTGATTCGGCGTATGTCGGCTCGCATTAGCCGGGCGTTTGCAGGCTTTTCGTGGTTTCAAACGTTCAAACATGTGATTTGATGTTGCTCCCATACATTAGGGTGGGTGTCAAGGTCACCTGAAGGTCAGGTCAGGTCATTGACCTTTGGTGACCTCGGGTGACCTCGGTTCACTTTTTCGAGTTTTACATGTTTCTAGGCTAGTTTTTGGAGCTGAATTCGAATTTAGCAACCATTTGTACATTTACGAAGTAGTTTTGGTGCCTTCGTAACATGTTACAAAGCTGCCAGAGGCGGTTGACACGTATTACGAATACCCGTCACAGCCCCTACCGGTTGACCTGACCTGACCTGACCCGACCTGGTCTAAATGCTTAAAAACATCATCTCTGATCAAAACTAACACGATATTCGTGATCAACACCACGGAAAACCACATAGCAGCCACACTTTACGACTTTCTAACAGGCCCCGATTTTCCCGGTTTTCGGGTCATTGACCTGACCTGGAAGGTCACCCGATGACCTAGGACCATAAAATTGGGTATCATCGGTTTCCTCTCGTGACGGGCAACACGCTCGTTTTTTCCGCGAAGCTCTAGCTCGATCAGGGGCCAAACGCGAGGGGGGGTCGTACCAACCCCCCCCCCCCCTTGTGCCGTCGAAGGACGCAAAATGGCCTGTGTCGGCGAGGGTTAACCCTCGCCCGTAATGGGGAGGGGGGTCGAACACCCCCCATTGGTTTTTCGCGAATAACTCGCGTAAAATGCGACCGATTGCGACGAAACTTTCAGTACCCTCGCGTTAGTCAATTTCACACCTACCCTGAAAATTTCATGACCCTGACCCAAATGACCTTTGACCTGCGACCTACTTTTCGAGACCATGTTTGGCTGGAATCGCGATTCGGCGTATGTCGGCTCGCATTAGCCGCGCGTTTGCAGTCTTTTCGTGGTTTCAAGCGTTCAAACATGTGATATGATGTTGCCCCCATGCATTAGGGTGGGTGTCAAGGTCACCTGAAGGTCAGGTCAGGTCATTGACCTTTGATGACCTCGGTTCACTTTTTCGAGTTTTACATGTTTCTAGGCCAGTTTTTGGAGCTGAATTCGAATTTAGCAACCATTTGAACATTTACGAAGTAGTTTTGGTGCCTTCGTAACATGTTACGAAGCTGTCAGAGGCGGTTGCCACCTACTACGAATACCCTTACTGGATGACCTGACCTGACCTGACCCGAACTGGCCTAAATACATGAAGACATCATATCTGTGATCAAAACTAACATGATATTCGTGATCAGCTCCCTGAAAAACCCCATAGCAGCCACACTTTACGACGTTCTAACAGGTCCCGATTTCCTCCCTTTGGGGTCATTGACCTGACCTGCAAGGTCAACCAATTACCTAGGACCTTAAAATTGGGTATTATCGGCTTCCTCTCGTCACGGGAAACACGCTCGTTTTTTTCCGCGAAGCTCTAGCTTGATCAGGGGCGAAACGGCAAGGGGGGGTCCAACGGCCCCCCCCCCCTTATACGTCGCGGCTGGAAAAACACCAATACGGGCGAGGGTTAATTTATTTACAAAATAAGTATAGTGTTCTGGAACAAGCAACTGAATTACATTTCCATCTGAGTTGATAAGGTGGATCGATTGGTTCATTGATCTGAATTGAATTGGAATCGTACTGAGGTGAATCACCGACACGTTGATATTGATTTATATTTCAAGGATAAATAAATTCAATGGAATGTAATCAGTGATCTAAGCGGTAAAGTTGATAGACGGTAGGCAGATTATAGAATTATTCAATGATGCCTCCTTCGTTCCTCTACAGACATTTTTTTATAAAAGCGAAATACGTCGCAAAGTCTCTCTAGCTGCAAAAAAAAAAAAATCCTGAGTGTGCCTGATTAGCTCCTTAGAGCCGTGAGGGCAGTGGATAGCGGTTCAAGGAGGGATGGGGTAGCTGTGCCGCCTCTCTCTCTCAAGTTTGGATTGTCTGAATTGTCTTCGGCAGTAGCGGCGGAACACCTTCAATTAACCCTCGCCCGTATTGGTGTTTTTCCAGCCACGAACGTATAAGGGGGGGGGGGGTCCGTTGGACCCCCCCCTTGCCGTTTCGCCCCTGATTGAGCTAGAGCTTCGCGGAAAAAACGAGCGTGTTGCCCGTGACGAGAGGAAGCCGATGATACCTAATTTTAAGGTCCTAGGTCATTGGTTGACCTTGCAGGTCAGGTCAATGACCCAAAAGTCGGAAAATCGGGACCCGTTAGAACGTCGTAAAGTGTGACTGCTATGGGGTTTTTCGGGGCGCTGATCACGAATATCATGTTAGTTTTGATCACAGATGATGTCTTAATGCATTTAGTCCAGGTCGGGTCAGGTTAGGTCAGGTCAACCAGTAGGGGTCCTGCCGGGTATTCCTAGTAGGTGTCAACCGCCTCTGACAGCTTCGTAACATGTTACGAAGGCACCAAAACTGCTTCGTAAATGTTCAAATGGCTGCTAAATTCGAATTCAGCTCCAAAAACTAGCCTAGAAACATGTAAAACTCGAAAAAGTGAACCGAGGTCACCCGAGGTCACCAAAGGTCAATGACCTGACCTGACCTTCAGGTGACCTTGACACCCACCCTGATGCATGAGGGCAACATCATATCACATGTTTGAACGCTTGAAACCACGAAAAGACTGCAAACGCGCGGCAAATGCGAGCCGATATACGCCGAATCGCGATTCCGGCCAAACATGGTCTCGAAAAGTAGGTCACAGGTCAAAGGTCATTGGGGTCAGAGTCATGAAATTGTCAGGGTAGGTGTAAAATTGATTAACGCGAGGGTACTGAAAGTTTCGTCGCGATCGGCCGCTTTTTACGCGAGTTATTTGCGAAAAACCATGGGGGGGGGGTCCGTTCGACCCCCCCCCCCCTATACGGGCGAGGGTTAAGGGGGGGGGGGGCACTGCCGACTTTTGGTCCCATTCTTTCCATGCAACGTCCATAGGGCTTATGTTAAAATGCCCAAATCAAAGGGGGGCGCACGGTGCACCGGTGCCCTCCCCGTTCCGCCGCCTATGGTCTTCGGGACATTTAGCAGTCTTGTTCTGTCCCGGCAGATCACATTCCCTGTTCTCTCTTGACATTATAATTTTATAGGTAGGCATCAGTTACTCTGCTGTCCCTGGACCTGAGACAGTAGGTAGGCTACTCTTGGCAGATAACGTCTATTTTTTTTTCTGGTCAGTGAACAGTCTGTTCTCCGTTTCGGCAACTGATGGACTGATGGTCTATTTTTTTCTCGGCTGTTGACACTTTGTTCTCTGCCTATAGGCAGCCTACATGACCTGTTCTCTCTTTCTCTCTCTCTCTCTCTCTCTCTCTCTCTCTCTCTCTCTCTCTCTCTCTCTCTCTCTCTCTCTCTCTCTCTCTCTCTCTCTCTCTCTCTCTCTCTCTCTCTCTCTCTTTCCCTCGGCAGGAGACGGTAACCGCCGAACACAAGGTGATCCGGGAGAACTGGGGCCTGGCCTACACGGCCCGGTTCGTGCTCTGTAACACCGACAGACTCCCGCTCAGGGTGTCACTGGTGGAGAAACTGGACGATCCCAACCCGGCTACTGTGAGTCTATGATTGTGGCATGACTCTTGTCAGTTAACCGACAGAACATGATAAGCGCACTCTTTTATTCAGGTAGATATATCAAATCTAGATGTCTACCAAATGCACAGGTCATACTTCTTTAAAAAAGCTAGCAGACCATTGCGTTGATGCTTGCTTTAAAAAGCTAAAATCTTTAAGATTTGATTAATATCATTAAAGAGGATAAAACTCAAAATTTCAACCAGTTTCATTTCGTATTTCCCGCTCGTTCAAAATGCATGTAGGCGCTCTCGGCGCTACCTTTCACCCAGTTTCCTTTGGCCACCACCAGGTGGCAGTGTCCGACCTGGACCCGTCCGTGGAGCGGCTGGGCGACTTCGCCGTGTGCGTCAAGCCGTTCCACTACCAGTTCAACCGCGCCGTGTGGCTGGTGGAGTTTATCGAGTTCCACCGGCTGCTGGGCGTCAACCACTTTGTGTTCTACAACCACACGGTTGGCGCTGACGTGCAGAGGGTGCTGCGCTTCTACGAGAGCCGCGGAGTGGCCACCGTGATCCAGTGGGAGATGCAGCTCAGGTGAGGGACGGGATAGCTGTCGGACGGACAGTGCTGGTTTTAGGAACGGTCGAGGTGCACCTCAGTGCATCTTTTCTGGTTGCTTATATATGCTTTGGTTTTGCTAGGTTTTAAGCATACACTTTACGGTATACCTACAGAACACTGCCTATTACGTCACGCTTTGCAATTCGATATTGCTGAGATAGTTCCGATCATTATGTTCATATTCACATACATCCTTCTAATCCAAGTCTATGGTAACACAAATCTATGGACCGTGTTAAACACGGTCACCAACAGCACATGACCTGCCGGTCTCTAACCCGGGCGCGCTACCATCTGCCTTCCCCCCCCCCCTCTCGCCAGGTCACAGAAGGAGATTCGTACCGAAAACATGTTCGCAGCGCTCAACGACTGCGTGTACCGCTCCATGTACCGGTACCGGTACGCGCTGCTCGTGGACGTAGACGAGTACATTGTACCGCGACAGCACCTCGGCTATGGGGATATGTTTGAGCTGCTGGATAGCCGGCGGCGAGCTAACTATGGCTCCTTTGTGTTCAAGGTAGGGAGAGAGAGAGAGAGAGAGAGAGAGAGAGAGAGAGAGAGAGAGAGAGAGAGAGAGAGAGAGAGAGAGAGAGAGAGAGAGAGAGGGAGAGAGAGAGAGAGAGAGAGAGAGAGAGAGAGAGAGAGAGAGAGAGAGAGAGAGAGAGAGGGAGGGAGGGAGGGATTGCATAGGTACTGAGCCACTGTAAAGGCTGATGGATGAACATGCATGAACAAGCTTGAATGGAAGGACAGCTGCTGCACTTCCAACATGTGCCGCTGAAGACCTGTTTGTCCTTTGAAGACCTAAAGTGTCCTAAAGTGTTTGTGTCCTAAAGACCTAAAGTGTTTGAAGACCTAAAGTGTCCTTTTGTCATTGCAGAACTGTTTCTTCTACCTATATTGGGAGAACGACACAGCAGTGGCGGAGCAGCTGCAGCTCTCTCCAGCCGGCGAGCGCCGCTTCCCCTACCTAATCACCCTGTTCAAGACGCGCCGTATGCGGGAACCGTTCCGCTTCTTCTCGCGCTCCAAGTATTTTGTGGCGCCCGAGCGAGCCGTGGAGGTGGGAAACCACCAGGTCTGGCAGCACGTGCCAGGTGAGAGGAGCGTCGGCTGGAGGGGGGGGGGTCACCGGCGGTACGGCACCCACCCCGCACAGGGGGGGGGGGGGACGGTGACATCGGTCTGTGAGTGGTAGCGTCATACAGGAATTACTTTTTTGAATTTACTTTTTTCCATCCAAAGTAATGTTATTTGTTAAACATAGTAGAAGTTATCTCAGGAAGAAATAGGTATACCAAATGTATTTACTATTTACCTACTCTTGTAAGTGAATGTTTTTTTTATATATAAATTTAGTCCGAACCTTTTGCTATAAGGAAGGATTCACAAGGACAGAGCCACCGCTAAGCGAAGCTTGTTGCGGTGACACTGCCCTCTACCCTCCGATCGCGCAATTCCAGTTCTATGGCAGAATTTAGAGGCCAAAGTTTAACGTGCGCACATAGCCGCGCACGGCCGGTCCCCTCACTGACTTCGCCTGGCTACGGCCTGCCGCCACGGCCAACCGCAACCATACCTGTCAGGAGGCCCATAAATATCAAGCGCCCGTCGCGCTTCGAACCCGGACTGTTGTAACCGGGAACGCCACGCGGAGTCCAACGCTCTACCAATTGAGCTACGGGACCGGCTTATGTTTACTCATAACTGCGGCATCGTTTTCCATTCAATGGTGTGATGTCTAGTTTAGTTATAGACAGACGCTACCACTTCGGCCAGTATACGGCAATGGCCACTAGCACCGATGCACGGACGTTGTTAATAGGTCATATAGGTGGTCGCAGAGTCGTTAAACATTGACCTCGATTAATAGCAATTCCCGCGGTCCCCTGTCATTCCGCTGCTGACCGTGGAAAGCGGAACGTGTCCGTATCACTGTCCGATCTGATGGTAATGGCCCGAATACGAGCCGCGGGTGAACCCTGTCCCTCGTACATAGTTTATAAGCGACCGCCGCGCTGGGGCGTGTTACCATAGACGCGAGTCATGAAACGTATCAATATGGGCTACTTTTGTTGTATTGTTGAGGATAGATCCTCTGTCATTTTTCTTTTCTGCTCTTCTTGAATGACTATATGTCAGCACTCAGCAGGCAGCCTCGTCTCATTCCTCAGTCATATCATGCTAAATTTCGTCTGATTATATCATGAAATTTCGTTCCTCTTAGCACAACATTCGTCAGCAACCGCGCGGTTGCTTCCCTGTCACATGGACATTGCAGCGCCGTCTCGCTGTCTCGCTGTCTGGAATCGAAAATGGCAAAATGTATAATGATCTACTTCTTGCCCATTCTTCGTATGGCCACATAATTTGACATTTAATTTGAATGATTTTCTAAACCAATTAAAAACGCATTTCAGAAACTTGATGCTGTTTCACCTTCATTTATGCCTTTGAATTGAATTTTGAATAAGCTTTTGAATATTGTGACATCAGCTCAGTTTGTCTTTTCAGGTTTCAAAGCCATGTCCGTGGGAGAACACTACGGCTTAGTTCATCACTACCGAATATGTGAAATGGGAGGCTTCGAGTGCAAAAAGAAGCCGTCAGTGATTGACAGAACAACGCACAAATATCTTCGACAGCTTACTGGCCAAGTGCTCACGTTGTGCGCAGCCATCTTTGGTGATAGCTGTCCAGAGGCGCCGCCACTTGGGTCGCCATGGTAACGAGAAACAATGCAGCTTGGGTCTCCATGGCAACGCGATGCGCCACCTCAGTGCAATGCAGTGCAGTGCCTGCAGTGCAGTGATCACTGGTCATCGTGTGCTTTGTGTGCCGTGGTGGGTTGTGAGGCAGTGAAGAACATGAAGAACACCTTCAGAGTCACGAGTGGGATCAAGCAATGACAGATAGGTAGGTATGTAAGACCGATCCCATTTAGATAAAACGAAATGCCTAGTTAGGTAAGTACATGTCAGAGAGAAAGGCAGACTGAGCAGGGTATATTGAGTGAAGGGTAGGACGAACTTTGGTAGGAATTTCTAGTATAACTACTAGAAAACATACTATATGTGGTCGGGACCAGCAAAAAATTAGTTCAAACTAGAATATGGTAGCGCTTATGGTTGGCAGTCGTGACGCGCACGTGACATTCATTTATTAAATTTCTTAAATAAAAGGTCTTAGGGGCCGATTAGTGGGCAGATACATTCAATTAGCTATTAATAATTGATTATGCAAACATTCAAGAATCTACATCATTCAATTCTAGCCGAAATCACGCGGCGCTCCCAGGATTCGAACTCACGACCCTCGGATCCTTAGCCCGGTACGCTACCGACTGCGCTACCGAGGACCGCGCGCCGACGATCGGAGAGCCGGATCGCGGGTGCTGGCGTGCAGAGAAATCTTTACCCTGTACGCCGTAGAAGATCGGCTGGGTTTCGTGAAAAATGGTAGAGGAATTGTCGAAAGAAAATTCATCGATCTATCATTTGAGACTAAGAACCATTGATTCCTTTAAAGGTTGACCGAGATATCGCTCGCCGAAAACAGGCCATTTAACATGTAAACCCTATGGGCTGGTAGGAAATGTACGCCGTGGAGCAGCAGTGCTACCGACTAACTTCGGCGGGGGCCGAGACTGAGTTGTGCCATATCCATTGTCAGTTGATGACGACGCTCAAATTTGTTAAATTGTGTGGCTGCAGTTGCAGGACTGTTGCACTGCATCGTACCATAAAGCACGGTGACTATAAATAAAGTTTGCCCTCGCTCGCCGAGAACCCATGCAATTCCGCCAGGCGAGTAGGTAAGCAACTCTAAATGCGGGTATGCAGCAGTTCCCTCACCATTTATTCTTGTTTTTACTTAGCATTCAGATCAGCCGCACCAGTGCGGCCCTGCACATGTTTTTGGTGCACGTGTGAAAAACCCGATAACATTTATTGTGTGTTCACTGTTTAGTGATCAATGCCTCACGTGGAAGCGACCATGTACGACTGCCTAAGCGTCAACACTAATCTCGCTGTGATCTATTGTGCCTGTTTTCAAAAAGTGTTTGCGTGGGTCTGCGTGTATTGCCTTTCGTGCGAACATCTGACCTGCTACGACATGCCTGTTTCTGCCTATAGCGAGGACAAAAATAAACCAGTAACAGTCAGTAGGCATCGTGCCCGGAGATACAATCACCTTCGGCGGTGCGTCGAAGCCAACTGAATATCAGTTGAGAAGGGAGCCCGTCCGAACAGCATCCCATGAACTAGGTGAGATGGCCTAGCACCGTACCAAGCAGCTGCTCCTGTCAACATTAGAACTGCTGCAGCTATACGATAAAATGTTTTTCGTGCCCTTCGCGTGACGGTATTGCCTTTCATTTGGCAGTGTATTCCATCTATTTGCCTGTAACTGCAGTCGCAAGCGTTTAGATTTTACTGCTTTGCGTGGTTCAATGAGCCATTCTGTTCGTTGATTAAATAGCGTACCGTTTATTTCACTACAGTGTAATGCTTATACACAGTAGACACCATTCACCACGTTCACAAAACTATAGAGTAATAAATATCCCTAGATAATAGACACACGAGTCGCATAAACATCACTCAGAACGAAGAGACGCCAGGCATGAGATAGACCGATTGTCCCAGCCTACATCTATACCTACAACAATAACAGCTTTTTATGTAAACAGGACGCCTTTCTCGTTCCGTTTAGTTTGAGAACCAACAGGTATTACTGCTCCTATACACAAAATGATATAAAAAGGCACCAGTCAACGGGTTCATAAGCAGCTATATCGCATTTAAGCTACAAAAACTGTCGACCAATGTTGTGTTTAGCAAGCTGTAAGCTTGCACATCAAGTCGCTAGGCTTATTTAGCCAGGATTCTGCTCAGTGACCACCGATTGCTTCAAAGTTTCGGCGAAATCCAGAAACACGAATGTACTGAAAACTGGCGTGAAACCCCATCTGCTCCCAGTCTTCATGTGTACCTCCCTTACTCATTGACTGGCTGTAAAAATGCCGATTGACAGCAGAAACTCTTGCGGGAGTTGCATGGCCTGTCAGTGAAATTCACTTCTCCATTCTTGAAAAATGCAACATTACATTTGGCGGCTCCATTTGCGTTATCCGCTTCTCCTGATTCTTGAATAGCGGGGGAAGGGGAGCTCGGTGATGACCCTACCCAGAACTGGTTATCATCTAGGTCTGAGGCGAAGTCAGAGATGAGCTGTCGGTTGGATTCATCGACCACAGCCAGGTAGGCGCGATCAGCTTCACAGGACCTCTTGGCCTGATCGAATGTCTTCTTCTCCGAGACGAGGCGATAGCAGCGCGAGTCAGAGTTCCCCCTGTAGCCCTTGGCACACCGGCGGCACTTGGAACCGATCAGCACCTCGTTCCCCCGACATTTGGGCCTATCGGCGCCATCGCCGATGGAATTTACCTTGTCAAATAGACGGTCCATTTTTCTGTTCAGGCCTGCGATCTGTTCCTTGAGCATGAGCTGAGAAGAGCTTACAGATACAACGTTTTCCTTCAGCTTATCTACTTCTGATGCAACGTTGGCAATGGCTGCTCCATTCTCCTCTACAACTTTAACGACACTAGATGGATCGCCTACTATAAGACCATCAAGTCGGTTTTTTATTTCTGCCAGACTGCTTTGCTGTGGTCGAATTTCATTCAATAGCTCATTTTTAAGTAATCTTACATCTGACTTAAAGTCATCTGATACTTTACTAAGGGAGGAACTCAATTCTTCCTGGTTTCTCTTCAAGTCCTTGAAGTTTTTCTCCAAGAAGCTATCTTTCTCGGCAATTTTTTGGATTATCTCCGATTGTTTTCGGGTATTTTCCTGCGCGAAATCTGCCAACGCGGATCTCATTGCTACTGAGACTTCACCATTTGAATTACTGATAAAAGCTTTAAGTTCCCGAAGGGCTGCTTTAAAGTCTTTGCCATCGCCATCATTATCAGGAACTAGTTTCGCTACTTCTGCTTCTATGTTGCCAAGGCGTTCATTCATATTGTCTTTAATCGAAGCCAAAGCCTTTGCCAGGTCAGCTTGCTCATCACTCAGCTTGTCTGCATTTCTTTCCATTCCATTCATTATATCCTCTACTGCCTTCTTCAGCGACGAGGTATCATCATTCAGCTGTTCTGTCTCCCTTAGAATGTCTGTCAGCTTCCTAAGCGCTACTCCTTGACCTTTCTTCCCTGCATCAAGTTCTTCCAGTAGATCTCTTTTGAGGTCTTCTAGGTAGGTATCTTGCCTCCTTTGCCACCTGACCAGATCGTCAACTCCGCGCTGGATGTCGTCCAGGGCGCCCTTCTTGCCACCCCCGTCCACCTCCTGTCGGATGTCCTTAACGGCATCTTTGAGCGTCTCGACCTTTTGCCAGAGCGCCATCTGCAGGTGCTGCAGGCGGCCCAGGATGGTCTGCTGGCCGTCGCGCAGCACCGCCTGCGTACAGCCCACGGCGCGCAGCACCGGCTTGTTGCTGCTGCCGCGGCCGTTCCTGTCGATGTCAGAGCCGCCGTCGCCGTTCTGAGCCGTGCACTGGCGCAGCGTGTCGATGGAAAGCTGCAGGAGAGGGGGAAACGAGGACGACGGAGGCCAGCCGGGGGCCTTCCATCCGCTGCTGCGCTCGTCCGAGGACTGGGCAGTGTCAGCAGACTCTCCCGCCTCGATTTCAGCCTCACCGTCATGTGAATAGAGCAGCGTGTCTCTGTCACGGATACGTCAGTGTAAACAAATTGATGAAAGCCTCTCGTAAAGGTGTTCAGATTAATCAATCTGAATGTGTAAAACGCGTTACGGCGTTCGGGAAATTTCAGTTTAGACAGATAGGATCGAGCGATGACGTTTACATTTCTCACAGAGAGCAAACAGGCATGACAATTAGTGATTGGTAGTCTGTAGCCAGCTTACATGCCATCACTCGGAAGTGGACCCCGGAGCGTTTCTCACCTTCACGACAGCGCGCTGCTTGACATAGACGGCGGGAGTGTCCCCGAGGTCAGCGGCCGAGGTCACCACCGTGTCACCGACGACCGAAGTCACGGGGTCAGAGGGCGGCGCGGCCAGGACGGCTCCTGCCAGCACCTAACAGAAATGGCGTTAGGTTAAATGGTGACGACTGACGGGTAATGAGAAACTGACCGCGAGCGCCGCCAACAGCTTAATTTTTATCAGCCAATGCTCATTTGTTGAAAAGAACAGCGCCATCCGTTAAAATTGTGTTCTCCCACTGAAAACATTCTAAGCCTTTGTAGAATACGAACGGTGCATCAGTCAGAAACCTGGACCCAAATCTCATTTAACCCGCGCCCTGCTGGGGGGGGGTGTTTGAACACCCCCCCTTGTGGTTTTTCGCGAATATCTCAAAAACGGCGGCGCGGAGCGCCGCCGTTTTTGGTACACCTTATCATACATCAATTTTACACATGTTGTGAAAATTTCAGACCAAGGTCATTCAAGGTCAGGTCACCAGGTCACTTGAAGTGACCTCACCTCATATAAAGCTTCAATGTCTGTCATAGCTACACCGAGTGACCAATCGCTTTGAAACTTTCAGCGATTGCTAAGAGCAATAGCATGTACAAAATGTGTATCTCAGAATTTTGATATCGATGTCCTAAGGTCAGGTCAATTTTGCGACCTCCCCATTATAAGTCAATGGGAGATAATTGAAATGCGCCTCTTTTGGACGAAAGACATTATAAACACTCCCAAACACCGAATTACAAGTGGTTTAGACACACAGAACATGAAAATGGTGTCCGTGACCCTTGTTTATGCCCTGAGGTCATCTTAGGTCACAAATAGTATCTAACAGTGTTTCGCAAATAACTTTTGATAGAGGCATGCTAGAGCGATGAAAACGCCTTAGATGTGTTCAGCTCGACGATACGGATCGACTGATATGCAACATGACCCTTTCCGGTCAGGTCATGACCTTGACCTGAGGTCAAATTTTCAAGTTGACCTTTCAAGGTCAAGTTTTTTTTTCTAGTTCATTCGATGCGTCTTGACGAGAGGAACACGATGCCGGTAGAAGTAAGCTCGTACAAGGCCTGGGTGAAAAGTTATTGCAGAAAAACTGTTTCCGAAAAAATCGGCTATTTTTGCAGTTTTTGCCCCCTGCAGGCAAAACCGTTGAAGTTTGGTCAAATCTGAGAGAATTATTCAGAAAGGGCGTTAATAGGGCTATCGAATGCGCTTTTCCGCGGCGCTGTAGCTCTATTGGTTCCCGAGTTATGCGTTGGCTTCTTGGAAATTTTTGACATTCGACCTGGAAATCGGCGAAATTTTGCCTTCAATGACCTCTGGTGACCTGACCTTTGACCTGACCAAAAAATTGACCGAAGTGATTTCGTCATTATTTTTGACGCTCTTTCGAACGCCGCCTTCCGCGTATCGCTACGTGGCCCAGGAGCCGAGTTACAAGGGGGGGGGGGGGTGTTCAAACACCCCCCCAGCAGGGCGTGGAAATCCAGGACCCCCAGCCGGGCGCGGGTTAAGAAACAACAACTAAAATGAACAAATGGCCTTTGGTAGCATATACTTAGTTCTGGGATAGGTATTGGTTTAGTTTCAGATTCTGAAGCTCAAAAACACCAATATCTGCATAATCGTCACAACGTTTTGCAATAATTTGATTTAAATGCTATGAATGTCTTTATTTTTTGACAAGAAAATACGACACACGGTGCTTGTTGCGCTGGGTTAGATTCCCAACTCCTATAAAGTAGCAATAAACACTAAAAACGGATGGAGCCGATGCCTATAAAACGATGAAACCGGCTGCTACTTGTCAGTGATGTCTGTGAACTTCCTCATTAAAAATGCTCATCAGCATCACATCGTCTGCATTACAACCGATGCCATTCACCGCAACCGTTACTGCCAAGAGCTAATACCTATCCAACGAGCGTCGAACCGGCTCAAAACGGGCTTTTACCGCACCGGCTAGTTTTGGCCCAGCAACTCAGTCCTTTCGGGCGGTGCCTTTTGAGCACCGAACTGTGCTCCTGAGGAGTTTTTACGCACTATGTATAGCTTGCTTAACCTTCACCCGCCGAGGGGAAGGGGCGGGTGCCTCACAGGAACCCGCCCTCACAGGACACGTGTCAAATGAATGCCCCAAACCGTGTCTGAAATTTGAAGGCGCTACGCGCCACAGTGCTCACGCTACATATCAACGAAATACACAGTGCTTCTGTTCCCGCTAAACTAGTCCAATTTTACCCTAACCTTGTAACGTTTTTCGTGACCTGGTGACCTGACCATGACTGAGACCTGGAATTTTCAGAGAAGATGCCGAGAGGATGTTCCAGAGGGCTTGTCATATTTGGCGGTGCTACACTCCGATGTTTTTACGCCATTTGCGAAAAACCTAAAGCGCATTAGCGGTAGGCTCTTGACTACTAAGCAGGGAATTTCATCAAACCCCCTGGCCCGGTGAGGGCTAGGACACTTGACCTGACCTCAGAGGTCACCTTCTGACCCGAGATCTTAAAATCGGGAATCAATCGCTGCGTCTCGTAACGGCGGACACGCTCGTTTCTTTTCTTCTTTTTTTTTGCGAGGCCCTTATAGCTCAAATAGGGGCCAAACGGCGATTGGGCTCGTACCCGCGCTCACCCGTCCCCCGTATGAATAAAATCAATGGGTCTGGCGAGGAGACGAACGTGAAAAGCATTCATTCATTACTGCACATCGAACTTGCGTGCGTGCATCCTTAACCATGTGTGAAGCTACCAATCAGCCATGCAAAACAATCAGCTTTGTTTTCATGGTGTTTGCTTACGATTTGTTGTTAATTTTTCTGTCATTTTGATATCCGCCATATTTAATTATCATTCTTATTGAAGTTCTTACCAACATTGACGATCCAATTGTCCTTTATGAAACAATTTTCCAAGTTGACAAAAAGGAAAATAAGTTACAAATACTATATCATAGAGCTAAAACGTACCCAGATATAAGCCACCACTCAACACAAAGTGTAGATACCGCCTTCTTACCGTCAGTATCAGCACGGAGCTCCTGCGGCGTATGTTCATGGCTGCTGCGGCGGCTACAATAGTTGCTCATCAGCACCCGGAGGACGCTTATATATGGAGGATCAAATGTCACTGGACACGCTGGGGTCGGCAGCCTCATGGACCGGGCCTGTCCGGACCAAGATTAATGAAATTGGCTGTACGATTACAAAAATGAGCAGCTGAAATAAAAGTGTGCAGCGGTTGGCAAGCAGCGCGATAGCATCCTTACTGGCTTTGCAACAATTTCTAAAAGGTAAGGAATTTTAATGTAAATACGCCCCTAGGGCAATTTACTATACACTTATGGGTGGTTCACCCGCACCCATGGGGAGGGTGAGCTGGAAAATCTGCCCCTCGGCATTTTTTGTAAATAGCTTCTATACGCCTCGCCCCAGGCCAGGGCCTGTGTCATAGCTCAGAAGACCGGGGGAGGGAGGGGTCCCCTGGCGATCGGCTTCTATGACAATTTGAAACATCAAATTTAGAGAGTAGGTGGACCCATAGGAATCATCACCCATGTACGAATTTGGTGGCTCTAGGTCAATATTTAAGGGAGGGGGAGGTATAAATGTAAAAAATTCGCTAAACGCGCTAGAAAAAAATCGTTTAAAATGTTTTGCTCTAGTAAGGATAGAGCAAAAATAAAAGCGCCAGTGAACTCAGCACGTCAATGCGCATCGAACGACATGCTTTCTTACAAGTTTAAACCGCGCACCGACGGGGGTCTGCGCCAACTTAGAGCCGACGGGGGGGGGCGGATGACCGCCCCCCTGAGATCTCGAGAACGAAACAAGATAGTGACAAGCGGTAAAGGGCATGGGGTACGCACGGGCAAGGTCTACAATTTAAGGTCATTTTCTAGTCAGGTCAAAGATGGCGTCACAGGGGTCAAAAAAGTCAAAATGGCGGCGCTAGATATGGAGAGAGTTTTCTCGAATAACTTTCGAGCTAGTCAAGATAGGAACAAATTAAGGGCATCATCGTGATCCTCCCGTCAATTCGCATCGAATGATATATATGTTGACCTCGAAAGGTCAAGGTCAAAGGTTGACTTCAGCACGGGCGTAGGAACGTCATGAAAAGTGGGTGGGCCACCCTGTCAAGGGGCCTCATTTTCCAGGGGCCTCCTATTTTCAGGGGCCTCCAACTTTTGCCTCGTCCTGCTGGCTGCTTTCAAATAGGTATGACCTCCAAATCTAGCTACTGAGATCGGGCAGATGTACCCAGGCCCCAGGGGCGTAACCGCTTAAGCGAACAGAGCGGAAAGTCCGCACCATTTTTAAAACTTATTCCCCCTCCGATTTTTTTTAGAATCTATTTGCCGCAAACGGCGCATGACCCCTGAAAACCCTTACACAAATGTCTTCCTCGTTTCCCAGGTGCCCCCATTAGCTTCATAGGCGCCCTCTTTGGCATATAAGCGCCCTATGTATAGTCATCAGAGACATCCCTATATGTCCCACAGTCGCATACAATGTGCGCTTATCATAGGCGTCTCTCTTTTATGGACATTTGAAGCCTGAAGGCGCCTCTGTTTGCCATGCCGGCGCCCCTGTTTGTTATGAATGCACTCCCATGGCATTGATCAATTGCATTGCATACCCCTATTGCATGTGGACGCCCATATATGTAGGCCTCACAGGCGCCCCTCTTTCGCATTGAGGCGCCGCTATGGGCATCATAGGCGCCCCTCTATTGCACGTAGGTGCCCTACTGTCTCAGAACCGCTCCCTTTTGGCATGCAGACGCCCATCTTTCGTACGGAGGAGCCGCTGTGGTTCTTTAGAGACGGCATGGTGCTCCCAGACGCAGATGGGGCTCTCGGAGTCGACAGTGTGGGACCTTCAGTCGTTGATTGGTGCCTGCCAGATGTGGACCCTCGGAGACGCCGGTATGGGGCCCTCAGAGATGCCGGTATGTGGCCCTCAGAGACACCAGTGTGGAACCCTCAGATACTTCAGTGTGAAGCCCTTACAATTGCTGGTGTGGAGCTATGAATGCGCTGTCTTAAATCCCTCAGAGGCCGGTACATGGACATTAGAGCTAAGTGAGAGCTTGTGTGGTGCCTTCAGTGGCCTTGTGGGGAGCCGTTAGACATCAACATGGTGCTCTCAGGAGCCGGTGAGTCCTCAGAGTCACCGGTGTGGGGCCTTCAGAGCTCGGAGATACTGGTGTGGGGCCCTCAGAGGTGTCGGTGTGGGTCCTTCAGATGTACCTATAGAGCCTTGAGATGCACAGGTGTGGTGGCCCACAGAGGCGCCGGTGTGGGGCCCCCAGAGCCACCGATATATGGCCCTAAGAGACACTAGTATGACCCTCAAAGGCGCCGCTGTGTGGCACTCATTAACACTGGTGTGGAGTCATCACAGGCGGGTGGAGCCGTAAGAGGCCGGAAAGGGCCCTTAGATGCCTACAAGGAGCCTTCAGAAGCCGGCG
The DNA here is from genome assembly GCF_019059575.1 of Amphibalanus amphitrite. Taxonomy (NCBI): domain Eukaryota; kingdom Metazoa; phylum Arthropoda; class Thecostraca; order Balanomorpha; family Balanidae; genus Amphibalanus; species Amphibalanus amphitrite. The sequence goes on from NW_024881745.1 coordinate 29,576, forward strand.
TGGCACCCTTATGGGGATAAGCGTGTCTACTTAGGAGCCCTTGAGGTGCTCTCATGAGCTCTGTGGGGCCCTACCGAGCCGAAATATGGCCACGGCCAGTTGCCGCCGCATGGCTCTTCGGACTATCATTCTCAGGGGCCTCATCTGCCTAGTTTGAATAGAAGGGCCTCTCAGACCATCAGTCTCATGGGCCTCCTCTGGCTAGTATAAATAGAAGGGCCTGTTAGACCATCAATCCTAGGGGCCTCCTCTGGTTAGTATAAATAGAAGAGCCTCTCAGACCATTAACCCGCGCACCGACGGGGGGGCGGATATCCGCCCCCCCTGAGGTTTTTCGCGGATAGCGGGAAAACCGCGGCGCGTAGCGCCGCGAAATTTGGTATGACTATTCTCTCATCAATTTTACACATGGTGTGCAAGTTTGAACCTCTTAACTTTTAAGGTCAGGTCACCAGGTCACTTTGAATGACCCAACCTCAAGTCACTTTTTTGCAACTTTGTCACCGTGCCAGAGCTACAGTAGATGTCGGAGGCCTTTGAAAGTCGCAGGATGTTATTAGGTCATTAGTAGCTACAATTTGTATATCTCGGAATTTTGATGTCGGTGACCTAAGGTCAGGTCAATTTCGCGACCTCCCCATTATAAGTCAATGGGGGAAAAATCAACTCCCTGTTTTTACCACTAAAACGGGTCGGAATGGCCCCATATACCATACATGACTTCACATGCGATCAACCTTCACTACCTTGAGGTCTGTTTTGCTGTTGGGCAGCTGTAAGGTCATGTGACGTCATCAAAGGTCACCAAAGGTTTTTTGCCAATAACTCCTTACAGGAACAAGATACAGCCGCGCGGATGGTCTCATTGTGTTCAGCTCGTCAAGACGCATCGAATGATATACATGATGACCTCGAGGTCACGTGACCTGAGGTCAACCTTTGACCTTGACCTTTCGAGGTCAACATATATATCATTCGATGCGGATTGACGAGAGGATCACGATGATGCCCTTAGTTTGTTCCTATCTTGACTACTTCGAAAGTTATTCGAGAAAAACCCTCTCCATATCTAGCGCCGCCATTTTGACTTTTTCGGCCCCTGTGACGTCATCTTTGACCTGACCTGAAAATGATCTTTGTAAAAATTGTAGACCTTGTCCGTGCGTATCCGATGCCGTTTACCGCTTGTCGCTATCTTGCTTCGTTCTCGAGATCTCAGGGGGGGGGGGGCGGTCATCCGCCCCCCCCCCCGTCGGTACTAAGTTGGCGCAGACCCCCGTCGGTGCGCGGGTTAATCTCAGGGGGCTCCTGTGGACAGTATAAATAGAAGGGCCTCTCAGACCATCAGTCTCGGGGGCCTCCCTAGAAAAGTGTAAATGTGGATAGAGGGCCCCCTCAGATTCATTAGGAGTGGACCTCTCTGACTATCAGTCTCAGGGGCCTCTTGTGGCCAGTATGAATATAAGAGCCTCTCAGACCATCGGTCTCAGGGGCCTCTTCTGACTGGTGTGGATAGAGGGCCCTCCCAGACCACCGGTTTCAGGGGCCTCCAGTGGCCAGTTATATGAACAGAAGGGCCTCACAGCCATCAGCCTCGGGGGCCTCTTCTGACTGGTGTGAATATGAGGGCCTCTCATACCATCAGTCTCAGGGGCCTTCTCTGCCTGGTGTGAATCAGTGAATATAAGGGCTTCCAAGGCCATCAGTCACAGGGGCCTCTTCTGACTATTGAGAATAGAGGGGCCTCCTCTGACTAGTGTGGGTAGGGGGCCTCGGCTAGACCGCCAGTGTCAGGGGCCTATGCTGACTAGTGTGGATGGAGGGGCCTCCCAGACCACCAGTCTCAGACCTCTGACTAGTGTGGATACAGGGGCCTCCCAGACCGCCAGTGTCAGGGGCCTCCCCAGACCAGTGTGGATATTGGGGCCTCCTCAGATCCACTAGGGCCTCTCAGGCCATCAGTCTCAGGGGCTTCGACTGACAAGTATGAACAGAGGGCCTCCTTGGATCCATCACGGCCCCTTGGAGTCCGTGCATGGGGATTCGTGGAACTTATTTTTACCGAGTTTGTTTATTCTGGAAGGTGACGACGTCCTCTCAAATCGAGACGAGGGGCCTCGAGTAAAAAGTGGGTGGGCCAAAACACATGGTTGGCCCCCCCCCCCCACCTCGAAAAGTGGGTGGGCACTTGCCCACCTGGCCCCCCCTGTTCCTACGCCTATGGACTTCAGGTCACGTAACATCAAGGTCATCATGTACCTATATCATTCGATGCGCCTTGACGAGCTGTACACAATGAGACCATCCGCGCGGCTGTATCGTGTTCCTGTACGGAGTTATTGGCAAAAAACATTTGGTGACCTTTGATGACGTCGCATGACCTTACAGCTGCCCAACAGCAAAACAAGCCTCAAGGTAATGAAGGTTGATCGTATATGAAGTAATGTATGGTATATGGGGCCATTCCGACCCGTTTTAGTGGTAAAAACAGGGAGTTGATTTTTCCCCGATTGACTTATAATGGGGAGGTCGAGAAATTGGCCTGACCTTAGGTCATCGATATCAAAATTCCGAGATAAACAAGTTGTAGCTACTAATGACCTAATAACATCCTGCGACTTTCAAAGGCCTCCGACATCTACTGTAGCTCTGACACGGTGACAAAGTTGCAAAAAAGTGACTTGAGGTTGGGTCATTTAAAGTGACCTGGTGACCTGGCCTTGAAAGTTAGGAGGTTCAAACTTGTACACCGTGTGTAAAATTGATAAGAAAATAGTCTTGCCAAATTTCGCGGCGCTACGTGCCACGGTTTTTCCGCTATCTACGAAAAACCTCAGGGGGGGGGGCGGATAACCGCCCCCCCACGGTTAAGCTCACTTAACCCGCGCACCGTCTCCTTGTTGTTAGAGGCTATTTCACTGATTCAAGTCAGCCATAGCAAGTAACACAATTATGCCATCATGCGGCTCTATATGAATGTCTAGAGCAGAACGGATGCCAGATTCGTGATCAGCGGCTACCAATTTATCGTATACGACCTTTCATGTGTCAAGGTCTACCAAAGGTTATTCGAGGTCACATGAGGTCAACATAAAAAGTTGACCTTTTCCAAACAAAATATACATCACTTGACATGGGTGTAACTTTGTATACTTTTGAGGTCCCATGCGGAACCCCAATGCGAACATTTGGGACCCCAATTGTCATTTTGGGACCCCAATAGTGGAGGCCCCCGAAACGCACCAACTACTTTACAAATGGAGGTCCGTTGTTCATATAGAAGGTTCTCTGTATAAAAAGGAGGCCCTTGGACAAATAGGAGGCACCATTGGATAAATGGGAGGCCCCCTGGATACATAAGAGGCCCCTGAACAAATAGGAGGCCCCTCAGAAAATAGGAGGCCCCCTGGATAAATAGGAGGCCCCTGGGCAAATAGAAGGCTCTCTAGACAAACAGGAGGCCTCCTGGACAAATAGGAGGCCCCCTAGACAAATAGGAGGTTCCTTGGACAAATAGGAGGCCCCCTGGACAAATAGGAGTCCCTCTGCAAATATGAGGCCCCTGGAAAAATAGGAGGCCCCTGGACAAATAGAAGGCCCTAGACCTAGACAAACAGGAGGCCCCTTTCACCTAAGGAGGCTCCCTGGATAATTAGGAGAAACGTCCGGTCTCTGGAGTCGGAGCTGGAGTCGGATTCGGAGTCGGAGTCACCCTTTTCATATCTCCGAAACCAAAAGCCACAGAAACTTGAAATTTTCAATAGACGCTGAAAAAAGATCAGGTTACTAGCGCTGCTCAGGTTATAATCGTTACTAGGTAATGCTCAGTGCAGAGCAGAAAAGCTACCTGGGGGTGGCAACCCCCCCTCCATGTGCGGGAGAGGGTTAACCCTCACACTTTCTGGGGTCGGCTAGATTCCTTACGCAATGCTGTGCCGTTAACTACCATTTTTCTATAATAAAGGCAATTTGTTTTTTGAAAGTAATAAAAACAGAAACTTTCGTCGATTTCGAACGCCGCGAGGGATATTTACCTAGTATGTTACCCTGCTGGCCTGGGTCCACCAGCAGGGTCAGGTGACCTACCATTTCATTATTTTTTTCCAAAAATAAATAAATACAATCATGGCATCAGGGCTGTGACGCAAAATAAGTGGCCTAAATCCGATGAGAAAGTCGGTTTTGGGTGTTTTTGGCTTCTGGCTTCTAGGTTTCGCTTCTTAGCCTCTGGCCCCCTCAGTGAAAATTCCTTAGAGGAGGCCCTGGCGTGGTTCGTAAATTAGCGCTTCTGCAATTGGAGGCCCCTAGTTGCTCGGAGGCCCCCCACTAAATGGAGGCCCCTTGGACATTTGGGACCCCAATGGTGGTGTCAAAGTTTCACCCATGTCACTCGACGCGGCTTGACAAGCCGAATGCGATGGTATGTACCAATGTCGTAGCTCTAGGACCATTTTTGTTGAAGTTATTCGCGAAAAACTAAAAACCCAGCTTGGGTTGGTTGACCTGACCTCTGACCTCAGGTCACCAAAACTATTTTTACATTTTTGTCCTGGGTCAAATGCTACACAACCGTGCTGGTAATTTGTCTTTATCTCTAAAACTCTATTTTGGCAGCTGTTTGAGGGGAAAGTCTCTGGCGCCGAAGTTTGATGTGCAGGGGTCTAGAAAAATCGACCCTGTGACGTCATCAAGGATGCTACGTGAAAAACCTTTAGTTCAGAAGATGTCAAATTGATGGGGGAAAAGGTACTGAAAGTGTCGCCTTCCTATTTCTAAGCTTTCGGGAGCTATCGCCAATATTCGCCAGGGCGGTGGCGAAAAACGCTACCTACCCCGGGCCCGCGAGGGTTAAGGAGGCTAGGTCAATTTTTTCACTCCAAAAGATGTCACCTTAATGAGGGAAAGGGTAAAGTTTTCCTTCGTATTCCTAAGCGTTCGGGGCTATCGCAAATATTCGCCGGGTAGGGAGGGGGGAGGTTAACCCGCGCCCGGCTGGGGGTCCTGGATTTCCACGCCCTGCTGGGGGGGGGGGGGGTGTTTGAACACCCCCCTTCTAACTCGGCTCCTGGGCCACGTAGCGATACGCGGAAGGCGGCGTTCGAAAGAGCCGTCCAAAATAATGAGGAAATCACTTCGGTCAATTTTTTGGTCAGGTCAAAGGTCAGGTCACCAGAGGTCTTTGAAGGCAAAATTTCGCCGATTTCCAGGTCGAATGTCGACAATTTCCAAGAAGCCAACGCATAACTCGGGAACCAATAGAGCTACAGCGCCGCGGAAAAGCGCATTCGATAGTCCTATTAACGCCCTTTCTGAATAATACTCTCAGATTTGACCTAACGTCAACGGTTTTGCCTGCAGGGGGCAAAAACTGCAAAAATAGCCGATTTTTTTCGGAAACAGGTTTTCTGCAATAACTTTTGACCCAAGCCTTGTACGAGCTTACTTTTACCGGCATCGTGTTCCTCTCGTCAAGACGCATCGAATGAACTATAACTTGACCTTGAAAGGTCAACTTGAAAATTTGACCTCAGGTCAAGGTCATGACCTGACCGGAAAGGGCCATGTTGCATATCAGTCGATCCGTATCGTCGAGCTGAACACATCTAAGGCGTTTTCATCGCTCTAGCATGCCTCTATCAAAAGTTATTTGCGAAAAACTGTTAGATACCATTCGTGACCTAAGATGACCTCAGGGCATAAACAGGGGTCACGGACACCATTTTCATGTTCAGTGTGTCTAAACCACTTGTAATTCAGTGTTTGGGAGTGTTTATAATGTCTTTTGTCCAAAGGAGGGGCATTTCAATTTTCTCCCATTGACTTATAATGGGGAGGTCGCAAAATTGACCTGACCTTAGGTCATCGATATCAAAATTCTAAGATATACATTTTGTACATGCTATTGCTCTTAGCAATCGCTGAAAGTTTCAAAGCGATCGGTCACTCGGTGTAGCTATGACAGACATTGAAACTTTTTATGAGGTGAGGTCACTTCAAGTGACCTGGTGACCTGACCTTGAACGACCTTGGTCTGAGATTTTCACAACATGTGTAGAATTGATGTATGATAAGCTGTACAAAAAACGGCGGCGCTTCGCGCCGCCGTTTTTGAGATATTCGCGAAAAACCACAAGGGGGGGTATTCAAACACCCCCCAGCAGGGCGCGGGTTAAACCTCGCCGGCACAGGGGGGGGGGTTGATGCAACCCCCCTAAGGTTTTTCGCGAATAACTCGCGTAAAAAGCGGCCGATCGCGACGAAACTTTCAGTACCTTCGCATTGATCAATTTTACACCTACCCTGATAATTTCATGACCCTGACCCAAATGACCTTTGACCTGTGACCTCTTTTTCGAGACCATGTTTGACCGGAATCGCGATTCGGCGTATGTCGGCTCGCATTAGCCGCGCGTTTGCAAGCTTTTCGTGGTTTCAAACGTTCAAACATGTGATTTGATGTTGCTCCCATACATTAGGGTGGGTGTCAAGGTCACCTGAAGGTCAGGTCAGGTCATTGACCTTTGGTGACCTCGGATGACCTCGGTTCACTTTTTCGAGTTTTACATGTTTCTAGGCTAGTTTTTGGAGCTGAATTCGAATTGAGCAACCATTTGAACATTTACGAAGTAGTTTTGGTGCCTTCGTAACAAGTTACGAAGCTGTCAGAGGCAGTTGAGACGTATTACGAATACCCGTCACAACCCCTACCGGTTGACCTGACCTGACCTGACCCGACCTGGTCTAAATGCTTAAAGACATCATCTCTGATCAAAACTAACACGATATTCGTGATCAGCGCCCCGGAAAACCACATAGCAGCCACTCTTTACGACTTTCTAGCAGGTCCCGATTTTCCCGGTTTTCGGGTCATTGACCTGACCTGGAAGGTCACCCGATGACCTAGGACCTTAAAATTGGGTATCATCGGCTTCGTCTTGTGACGGGCAACACGCTCGTTTTTTCCGCGAAGCTCTAGCTCGATCAGGGGCCAAACGCGAGGGAGGGGGTCGTACCAACCCCCCCCCCCTTGTACCGTCGAAGGACGCAAAATGGCCTGTGCCGGCGAGGGTTAAAGATGTCTCCAGGCCCGCGACCAGGGGCGTCGCCACGGATTTTTGAGTGGGGGGGTCGGGTTTCCGGTCTTCGTCTTGATGGGTAGGGGTGTTTTTAGCCACACTCCCGGTTTTTTCGTGTGCCCGGAGAAAAACCTCGGCGCGCAGCGCCGCGAAAGCAGCGGTATATCTTATTGTACATCAATTTTGCATCGTGCATAAAAATCAAGCAGAGGTCACCTGAGGTCAGGTCACAATGTCATGTCAAGTTCAGTTTTAATGCCTCTTAAAACTGCAATCTTGTCATTCCTATAGATTATCTCCTGACTCCTATAACCCGCGCCCCAGTGGCGGTCTCAGCCAACTTCGCCCTAGTGGGGGGGGGGGATATGTTACCACCCACCTCTAACTCAAAAACTAAGAGGGCTAGAAAGACGCGGTAAAAAGCAGTCGATAGCTCTGAATGCGTACGTTTGAAAGTATTTCAGTCATTTTTCATCTTGGAGCAATATTGGGGTCACTGGAGGTCATCAAAGGTCAAAATTTGCCAAATGTCGTTATATTTTTCAGAAAACATGCATTTATCTCAGGAACTATGATAGCTAGAAAAACGCATGGAAAAACAATCGATAGCTTTTAGACTCTTCTTTTGATAAGGTCATTATCAAAATTGATCTCAGGTCAACGGTTTAGCCTCCAGAGGGCAAAAACTAACAAAATAGCGCTTTTTTCGCAAAGTGTTTTTCGACAATAACTTTTGACTAGAAAAAGCCACGACACTTCTATTGCCAGAATCGTGTTCCTCTCGACGAGACGCGTCGAATGAACTACAATTTGACCTTGAAAGGTCAACTTGAAAATTTGACCTCAGGTCAAAGTCATGACCTGACCGGAAAAGGTCATGTTGCATATCATTCGATGCGTCTCAACAAGACAAACACAATCAGGCCATCCCCAGCGTCCTATCTCTTTCCAATCGAGAGTTATTGGCAAAAATCTGTTTGTAGCCTCAAATGACCTCGGATGACCTTTCTAGAGGTTATCAGCAAAAAAGACACCTTGGTCGTCACGGGTGGTCCAAATCATTGTGATTCTGAAATATTTGGACTGTTCCTATGCGTACACACGGATCTAGAGGCATTTTCATTTTTCTCCATTGACTTATAATGGTAAGGTCACGCCACTGACATGACCTTAGGTCACGGATATAAAAAATCCGAGACATACAAATTGTAGGCGCTCATAACATCATGCAATCCACCAAGTTTAAAACCTTTCTGACAAACACTGCTGGCTGGGCATGATTGCAAACTTTTTTTAGGCCTGGTCAGTTAACTTGACCTGGTGACCTGACCTGACATGACCTGGGGTCACAAATTTCACACATTGTCCAAAATTGATGTACAAAAAGGTACTCCAAGCGGCGCGGCGCTACGCGCCGCGGTTTTTTATTTATACGCAAAAAACGCGACAGGGTGGTAACATATGCCCCCCCACTGGGGCGAAGGATAAGTCTGAAATTTGGTGTAATGAATGGGATCATAAGTGCCAACAGTTCATGAATCTGGGATTTTACATCTGACTGAAGCGAAGTCAGGTCAAATAGGTATGTGACCTCACCAATCATGATAAGATATGGGAAAAAGCACGATGCCCTCTGCTTTGAAAGAATATGCTAAAAACGCTAGATACTTTTGTAGCCATGGCACCTTGTTCATTTTAGAGATAAGGTGCAGCTAATGACCAGTGGTGACTGAAATGGTCAGTCATTAGGTCATCAAAGGTCTCTAACACATTTTCGACAACAACTTTTGATGGAGACGCTGTAGAGCGATGACAGCACCTTGAGTGTGTTCAGCTCAGTAACACAGATCGATCCATATGCAGCAGGTTCTTTTCCGGTCAGGTCATGACCTTTACCTGATGTCAAGTTTTCTATTCAAGTTTTTAAGTTCAAATTGTAAGCCATGCGACGTGTTTCGACGAAACAAAAACGATGGTGATAACATGAATATCATACACAATTACTGAATCATAGGTTGTTACAGAACAAATGTTTCGGCAAAATCCGTCCGTTTAGCTGTTTGGACTCTATGGTACACAAGCCATAGACCCGAAGTCATATCTGAGGCGAAGTTGGCGAAAGAGCTTTAAAAAGCTATCGAATACGCTTTCTGTGTTGCTGTAGCTCTTATTCGTATTTTGCGGGTCGCTAAGGTAAAACGTTTACCAACGTAACGCATAAGGCATGCTTTCGGCCCCTGATCGAGGTAGAGTTTCGCGGAAGAGCGAAAATGCTGCCCGTGATGAGAGAAAGCCGATGATTCCCAATTTCAAGGTCTTGGCCGGGTCATCTTAGGTCAACGCCCAAAAGAAGAAAAATCTGGCCGCCTGCTAGAACTTAGTGAGCCGTAGCTGTTATCGGGGTCCCGAGTACGAGTTCGATGTTAGTCTTGAACAAAGATGATGACTCCATGCATTTTGGGTAGATCGGGTCGGGTCAGGTCAGGTCGACCAGCAGGCTTCCTGCCGGCCATCTAGAGTGGGTGACTGACAACCACCAACGATAGCTTCGTAACATGTTACATAACCATCATTTATCAAAACTACCTCAAACGGTTCAAACGGGCGCTAAACTCGAAATCAGCCCCAAAAACCACACTTGTAAGTGGAAGCAAATAAAACTCAAGAAAGTTAACCAAGGTCATCCATATTCGAATCAGGGCCAATTTTTTTTTTTTTAGAATAGGTGTAAAATTCATTAACTCGAGGTCACTGGAAGTTTCGTTGCAATATACTCCTTTTTGCGCGTCTTATTAGGAAAGCCCCAGAGTAGGGTGGCACTTAGCAATAGGGTGAATTTTATGTTTTCCGATTTTTAGGCGTGCGGGTAGTTTTCTGGTTCCATTCCCGTAAAAAATAATATGTGCAAAATGATTTTGAAAAATATTGATATTTAGGGGTCGCGAATTGAGGTCAAAGTTGACATTTTTGGGGGAAAAATCAACTTTTTGGAAACTGCTTTAAACCTATTTGGAATGACATATGTGGTCATTAAGCGTCATTTCCGACGTATTTTGACCTTTATTTGTATAACAATTGTTTATCCCATCACTTCCGGCCGATCGTAGCCACTCCAGGTCAGGCCAAGACAGGTCTGATCTGGGCTGTTTTACCCATGTCAGGCCTGTTTTGGCCTGCGACCGGTGCCTTCTCACAGTGGAGGTCATATCCTCCATATATCCTCTGATTATCCATCATATATATCCTCTGATTAGTGTGAGGAGTGACCGGTCTCCCTTGTTCCAAAGGGAGGACGAGCCCCACGGTTCTATCGGTTCTTGAGACATGCTCCTTTTCTGTCGAAGAGAATGTGAAGAAGTTGGAGTCAGCCTATCGTCGGCGGGCGAAAGCAGAGGCGAGAGTGTGCATTGAGCTTCACTGGTTTATTGTGCTTTCGGGATGTTCTTCCGTGGGCGCTTCTTCCGACTCTAGTGTCAGTGCCAGCAACAGACTTACCCGGCCGTTGCGGCGCACACACGAAGGGAACGTCTTTGACGATGGCTACCATGAGAGAGAAACGTCGACGCACACTCCCAAGCGCATGCGGGCGAGCGGACGTCTCTAACAGTGAACTGGCCTCGACCGGGCCAAACTGCCCAACCGTAATGTGTGAAGAACACGTGAGCCTGTTATCAACTGCGGCATGGAACTTCTGATACGACTCCGGCTGAACCGCGAATCCTGAACCGCGAGAGAAGGAGCGTCGACCGATTCTAGGTCCTGGTGATGGGGGGGGGGGGGAGGGATTGGGGTGGCCAAGCTCCTCGCCGTTCCCAACCTCCCCTCCATCCAAGCACAGGAGGCCATGCTCACAGCGCTGGGGGGCTAGGAACTGGAGAAGCAGAACTGCGGCCTTTTGCTTCGACGCCACGACGGCGAACAGCATGCTGGTGAACGGTACTTTAGCCCTTATCGAGCAGAAGCTGGATCGGCCCGTCTTTCAGCTGGCCTGCCGGCACCACGTGTAAGAGCTGGGCCTAGAGAAGGCCTTCTCCACCTGCCCTAGAATCTCGAGCGGCCTCTACATCCGGCTGTTTAAGAGGTTCAAAGGCGGGTGGGAGTTCATACTTCATTGACAGGATCACACCGGTGGCGTTCGCCGTCGACGACGTTCCGGAGTGGGACGACCTGTTGCTCAGCTTCCATCGCTTCCATCGCTGGACTATGCCTAGCTCCGGGAAGACTACCGAAAACTTCTGAAGCTCTGCGTAATTGCTCTCGGTGGAGTTCCAAGCACGGCATCCGTTTCTCCGCCTCAGAGTACTCCACTGAGTTAGGTGGATGGCAAAGACCATCTGCACTATGGATGCCTTCCTCTTCAGGGAGCGGCTCCGGCTGACGGCGGCCGAGGCCCAGGTCATCAAACGCTGTGCGCTGTCCGTTGCCTGCAAGTTTGCCGCCGCCGCCGCCGCCTGGTTTGGGACTATATTGCCATTGCGCCGGCTCTGGACCTGACCTTCGTGAACTCGTTCTGCACCTACCCCGACAAGGAGCTGTCGAAGGCGACAGTCCCGGTCTTCGGCCGTCACCTGTAGTACTTGAGTGATCGGCTGCCTGGTGACTCTGGAGCTTTTAGACCCCGACCCTCGGGCTCAATCAAGACATGGTGCGGGCAATAGACTTGTAGGAGAGGGAGGACCCTCCCCATAAGTCCTTAGTGGACACTGAACGCCGCTCTCGCGACCGAGACCTTGGTGAGCTTCCTCACATCGTCGTTCAAAAAGCTATCAAGGATCCACGACCTGGACGCGGGGCTCATCATCAATGACCAAGGCCACTGGGAGGACAGCAGCTACCAAACCGCAGCTCGTGTAGTCCGGGAGCTGCGGTTGGTGAATGACTTTACCAGACGCGGCATGGCGCTGATGTAGGACTAGCACTCATGAAAGACAAAGATTAGCGTCAGTTCTTCCTCCATGCCGTTGAAAAGATCACAGAAAACGCTAACCTGACACCCGAAGATCGACTGCAATTGCTAACCAGGCTACAAACAAAGTGATCTGGGTGCCCGTTGCCCATGATACCCCTCCCTCCAATGAGGCGCCAATAATCTACTAGAGAGGAGGAACTTGAGTAGTGGAGTACATAGACCAGCGTTCTGGTGTGACCGAAGCTGCATGAAATATCAAAAAACAATATGAAAATGACTAGGAAATGCCTCATTATCATCCGATTACAGCGTAATAGGAAAGTCAGAAACGATTCTAATGATATTGAAATCTGCCACCAAAATTCGAATTTTGACCTTGATTCGCGACCTCTAAACATCAATATTTTCCCATAAAAATTTGCCTCCCTTATTTTTTACGGGAAAGGAACTGGAAAACCACCCGCACGCATTTAAAATCAAAAATTGATTTTTAAGTGCCACCCTACCCCAGAGGGATCCACCATCTGACCCCATTTCCCCTATGCAGGCAGGTCCGAGGGTAGCAGGGCTGAGGCTAGCCAGGTACCTCGTAGTTACTGATACGTCATCCGACGAATCGACTGCAACCATTATTTTGACAATTAGACGAACGCTTGGGTCAGTTTTGACGTGCTCGCTCATTTGAGGGATAAAAAGGGACTAAAATCATATTGTCATGCTGATGTTCTAGCCCACAGCTTCTTGACCTATAAGCAATAGGGACTAGGGAGCTCATGAAGCGATTCTGAATCTGACGTTGTATTTGTTGATGTTGCTGACGCCAACTTCCCTGACATGATAGCTAAAAAAAGCATTCTCAGCATCGCCAAAAGTGGGGGGGTCGACCCCCCCCCGGTTCTGACGAGTGGGGGGGTCGCGACCCCCCCCCCCGACCCCCCCGTCGGCGACGCCCCTGCCCGCGACTTTAAATTTTCTCCCATTGATTTATACTCATAAAGAGCTCGCGAAATTAGCCTGACCTTAGGGCACCGATATCAAAATTCTGAGGTATATATTTTTTCATACTGTTGCCCAAAAAAATGCACATGCTGAAAAATGCAAAGCGATCCGTCACTCTGTGTAGCTATGGCAAGCATTAGAACGTTTTCTGAGGTGAGGTCATTTGTCGTGACCTGATGACCTGACCAAGACCTTGGTCTGAAATTTCTACAACATATAGGTACAGAAAAAAACGCATAAACACAAACAGGTGTGCCAAAAATGGCGGCAGCGCTCCGTGCCACCATCTTAAACATATCTGCGAGAAAAAAAAACGAAGAGGGAGTGTGAAAACATGCCCTCGGCCAAGCGAGGTAGTTGAAGCCATCTGTTTATTTCCATTACGAGTTGAATGCCTGAAGCTATTTTCCTGCACAAACAACTTTTAAGATCGCTTCCTGGTTTTCTTGCATCAACCGGTAACATCTACCAATGCACTTACAGTCAAGCCTCCCGGTATTTTTTGGAACGTCTATAAATAACCAAACGGAAAAACACCTAAGATCGTTTATAAAATGGCCTGTCTCGAACCGAGATAGTATAATGCCACTTTAGATGTCACATCACCGCAAATTGACAGCATCTCATCGCGTCAATCACCCAATATATCACGATAATACCTGTGCCATTAAATCATGCCCAAAAGTATCGGGTACCAGTTTGACCAGGCCGGGTCGGTGAGGTCGCTGACACTGGTGGCACCTGATCATGACCTGCGGCAGCGTCATCGATTATATAAGAACCCCGCCAGACGCTGCAGAGCACAGCAGATCGCGGTCAGCGGAGCGATCATACGTCAGCCACGATGATAACTGGCTGGAGACTTCCCGTGACGACACTGGTGGTAAGAATTGAAAATAAAACTGCAAGAATCTCAAATAATTGGACACCTAAGTCACCAACTTTAAGTATTCATTCTAAAAATGATAGTTGAAGCTAAACAACTAAAACTTATTCCAAACGCTCTACCAACAACTTCATCTTCCCTTACCTACATATGTATAAGTTGTTACTTGTGATGTGAATATATTACATCTTAAATTACTTGATAATTTATAATATTTATTCTCACGACTGTCTTGACGTCATCGTCTAAATCGCTATGTCTCCAGGTGCTGGCAGGAGCCGCCCTGGCCGCGCCGCCCTCTGACCCCGTGACCTCAGTCGTCGGTGACACGGTGGTGACCTCGGCCGCTGACCCCGGGGACACTCCCGCCGTCGACACACCGCTGGATGTCGAGCAGCGCGCTGTCGTGAAGGTGAGAGACGCTCCGGGCTCGGCAGCCTATGATTGCAAAGGTCTATGATTGCAAATATTTAAAATAATAAAATACATAGACCTAAAATAGACCTATATAGACAAAAACAGCCTATGATTGCAAAAACTGCGTGTGTGCACTGTCATGCCATTGCCACGTATTCGCGAAGTCTGCATTCAGTGAAGTTGAAATGTCAGATGCACGACGTTTCAGCCAGTTGCCTCTCCCGGGCCGTCGTCAGTTGTCATTTGGCCCCTAGACGGGTCAAGATGCTACCGGCGTTGTATACCGCTTGCGTCCTGCTTTTCGAAAGTTCCTGTAGCTGACGAATATCAAACTTGGGTTTCCATGGTGATGCGCCATAGACCATATCACTAATGTAACGAGGTGGACAAACTTTCAGAGTGAAAAAGTATCACTGATTCATTGATGTCACGCACTCAATAGACAATAGTTGCTAAAAAAAATCATTAGCAGACACTCGTTGTGTGTCTGATACATACAAACAGCTCCAGTGAAGAGGGTGACTGAGTGGTCAATTATGCAGGTATTCACGGCTCAACACAAATCGTTTCCTTATAAGTTCCTGGACATCCCCATGAATGATACGCTGCTCTGCCCACAGGACGTTGAGGCCGATCCGGTGGAACAACCTGCTGACCCTGCCCTGACCTCGGGCGAGCGCAGCAGCGGATGGAAGGTCCCCGGCTGGCCTCCGTCGTCCTCGTTTCAACCTCTCCTGCAGCTTTCCACCGACACGCTGCGCCAGTGCACGGCCCAGAACGGCGACGGCGGCTCTGACCGCGGCAGCAGCAACAAGCCGGTGCTGCGCGCCGTGGGCTGTACGCAGGCGGTGCTGCGCGACGGTCAGCAGACCATCCTGGGCCGCCTGGAGCACCTGCAGACGGCGCTCTGGCAAAAGGTCGAGACGCTCAAAGAGCTTATTGAGGAGGATTCTGGAAATGGGAAGGACAGGTGGGTGGTGGGAGACGACCCATGGAAATTGGACGCGCTGGAAGAAATCCAGCGAGGAGTCCGCGACTTGGTCAGCTGGAAAAAGAAGGAGGATGGCTTCCTGAGGGAGTTTAGGCAGGAGGTCCTTTCAGACACCAGCATGCTGAAGAGAGGTCAGCGTTACATTCTGTACAAGCTATACAGTCTGTATGGAGAGGTCAGGTCCCTCTCTGGGAAGCTGTGTCGGTGCTGCAGAAGCTGCTGTGGTCAGTACCGGCCGCCGAAGCCGTGCTCAAGAGGAGAGATCTTCGACGGTGACCGGTGTCGCAGCTGCCCAAGAGGGTTCGAAGCCTTCGATACACGATGCCTCAAACTTTCATCCCAAAAGAAGTCGTTCGATGAGGCGAAGAGGACTTGCGAAAATGACGAAGCCGTCCTGGCTACACTGAGATCTGAGGACGATGAGGCCATCTTCGAGCTCGCTGGCAAGTCAGACAGAGGCGAGATGTGGATGGGACTGCAGAAGGATCGCTTCAACAATTGGGTGTGGCAAGACGGTTCACCCGCCGAGGACGATGTTGATGTCAGCTCGCTCAGCTCCATCTCCTTGAACAACTTCAGGAACGACTGCGCCGCGGCGTCCAGAAAGAACCGACAGAACTCCGTGGTTGACAGGCCGTGCAGAGAGGAAAAACAGTTTGTGTGCGAATTCGTCCCTCTGGAGTCTCTGGAATTGCCCGAGGAAGGCTTCTAGGCTGCCATGCTATGGAGCTGACAAGCGCTATGCCGCTACGCATTATTTTGCTTTCAAAAACCTTATTGATGATACGATATGTAGGCATTTGTGAAAGGTGGCATTGCTCAGCGCATATGGTGTACGCCTGTACGGCTTGTTGATGCTTTTGCTTTATTTATAAATACATACCTTAAATTTTATAATATGTGCTTAGCCCTGACCCTGCTGCCGGATTTTTTCACCCCCCCCCCCTCAACAACTTTTTTATCTGAGTCAATTTTGAGTCATCTCACTTGACTCAACAAAAAATTTGAGTGAAGTTTGAGTCGACCCATGTTTTCATCGAGCCGCTTGAGTCATGAGTCGAGTCACGGGAAAAAAATCAGCTCCTTGTTTGAGTCAGAGTTGAGTCAGGGCTTTCTGAAGTTAAATGATGAGTCCAATGGCATTTTTTTTTTTAGTCGAGCACAACCCTGCCCCGAGGTCATCTCAGGTCACGAACAGAATCTAACAGTTTTTCGCTAATAACTTCTGATAGAGGCGTGCTAGAGCGTTCAAAACGCCTTAGATGTGTTCGGCTCGACGTTGCGGATCGACTGATATGCAACATGACCTTTTCCGGTCAGGTCATGACCTTGACCTGAGGTCAAATTTTCAAGTTGGCTTTTCAACTTTCAAGGTCAAATTATAGTTCATTCGACGCGTCTCTACGAGAGGAACACGATGCTGGCAAATGTAATGTCATGGCTCTTTTGAGTCAAAAGTTATTGCCGAAAAAAACTTTCGTAAAAAGGGTTATTTTTTAAGTTTTTGCCCTCTGGAGGCTTAACCGTTGACCTGAGGTCAAATCTGAGAACAATACCCAGAAAGGTCTGTAAAAGGCCTATCGAATGCGCTTTCCCGCGCTGTAGCTCTATCGGTTCCCGAGATAGCCGTCGGCAGTTTCCAAAATGTTGAAATAGTCAACATTTTACCTTGGGTGACCTCTGGGATTCCCGGATGAAAAGTCAAAACGTTAAAAGTAAACGGATAAAAAGTCAAAGGACATTAAGTCAACAGACAGAAAGTCAACATCGCAAGAAGTCAAAGGACAAAATGTCAAATGAACAAAAAGTCAACCTGCCAAAAAGTCAACACGCCAGAAGTCAACAAGCTAAAAGTCAACACGCAAGAAGTCAAAAGACATAATGTCAAATAGACAAAAAGCCGACATGTCAAAAAGTCAACGCGCTAAAAGTCAACACGCTAAAAGTCAACACGCAAAAAGTCAAGACGCTAAAAGTCAACACGCCTAAAAGTCAACACGCTAAAAGTCAACACGCGAAAGGTCAACATGCTAAAAGTCAACACGCTAAAAGTCAACATGCTCAAAAGTCAACACGCTAAAAGTCAACACACAAAAAGTCAACAAGCAAATAGTTAATAGGTGCGCGAAAAGTTGATGCGCAAAATGTAGTCAACAGCAAAAAGTAGTCTTTAACAGCAGTCGTTAACTAAGTCGGTACAAGTACGCCGCAGCCCGCGTCTCCGGTCGGCGACTGACACGCGCCGGGCCACATGATCCCCGGCCGCCGCCCGCTGGGCGCCGGCTGCACCGCATAGCGCGTCTCGGCGCGTCCCTGTGCGTGCCCCGACACTACCGATAAGAACTCTCCTACCTATTTTTACTTTGCTTTAAAAAGTATATTGGGAATGTGAACTTATATATATATAAAGTTGGCGTACTGTGCCTGCTAGTGGCGGGGGGGGGGGGCAGTTCCGATAAGGAGACGTAGGTAGGGCGGAGGCGAAGATGAAGGAGAGGGGACAGTAACTGGTGGCCACAATGCGCTATACTTGTCACCTCTCTTTGGACGTCACAGCTCCAAGGTCCTAAATGATTGTGTTTTTAGCAATCGCATCTCGATAATCCCTCGCCCGCACATGCCATTTTCCCATCCTAGAACGCACATGGTGGGGGGGGGTGGTTGCCACCCCCCCCCCCGCGCCATTTCGTTCCTGTTGGAGATAGAGCTTAGCGGTAAAGACCAAAAAGATTCTTTGGGAAGAGACGAATCCAATGATACCCAGTTTTACCTTCTCAGGTCAGTCATTGACCTTCCAGGTCAGGTCAAACTAAAAAATGTTGCTGTTTTGGGTCACCGTTGGATATCAAGTGCGCTGCTTATCAAATACCGATGACGATGCTGTTTTCTGGTGCCAAGCCAGCTAGAACCTCTTTGTCACACTACCCGACCAGAATTTTGCTGCTGAGGTCATTTCAGGTCAAGTTAGGTCAAGGTCAATTACCTATATGTGTTTGTATGTCTGTGTGTGTCTGTGTGTATACTGATGTGTGCACCGATTGTTTTTGGGTCCATATTACATGAAATCATGATTTGAGAAGCTTTTACCAAAAATGCAGTCAAAAAACTTCACAAAAAGTAAATACGGCTTGCCTAAAACGCAATTATCTTAGATGACCTAGGTTGACCTTGACCCTGACCTTGACCCCTATACATCGTCGAACAACATGTTCCATGATAAGTGAGAGGTAAGACTGGCAAAAAAGGGCCGAAATCAGGGTGTCAAAAGCTCACAAGGCCCATGGCAAACGCAAGATGTTGAGAATTGGCCATTTGGGTCATGACATGACCTGAAAAACAAGGTCATATCTCCGAAACCAAAAATCACAGAAACTTGACATTTTCAGTGGACATCAAGAAAGGATAGAGGAGCAGCTATACGAAAAATCAGCTTTCTAGCTCTAAAAATGTTGAGTGCAGAGCAGGAAGACTACCTGGGGGGGGGGGGTGGCAACCATCCCCCCCCCCCCCATGTGCGGGCGAGGGTTAATTGACCTATACAGTATACATACATTTCGATGAAAATTGGTCACCTTAATTGGATGCAGTCCGTACCTTTCGATGAAAATTGGTCACCTTAACCCGCGCCCCGTAGGGCTACCGGCGGACCCTACCACCCGTAGGGGGGGGGGGGCGTTTCGTCCCCCCCCCCCTAAGATCTCGGAAAGTTACCGGCCGATTTTCAAAATCCAAACGGCGTTCGATAGCCCCACCCGGGAACTACCTTGGGACCAAATTTCACTGACCTAGGTCAAACCGATGACGTCACAGGTCAGGTCAAAGGTCAGATTTTCACCGTTCAAAGGCATTTCAAGAAATGTGTTGTGAAATCGAGTAAATTGGTAATTTATTGAAAACCATCGATGGTACATTGTCCGTCAAACACATACTTTGCTATCTGAGGTCACTGATACCAGGTCAGGTCACAGCGAGGTCAGGTCACCGGGGTCACAATATGAAAGTGTCGTGTGATAATGTTTTATGGTCCATTTTACATGGCAAATGCGATTATGTGGGTTAGGCAGCCTTTGGGGCCAGCCTAGGTCACGTTTTGGTAAAGTCAGGTCAAGGTCAGGTCAAATTAGGTCAAATTTCAAAGTTGATATTTTGCATAAAATGGGTATCGATTCGATGCAGCTCGTCACGGGGAGTCTAATGGTGGTCTTTGTTTTGCTCTACGAGGTCTAGAAGTGCCAAAAATTGAGTTTGAAAATTTGACGTCATCACTTTTGAACAGTTTTTTCGCTATAACTTAGCCAAAAAAACAAGGCATCGATCTGAAATTTGGTATGTAGATAGAAGACGGTAGGCACTATCACATATATTCCGTTTTTTCGAAACTCAAAAAAAGCTTTTTGGATTTTTTGGCTAATATATCAAAAAATCGTTTTTTTGATTTTTGGGGGTCAAAACTCAAAAATTTCAAAAATCCGAGATAGCAGTTTTGTAGCCCTGTCAATTCTACACCTTTTATGTCTGATGATTTTTCTGTATCTTCAAAGCTGTAGGCCTGACAGGTCCTCTCGCGAAGGTCTTTTTTCGGTCGAAAATGACAGAACATGACGTCATTCTGACGTCATTTGTGGCCAACCTATCATAGCCTCTGGATAAACTTTTGGTCACAATGTGTAAAATTGATGCCCGGAGGGGTCCTGAAAGTTTGGTGGCGATATCTCCAGCCGTTTAGGAGATATCGACCGAAAAGGACAGGGGGGGGCCGTTTCGGCCCAACCCCCTACGGGGCGCTGGTTTATTGTATGCAGTCCGTGAATATTACCAGGTTGTTGTCTGTTGATGCTGATATGAGCGTTCCTTTCAAGGCAGGACAATCCGACAATCACACAATTGCCTCTCGTTCCAATTTCCACCTATCTAAAAGAAATGACGCGCTTTACTATTGTACCAATTGTACCATACAATACCCTTGAACTATAATAAAAGTGTGAAATCGCCAATAGAACCCGTGACGGAATGAATTGATGAGAAACGTCTCCCTACACAATATAGGAAATTTGAACAAGCAAACTTTTCGTATCGATAACATTCCGGGTTACTATATTTGTTGAAATAATTCCAGTAAACTGCGCCTGGAACAGCCAGTTATCTCGAAGGATCATGTAACGCTGCCTCATGACAACCTTACGATGCGAGCGAGCTCCCACCTAGCACGTAAGTGTCAACGGATGTGTGTCAGATTTCAGCCAAGCATGCCTGTGTGACCAGCTGAGTCGCGGTTGCGGGCCATGGGAATCCCCATCAGTCGCGCAATGGAGGCAGTCTCGCTTCAATGTCCAATGATGCAGGTTATATTGTGCAGCATCCTGCTTAATTGTGTACAGCTGTTTGTAAATGTTATCTCATGTACATATGTAATGACTGATGATCCAGGTGTCATTGACTTTGTCTCTTTGACTTGTCCTTTTGAGTTTTTGGATTTTGGCTTTTTTCCTTTGGATTTTTTCGTAGTTTGACTTTATGTCCTGTTGACTTTTCGTCTTTTGACCTTTGTCCTCTTCACTTTTTGTCCTTTTGAGTTTTTTGTCCCTTTGATTTTTTGTCCTTTTGAATTTTTGGACTTTGACTATATGTCTTTTTGACTTTTTGACCTTTTGACTTTTTATTTTGACTTCATGCCCGGTTGACTTGTTGTTTTTTGACTTTTTGTCCTTTTGACTTTCTGTCCTTTTGTTTTTTTTATTTTGACTTTATGTCCTGTTCACTTTTTGTCTTTTGACTTTTGTCCTTTTTACTTTTTGGCAATTTGACTTTTTGCCGTTTTTACTTTTTGTGTTTTGACCTAATGTCCATTTGACTTTTTGTCTTTTGACTTCTATGCTAGTTGACTTTTTGTTCATTGACTTTTTGGCAATTTCACTTTTTATCTTTTGACGTTTTATCCTTTTTGACTTTTTGCCTTTTGACTTTCCTCTTTGTTGACCTTTTACCTGTTGACTTTTAAGATTTTTGACTTCTTGCTTTTGACGTAATGTCTGTTGACTAATCATCCTTTTACCTTTTACCATTTGACTTTTCGTCCGGAACCCGACCTCTGATGACCTGACTTTTGACCTGACCCAAAAAATGACTGAAATGTTTTCGTCTTTATTTTGGACGTTCTTTCGATTGCCGCTTACCGCGTGTCGTTACGTGGCCCAGGAGCCAAGTTAGAAAGGGGGGGGGGGGTATTCACTGTTCAGACCCCCCCGGCCCGGCGCGGAATCTCAGAGCACCCGCCCGGCGCGGGTTAAGGTCATATTAGTTTTCGTCAATAACTCCCGATCAAATTGAGCTAGCGAGTCGCGAAACCCACCAATGGACTCAGGAAGATCTGCCGAATCGAATGATATGCGACATGACCTACTTCGACCAATTTCGTGACCTGGGGGCGCTGAACTGACCGTGACCTGAGGTCAACACCCTAAGTTGACCTCACCCAAACAAAAAGTATACCATTCGACATGCCTGAGCGAGGCGAACACGATGCTGCCAAAATCACGGCTCTGTGGCCGTTTTTTCTAAGTTATTTACCAAAAACGGAGCCGTACCTCGGGGCACTTGACCTGACCTACGAGGTCAACGGTTGACCTAGGACATTAAAATCGGGTATCAATCTCTGCGTCTCATAACGGCGCACACGCTCGTTTTCTCCGCGACGCGCTAGCTCCATTAGGGGCGAAACGGCGAGTGTGGTGTAATGAAAAGGCGTAAAATACGACTGGCGTAGTTTTCCACCCATTCCGCTCCATTTTACACCTAAACAGTTTCATAAAGTGATTGCGGTTGTAGGTCGTATAATGTTTTTTCGTCTTCTATGATTATTGAATTACAGTCCACAACAAACAAAAGCATACAACTGGCGCATAAAGCCGCCGCCGCGCCCTCTGATCCTTATCCCTCGCCCTGGGAGGGGGTAGGGGGTGGGGTGTGGGTGGGGGTGGGGTGGGGGTCGATGCGACCCCCGAGTTTTTTTTTGCGATGCGCGCCGAACTGTAAGTCGGAGCTTGCTGAAATTTTCAATACCTAACCTCTGAGGCATCCTTTGTGCAACTTTTGGTAACAAAAATATTTTCGGGTCATGCCAGGTCACCGAGCAATGACGTCATAATTGGTACAACCTCCGACCGTTTTTGACAAAATCGTGCATACCATAACTGGACTTGATCTTACCGACAAGAACCAAGCTATTCCGTCTGATTTATGTCAGAATTGGACTGGACATGAACCTTTACATTGTACAGGGTGTCCGGAAAGTCCTGGCGCTTTTCAACATTGTTAACCCGCGAGTTGCTGGGGGGGGGCGTTAAACGCCCCCACTTTTTTCGCCGGGCCATAGCATAAAAACGGCGCGCCACAGGCGCGCCAAATTTTGGGTACCTGCAGGGAATTGATTGAAGTTTATTGTGACGAAATTTCAAAAAAAATCGGTCGAAATTTTTTTGAGATATCGAGGTTTTAGTGACGTCATGATTTCTGAGTTTTCGACCAAAAACGGCATATGTTCAAAAAATCATATAAAATCACAGAATAAACATACAGACATGCCGTAAACGCCATTCGACTGCCAATACCATGATCAATCAAATGGCTATCTTCGATTATTGATTATCGTTCCGCATTTTCCATAATCTTGAACTGAATCTTGGCAATTTTTCGTGACTACTTCACGACCATGATACATGAATTTATTAAATTGAACTTTTTGAGCCAAACACGTACACATATGATAAAATGAATGTCACCATCGTGTTCTACGCCCCAAATTACCTATAAAACATGTGTCACAGGCTGCGAATATCAGTTTTGATTTTCGGGGATATGTGCGTACCCGGTTGACCTGACCTTGACCCTGACCTATGCTTGACTGATCCCTACATGGAGCTGACACTCTTGTAGGCCTTATAAGATGGATTGTGCACCGTTTTGACAGAGTTTATGGCGAGAGGCGCCCATTGCGAAGTCCTGAAGTCCATGCTACTGAAAGCCCGATTTCAGGTGTTTGACCTGACCTTGACCCGACCTGTGACCTCAAAATTCAACTTTAAAGTACTCATCTGAAGCGTCTCGTCGCGCTCTTTCGTTTGCCGCCTCGTGCGTTTCGCTGCGCCTATTGGTTCTCGAGTTATCGGCTGGGGGCGTTTAACGCCCCCCCCCCAGCAAACGGTGGGTGGCGAAATACCCCAGCAACTGCCGGGTTAAGATAAATGCCTTTGGTCCATAGATACTCAACAATAGAACGAAACAATGACCAGGAACACCAAGCCACATCCTTCTGCTAAGTGCCCATTCATTGTAACCACCGTCTGTGCCGACGACGGCCTCGACGCAAGGGCGGAAACGCCTGCGGGTTTCGACGGTGCAGGACATTTCCTGTCCTCCCATGCTGTCATGATGCGAGTGTTCAGGGACTCCAGGCTGGGATGAGAGGTGGCCTAGAGCTTATTCTGCAAAACGCGTAGCATGCCTTAGTCGAGCGGGTTAAGGCTGGGATAATAAGGTGGCCTAATCTCATTTCACCACGGTGATCTGGTCCGCCGAGCTCCTCTGTCAGTTTGGTTTGGACGGCAGCGGCGTTGTTGGAGGGCGCTCCGTGCTGTTGAAGTGCGACATGACCCTTAGGGCAAGTCGCCTTGATTGTCGTGTCCAGGAACCCCTCGTGGACCAGCCTATCAGTCATTTATTTGACCTTGACGAAGATGATGGGACATTTGTGTCCATCAGACCCAAGATTTTCTTCGATTGCCGCTGAAATGCTGCTTCAGTCTCAGCAGCTTTGGCATACCGTGGTTGTAGCTGAGTGAGAATATTTTCTAAGACATTTCCGATCTGGAGTGCACCTTTGCCTGCTCAACCGTTCGCCGGGAAACGCCGCATCGCGTTGCAACTCGCGCCTCGTTCAAGCCGCACCGGGCCCCCTCGCGCGGGCTCTCAGCGACAAGGCGCATCTTCGCCCATATACCTAGCACTGAAAACGGTTTCAAGGTCATAATTACGCGACCCCTAGCTGAACGGTGAACGAGGGGTCATATCTGCGGTGATTGGTTGAAAGTCCAATAACCACAGCGCGCGTTAGATGACGTCCAAAAGAGGCGCCAGAACTTTCCGGACACCCTGTATATTGACCTAAGGTCAACCAAGGTCAATGACCTCGCATGTTCACACGCTGACCTCCGTGATATGAGCTGTGTTTAGTGGGGTTTCTTGAGGTCCTGAATCCGAATCTGTGGTTCAATTTTCACCTAAGCGCCTTCAAAACTGTTCCTTGACCTTAACCCGCTCATGACTGGGGCATTTTCCATAACGCGAGTGACTGAGGGGAGGGGGAGGGGGGTTCTCCAGAGCCCCCACCCCCTCCTATCTCCAAACCATACTGGGCCGATCATCAAAATTCAAACGGCGTCTGATCGAAGGAAACCCATTTTCATTGACTTCGAGGTCACCGTTGACGTCACAGGTCAGGTCAAAGTAAAAATTATCAGCATTTTTGCTTGTTCACAATTTAGGCTTTGACCGCCGCGCTGGCTGACACCTCCGATCGGCGATCAGTCTCATTTTTTGTTTACGTACCGTAAAATACTCACAAAAACTGGGGGGATGTAACCCCCCCCCCACCACCACAGCGCGAGATACGGTGTCATGTCTTTTTTTTTTCGCCGATTGCGGCTGTAAGATCAATCACGTCGTCACATTTTTCATGCGGAGTAGCGGGTCGTCCAGAAAACTAGAATGCTGGAACGTCTGGTGCCAATCGCCAGTGTGGTGGTGGCGGTAAATACTAAATAGGTACCTGCTTATAACCAGAACCGCACGGGAGCGAAGCCGGTTCTGATCAGGTCAGTGTCCGACCTTATCGGACGTCGGTAATCTGCACGGCCCAGACAGCTAATGGTTTTATATAAAAATCGAAATTAGGTAGATGCAATGTTTAACCCTCGCCGGACCTATTGGTTTTCTACATACGCGCCGGCCGAGGGGGGGGGGGGGCGGGTACGACCCCCCCTCGCCGTTTCGCCCCTGGTGGAGCTAGCGCGTCGCGGAAAAAACGAGCGTAAGCGCCGTTACAAGACGCAGAGATTGGTACCCAATTTTAAGGTCCTAGGTCAACCGGTGACCTCTGAGGTCAGGTCAAGTGCCCCAAGGTACGGTTCAGTTTTTGGTGAATAACTTCGCAAAAAATGGCCGCAGAGCGCCGATTTTGGCAGCATCGTGTTCGCCTCGTCCAGGCGCGTCGAATGATATACTTTTTGTCTGGGTCAGGTCAACTTGGGGTGTTGACCTCAGGTCAAGGTCAGGTCAGCTCCCCAAGGTCACGAAGTTGGTCGAAAGGGGTCATGTCGCATATCATTCGATTCGGCAGGCCTTGCTGAGTCCATTGGTGGCTTTCCCGACTCGCTAGCTGAATTTGATCAAGAGTTATTGACGAAAAACTAAAATGACCTTGATGACGTCATAAATGACGTCACGCAAGGTCAACATTGCAAAAGTGACGCATCTAACCTTGCAAGGAGTGCATCAAATTACGATTCTGTGTGCTTGGGATAGTTGGAGATCGTTCCCGGCGCCAGAATAGCAGTTTTCATTTTTCCCCATTGACTTATAATGGTGAGGTCACGAAAATGACCTGACCTCATATGACCTTTAGGAAAAATCCGAGATATACAAGTTGTGGGACTCATAATGGATACTAGATCCTGAAAGTTTCATTTCCCGGTGACATCTCCTCTGGCAGTGAGGGCGTTGCGAAGTTGCGACATCTGAAGACCGTGCAGAGGTTCACTTATGACGTCATAGGTCAGTGACCTGACCTGACCCAAAAATGCGGTTGGTGTCAAAAGATCCGGCTTGGATCAAAAGTCAGGTATGCCAAGTTTCAGCTCTCTATCGCCAGCGTGTTCGGAGCTATCGCGAAAAAACCCTATGGGGGGGGGGGCGGCACCCGCCCCCCCTCGGCCGGCGAGGGTTAAAGCTTATCAATTACATATTACGGTAGGCATACCCTCTTTTTTCTAAATTTGGAATTTAGAAGCATCCAATTCAAACTCGTTTTCCAGTCATCTCGTCCCGTAACAGCACAATGCTAATTTTTCCGCGAAGTTCTAGCTCAATTTGGGGCAAAACGGCGAGGGAGTTTCATTCCCCCTCGGCCAAGACGCATGTAGAAAACCGGTAGGCCTGGCGACGGTTACCCCGTGCCGAGCCTATCAGTGTTCCACATGCCTACCACTGCCCTCGGCTGGTAGACCCCTTGCCGTTTCGCCCAATTGCCTGATGCGTCTGACACGACTAGGTGAGTGACCTGACAGACGGCAGGGCGAGAGCCAAACACTTGGTGGACAGGATAAATCCGACTACCGGTCCAATAAGTCGCATAATGTGACAAAGCGGCTTTCGTCCCGTTCGAACTCGTCAGGATAACACCGTTCAATACCGGATATTCCTTATCAGGCCGATGACTGTCTGGGCTCATCAGCAAAGCCGCCATGGCAAAACTGGTATAATGTATGTACACAACCGCAATAGAATGAAACTACTAAAATTGATGACCGTTGTTCATTTGGCTGGAGTTGACGGCCTTAGGACACCAGAAAAAAATGCCTGATAGGTAACGGTACGGGGAACCTGTACCTATATATTTTGAAATTGCGGTTGGCGCTGGAACCTGGTGTTATCCAGTTACGGTGACTATAATAGGTTCACCGTCATCCGAGCTGAAAAGAAATATTCATTTGTGAAGGCTTCTGAAAATATGGCTACAATTTATTCAAAAGTTAAGACTTCAAATAAAAAATAAGAATGCATTGTATGCAGACAAGCATACAAAATTGACCATAGACAACAAACATCCATCTCTAAATCACAAACCAATGCTGAAAGCCAAAAACAACAAAAACAACAATCAGGGTCCAGGGATAGAAAAAGTGAAGAGCGTTTTTAAATACAAAGACAGTGTTTCGAGCATGCCTCGTGTAAAACCTATTCGATAATGGAGCCGGGCGGATGCACGATATAAATTATGTGATGAGCAACTGGTATCCCATTAAACCCTCGGAAACCTATTTCAAAGTTATGGTACCGTTTTAAATTATTACAAGTAGGCAAAAAAACGTCAAACATCTTGTTGAATCATATCGGAACTTTTCGGGACGGCATGATACACTTTAAAAAAAAAGATCAAATGCGAGCCACCTAAGTCCTGATCAAACTACGCCCGTTTTGTTCTGCAAAGATCACGTGAAACAAGGATCTATATTGTCGGTAAATGTTTTTCACGATAATACAGTCAATGCCTTTGGGGTGGCCGGCAGGCGCACCTGTAATCGACCCTGTTACCACGGCTCAGTAGCGCGTTCCCTGCCGGGCAGTCTGAGCAGTGAGCGCCTCACACGCGATATCAGACATCACACGCGATATCAACGCGATATAGCGGCTCGGCGCACCATCGGTGGGGTACTCTCAGTGCTACACGCACTCCGAACTCGCACCAGTATACGTCCTCCACTGCCGCGCTGGCGAGATACAGTGGGCAGCGCGATAAGCCTCGTGTTAGTTCAATGACGTCACTCTGACGTCATAGCGCGGCGCGGGGTCAGGACAAACGATAGGAACACGGTAATCCACAGCGTAACGCACTGGCACCAGCTGAATGTGACGTCACAAGTCACCATCGCACGACGCAAGGCACATCATACGCACCAGCCAGCAGCGACCTCTCCTGCGTCTCTCAAAGTGGGATCGACCGGCCGCTACGTGTAACGTGGTCTCTTGTGCGTGGGCGAGTCCATTACCACATCGCAAGGGGAGGAAGGCGTCGCTGGCCGCTTCACTGCAATCGAATATACGATGAATCAGCGTCGACAAAGAACACCGGATATTACTGATCAGTGTAAAACTTATCATTCATAAAAATGTATCTTTACTGAAAACAAGCCCATTCTCATCTAACCCTTCCTGATTTTCATGATGCATATTATATGATTATCTAGCTTGTGTCTTCCTCGGCCACGCTCTCCGTTTTTTTTTTACATCATTGCTCTCCATGTTTTTTTTTTAAATTATTATTGTTTCCATACGTTCCTTAGAAATAGCATACGTTTCATTACTTAGAGCCAACATAAATCATTAATGTTCCTCAAAAGCCCCCATTATGGAGGATTATGTTGAACACACGGCCCCTGCGAACCTACAGCCCCTTCGAACCAATCTTCACTGCAAGCATGGGCGTAGGAGCCTCACGAAAAGTGTGTGTGGGGGGGGGGGGGCAGCGAAACTTCAATGTCACTTTGTGGGACCCCAAAAAATACTTGCAGCTTTGTGCTCATCTGACTTCGCTGAACCATTACCTGCTCTTAGTTTTATATTTAAATAAAAAATAAATATTTTACTTAAAAAAGGCTGAAAGGGGGCATGGCCCCCACCCTCCCCTCCCCCGTTCCTAGGCCTATGGCTGCAAGTCATCCTGTTTGCCGTCTGTCGTCAGAAAGCATTTAGTTCGAGAAAGAGACCTATTATGCTCAGTGCGGAGACTATGTCAAAAGCTACACACGTTCAGATCCGAATGGTAATTCAACTGCAAATAAGTACAGTCCACAGCAGAAGTAATGTGGGGTTTAGGTCATGGGTATGTTCTGCTTCTGAAGCTTAGGAACGATTAGCCAGACTACAATGAAACTTTGAATGTAGCTTATATGTATCGTCACCCTTGCAGCTACAACTTTAGCTATTGACATCTTCTTTTCGATCACTCCGCATTAAACAATCGCCAGTCAAAGCCAACCGTTGAGATTGGTAAAACCCTACATTACTTTAGCGGTGGGCTGTACCTACTGATTTACTGATGAAGATGAGATGCTACCCAATATCCTGGATATTGGCCAGGAGTTGGTTCTCCGCTTAACCCAGGGCGTTCTCTAACCTGCCCCACGTCCCTGTACCACTGGCGGGCGGGCTCTAACATGTCCCCTGGCCGTACTAATCCCCTGGCGGTAAATCCCCTGGCGGTAAATATCTCACCTGCTGTGAGATCCAGGGGTGAGAGCGAGCGGCTGGCGCGGCGGCGGCTCGGCGACCGGCGCAGCAGGGCGGGGGCGGGGGCGGCGGCGGCGGCGGCGGCTGGGGATGGCGGCCGGAACCCGCCCAGAGCCGGAGATATGCCTGAAACACGGGCACGGCGACGCAATCAGTTGCCGAAAGGCAAGGGTAGCGTTGGAATGGTACGTACAGCATGAGGGCTGTCTTATTTCTAGTTTCACAAAATAAAAATGCTAAATAAGGGTGGCGAGGAAACAAGGAAGAAATATTGTGATGTGCATCAACTGACAACGTTTGGTAAGATACTCTTGTTCAAAGCGACAGAGCGCTACCAGGGGCCACCACGACAGAGCCTGCTGTTCATGGAAGAACAACCACTGCGCCAAGAGCTCATGCCAGACTGTGCTCTACCTTGACCAGCGCTAGCGCATCCAATGTCGTAGACAAATAGCACAGCCTCGGACTTTAGTCCTAGACTCGCACCATTTTACACAAAACTGTCAGCGGAGAGTGGACTTCCTCCATCCCTCCTTCACCATTCCAGAAGGGTGGGTGGTGGGTATGGCGGGGACTCCCAGTCCCTCTCTCTCCCTATCCTCCCTCCCTCTCACCGTTCCAAACGGCACTATCCGCTCCTGGCCGGGACGGCGGTGACTCCCTCTCTCGGCCGCCGGCGGACGACCACGCCGCACTCTGGTGGCGGCTCGACGACCTGAAGGTGGCACACCACACACACACGGGCGTCAGACTGGGCATTACAGGAGTTATAGGGCGGGACGAATCACAGGTGGCGGTACAAGGCTGGTGTTACACATATATTGGACGTCACAAGTTGGGACGTTAAACAGCAAGTTGACGCGTCACACGGATACCCTTCAATGTCGAAAGTGAGTGAGGATGGAGGACATTTTACTTTAGTTCAACAGGAATATCAAGCCATACACCTTCCAGATAAAACTTAAGGACGGATTAACCATAACAAAAATACTATAAACTACAGCAAATCCTTATTGTTCTCAGCAGTGCAGTGTTGCCGCACTTGAAATCCACACGGCTGTACTAAACGGCAACAAATATTAACATGTACAGCTCTGTGACACAAAACCCATCTCCCGCCCGGCCCAGTACCCACCTATGGCCGCTCCGGGGCGGCGGCGGGGGTCGGCCGCAGAGCAGCGAGAGCACCTCCTCCCGGCGGAGCAGCCGGCGGCGCCGGGTGAGCGCCAGCAGCTCCCGGGTACGCCGCTGCTGACCGTGCAGGATGCCCAACTCGGTACAGCGCCGGACACCGTCCACGGACTCTGCGGGTCACAGAGGGTCACACTGGGTCAGAGAGGGTCATATCGGGTCAGAGAGGGTCACACCGGGTCACCGAGGGTCATATCGGGTCACCAAGGGTCATATCGGGTCGCGTAGGGGCATACTGGGTCACACCGGGTCAGAGAGGGTCATACCGGGTCAGAGAGGGTCATACCGGGTCAGAGGGTCACAGAAGGTCACACCGGGTCACCGAGGGTCATATCGGGTCACAGAGGGCCACACCGGGTCAGAGAGGGTCATATCGGGTCCACGAGGGTCATCAGGATCACACGGGGTCATGGAGGGATATGCCGGGTCACACAAGGTTGTACAGGGTCACAGCGTGTCATTGAGTGTCACGGCAGGGGACAGTGGGTCATATCAGGTCATGACGAGTCATACCGCAGCGTTCACGGAGGGATACAGTAGATAACGGCAGATCAGGGAATCAGAGCACAGAAATTCAAAGGCTCACTGCAGTATGAGGGATCGGAGAACGACATATTGCCGAAGATAAAAAGACCCAGGAAGCACGACCTTAACTCGTCTAACTATTTAGTAGCTTGAAAAAAAAAACTTTAAGTGTCTCTCAAAGTGCCGTCTCAGCTTTGTAGAGGGCGGTGACAGATCATTTACCCACCCATGTAAAGAGCAGTGACAGATCATTGGCTCACCTTTATAGAGGGCGGTGACGGACCCAGCGGCCGTCTGGAACGGCATCCAGCGGGACCCGCCCCGCTCGGTACCGCATCCTCCCCCTGTCCCTCCGTAGGCGCCTGGACAATAGATGGGGGAGATCAGTCAGGCGGGCGACATCACGTCAACAACGAGGAAAAATAAAACCGTTCCGCAATAAAAAGACGGATTTGAGTGGTGTGCTCTGATTTACACGCGGTTTTATTCATCTTTCTCCATTAGGTTCACACAAGTTTAAATTCATTTGCTTTTCTTGTTCAAACCCAGTCTAACTTAGTCCCTTTACCTCTGATCCCTACGCTTTGGGAACCAGAGGTTCTCGTGTCCGTGCCGCCATTCACCTTTATGCAGGTGGGCGATACAGGTGGCACTGCTCTGGAAGAGGTGCCACAGTTTCTGGGCGGTCAGCTCGCGCTCCTGGTGCAGCTGCAGCTCGTAGTCGGGCTGAGAGTCTACCTCACTGTAACAGGCAGCCTCCCAGCGGTACAGCTCGTCGTCGGAGCCGCGCTCTTCCGACATGGCGGCGGCGGTCACTCGGCTCGGTCCCGGCGGCACTGACAGTCTGAAACACAGCGGGTCAGTGAGGGGTGGTCGGGGTGGGCTATGAGACTGGGTGCTGTAGATTAACTGTAGATAGTGGAATGTAGATTGGCCTTTGTGTGGAATGGTGGCCATACCAAGGCAGGAGCATGTGATTTTGTTTCCATCATGGACTCGCTTCTGAAAATGGAAACTTTGATTTGATAAAAGCTCTAACATTACTGGGGCTACGACATTAATAAAACATCATGATTATATCAATGCAGACCCATTTTTCATAGTCTGCCAAGTGCCAACAGAAAAAGTCAGAAACAGAATATGAAATCCATAGCTATCAAAACAGAAACCCTAATGCCAAATGAAGCCAGCCTGAGCAAGGGTGTTCTCATAAGAGGGAATAAGTAAGCAAGAAGTGTGCCCACTGTATTCACTTACTTAGACTTAGTATGGACTATTGATAGGCCACTTAGACTTTATGTCCATTCCAGTCAATCTGCTTAGTGCTTAGTGAGTTTTACTGATCTGAAATGAAAGAAATCCTCACACTGTGGCTCGAAAAAGTATCTATACCAGTTGAAAGCCCACGTGGAACTGGACAAGCATTAAAATAATGCCTCTGGTGACATCCCAGTGGAATAATAAGCCAACAAAGTTGTGACAATGTTAACAATGTTAACAAGCCAGTGATCAAAAAGTTAGGGATCCACACAATTGAGTGTCCATAAAAAAGGCAGACACTGTATATTCACTGTTGCCTTCCAACAATACGTAATAAGGTGGCCACCTAAATCATCTAGACCAATTAGTTTGCTTTTGTGTAAGGCAGTTAGGCAGCCGCCATCTTCACAAGGTGAATTCCTAACATAACAATAAATTAGGGCTAAAGAAAATAGCTTGCCCATATAAGTACCTACCTTCCTACCTATGTACCTACCTGGAACCAGACAGGAAAACACCCATACACTACGCCGGACGCCCGTTAGACCCCCCCCCCCATGCGCCGAAATTCGGCACAAGCGATTTCGCGATGAAATTTCTGCATGATTTGCACTGAAAGTTAGGTACCTATTTGCGCCAAAATTAAGCCACTTTTACATCCAGCGCATGTGCAATGTACCGGCAAAGGCTATATCAACCAGACAGAGCGTTCCAGGGCATTGGATGCTCTCCCATATTTGAGCATCCGAATAAGTTGGTACGGTGAAACAAGGCCCGGCCGGAAGTTCCCGGGCTACAAAAATCAGCGGAGCGGTGTGTTCGAGGCCAGCAGGCGCCAGCGAGGGCCAGGCAGCGTAGCAGCACGTGTTCCGGCACATCGGCCTCTTCACGGCAGTCGGCACACGGCGCGCGGCGCACCGCTTGTCCGGGCACTGCTGGCACGCCGCGGAGGGGAGCCGGCCGATTCGGTGCTGGTGCACGTACAGGATCGAGCGGCCCTAATGGCTTGCCGTCATCTGGTGCACCGAAACGGCGTCCTCTCGGTCCGCTCTGGGGATGGGGAGCGGCAGCGTGCTCCCGAGGAGTGGCTTGAATAGTGACTCTGACCAGTTGTCGCGCTATTGATGCGAGGCCGCATAATGAACCACCCCGGGTCTGAGCGAGCGGGCGTCCGAGGGCAGGACAAGGTCTTCCAATTTCCATACCTATCTTTGCGCCGAGTATAAAGGCCTCTCCTGCGCAGCCGCTCCCGATCCTAAGAAGACTCAGGGCAGCTTGCGAGTCAGAGCATGCGACGAGCGGGCCAGGGGACGTTTCGCATGGACCCCTCTCCGGAGCCCCCCCCCCCGCCAGGTGAATAAAAAAAATTATGCAGCCACCCTGCACCGAAAAGTTCACCAGCCGTGAGCCGCCATGTGCACCAAATTTAGCGCATGTGAAGTCACGCCAGACGTGCACTGAAATTTTTGGGGCAATCCCGCCACTACACCAGACATATTCAGCATAACATTTATTTTTCCAGTCTGGATCAAGACTGGAAAAATACACGTTATGCCGAATATGTCCGGCGTAGTAGCGGGATTGCGCCGAAAATTTCAGCGTACGTCCGGCGTAACTTCGCATGCGCCGAATTCAGCGCACGGTGGCGGCTGAATTTTCGGTGCAAGGCAGCTGAAGAATTCTTTGGCGAAAGACGGTCACCGAATTTAGTTGGCATGCTGGTCAATCTAGCAGCAGATTTGCCTTGCAGGCAAGGCCATCTATAGCTGCCTGCGGGCAGCTCTGGAAAGATTTCGGGACGAGACGTCCCTGCCCCGTTCGTCGTGTACTCGAATTGGCGAGTGGCGAGCCACACTGAGCTATACTCAGCGGTGGAGCGGCCGCCCAGGTGAGGCCTCAACCCTCGGCGTGGGGATAGGTATGGAAGAGTGAAGACCCTGTTGAACATCGCCGAGCGTCTTTATCGAGGGGAATGAGAGCACGGACGACCTGGTGGATCGGCCGTCCTGCCCTCGGACGCCCGCTCGCTCAGACCCGGGGTGGTTCATTGTGCGGCCTCACATCAATGGCGCGACAACTGGTCAGAGTCACTATTCAAGCCACTCCTCGGGAGTACACCGCCGCTCCCTATCCCCGGAAAGGACCGAGAGGACGCCGTTTTGGTGCATTAGATGAGGGCGGGCCACTGGGGCCGCTCGCTCCAGTACGTGCACCGAATCGGCTGTCTCCACTCTGCGGCGTGCCAGCAGTGCCCCACAGCACTCTGTGCTGTGTGCCTAGAAGAGGCTGATGTGCCGGAGCACATGCTGCTCCGCTACCCGGCCCTTGCTGGCTACCGCCAGCCTCACAGTGTGGAAAATAAGACCCTTTTCTGGTCCCAGTCAGGTTTAAAAGATTTTGTTCTCCCTTGCAAATTTATGCTCCAGCACCTTGAATAATCTAAATTCCCATTATGTATGACAGAAAACTGCTATTATTGCATCAAACCCATGCAGAAATAGCTTTGACAGCGACACATTTCGTTTCTCAGTTCTCACATTTAGCAGGCCAAGCATATGATTTTGGTGTTGGTTGTTCTTAAAGCTGGTCTGTTCTCCAGACAGATTTTATTCTCCGAGACAGAAAATGAAAATTCCAACACTGGCCTCCACACTGCTTGCTTCACCGATTTTTATGGCCCTGAAACTTCAGCCTCTGATGCTAGTGCGCTACGCGTATTGAGGTATTGGGTTTCCGTGGGAATAAAAAAAAACTTTTTTGGACGCTCAAACATGGGAGAGCGTCCAAGGCTCCGGAATGCCCTGTCTGGTTGTAATGGCCTTGATTAGTAGATGAGCACATGTGCTTTACATAAAAGTGGCTTAATTTTGGCACACACATGGCACCCAATTTTTGGCGCAAATCATGCAAAAATTTCAGCGCAAAATCACTTGCACCGAATTTCGGCGCAAGAGGGTCTCACGGGCGTCCGGCGTAGTGTATGGATGTTTTCCAGTCTCAGTCTAGGTCTGGATTGGGATCAGGATCGATCCCCGGTGATCAGCCGACGAAGATACCGACTGCTCCGACCATAGCAATTAGCAAAGCTTGCGATAGGAGCCCGTCGAGATGTGTTTCCGGTGAACAAAGTGAAGTCGGTGGAGTAACTGAAGGTAAGAAAAATGTAAGTGATTGTGAAAAAAGTGATGAAGACCTGACAGGAGACCGGAAAACCCGCAGAGTATCACGTAAGCTTGATGATAATGCATTTAAACCCTGGGGAGGATGTTCCGTGTCCATGTCTCGGTCATCCAGTGACACTGGTAGCAGTGGAAGCGAAACCTATTTTTGCAAGGGTGGTCCAGGCAAAGAAACATGTGGAGATCCAGTGTTGGATGGAGAGATGGGAGTTAGATGCGACGGCTGTTTGGCATGGTATCATTCGGGCTGCCAGGCTATCTCCAAGGATGCTCTTCGAGCCATCGAACAGTGGCACCCTGTCCTGAGCTGGCTGTGCCCCGAGTGCAAGGCAGTTCCAAAGCACAAAGATGCAGGAAACCCGGTCAAGCTGCAGGCCCTCGAGGCAAAAGTTGACAAGCTCGCCAACTCCGTCTCTGAGTCCATGCGGACCGTCACTGCGCATATCCGGACTGTAGAGCAATGCCTGAAAGAACAGGAAAGAGCATCTGTGGAAAACGGAAGGCTCGTTAAGAACTCCATCAAGGAAATCCATCAGCAGAAGGCTACGTACGCTGATATGGTCAAGGGATCCTGTGATGAGGTTCTTAGCAAAGTCAGTGCCCAGATAGCATCCCTTCCTACCACTACGGACAGTAGCTCTAAAGTTACAGCCAAGGCGACGCAGGAACTGTCAGTAATGTTTGATGACTATCAGGAAAAGGAGAAAAGAAAGTTGAACGTGGTCGTCCACAACCTGAAGGAATCATCAAGTGACACGTTTGAGGAGCGAACAAAGCATGATGCAGAGTCCTTTGAGATGATGATCAGGGAGGCATTCAACCTGAGAGTTACATGTGTCAGATCCTTCAGAGCTGGTAAAAAGATGCCTGACAAGGGCCGACTGCTAATAGTGACCCTGGAAAATGTTGGTATCCGGCAAGAAGTTGTGCGACTGGCACCTCAACTTCGGTGCTGCGAGACCTATGCCAATATCTACATCAATCCCGACCTGACGCCAAAGGAAAGAGAGCAGGGGAGAAAGCTGCGTGAGGAGCTTGCAGTCCGAAGGCAGAAAGGTGAGAAAAATCTTGTCATCCGAAGGGGGAAAATTGTGTGTGCCGCGCTGAATGCTGGGGCTAGGTCTGATGGTCAGCCCAGGACAGACAGAGAGCAAGGTGGACAATCAAGACCAGCTGGTGGTGTCGAACAACACAAGGTCACTGCTTCACAAGTTAGACCTACTGATCAATGACTCGCTGTCCCCAGCAAGCAGTTTGAAATGTGTATATACTAACGCCGACCAGTTCCTGAATAAGCGGGATGACTTATGTATGAGAATAGCTGGAAAGGAGCCTCATCTTATCATTCTGACAGAAGTTATCCCAAAAGCGCAGACCATTCCAATTTCCCCTGCATTGTTGGCAATCCCAGGCTACTTCTTATATACCAGCTTTGATTGCACTCTGCCAAATTTGGGCGCAAGTGGCCTTCGCGGAATTTGTATGTATGTCTGTGACCAGCTACACGCTACTGAGGTGAAATTTCCAGCAACCGTTTTCAAAGAACAACTGTGGCTGAGACTACAGCTTAAGAACTCTGACAGCATGCTGGTGGGTGGCATTTATCGCAGTCCATCAAAGGAACCTGCAGCTAGCACTGATGACCTGTGTGACCTCCTCCGCCATGTATGCCATATGAACCCATCTCACCTACTTATTACAGGAGACTTTAATATGCCGAACATTGACTGGGATGCAAGGTATTCATCGGCTCCAGTGGGTCACTATTCACACTCATTTGTTGATGCGGTGAATGAGTGTTACCTGTTTCAACACATCAGACAGCCAACCAGGTACCGGCATGGTGAAACCCCAGGTGTTCTTGACCTTGTGATGTCAAATGAAGAGGGCATGGTGAGGAACCTCAGGTACTCAGCTGGTCTGGGAGCTAGTGATCATGTGATTCTGGAATTTGACCTCATGTGCTACTCCATGTACCAAGACCAAGGGCGTAAAAAGTTAGATTTTGCACGTGCTGACTTCCAGCTATTGAAAAGTATGCTCCTCAGTGTGGAGTGGAACCAGCTACTGGTGATGGATTTCCTGAGTGGTTATGCGTTCTTCAAAGCTAACCTTCTCAGATGTATCCAGGACACCATCCCCATGTCATGTCCAGTGAAGAGGAAGAGGAACATTTACATCAACAGGAGAGCCCTGCAATTGAAGAAAAGAAAGGAGTTCCTCTGGAGGCAGTACGTGGCGTCCAAAAACCCGATTGATCTTGCTCGGTTTAAACGTTGCCGGAATGAGCTGCGAGCATTCACGAGGGACCTTCGACAGAACTTTGAACGCCAGCTTGCGGCAGACATAAAGACCAATCCGAAAGCTTTCTGGAATTACTCGAAGTCCAGGTTGAAGACTCGGTCGGGTGTAGACGACCTGCAGGACTCACATGGGACCTTGAGGAGTGACGACAGTGAAAAGGCTGCGGTACTGAACCAATTTTTCAGTAGCGTTTTCACCACGGAGAACACCAGTCACATCCCCGAGCCTACATGGCAGTATGAGGGCTCCAAGCTGGAGGACATTGTAATATCAGCTGACGTTGTCCACCAGAAGCTGAAGCAGCTGAAAATAACCAGTTCTCCTGGCCCAGATGGTGTCCCCAGCCGGGTGCTGGTTGAGACTGCTGGTGCTATTGCTGCCCCACTAGCCACACTGTTCCAGCAGTCACTGGATTCAGGCTGTCTCCCTGAGGACTGGAGGCTCGGGACAGTCATTCCAATCTACAAGAAAGGATGCAAGAGTCTACCCGAAAACTACAGGCCCATCAGCCTGACATCAATAATCTGCAAGGTGCTGGAATCCATTGTGCGCGACCAGATGATGAACTTTCTAAATGAGACTGATCAAATATCCAGACACCAGCATGGCTTCCGCCCCAGGCGATCCTGTTCCACCCAGCTACTGGAGACGATTGACGAGTGGAGCCGACTTATTGAGGATGGTGAGCCCCTTGACACCATTTACCTGGATTTCAGGAAGGCGTTTGACGCAGTGCCTCACCAGCGCCTGCTTAGAAAGCTCCGGGCCTACGGTGTTGAAGGAAACCTGCTGAGGTGGATTGCAGCCTTTCTTTCTGGACGCAAACAACAGGTTTTGGTGGGGGGCTGCCACTCACAGTGGTCACCGGTCACTAGTGGGGTGCCGCAGGGCTCTGTCCTTGGCCCACTGTTATTCCTGGTGTACATCAACGACATTCCAGATGTGGTGACCTCATCAATCAAGATATTCGCTGATGATACAAAAGTTTATCGCAGTGTATCTAAGCCATCCCAGATTCAGGACCTCCAACAGGATATCAACTCAGTAGTTGAATGGTCCGATAGATGGCAACTGCCATTCAATGAAGCAAAATGCAAGAGTTTGCACATCGGCCCAAATAACCAGGAGCACCACTACACAATCAGAGGTAACCGTCTCGAATCTGCCAGTGAAGAGAAAGATCTGGGTGTCTTTATCGACTCATCCCTCAAGTTTAGAAAA
This sequence comes from Amphibalanus amphitrite, assembly GCF_019059575.1. Classification (NCBI taxonomy): domain Eukaryota; kingdom Metazoa; phylum Arthropoda; class Thecostraca; order Balanomorpha; family Balanidae; genus Amphibalanus; species Amphibalanus amphitrite. The sequence goes on from NW_024881745.1 coordinate 68,595, forward strand.
CAGGCAGCATCTGCAGCTTCCAAGGCCACCCAGGTCCTGGCCGTGATTCGGAGGTCGTTCGCTCACCTTGATGAACAGACACTGACGCTGCTCTACAAGTCTCTTGTACGTCCACTCCTCGAGTATGGCAACGTTTCATGGGGACCGTTCAACAGACACGATCAGAGGCTGTTAGAACGCATCCAGAGACGAGCAACCAAGCTGGTGTCAGGTATCAGGAACCTGCCATATCCTCAGCGTCTCCAGAAACTCAAGTTACCTTCGCTCTACTACAGAAGACGGCGCGGAGACATGCTAACGATCTACCAGCTGCTACACGCGGGAGTCGACCTGGACCCTGATGACTTTTTGGCGAGGAGCTCAATGACTACAACTCGAGGGCACGGCTGGAAGCTGGCGAAACCTCAAGCAGCGTCTCGTGTGCGGAGGAACGCACTCTGCGTACGAGCCATCAATGACTGGAACGCCCTTCCTCGTCATGTGGTCCTCGCTGAGACCCTAACCCAGTTCAAATCCCGACTCGACCAGCACTGGCAGACCATCCATTACTCAGTGCCAACCCAAGATTTAACCTAGTGTATCCAGAACCTACTCGACGAGATCGGGACCTTCAGGCGTTGTGCCTTTCTAAATCCCGATAAGTGTAGGTAAGGTAAGGTAAGGTAGGATCTGGAATGAATACAAAAGGATCCAAAGATGAATTCAAGGTAAATCCAATCTAAGAGCAACTGAGCACAACAACATGGCTAAAACAAAAGCGTACAATTGCTGAAACTAAAGCGTAGGTAGTCTTTATAGAGGCGATTTTCGTAGTCAAGTGAATCTGAATCAGAAAGACCGAATCAATGGATGCTTGCCTTTGTGTTGTGGCTTGCTTTCAGCTCCTCCGGCCTCCGGCCTTAGACCTCCTGGGCAGCCTGCTGTAGAGAGCTTGTACAAATTGAAGGAAAAGCTCAAAAAACCCCAATTGCAATGGAGAAAAACAACCTTGAGAAAAACGTGGAGAAAAACCCGAATACCTATCCAAGGAGGAAAATAACTCGCATAAAGGTGTTTGGTGTTTACTGCGCTAAGAGATATTGCCTTCTCTTATGACGTCAACAGCCAATGATATAAAAATATTCAACTTGTTTGAAACTTGAGAGAAGTTTCATAAAAGTTCATCTTTACTAGCTCTTTACTATTATAACTGATAGAACTGCGTTTTTAATTTGTTGCAAAAATAAACAAAATAAGGAACAAAGAATGAAAAGAACAAAAAAGCCAAAGGTCTTGTGACGTAAAAAGAGAAACAACAGACAGCTCATTATTCCAAATCATCCTTAGGGCTGATCCTTTTGTAGCGAAGCAGTTAGCGCGGGTGGGACTAAATGCTTACTTCGAAATCTAAGCTGCGTTGCGGCATTGGAGGTTATGTGCGGCGTGTATGCCGCATGATTAGTAAGCGGCGACCACTAAATTAAAGACTCAAACGCTCCGACCGGTTCTCAATGAATAACACTGCATACCAAAAATGCCAACCGCTCTCGTCATAAGATATTTAGCTTTAAATAACTAGGTTATCTACATCATCATTTTGAACCAAATTAATACTTTCAACTTAACTCACTCATTCCTTCCTTTGTTGGCTCCAAACAGTCTTTCGATTGTCTGGAAATCGTATGCTAAATCCCGTACCTGTATGCGACTGGTGCATATAAAGGCCGATAAAAGAATTTGAATAGGCTCTGGCATGCTATTTCCTGGCCACCCAAAAAAGTATGTTTCAGTCTTGCTATCAAAACATGACCTCGCCCGCACAGGGGGGGGGGGTGATGCAACCCCCCTAAGGTTTTTCGCGAATAACTCGCTTAAAAAGTGGCTGATCGCGACGAAACTTTCAGTACCCTCGCATTGATCAATTTAACACCCACCCTGAAAATTTCATGACCCTGACCCAAATGACCTTTGACCTGTGACCTACTTTTCGAGACCATGTTTGGCCGGAACCGCGATTCAGCGTATGTCGGCTCGCATTAGCAGCGCGTTTGCAGTCTTTTCGTGGTTTTAAGCGTTCAAACATGTGATATGATGTTGCCCCCATGCATTAGGGTGGGTGTCAAGGTCACCTGAAGGTCAGGTCAGGTCATTGACCTTTGGTGACCTCGGTTCACTTTTTCGAGTTTATCATGTTTCTAGGCCAGTTTTTTTTTTCGAGCTGAATTCGAATTAAGCAACCACATGAACGTTTACAAAGTAGTTTTGGTGCCTTCGTAACATGTTACGAGGCTGTCAGAGGCGGTTGACACCTACTACAAATACCTGGCAGGACCTCTACTGGTTGACCTGACCTGACCTAACTCGACCTGGCCTAAATGAATGAAGACATCATCTGTGATCAAAACTAGCATGATATTCGTGATCAGCACCCCGAAAAACCCCTTAGCAGCCACACTACGACGTTCTAACAGGTCCCAATTTCCCGCCTTTTGGGTCATTGACCTGACCTGGAAGGTCAACTGATGACCTAGGACCTTAAAATTGGGTATCATCGGCTTTCTCTCGTCACGGGCAACACGCTCGTTTTTTCCGCGAAGCTCTAGCTTGATCAGGAGCGAAACGGCAAGGGGTTATACCTTATACGTTCGCGGCTGAGTATTGATTTGGTTCAAAACAATGATGTAGATAAGTTAAATTGATGAAATACCAGGACCTACTCCACAAGGAGATCGAATGGGTCGGAGCGCTTTCAATATGTATTATACATATCGATATATTGCACCTCTTCGATACCCGACTCGATTCGACCCGTTATTGATTCGCTGACGACGATATGTATAATACATATTGAAAGCGCTCCGACCCATTCGATCTCCTTGTGGAGTAGGTCCTGGTATTTCATCAATTTAATTCCATCTCCACATCATGTCATTACGTAGATAAGTTAGTTATTTAAATCTAAATATCCTATGACGAGAGCGATGGACATTTTTGGTATGCAGTGTTATCCATTGAAAACAGGTCAAAGCTATAAAGTTTTTAATTTAGTGGTCGCCGCTTACTAATCATGCGGCATACACGCCGCACACAACCGCCAATGCCGCAACGCAGCTTTGATTTCGAAGTAAGCATTTACCCCGCGTTCGATGTCTCCCGGACGGCGAAGATTCTACGCCGTCCGGCCAATCACGTTCCATAACCGCTGCCGAGCCCCCGCTGACCTTGGACGGGATTGGCCGGACGACGTAGAATCTTCGTCGTCCGAGAGACATCGAACGCGGGGTTAGTCTCACCCGTTAGCGCGAGGACGGAGATATAGGTATCTTTTTGTGTTGCTTTATGCATCTATTGCATCAGTCCTTCGTGAAGGGAAATTGGATAGGGACACAGCCAATAGACAGGTAATTAATAGGTTACTTCGATAAAATAATCCGTCCTAAGCAAGTCCGATTGCGCCGTAAATGTCACAGTCGCTTCCTGCCCTATATGGTATGTTAGCTTCAACTAATAAAGGATATAAGCTGGTACGTGCATTCATAAGAACGAAAGTTATTTTGTTTGCTTTGAAAAAGCAGTGAAATTTAACCAAACTCAGCATCTACAGGCTACAACATCCAAAGCTTAACCCTCGCCGGCCGAGGGGGGGCGGGCGGGTGCCATGGCGCCCCCCCCCCCATAGGTTTTTTGAGGTCACGAACACACTGGCGATAGACAGCTGACACCTGGCATACCTGACCTTTGATTTAAGCCAGATCTTTTGACACCAACCACATTTTCGGGTCAGGTCAGGTCACTGACCTATGACGTCATAAGTGAACCTCTGCACGGTCTTCAGATGTTGCACCTTCGCAACGCCCTCGCTGCCAGAGGAGCTTTCACAGGGAAACGAAACTGGAGGATCTAGTATCCATTGCGAGTCTCACAACTTCTATATCTGGGATTTTTCCTAAAGGTCATATGAGGTCAGTTCATTTTTGTGACCTCACCATTATAAGTCAATAGGGAAAAATAAAAACTGCTCTTCTGGCGCCGGGAACGATCTCCAACTATCTCAAGCACACAGAATTGTGATTTGATGCACTCCTTGCAAGGTTAGATGCGTCACTTTTGCAATGTTGACCTTGCGTGACGTCATTTGTGACGCCAACAAGGGCATATGAGTTTTTCATCAATAACTCCCGATCAAATTGTGCTAGCGAGTCAGGAAAGCCATCAATGGATTTAGGAAGACCTGCTGAATCGAATGATATGCGACATGACCTCTTTCAACCAACTTCGTGACCTGGGGGCGCTGACCTGACTGTGACCTGAGGTCAACACCCTAAGTTGACTTGAACCAAACAAAAAATATATCATTTAACGCACCTGAGCGAGGCGAGCACGATGCTGCCAAAGTCGCGACTCTGCGACCGTTTTTTGCGAAGTTATACACCAAAAACTGAACCGTACCTTGGGGCACTTGACCTGACCTCAGACGTCACGGGTGACCTAGGACCTTAAAATCGGGTACCAATCTCTGCGTCTCGTAACGGCGCACACGGTCGTTTTTTCCGCGACGCGCTAGCTCCACCAGGGGCGAAACGGCGAGGGGGTCGTACCCGCCCTCCCCCCCCCTCGGCTGGCGCGTATGTAGAAAACCAATAGGTCCGGCGAGGGTCAAGCTACGCCCGCATGAAATTGTAATGCTGTCGTTAGGTTTCTGCTGGATCAGAGCTCTGCTCGTTCGCTGTTTTTATACCAGCGTGCTGTCGGTTTTCCCCATATAAGGAAGTTATTGCTGGCGCTTCTTGGCCTCTCATTGGTCTAACGCAGGGGTCGGCAAATGGTGGGGCATGCCCCCTTTGGGGGTAATGGCGCCCTTCGGCGGGGGGTAATGAGGGCCTCTGAGAAAGCCTCATCTTTTTTAGAATTAATGGCTCCCTTGATGGATGTGGACAAACATCGCAACTTTTGTGCCCCAGGATTCAAAGATTAGTCGAGGTCAAACGCACAAAGCATGAACTGATTAGCTGGCGCATGCCAATTTTCATGTAGCTGCTCACCATTCCGTACAGTCGTGGAAAGTAACTGTCATGTACTAGCCGGCGCTCGTCTATTGGCGTTTTCACAGTCACTAACGCAAGGGAGAGGAGTCGTCCATTGCACCCTGATCTGAGCATCTCGGTCTCTGAGCTGGAGCTTTGCAGAAAAATTGAGCGTGTTGCCCGTGAAGATAAGCAGCCGCTGCTACCCAATTTAAAGGTCGTTGGTCATTGGGTGACCTTCCATAGGTCAATAACAACTGCCGAGTTAATCGGGTCCTGCTGTAACTTCTTGAAGTGAGATTTTGTGGCCTGCCATGATCTCAAGAAGGATCTCACAAATCAACGGTTATTCGGGTTAAAGGAAAAGGGCCACCTTTAACATGGGGATTGAAACTGAGATAGCCATCTTGTAGCCCGTGTCCGAAAACCTATGTGTCTACCTCCTTACGGCCGATTTCGGCCTCCATTCGTAGTTCTCGGCAATTTTAAAAGAAAATACGCCAGGAATGCGTCCTTATCCCAGGAATGCGTTCTTATCCGACAAAACAGCCACCCGCGGCGAGGGTTTGGTTTTTTACCAATCAGCTCCAACCAGCTCAGCTTTAACCAATCAGCTTATCTGACACAATCCGACGAGTCTGTCTTCTGAACGCTGATTGGCTTGAGTGTGACGTCATCGCTATGCCATCATACAGTAGGTGCCGTAGAGAGTATCAACATAGTACCAATATGTTAAATAGTTTTAAATACTTTTTCGCGAATTGTGCACTTCTGGCACCAGTTTTAAAAAGAAAATGAAAAATAATAATGTCAAAATGAAAAACAACGATATCTTCATATTTCACGAAGGTGGCCCTTTTCCTTTAAGGTCATGCCATTTTCAGGACAGATAAAAATGATCGGCTCGATGGTACAGTTTTTTTTTCGTAATCCGACCCTTTTAATGTGATCTATTCTCGAAAAATACCCGCTACACCTATACGTATGGAGGTTGACCCGCGCCCCGCTGGGGCTCCTGGACTTCCACGCCCTGCTGGAAATGGAGGTTGAACACCCCCTATTAACTTGGCCCCTGGGTCACTAGCGAAACGCCGTAGTCGGCGATCGAAAGAGCGTAAGAAATGATGAAGAATAAACTATGGTCACCTTTTAGGTCAAATCAAAGGTCAGGTCACCAGAGGTCATCGAACGTAAAATTTCGCCAATTTCCAGGTCAACCTTTGACAGTTTTCGATAAACTGGCCTATAGCTCAGGAAAGGATAGAGCTACAGCGCTGCGGAAAAACGCATTCGATAGCTCTCTTAACATTTTTTTCTTCTGATGCCTGCCCTCAGATTCAACCGAAGATGGTTTAGCCTGCAGGAGACAAAAGCTGCCAAAATTAAAAATGTACGTTGCTTGCTGATAGTTTTCTTAAATAACTTTTCACTCAAAACTTGCAAGAGCTCACTTTTATCAGCATCGTGCTCCTCCCGTCGAGAAGCATCGAAGGTTTTGTTGCACATCAGTCGATCCGTATCGTCGAGCTGAACACATCTAAGGCATTTTCATCGCTCTGGGATGCCTTTATCACAGTTATTAGCGAATAGCTGTTAGATACCATTCATGACCTGAAATGACCTCAGGGACATACAGTGGGGTTACGGGTGCAATTTTCCGGTTCAGCGGTCATGTTTACTTGTAAATAAGAGTGTCACAGTGTTAGGAATGACACTGGACCAAAAGAGGCGCCTTTCAATTTTCTACCATTGACTTTGCGCCCTCTCCCATTGATAATGGGAGAGGGTGTGAAATTGACCTGAATTTTGGTCACCGACATCAAATCTCCGAGATACAAATTTTGTACATGTTGTTGCCTTTATCAATTCCTGAAAGCTTGAAAGAGATCTGTCACTCAATGCAGCTAAAGCAGGCGTTGCAGTCTTTACTGAGGTGAGGTCACTTGACGTGATCTGGTGACCTGACCTCGAGTGACTCTGGTCTGAAATATTCACAACATGTGCAGAAACGATGTATGATAAAATGTTCCAAAATGGTGGCGCTCCGTGCCAACGTTTTTGATATATTTGCGAGAACCGCAGGGGAGGGGCCTGCGGTTTCTCGCAGATATGGTACCCAAAGAGTCACGGAAAAGTATGGAATTTCAGTAACCTTGGTTGTATCACCAATGGGGTCTAGTAAGTGGTAGGTGGGGGTAATGGCCCTGCCTGGCGCCAAAAAAGGGGGCACGACCCCGGAGGACCTGCCGACCACTGGTCTAACGAATAGACCACTTGAATTCGACTAATGAGGAGCCAAGAAGTAGCAGCATGCTCACAGCCTGCTGTTAAAAAACTGCGACCCAACAGCGCCCTGGTGTTTGTACTTACTGACAATGTGGTGAAACCCAGACATGTGCATGGATCCGAGTGATTGATCTATGATCTCAGTGGATCTCGAAGCAAAATACAAGTTGGGATCTATGATCCCACCGGATCCGGCGTGAAAAATACATCTTGGATCTATGATCTCATATGATCTGACGATAAATTAAGAACATGGATCTATGATCTGAGTGGATCCCACCATGCACCACAGCCGGTCCCGTAGCTCAGTTGGTTAGAGCGTTGGACTCCGCGTGGTGAGAGCACGCGTTCCCGGTTATGACAGTCCGGGTTCGAAGCGCGACGGTCGCTCGACATTTATGGGCCTCCTGACAGGTATGGTTGCGGTTGGTGGCAGGCCGTAGCCAGGCGAAGTCAGCGAGGGGACCGGCCGTGCGCGGCTTTGAGCGCACGTTAAACTTTGGACTCTAAATTCTGCCATAGAATCGGAATTGCTCGATCGGAGGGTAGAGGGCAGGGTCATCGCAACAAGCTTCGCTTAGCGGTGGCTCTGTCCTTGTGAATCCTTCCCATCAAAAGGTTCGGACTAAATTTATAAAAAAAAAAATTGAAATCATGTTTTAAAGGGTTTCTTTGCCAATAAGTGACACAAAACTATGGATACTGACGTGAGATCACATAAAATCACTAAAAAAAGAACGTTTGTGAGTTGAAACAAGTGCTTTTTGGGATACATGTGCTGACAAAAAATAAGTGAGGATCTATGATCTCACTGGATCTCAAGTAAAAAAAAAAAAAAATGAGACTCGGATCTGTGATCCCTACGGATCTCTCGATAAATTATAGAGGTGGATCTATGATCCCGTCGGATCCGAGATCAGGATCCGTGGGATCAGATCCCAGATCCATTTTCTCGGATCCATGCACATGTTTGGTGAAACCAACTATACTTTGGTGAAGGTTGTACAGCTGGAGGCCGCTAACTGCTTGGAATGAAAAAATGCATAAGTGAACTTCAGCAAAAAAGTAAAAGCTGATGCTGACTGCCAGTTTAGTCTGAACATTTTTTGTTTATTGGGAGTAGGTACTTGTTCATCACTCAGGTTGATAAGGAAAGGCTGGATTGGAAAATGGTAATGCCATGGCCCATGGGTTAAGAAGAGATGGAAACCATTTTGAAAATCAAAACAGATGTGGAGGGCGGACATTAGCAAAGGTTTTCTCCAACCTCTCACAACGCTGATCCATATTTTGAGTTTCAGGTTTGAGGTTCACCAATTATATCAGCACTCAGCAGAATCATGGATTTGGATCTGGATGACCGAGTCGCCTTTGGCAAGTTGCAAACAATTAATGAGATCAGGTGAGTAAAGGAGCAATGGCCATATTCTGCCTGATACTAGACTCAATGAGTCCTTCAGAATTGCTGATACTGTGTTAGTGGAATTACCATGACTGGCATATGTACAGATGTCAGATTATTTCACATTATCTTTTGAATAGTATATTGAAATGACAAAGTTGGGTGGTTTCACTACTCCTACAATGTGAGTGTACTGTTGGCATGGCTCTAATTCGTATTATTTCCTGTATCTACATCTGTTATGCATGGTATTAACCGTCACCGAACCCTCGTCTTACCAGAGCCTGGACTCGCCTGTCTCCGGCCGGGTCCTGATCTCTCCCTCCGTCGGTGGGGTCCTGAACTCCTGATCTCTCCCTCCGCCCCTCAGACGGGGCCAGGGTATGTGACAGTGTTTGCTGACCCCTCCCTTTTTCCCTCCAACCCCCAGACAGACGCGGTCAGGGTACGTGACAGTGTTTGCTGACCCCTCCCTTTTTCCCTCCAACCCCCAGAGTGGGGTCAGGGTACGTGACAGTGTTTGGCGCTGACCCCTCCCTTTTCCCTCCAACCCCCAGACGCAGTCAGGGTACGTGACAGTGTTTGTTGACCCCTCCCTTTTTCCCTCCGTCCCTCAGACTTGACCAGGGTATGTAACACAACGGCCACTGACCCCTCCCTCCGTCTCCCTTAGACGTGGCCAGCTGCAGTTGGAGCGGGTGCGCCAGCGTCTGCTGACCGAGCTCGAGGTGTCGGACGCCGAGGGCCGCTCGCTGCTCGAGTATCGCCGTGAGATGGATCTGCTGCTCCAGGAGAAAATGGCACACGTAGAGGAGCTGAGACAGATCCACGCTGATATGAACGCCGTGAGTTTGCTTTAGAGGGAGGATGGGAGAAGGGGTAAAGGAGGGAGACGCTTCAGGAAATGTAATATAATACGCTATAAAATATAAATAATACGCTTCACAGCTTCATTATGTGTGTTGGTGAGAGCCGAGAGGTTTACGCATTTCGTGGTTTTCAGCGCCTATTTAGGTTGAAACAGTCGCGTGTTTTTGTGATAAGTGGTCTGTGGTAGATTGAGACATTGGTGAAGCTGAGCTATCCCTCAGTCAGTCTGGAGCCTGTGTGTCTGTCTTTCTCTAGTTAATTTGTCTGTCTGTGGTGGATTTTTTTTTATAAATTTAGACCGAACCTTTTGATGGGAAGGATTCACAAGGACAGACCCACCGCTAAGCAAAGCTTGTTATCTGGCTGCGTGGTGTAGTGGTTAGCGCACTAACCTCGCGTTCAAAAAAAAGCAAAGCTTGTTGCGATGACCCTGCCCTCTACCCTCCGATCGCGCAATTCAAGTTCTATGGCAGAATTTAGAGTCCAAAGTTTAACGTGCGCACAAAGCCGCGCACGGCCGGTCCCCTCGCTGACTTCGCCTGGCTACGGCCTGCCACCAACCGCAACCATACCTGTCAGGAGGCCCATAAATGTCGAGCGCCCGTCGCGCTTCGAACCCGGACTGTCAGAACCGGGAACGCGTGCTCTCACCACGCGGAGTCTAACGCTCTAACCAACTGAGCTACGGGACCGGCAAGTTGAGGAGATGGTGGAGGTGATTGAGGAGGTGGTGAAGCAGTCTGAAGAGGCCCGCAGCCGCAGTCTGTCTGTCTGTCTGTCTGTCTCTAGTCTGTCTGTCTGTGGTAGATTGAGGAGGTGGTGAAGCAGTCTGAGGAGGCCCGCAGTCGCAGTCTGGAGTCTGTGTGTCTGTCTGTGGTAGATTGAGGAGGTGGTGAAGCAGTCTGAGGAGGCCCGCAGTCGCAGTCTGGAGTATGTGTGTCTGTCTGTGGGGGCGTTCCACGACAAATCGACAAATAAAAAATTAAATTTGCACCCTCATATTTTATTCTTCGTTGAAAACTGGTGTAAGGGGTTGTGATGGGCGGGGAAGCCAGCTGTGGCAAGGATTTTTTTCTTCGATTAACGGTTTCCGAGATATAGCCTCGGGCAATTCCTGGAGTTTACGCTGCAACCCTATGTTTGGCGGCGTATAACTCAGAAACTATTGGTCTTCTATGATAAAACTTGTATATGGTTCAACTCACAATCAACCAACAAACATTTTGGCTATCTCATATTTTCAACTTTTGAAAATTTTGATCACGTGACCTTTTGACCTACTTTTCGAAGAGTGACCTCGATATTTACCCCACTGAAAGTTAAAATTTTGTCTGATGACGATTAAAGCGTTATCAATTGTCATTCATATGCGATAATAAAAAAGTGGTTATCGCCCTGCGTTGACCTCAGGTCAGGTCATTTTTATGACCTGTCCATTATTACGAGCGGGAGCGACAGCGAGATCTCGAGAATAAAGCAAGATACGAACAAGCGGTAAACGGTACAGGGTACACACGGATAAGGTCTATAATTTTTACTGAGGTCATTTTCAGGTCAGGTCAAAGATGACGTCACAGGAGCAAAAAGGAAGTCAAAATAGTGGCACTACATACATATGAAGTTTTTCTCGAATAACTTTCAAGGTATCCCAGCTAGGAACAAACTAAAAGCACCATCGTGATCTTCTCGTCGATCCGCATCGAAACATATGTATGTTGACCTCGAAAGGTCGAAAGGTAAAAAGTTGACCTTAGGTCACGTGACCTAAGGTCAACTTTTGACCTTTCGACCTTTCGAGGTCAACATACATATGTTTCGATGCGGATCGACGAGAGGATCACGATGGTGCTATTAGTTTGTTCCTAGCTGGGATATCTTGAAAGTTATTCGAGAAAAACCTCATATATATGTATAGTGCCGCTATTTTGACTTCCTTTTTGCTCCTGTGACGTCATCTTTGACCTGACCTGAAAATGACCTCAGTAAAAATTTAGACCTTATTCGTTTGTACCCTGTACCGTTTACCGCTTGTCGCTATCTTGCATTATTCTCGAGATCTCGCTGTCGCTCCCGCTCGTAATAATGGACAGGTCATAAAAATGACCTGACCTGAGGTCAACGCAGGGCGATAACCACCTTTTTTATTATCGCATATGAATGACAATTGATAACGCTTTAATCGTCATCAGATAAATTTGCAACTTTCAGTGGGAAAAATATCAAGGTCACTCTTCGAAAAATAGGACAAAAGGTCACGTGATCAAAATTTTCAAAAATTGAAAATCCGAGATAGCCAAAATGTTTGTTGGTTAATTGTGAGTTGAACCATATAAAGTTTTTAACATAGAAAACCAATAGTTTCTGAGTTATAAGCCGCCAAACATAGGGTTGCAGCGCAAACTCCAGGAATTGCCCGAGGCTATATCTCGGAAACCGTTGTTCGAAGAACAAAATCCTTGCCACAGCTGGCTTCCCCGCCCATCACAACCCATTAGACCAATTTTAAGCAAAAAATAGAATATGAGGGTGCAGGGCACTTGTCGATTTGTCGTGGAACGCCCCTGTGGTAGATTGAGGAGGTGGTGAAGCAGTCTGAGGAGGCCCGCAGTCGCAGTCTGGAGTCTGTGTGTCTGTCTGTGGTAGATTGAGGAGGTGGTGAAGCAGTCTGAGGAGGCCCGCAGTCGCAGTCTGTCTGTCTGTGTGTCTGTCTGTCTCTAGTCTGTCTGTCTGTGGTAGATTGAGGAGGTGGTGAAGCAGTCTGAGGAGGCCCGCAGTCGCAGTCTGGAGTCTGTCTGTCTGTCTGTGGTAGATTGAGAGGGTGGTGAAGCAGTCTGAGGAGGCCCGCAGTCGCAGTCTGTCTGTCTGTCTGTCTCTAGTCTGTCTGTCTGTGGTAGATTGAGGAGTTGGTGAAGCAGTCTGAAGAGGCCCGCAGTCGCAGTCTGGAGTCTGTGTGTCTGTCTGTGGTAGATTGAGGAGGTGGTGAAGCAGTCTGAAGAGGCCCGCAGTCGCAGTCTGGAGTCTGTGTGTCTGTCTGCGGTAGATTGAGGAGGTGGTGAAGCAGTCTGAGGAGGCCCGCAGTCGCAGTCTGGAGTCCGCGCGCCGTCTACACGCCGAGTACCGGCCGCTGAAGGGACAGCTGGACCGAATGCGGCAGCAGCTCGGACTGGCGCCGCTGGTGGACATTGCCGACCTCGAGCCCGACCTACCCGTTAACGAGTGAGTGGGGCCGGGAAGCGGGGCTGACCTGACCTAACCTGACCTGGCCTGCCTGTCAACGAGTGAGTGGGGGGGGGGGACTGACCTGACCTGACCTTACCTTACCTCGAGTCCGACCTGCCCGTCAACGAGTGAGTGGTGGGCTGGGGCAGAACTGACCTGACCTGACCTGACCTGACCTGACCTGACCTGACCCGACCTGCTCATTCATGAGTCAGTGGTGGGCTGGGCTGAGCTGACCTGACCTGACCTGATCCGACCTGACTTACCCTGGGGTCGTATAGGAAGTCAGTCGGCATACGGAGACTGGTGACAACTGTTCCTAACTTTGAGCATCTCTTTGTCACTTTTGGCCTGGGTGTGCTCTGATCACTAACTGAACCAGACTTTACCGAACCTGATAACAAGTTACTTTCCATGTCCTTTGTGCTGTTATTTTTCTGCCAAAAAGTTGAAATGTCATGGTGATATTCTCTCCACATGTAATGTGAATTGGTCATAAAATTGGATAGTCTAGCGATGTGTTGTGACGCGTCAATGTCTCTTAGCCTTTGATACGAAACGACCTCATTTTTTTTTGTTACCCTCCGACTCTTTACCCACCCTTCGCCGTCACTAATTACACCCCTCCTCTCCCCGGACAGACTGCTGGAGCAGGGCAGTCAGCAGGCGGAGCAGCCGCCGGCTCCGGGTCGCTCCGGGCCCGCCGAGCGTCCGGAGTCCGGACTGCACCCGGTGGTGGGCTCCGGCTCCGGCTCCGGCGGCTCGTACGGCGGCCTGTCGGCCGGTCAGCCGCACAGGGTGATGGTACTGGCCAAATCGGAGGCTCGCTCCTCGCAGATGGTCGCCGGAGGACCGTCACCCACCCCGTTCAGGTGAGTGTGTGCCGTGTGTGTGTGTGTGGGGGGGGGGGGGGGGTGCCAGCTATGGAGGAGAGGTGATTAAGCCTTGGTGCGCGGAGGGAGAATAAAACGAAGGGTTGGTATGGGAACATGGCGATAAATTTATCTGAGGTTACTAGCTATAGGTGTGAAGGACATTTGGTTGTTTGGTGCTTGGTTGTGTTCTGCTTGATTTTGTTACGAGTGGTTGCGGTCGCAGCTTCTTGTGTGACACCGATGACATGTGATAAACCGATGCTTGTATGGCATCGGTTTATATGAGGTAGCTGCTATTGGTTCTCGTTTGCTAGACGATATACGTTTTAGCTTAACTTTTCGATTTTTGTCTTGCTTTGACACTTTCTCAACTACTCCTGAACCCGCCCTGCACCAGCCCCTCCCCCACTGACGCCCCTATCTCCTCCCCCACTCTCCCCACTGACGCCCTCTCTCCCCCACTGACACTCTCTCATACACTGACTTCCTCTCTCCCGTTTCACAGGCAGCAGCCGCCGCCCATGAAGTCTTGTCTGTCGTGCCACCAGCAGATTCACCGTAACGCGCCCATCTGCCCGCTCTGTAAGGCCAAATCGCGCAGCCGCAACCCCAAGAAACCCAAGAAGAAGGATTAGGACAGCTCTGAGAACAAAGAGCATCAGGACCACTGCAGGAGGACTGGAGAAGGACCATTACCTCAGACACATCAGCAAAGTAAATGTGCGCTTCTTGCCCATGTGTTTGAGGCATATGACAACTCCAGAATTCTAAAGTGGGACAGAGTGGTGTCTGTCAGTGCAAGGCTTTTGCACTAACGAGTTTTGATTATTCGGAAGTTATTGTTTTCTTATAACAATGAAGAGCGATTTTTTTTCGCGCGGCTGCGATGTAAAAGTCATGACTGAACGACCATGACTTTGCATAGACCACACTTTGCATTTGATGTGTCGTGGATGACCTAACAGTTTTAAAAACATGTGGCTAGTTTGGTTCACTTTTCAGAAGTGTTCTTTTCCCCATCTGTCAGGGACCTATTGGCCAAGCACATTCCATCAGTGGATTTTTCTGGCATGTTTTTAGAATGGGAAAAGTACTGACGTGGAAGTAGGCTCTGAAGACCCTTTTACTCTATTTAGTGTTCGGAACAGCCCGAGGTTGTGCTCTTATGAAACATCCTGGTACGGCTAGCCATTGGTTATCAGTATTATTTTACAATTTACTGATATTTTCTCATCTACAAATGTGATCTCTTTGAGTCTCAGTTCAGAATATTTTTTTCGCTTTGTTTTTATACCTATTTTTGAGGTTTTATGTTTGCCATGCTTATTTGACTTTTATTCGCCCATGTATAATACTCTCAATTACTGTTTGTTGTTCTTTGATACAGGAGGAATAACTTTCATAATTACAATGTTTTCTCTTGTATGAAGCTACCACAAGTTACGAATTTTTATCCAGCTGGTCTTATTTCGATGTAAGTGTAAAACTGTTTTCAATCGACTTCCATTGACTCCTGAGAACACCCTGTATGTCAAATTTGTCGAGGTAGCCGCTGTATGTCGTTGTCGTCAGTTTGCAGATGTCGCCATAATTGTCTGTGATGCTCGACCTGTGTCATTTAGATGGGCTGTTCCGTGGCACTCTAGCCTCCTGTAAGCTCTGATCTCTAGCTCTGTGACGGGAGGCATGCATATTGACCTTTTTAACCCATGTGCAGTATCCCTAGCCGCTCAGAGGTAGTTTGTGTGTGTTACAGGATCAGATCCGAAGGTACCAGCCGGTGGTATTGCGTGTGCCAAATTGTTTCATCGTCTTTTTATGATCGTGCCAATGCGAGCTACTGCCATCTGGCCGGCTTTCGTCGCCAGTGGCGGGTGATAAGACTTCCTAATGTGCCAAAGTAAACCTCTAACTCGGCTCACAAAGGATACTTTGTGCCGACGTTAGCTGAGCTCAACTTGTTTGCGAAAGTTGCTGTTTCCCTTATCCTTTTTCACGATGTCACAGTTGCGTGGTTGTTCTTATCACTATGATCGCTCTTTGCGTGTGAAATGTTCTGTGTCTTGTGAACCTCTTTGAGATCTCCAATTTCTGCCATATCGTTTGCCATATTGTCCTGTAGTAGTTGACCGTGCTGCTCGGGGAATATCAGTATTATTTGCGCACTTTTCGTCGGTTTCGCGTTCTCCAGTATGTATTACACACTCGTAGTATTCTCTCTCCTGCTATGACTCTACTAGCAGTGTATATATGAGGATCGAGGAGGGTCTGTAATGTATCCCTTCTTTTACTGGGAACATACCTCGCCAGTTTGTCGTACCTACATCAGCTGTCTTGCGATCGCCCGGCCCGGCCCCAACTGTACTCTGGCGGGCGGGACGGGCGACCGACCTCATTTCAACCTGACCTCGACTCCGTGGACACCCCGTGTGCTCCTACTCTTGCGTGGATGTGTGTGCGTGTGTTTGTGTGTTTTGATGATGTTTTCATGTTCAGTCAATGGACGGAGCCCCACCCCAGGTCAGCCTATCGTGTGATTCCACATTGCCTGCTATCGAGAGATGTTCCTCGCGGGTGACCCGGTTAGTTGAATCGCTGTTCAACCGTTCCATTCCATCCGTGGCATTGTGAAGTCAGAGACCGCCGATTCTGTTGTACTCTGCACCTTTTGTGACCTTCCGTATTGGAATAATCACGGACACGGTACGACATTGTTCACTTCTGCCATCTACGCCGTGTAGTCTAGCGATTATTTGTGGAACCTTTTAATGTTCTTTTTTCGACGGATCAGCTGTATGTAATGAAACAAGTGCATATGTGGCGTTTTGACCGTCGTGTGTTTTCTCAATGGTGTTTTTTAGCCTCCAATGTTGTGTAGTTTCGATGTATTGCTCAAGGTTTGTAGATGCTTCCAGTTGCGCCGATGATTCCATTTTTATAGACGTCTTCTAGAGAAGTGTAGATCGTTTGCACAAAATTATGTCATCGATGTTGTGTATCAAGCAACTGACTTTTCTTGTTTGGAGGATATGTTGCCATAAGCCATTTCCGGTGACACCGCTCGCCAATTCGTTTAGTGTTGTGTTAGGGCCAGTTTGATTTGTAGTTCCTACGGAAAAAAACGCCCTAATGGCGTCATTCCTGTGCCATGAGCTTTAGCATCATTGACGTTTGTATCACGTGCCAAGTAGTGAATAAAATATTTCTTTGGAATCCTGCTCTGCTTGGACGCGACTTTTTATATTTACCATGAAATATGAATTCATAACAGATATTGATTGAAACAAATAATCGCGCCTAGCTTTTGTGACCTTGTAATGTGCAGCATTGTCATGATGCTCGGTTGCTCTTCCTTCCCTAAATGACCTTTCTTTTACGCTGATTACCCCACGAGGTTTATTTTTTCTACATTTTTTTTAGGTGTTGGGGGGGGGGGGCGCATGGGCGCAAAAGGACCTTTCGGCGCGCCCTAAAGCTCCCATAAACAAACATTTTTATAACTATTCTTCCTTGTCTTTCAATATTTGTATAGGCCGTTTTTTGCCTTACATTATTTCATCTCCTTTTTCCCTAGTTTATTCCTCCTTTCTCTCTCTCTCTCTCTCTCTCTCTCTCTCTCTCTCTCTCTCTCTCTCTCTCTCTCTCTCTCTCTCTCTCTCTCTCTCTCTCTCTCTCTCTCTCTCTCTCTCTCTCTCTCTCTCTCTCTCTCTCTCTCTCTCTCTCTCTCTCTCTCTCTCTCTCTCTCTCTCTCTCTCTCTCTCTCTCTCTCTCTCTCTCTCTCTCTCTCTCTCTCTCTCTCTCTCTCTCTCTCTCTCTCTCTCTCTCTCTCTCTCTCTCTCTCTCTCTCTCTCTCTCTCTCTCTCTCTCTCTCTCTCTCTCTCTCTCTCTCTCTCTCTCTCTCTCTCTCTCTCTCTCTCTCTCTCTCTCTCTCTCTCTCTCTCTCTCTCTCTCTCTCTCTCTCTCTCTCTCTCTCTCTCTCTCTCTCTCCCTCCCTCTCTCTCTCTCTCTCTCTCTCTCTCTCTCTCTTTCTCTCTCTCTCTCTCTCTCTCTCTCTCTCTCTCTCTCTCTCTCTCTCTCTCTCTCTCTCTCTCTCTCTCTCTCTCTCTCTCTCTCTTCTCTCTTTCTCTCTTTCTCTCTTTCTCTCTTTCTCTCTTTCTCTCTTTCTCTCTTTCTCTCTTTCTCTCTTTCTCTCTTTCTCTCTTTCTCTCTCTCTCTCTCTCTCTCTCTCCTCTCTCTCTCTCTCTCTCTCTCTCTCTCCCTCCCTCTCTCTCCCTCTCTTCTCTCCCGTACCTCAGTCGTCACCAAGCGTCACCTCTCGTCCGCCCCAGTTTTAGCCAAAAGCTACCCGGATCGCCCGTGCCGAGGTCAGGGTCACGCGTGCCACTCTCCCCTCCCCCTATTCTGCCCAGCTCACTGGTTACAAGTTACAACACCGTACGGAGCGGCGCGCGGGCGTTGTGCGCTGTTTTTGGTTGGATGGATAGGGCGATGAATGGGGAACCGATAGGGCGATGCCGTTGTTCCAGTGCCAGAACGCGATGTGTTCTACACTAACGGTCCGCTCGCCGGCTGACCTTCGGAGCACAGGGTATCCCGGTGGGACCATCGACCGGTGGGACGCCCGTTCGGACCTCGGAGGCATGTGCTATACCGAATAGGACGTGCTGCATTGACAGCTGGGATTACAAATGTAATGCAGTCGCTACTTGAATGCGATATTGGAAGCGTTGACAACATAGGGCCCTGGTAAAATAAGGGCTTAGAAAGGTCTGTCTTCGCCCCCTCCCCTCGGCCGCCTCGTATGTAGAAAAGCAAAAAGTCTGGCGAGGGACACAGGTCTCTCACTGCTGGTAGATATGTCCATTCAGGGTTGCATCTCAGGCGCTGGTCAGTTCGAGTCATGCGGCACGGTTCTGACTGTTCGCTGGTCGGGCAGAGGCTGCAGGGAAGTAGGTAAATACGGTACCGTCACAACTCACACCGACGCCCTATCGATCAGCCTGACAGCCACTGACGGTGAATTCAAATGCTATAAAGTTAAATGCTTGGGCATGGTGGTCGCTGCATGATTGCATCACTTAACCCGCGCGGGGCTGGGGGGAGGGGTAAATTTTACCCCCCCCCCCCTCGCGAATTTTTGCAATATCCGCCGCCAAACTTTCAGTACCTTTTCTTACATCAATTTGACACGTTCCCTGAAAATTTGAGCGAAATCCGTCGGAAAATTTTTGAGAAATTGACGTTTTAGTGACGTCATGTTCGCCATTTTCGCCTCAAAAACGGCAAAAGTTCAAACGCCGCTAACATCTTCATTTTTAAAGGAATCAAGACGTAACAAAAAAGGATATACGTAATTCGACTTTGTCTATCAAATGGCTATCTCGGTTTTTTGAAATTTTGGATTTTGGCCCATTTTTTCAAAAAACTGACTTTTCTGGGAAAATAGCTATAAAATCAAAAATTTTGAGTGTATCGAAAAAACGGAATATATGTCAGAGAAGTGGTCTATGTGCACCTACACACCAAGTTTTAGAAGAATCGGTTCAAAAATGTGGGAGTTATTCAAAATTGTATGACGTCACGACACACAATTTTTTTGAAAAATGACTTTTTTGGAAGTTCTAGACCTCGTACGGAAACAAAAATAGCACCATTCGATTTGCCGTGAAAAACTGCATCAGATAGACACCTTTTTAGGCCTTAACAACCAACTTCAAAATTTGACCTCACTTGACCTGACCTTGACCTGACCTCGACCTGAAATTCATCCAGAGGTGGTCCATATCACTTATTGAGTGTGCCTATTGAATTCTATGAGTAAAATGACCCATAAAACATGTGTCGCACATGCCCTTTTCTATATTTTGTTTTTGGTGACCTGACCTGACCTGACCTGACCTTGACCTTGACCTCTGAATGACTATTGTATGCAACGAATATTGTCTTGGTAGTCTAAGAACACGTTTTGGGCGATCAGTCTCAGTCCATGACTCCATTCTTCGGCAACTACGGTGCAAGGCCGATACTGTAGGAACTTGCAATTTTGTACCCTTGACCTGACCTTGACCTTGACCTCAAACTTGAAATTAAGTACAT
This sequence comes from Amphibalanus amphitrite, assembly GCF_019059575.1. NCBI lineage: Eukaryota > Metazoa > Arthropoda > Thecostraca > Balanomorpha > Balanidae > Amphibalanus > Amphibalanus amphitrite. The sequence goes on from NW_024881745.1 coordinate 88,346, forward strand.
GTTTTTAGTTGTTCGTGATGAGATCTTTCGATTGGCGTTTGAATTTTCCAAATCGGACCATTAGTTCGGGAGATAACAGGGGGGGGGGGGTAAAATTTACCCCCCCCCCCCAGCCCCGCGCGTTCGGCTGGAGACCCCAGCCCCGCGCGGGTTAAAGGCCTTCTTTGATGGAATGGAGAGTTGTCAGTTTTATGACTGATTGTTACAACTTTCGATCGGTCACTAGCGAACTGTGGTTAGTGGACACTAGCCATACGGTATATAGGTATTCCGTATTAGGTACTGTACTACGTATTAGGTACATATTACGCGACAGCGCTAAGAGAAGATCGCCCCCCCCCCCCCGTGTAGACATCATACTTCCCCACGGATACGGTGCGTTTGCCGTCCGCCACCACGCCTGTTCCCTGCTCTGATGACATTGCAGATTGCTGTATGTACCTGCCGCAGTCAACCTGGAGGCGAACAAAAACCATCGTCTGCTCTGGTCCAGCGGCCATACGCGCCGGATAGCCGCTTTGAAACGCCGTGCCGGGCCGGGCGCTGTATCGGATATGAATAAGGCATTTATTGTTTATTCTCGTTCTGAGAGTGATGGTATCAGCTTTGCGTTTTATGTTCGGCTGTAGCACCACACGTGTGTCCTGCGTTTTTGTGTTAGATGTGTAGGTGGACCAATTTGCATATCAACCGACGTAGGCAGATGTTCGTCGGAGAAGGTGGGGGAATGGCGATCCCCTAAGCTCTCGTGCATATTAGGAGAAACCAAATACCTTTAGCACTAGTCTTGCTGTCTTAACCTTCGCATGTGTGCGGCGTTTGCCAGCTTCTAACGTGTAGGGGGGGGGGGGGGTCGGTTGGACCCCTTTGCCTTTTGGACCCTGATCGAGATAGACCTTCGCGGAAAAAAACGAGCGTGTTGCCCGTCACGAGACGAGGCCGATGATACCCAATTTCAAGGTCCTAGGTCATTGGTTGACCTTCCAGGTCAGGTCAATGACCCAAAAGTCGGGAAAATCGGGACCTGTTACCACTATTAGACTTCCGGTGCCGAGCTGCATCGAATCGGTACCCATTTTTTTTTTTTTGCAAAAACATCCATTTTAAAATTCGTGCCAATTTGACCTGACCTTGACCTGACCTCCACCAGAACGTAACCTAAACTGGCCCCTAAGGTTGCATAACCCAAATTCCTATCAGATTAACATGTGATATGGACCATATAACATGTATCACACGACACATTCATATTGTGACCATCAGTGACCTCACCTCTGTGACCTGACCTGGTATCAGTGACCTCAACTAGCAAAATATGTGTTTGACGAACAATTCTCCAACGATGATCTTCAATAACCTTTTACTTGATTTTACAACACATTTCTTGGAGTGTCTGTACACGGTGAAAATGCGACTTTTAACATCTCTTATCTAAACGGTCTGATCTGGCAGGTTGTGACGTCGGCTCCCTTTTAATGGCGACGATGCAGTTCTGGAGTAGAATGCGTCGGCTCCTTGGCAGCTGCAGGGGCTGTCGGCGCGCTGGCAGCTGCAGGGACGACTCGGCTCGCTGGCAGCTGCAGGGCCCCGCCGGCTCACATGCAGTCGGGCCGGTAGCAGGCCGGCAGCTGACAGAGCGGGTACCGCAGCTGGTCGGGCACGTTATCGTGCCAGCCTTCCCCGAACCCGGAGGGCGCTGCCGCCAGCACCGCGTAGTACTGAAGGGGAAGCGAATCCGGCTCATCGGGCGCCCAGTACGGTGACGACGCCGTCGCCACCCCGCAGCCGTCGGCGCCGATGAACACGCCGTCGTTGTCGACGTCGGTGAGGCCCAGCCAGGCGAGTTGGTCGCCGATCATTTGGAGGGCGCAGCTCTGCTCCTCGTGGGAGCGCGGCACGGCCAGATGGGCGCGCAGCCCGGTGCACCTACTCTCAGCTGTGGTGTAGTTGACTGTCGGGGCGACAAAAGAGTCGTAGAGCCACAGACAGCGGCCACCACAGCGCTTGAAGGGAGGCGGACAGGCGCAGGCGTCCGAACTACTCCCTGAAAAAATAAACAGCTGCAACAATTAAAAGAGCAATACATCAAATAACCGCCATATGAAACTGACTCACAATCTTTTTCTTACTTTATCCATCGCACTTTTAGGTGGAGCAAGAAGGGGCGATCAGACCCCCTCGGTGTTTCTCAAATAACTCGCGCAAAAGCGGCAAATCGCAACGAAACCTCCAGTACCCTCGAGTTTATTGATTTTACATCTACCCCCCCCCCCAAAAAAATTTTAACCCGCGCCCAGATGGGGTCTGCCGAGCAACGCGGTCTGATGGGGGGGGGGGCATTTTGGCCCCCCCTCAGATCTCGAGAACCACGCAACATAGCGACAAGCGGTAAACGGTGTTGGATAGCCCCAACGGGGAACTACCTTGTGACCCAATTTCATTGACCTCGGTCAAACCGATGACGTCACAGGTCAGGTCAAAGGTCGAATTTTCACCGTTTACAGGTATTTCAAGAAATGCGTTGTAAAATCGAGTAAAATGCATTTAATTGAAAATCATCGATGGAGAAATGTTCTTCAAACACATATTTTGCTATTTGAGGTCACTGATACCAGGTCAGGTCACAGAGGTCAGGTCACTGGGGGGTCACAATATGAAAGTGTCGTGTGATACATGTTTTATGGTCCATTTTACATGACAAATGCGATTATGTGGGTCAGACAGACTTTAGGGCCAGCTTAGGTCACGTTTTGGTCAAGATCAGGTCAAGGTCAGGTCAAGGTCAGGTCAAATTAGGTCAAATTTCAAAGTTGATATTTTTGCATAAAATGGGTATCGATTCGATGCAGCTCGTCACGGGTAGTTCAATGGTGGTCTCCGTTTTGCGCTACGAGGTCTAGAATTGCTAAAATTGAGTTCAAAAATTTGACGTCATCAACTTTTAACAGTTTTTTCGCTATAACTTGGCCAAAAAAAGAGGTATCGATCTAAAATTTGGTATGTATATCGAAGAGCGCAGTGACTATCACATATATTCCGGTTTTTTTGAAATTCGAAAAATTTTTGGAAATTTTTTGAGTTTTTCTAAAAAAATCAATTTTTTTGATTTTTGGGGGTCAAAATCCCAAAATTTCGAAAATCCGAGATAGCAGTTTTGTAGCGCCGTCTTTTCTCTACACAACCACATAAAGAACTTTAAAATTGCTTGTTAACTGTAGAATTGGTGAGCGTTTCAAGATGCCATGTTTTTTGCTCATTTTTGCGCGAACATGACCTCAGTTTGACCTCAATAACTCCTGACCTGAGGTGACCTGTGACTTGAAATTTTGTGTGAAGGTGTCAAATTGATGCCCGGTAAGGTACCCAAAATTTGGCGGCGCTGCGCGCCGCCGTTTTCTCGCTATTCAAGAAAAACCACAGGGGGGGCCAAAATGGCCCCCCCCATCAGGGCGCGGGTTAATTGTAGAATTGGTGAGCGTTTCAAGATGTCATGTTTTTTGCTCATTTTTACTCGAACATGACCTCAGTTTGACCTCAATAACTCCTGACCTGAGGTGACCTGTGACTTGAAATTTTGTTGTGAAGGTGTCAAATTGATGTCCGGTAAGGTACACAAAATTTGGCGGCGCTTCTCGCTATTTAAGAAAAACCACAGGGGGGGCCAAAATGGCCCCCCCATCAGGGCGCGGGTTAACCCAGACCCAAATGGCCTTTAACCTGTGACCTGTTTCTCGAGACCATTTTAGGCCAGAATTGCAGTGCGGCGTATGATAAATATTCGTGTGTCAGCGTATGACATGTAGCGCACATTATCCGTGCGTTTCCACTTTTCATCATGCCTTGAAAGCGTTCCAGCATATGAGATCAAGTTTGTTCCGTGCATTATAGTGGGCGTAGAGGTGAAGTTCAGGTCAAGGTCATAATCTTCGGTAATCGGTAACCTTGTTGTGTTTTTCCAGTTTTATACGTTTCTTGGGTAGTTTTTGGTGCCGATTTCGAATTTAAGAACCATTTGAACATTTGAGAAGTAGTTTTGATTCCTCTAGGTACCTAACATGTTACAAAGCCGTCGGTGGTGAATGACACCTTCTATGAATACCCGGCAGGACACCTACTGGTTAACGTGGCCTAACGTGACCTGACCCGACCTACTCTAGATAAATGAATTCATGACCTGGAAGGTCAACCAGTGACGTGCGGCTTTAACCCTCGCCCGCACATGGGGGGTGGTTGCCACCACCCCCCCCCCCCAGGTAGTCTTTCTGCTCTGTACTCAACATTTTTAAAGCTAGAAGGCTGATTTTTCGTATAGCTGCTCCTCTATTCTTTCTTGATGTCCACTGAAAATTTCAAGTTTCTGTGGTTTTCGGTTTCGGAGATATAACCTTGTTTTTCAGGTCATGTTATGACCCAAATGGCCAATTCTCAACATCTTGCGTTGGCTATGGGCCTTGTGAGCTTTTGACACCTTGATTTCGGCCTTTTTTGCCAGTCTTACCTCCCACCTATCATGGAACATGTTGTTCGACGATGTACAGATGTCAAGGTCAAGGTCAAGGTCAACCTAGGTCATCTAAGATAATTGCGTTTTAGGCAAGCGGAATTTACTTTTTGAAGTTTTTTGACTGCATTTTTGGTAAAATCTTCTCAGATCATGATTTCATGTAATATGGACACATAAACAATCGGTGCACACATCAGTATACACACAGACACACACAGACATACAACCACATATCATTGACCTTGACCTAACTTGACCTGAAATGACCTCAGCAGCAAAAACCTGGTCGGGTAGTGTGACAAAGAGGTTCTAGCTGGCTTGGCACCAGAAAACGGCATCGTCATCGGTATATGATAAGCAGCGCACTTGATATCCAACGGTGACCAAAAAACAGCAACATTTTTTAGTTTGACCTGACCTGGAAGGTCAATGACTGACCTGAGAAGGTAAAACTGGGTATCATTGGATTCGTCTCTTCCCAAAGAATCTTTTTGGTCTTTACCGCTAAGCTCTATCTCCAACAGGAACGAAATGGCGCGGGGGGGGGGTGGCAACCCCCCCCCCCCATGTGCGTTCTAGGATGGGAAAATGGCATGTGCGGGCGAGGGTTAAAATCATGTAGGGGAGAGTGGGGCAAAGCGGCCACCCGGGGCAAAGCGGCCATCCATCGTTTTAGCCCTCCACAGCTGGCGTCAGTTCCAATTTATGATTTCCAGTTATACTTCTCTTTGCGGTCGTTTGAATGAGCCAGACCGGGGTTTCAGGCCCATCGCCATTGTTCTGTGAAACACGGAAAAGCATTTCTTGCCAGGTTACCAATTATGTTTACAATTTTTAAATGTTATTTTATTCCATAACCGTTTGGAATTTTTATAAGCGTTTTTGTCCACGCATTACATGGTTATCGTACATGTATTCTACCAATTTTAATGTTTTTTTACCCCACTAATAGCTAAGCTGGAATATTTTTGTCTCGGACGGTATGCGCGGGGCAAAGCGGCCGGGGCAAAGTGGCCAGCCCCCAATTGGCCATAAGTTGTTTCCATCTGGATAAAAACATTATTTATATTCAAATGTGTCGTCATGCATTCATCTTGGCCACTTTTCGGTTACATGAGTTACCAAATTATGCAATTAAATGTTTTTCCAAGAAAATTCTTTCTTTGTTTAGCAATAGGTGGGAAGATAACAAAGTAAACATCCATCTTCCCTTAAACATTGTCACCATCAAATACCCTAGTCGTGCATGAGGCAACTATTCTGTTTCTCATATCGGGACTTGAGAAGTCGCCAGTGGCCGCTTTGCCTCAGGGATGGGGCAAAGTGGCCAATATGCTATAGGTTTAAAGTTTTGTCAATATCTCCCATATGTGAACGCCTTTGGAAATGAAACGCAGTTGGAATAAAAGACAATTTTATAGGGATCACATTGGTATAGAAAGAATCTTTCCAAGTTTAAAATCAAGCGTCGGCATCGTTAGAAACGTTAGGGTGGCCGCTTTGCCCCACTCTCCCCTATCATCGGCTTTCTCTCGTCACGGACAACACGCTCGTTTTTTCCCCGAAGCTCAAGCTCGATCAGGGACCAAACGGCTGAATGAGCGCCTGCGTTGCACGCTGTAAAAAGGCAACCACGGGCGAGGATTAACCCTTGCCGGACCTATTGGTTTTCTACATACGCGTCGGCCGAGGGGGAGGGGGCGGGTATGACCCCCCTCGCCGTTTCGTGCCTGGTGGAGCTAGCGCGTCGCGGAAAAAAACGAGCGTGTGCGCCGTCACCCGGACCTCAAATTTTCCTGATCATGGGTGATCTGAACTGCAACCTGTTGGACACGGGACAAACCCTGGCCGGGACCGCCTCCGTGAAATGCTACAGACTTTTGACCTACACCAGAGTGTGACGCAGCCCACCTTTTACACCGGTTCACTTTTAGACGTAGTGATTTGTAACTGTGAACACCTCGTTGGACGTTTAGCCGTATCAAGGTGCTCTTTTAGCCCTCATCATGTCGTCCGCTTGCTTTTATCTTTGCCTAAACGTGTAAGAAAACCGTCTCGTTTGCGTTTGAGACCGCTCAAACGTATTTCACGTGATGCATTGTTTAGTGATTTGTACAACGTAGACTGGTCATGCGTTTTTAGCAGTCATCCGGTTTCTTTTATGTGGTCTTACTTTACGGATCGTTTGTTATCTGTTTTAGATAGGCATGCCCCGACACTAGAGTCGCTACCATCCGGAACCCCACTGCGCCGGCTGTCACCGCGGCACCCGTCAGAACACCCGTAACCTCCCCCCTGTCAGCGTACGGGTCGGTGGCGGGACCGTCCAGGAGAGCCGGACAGTTAAAAACCTAGGCGTGCTGTTTGACCGTCCACCTATCCGTGCTTCTATCCTCAGGATACTGAAATCCTTCTCCTCCACACCGCAACCCCCTTCCGGGCTGGACAGGCAACTTTATCTCATGCGGGCTGCTCCCTTGGAGCGGCACCGCTGCTCCCGAGGGAGCGCACCCCGTAGCCGGGTGCAGTGAGTGCCTTGGGGCTGGGCGGCCTGTCTTCGGACGGGCTCAGCCCCGGCGACTCACTAGGGTGCCTGCCCAGACCAATGTCTCCCCCTAAATCCTATCATCCTTCCGGCTCTGCAATGGTCTTGTCGACCGAAAGGGCCTAACCCAACAAAACAAACAAACAAAGTTTGACCGTCACTTGAGTTGGGACGCACACGTCAGTGCCGTGGTTCGCCACTGTACCGGCCTCCTGATCAGGGCTGAAAAAGTGTTTCGGTGGTTGTCGTCCGAAGGAACACGGGCTTATTTGGTTGTCGACTAAAGAGGTCTAAGCCGCGGCCCGCTGAGGGTCCTTGATTTCCACGCCCTGCTGGGGGGAGGAGGTCCAACACCCCGCTCTTTTAACTCTGATCCTGGGACAAGTAGTGACAAGCAGTAAACGGCATTCGAAAGAACGTCCAAAATAAGGACGAAAATATGTCATTCATTTTTTAGGTCAAGTCAAAGGTCAGGTCACCAGAGTCCAGATGCCATTAAATGAAAAATATTGCCTATTTCAACTTTTTTCGAAACACCGGCACACAACTCGGGAATCAATTAGGTATAGAGCTACGGCGCCGCGGAAAAGATTTTATAGCTCTTTTGACCCTTTCCGTGACCCTTTCACGGTGTCCCTGGTCGACTTCCACTCACCTTTGAACAAAACGTGCTCAAGTTAGCACATGCACTTTGGTCGTGCAGACGCCACGGACCCTGCGTGCGAATACATTCTTATTCCTCTCCTTGAAAGCGCAGGGCTCTCAGCTGTGAGGCTCAAATGTCCGACGATCCTTATTCCTCGACCTCGGAAGTCCCGAGACACCGTATCCTCGTGGGCATGACATGGCGTGCCCTCCCCGCATCAAAATATTATCGGCACTGACGCGGTCCCACTGTGGCCCTACCCTCAGGCGCCGCCGGGGGTGCGTATGACGTCACAAAAGGAGCCCCGGCGGATTGGAGGGGACGCTAACTGACCGCCCGCCGGGGGGCGGCGCTGAAGGGTGCGGGCAGGGGCCGGCCGAGTCCTGGAAGGTACTAGATTTGCCAGACACGTGTTGCCAGCGGACAACCACGGCGACCACTTGGTATGTCATTGGTCGCCTTTATAAGGGTCGCCGGTCGGCCGTCCGAACGATGGTCGAACGACGCAGTATATACTAAATAGCTACGGGGATTTGGAATATGTCTGTAGCTACCAGGAAATTTTCCACTGAGATGCCGCCGCGTAGGGTGATAACGGACTCGAGAACTGCGAGTCGATTTGATGGGGGAGGGGCAGAGAATGGTTTGCGTGGACAGAGGCGATTGGGTTGGGTGGGCAGAGACGAATGGATTGCGCGCTTCAAACCGCACTAGGCGGGAGGTCTGAATCAGTTCAGGCGCTGCGCGTGGTCGCCATAAGATCGTCTTTTCGGTTGTCGTCGACAACGACAAAACGATACAATTTTTCACCCCTGCTCCTGATCGGTCTCCGCCACTTGAGACATTTCCTCCCGCAGCACGACCTAAAAACTATTGTTGATGGGCTGGTCATCTCGCGCGTGAGATACTGCATATCCGTTTACGGAAACGGTTCTGCCGACAATTGCATCAAACTTCTCAAAATTATTAACTTCGCTACAAGAGTTATTACCGGCCTCAAAAAGTACGACCACGTGTCTCGCGCGCGGGATGACCTGCACCTCACATCGGCCTCTGATATGTACCGGGTCGCAGCGGTGACTGTCGCGCGCGGTGCCATTGCGCGCGGTGAGCCGACCGTCCTCGCCTCGCTGTTCACCACGAACGCGGGGTCGCGGGCCGGTGGTGACCGCACAACCAGGAACGACCGTCGCCTACGGCCACCGGTAACGCGCACTGCGGCTGGGCAGCGTGCCTTTTCGTACCAAGCGACCGCGCTTTTAAACCAGCTGCCTACTGCCTTTTTAGATCTCGGCCCGGGCAGTTTTAAGAGAGCGGTGAAGGCGTTTTTCTGATGGAGTAACGAGTGGCTGTGATTGACGATGGTTTGGTTGCGCATGGCGTGGCGTGTGTGTGTCTGTGTGCGTGTCGTGTGTAGGTGTGTGATTTCTGACATTTTTTATTCCCATTTAACCCCGACGTACGCGTTTTTACTTGCCATGACTTAAGACACGGAATAGCCACGGTGTACTGTGGAGTTGTCTGCCTCCGTCAATACAATACAATACAAAATTTTCCAGTTATATGTAAAATGGTTGCCCCATAGGCTGTGCCAAATTTGGCGACGCTGCGCGCCGACGTTTTTACGCTATCTTTGAAAAACCTTGGGGAGTTGCATCACTCCCTTGCCAGGGCGAGCGATAGGATATAACTAAGTCGTATCTCAACAGATTTGTTCATTCAAGTATAGCGAGCTATCTCACAAGGGGGCATTTTGTAACGGAGCCTCACCGACAGTTCTCTCGCGGAAGGGGCAACTAGTCTACGCCCAACTGCCCATTGCTCCCGGTCCCGCCAGAGAGTTGGTGAATTTATACCTGCAAAAAGCCGTAAGATATTTTCCTACCTGAATGACGTTTAGAGAAATGAGCGTTCGATGCGCTGAAAGCATCTTGATACTGGATAGTGGGCATGTGTTCGCTCATTTTTTTTTTACACACTTCTGATAAAAGAAGACAACCTGCTAGATATTACTGTGCATACAAGGCATGGAATAGTTTTCTCACCGGGACATCCGGAACGAGCCATGTAGCGTTCGGTGATCAGTTGAGAGCTGTTGGCGGCCGGACCGCGGCAGTCGCCGGAGAACAGCCGGCACGTGCCGTCATCTGGTCCGTAGATGAAACCGCTACATTCCTGAGGGGTTTGCGCCTCACAGCGGCGACCGCAGTCGACTGCTGAGACTGCTGAGACGGTCTGCACAGCCGGACCGTGGAGGGACACCGGGTCCAGCCAGCGGTACCGGGCCGCGGCCGCTGAAGTCAACAGGAGCAGCAGCAGTACCGCCCCCGGCCGGGCCATGGCTGCAATTGCGAATGCGATAACGCGAGTGAGCCTAAAACTATGTTCTGACAGGTAGCGTCAGATTTGTAATGTCTGGCGTTCCCCGGAATTTCCTTGGTGGCTCCTAAAATAGGGCTACCGTAAAGCACCACAATTTCAAATGGTATGTGGAGCGCTGGACTTTGCTGTGTAATGAAGTCCGTGTCCAGCTGGATACCAATGATAAATGACGAGCAGTTCATGCCGACGCCCGACATACAAACGGAATGATGGTAGAAATTGCTTGAATATTTAATCGTGATTGCATCAGTTCCGTGGTGCAAGTCCAATATAAGGACCACAAAAGCAGGGAAAGAGACCCGGCAGTTGCTGGGGTATTTTGCTGGAAAGGGGGAGAGTTGAACGCCCCCAGCCGATAACTCGAGAACCATTAGGCGCAGCGAAACGCGTGAGGCGGCAAACGAAAAAAAAAAAACGCGACGAGACGCTTTTAATAAGCACTTAAAAGCTTAATTTCGAGGTCACTGGTCGGGTCAAGGTCAGGTCAAACGCCTGAACTTGGACTTTCAGTAGCATGGACTTTATAACCTCGTGCTGGGCGTCTCTCGACAAAAACTATGTCAAGACTGTGCACAGTCTTTCATAAAGTGCTACACGAGTGTCAAACCCCTATCGAGATAAGTGAAGCATATGTAAAGGTCAAAGTCAGGTCAACCAGGCAGGAACATATCCCCTAAAATTGAAGTTGGCATTCGCAGCACATGACACATGTCGTTTAGCTACTTATTCGCAGCCTGTGACATAATATGTTTTTGGGTAATTTTGGGCGTAGAACACGATGGTGACATTCATTTTATCATAAGAGTACGTGCTTGGTCGAAAAAGATCAATTTTGAACCTTCATGCGTCGGTTGTGAAGTAGTTACTAGAAACGGCCAAGATTCAGATCAAGATTGTGGAAAACTTAGAACGATAATCAAAAATCGAAGACAGGCAATTGTATGGTGTTGATTCTAACGGCGTTTACCGCTTGTCTGTACGTTTGTTTCGTGCTTTCATATGATTTTTCAAACATATGTCATTCTTGGTTCAAAACTCCCAAATTAGAATTATTGGTTAGAATAAGAAGCAAATAAGAAACATTAGATTTTAGAAGCTACAATTTGTATATCTCGGAATTTTGATATCGATGACCTAAGGTCAGATTAATTTCTCGACCTCCCCATTATAAGTCAATGGGGGAAAATCAACTCCCTGTTTTTACCACTAAAACGGGTCGGAATGGCCCATATTCCATGCATAACTTCATATAGTTACGATCAACCTTCACTACCTTGAGGTCTGTTTCGCTTTTGGGCAGCTGTAAGGTCATGTGACGTCATCAAAGGTCACCAAAGGTTTTTTTTGCCAATAACTCCGTACAGGAACAAAAACAGCCGCGCGGATGGTTCCATTGTGTTCAGCTTGTCAAGACGCATCGAATGATATACATGATGACCTCGAGGTCATGTGACCTGAGGTCAACCTTTGACCTTGACCTTTCGAGGTCAACATGTATACTATTCGATGCGGATTGACGAGAGGATCACGATGATGCCCTTAGTTTGTTCCTATCTTGACTAATTCGAAAGTTATTCGAGAAAACTCCATATCTCGCGCCGCCATTTTGACTTTTTTGACCCCTGTGACGTCATCTTTGACCTGACCTGAAAATGACCCTTGCAAAAATGGTAGACCTAGTCCGTGCGTATCCGATGCCGTTTACCGCTTGTCGCTATCTTGCTTCGTTCTCGAGATCGCAGGGGGGGCGGTCATCCGCCCCCCCCGTCGGTTCTAAGTTGGCGCAGACCCCCGTCGGTGCGCGGGTTAAGGTTCTGATTAAATGCCCTGATTTTGGTGTAAATATCATTTTGTTTATAATGGCGATCTAGCAGATGCACATCAATGTTGAAATTGGGTCCTAGATTTGGAAATAAAAGAACCAGTGGTAAAACAGCCAGCTGGCCCAGCAAATAGAGGGTGCTGAAATATGTGTCACTATCTCAAACGTTTCCCGTTTCCTAACTATACGACCTACATCGTTCACGTTTCTCAGATTCAGCGCCCATATTAGGTATAACATTTTTGTGGCAGGATTACAAATTTTTTGGCTAATAGGTTGTTATGCTAGAGGAAAAAAACTCATTTTGCTAGTTATGGAGATGGAGAATGCTGAAGATGGAGATGCCGTTGCTGCATTTAGAAGAGCAGGCTTTTTACTTTTTTTCCTCCTTCGCATTCTCTCACACTCTTTCTCTCATCGTCTTTCTCTCTTCCTATGAACCCATCCCGATGTTTGACTTCATAAGCGTTCAGAGGGAGGCGGAGGTCACGGCGCCGCCGTCGTCGACATTCTTGTCTGTCGATTCTAGCAGCGGTGATGTTTATGCCTACCTAAATCTGGATATCTTCACGCGGAAGCAAAGGTAGGTATGACGTTCACGCTAGTGTGTTTTATGTTTATGTAGCATGGAAGCATTTTTACCACATCGAATTCGGCAACTAACCACACGCTCAGCTCACATAAATTACCTCATTTTCTGTGACGCACTCATCTGCAGATAACCTACCAAGCTCAGGTCGCTTGCAAGTGACCCGAGCGGGTACTAGCCGTTTTCACGACGGCCATCTGGTACACATTTGGTGCACATCTGATACAGATCAGGTGCAGATTTGGTCAAATCAGGTTCAGTGTGTCTCTTAGCAGCTATCAGCTAGGGTTGCACTTATTGCTTATATGCCTGCTTTGTCATACTATCAGAGAGCATCATCGATTAAAGCACTGAAATAAATTCATAAAGGCCGTTTTCACGACGGAATAGCAGGCATCTATTTGATACCAATATAATCCTTTGGTTCCTCAGGAATTTTAGTAGTTCTTTTTAGTAGGTTTACCAGCTTTCGAATGAATGGCGCGTTAGTTTGCTATTTTCTATTAAATATCACATCGATTTACTTTATCTAAGGATTTATCACTAACATCAACATAAAGCGTAAGCACAATTATAAAATTATGAAATTATTAAATACTAGTACAATAGTTAAAAAAAGATACTGAGTTGCCACACTACAAAAGATATATTCATTTATGGCGCACGACAGACATTTAGAAAGCAGCGCCCTGTTTTATTGCACGCTGCTAGCCGCTTCCATTGGGGTTTGCAGGCCGACGTTATTGGTTGTTACACGTATGATGTCACGCGACTTGTGGCCTATCACGGCTCTTTAATGATCTCCACTAAATGAATGCAACAATGGCCTTTTAAGTTGATATCTGTGGCCATCTGTCTATGGAGCGACCAATATGAAAGTTAGATGAATTTACCGGGGTTACATGACTATGAGCAAGCAAATGTGTATCAGGAATGGATTCAGGTGGAGAATTGCGCTGGACCATGAGTGCTCGAGCGCTCCCAATTCCACGCCGGTTTGGCTTTGGAGCCGAGACAGACGATGCGGGTCAAGGTCACCGCTGGGGTAACGCTGGATTGGCTGCGCCCGAGCACCCGTAACGCGGCACAATTCTCCATCTATAGATTTTCCTATTCGCTCAGCATTGTGATACCTAGGTGTTCGTAATAGCAATTACTCTGCTTATGTACTTATCCCCGGTTATTTAAAAGAAGTTTTTGTGAGGGGATATCACGGCTATAGGTAGGTACTCAGTTGCCCTATTCACGACTTTCAAAGAATGCTCCGATATCTAAATACCGCACAGACCTACTGCATTGGTGAATCTGACAAAAGGTCTGTGGAATTACATTCCCCCTCACCACACCCCTAAAAACTCATCCAGTGTCCAAAACCACTTTTATCGACTCGCCAAAAAAAAAAAAAAAAACACACACACACACACACACACAAAGCATGGGGCATGTCAGCTCTCAGTTCATTTATCATTGTCTTTACCATGGTTCAATTGCATTGCGCGATTCAAAGCACGTGAGTGCCTATATAGTATATATGTAGAAAATAATACCTACAGCAAAACATAAAAAATTACAAAGGCTACAATGCTTAAAAAGTAGGTTCATCAAGGAAGCCCATTTTAGCTTGCGTGGTGTTGCCAACCATGCGATTCCAACGCAGGCTATTCACAACGTCTGCAAAGGCACGTTAACAACTGACAAGCCGCCACCTTATTCATAGATGGTTGATATCGCAGCTTGAGCGTCAGCAGCGCGGCCCACAACGCGTCGGCGCCAGCGCACGCAGCTGTTGGCACTCGGCAGCCGGTGTTGTGACTTAATGGCCGGCCGGCCCCATGAAGGAGAAGCTCTTGCTGAAGCTTTGTGATCGCCTCATAGCCGCCTTGGATGTCATCTTTCTTGGCAGATCCATCCGTTCAGATGGTACGGTGCAGTCTGGATAAAGGACGAAGTCCAACGCCGCTAACCCCGCGACCGCCACCCCAGAACGTGGTCGCAGACCGAACGGGCGTGAGGGCCGTAAGGGCCACCCCGCCATCCGGTAGGTGGCTGAGCAGCCGGGCGCAGCGGCGGCCGCGCTGAGATGAAGTCCCAAACCGCCATGTCGCCATCACCGCCATCACCATTGCTGCAGCTGTTCCCAACCGCCTCCATTGCCGCCGTTGTCAGGCATTGCCAGCAGCCGCGCCGCGGGATGTCAGAAGCCGCGCCTCCAGCGCCCCTCTCCGCACGTGTGCAGGTGCTCTGCGGCCGCCGGGTCCGACGTCCAGGCAGAACATGATATTTCCATGCTGCTCCGACGGTGGGCTGGTCTTGTTTGGGTGTTCCTCCACTGTGACGTCGGTCACGCCTACCCCGACCAGGGCGCAGAGGCCGACGTCTCACTATCCGGTTGCGGTCCTCAGTCGGGTCGCAACGTGTACCTCTACCGCAGCGTGGAGCGCGCTCCCGCTGGGCAGCGATACAGCCAAAAGTAGCATAGCATGCGGGCGGCCAGCGCTGCGCCGGACAGCGGACCCATGCAGGGGGTATGCCGGTCTCGGCCATTAGCGGGGTCGTCGGGGCCAAGGCTGTACATACAGCTGGTGACCGCGTGAGCCGCCAATCGAAGCTCACGGCTTATAAGCTCGACGCAGGCATCACACGTTGTCCCGATGGGAGCTCCACGACGCCGCCGCGAACTCCAGCAGCGCGGCTCGCAGCGCGAAGACCGGTACGGACGGCCGGGGCGCAAACGGCGTGCGGGAGTCGCAGGCGACGGAAGACGTTCTGCGGACAGAAAGGGTTGGGCATAAGCTGGTCGGCAGGACACTCTTGAGCCGAGCCTTTGATGTAATTACAGATGATCCAGAAGCATGCACAAAAATTCATAACACACTATTCCCATTTATGTATTTGCTACATATGATATGATATAGGTACCAGCTCATGATCAGTGACGCATTCTGGGCAATATGTTCTAAAGTGAAGTAACTGAAGTTACAATTGACAGCTTAAAAAAACACACACACGCACACACATTCGATAGCTTATGAGAATAACATGCCTTGTCTGTTTAATGCAGGAAAATATTTTTCACTTTTTTAGAAACAGCAAAACCGTTGTCAACATGCCATGTCAACTATCTAAACAATTTTTATGGAAACTGCTCTAGCTAGCTTAAAGTTCCACAACGTTTCCGGAGCACTGTACCCAAACTCAGTTCATGTTGCAAGAAAAAAACAGTAATAATGCCTCCTAATTTTGAATGAAATATAGGTATGAGTAATTTGATTTGGAAATTGGAAAGCAACAAATTTCCGCACATCATTTTAGCAAAATTACTATTTTCTTCAGCCACCAGGTTTTGCACAAAACTATAGTAAACTTTATGATCTAGTTTACACAAAACCAAAGCCCCTTTTAACAAATGTTGAATAAATTTTAACAATTTTAAAAAATATATCGTGGAAAAAATGAAAAGTGTAGATTTGTAAAGCCGGGATATTTCACGGATTAGGCACTTAAAGAAATATCTTCACCTTTCTTTGAGCCACCAGCCTTCACCAAGTTTTACACGAATGTAGTGAACCAGACAATGTGGCAACTCAAAATTGTGATGGTTTGAGATAATTATAACGGTAAAAGAAAAAGCAACACAAGGTTCCTTACCCTCGCTTTTTTCACTAGTCCAGATGAGGCTTCAACTGTTGCCGACCTGAGGAGCTATAGGGACTTGAGCTTTCCAAAACTCAATTTCTAAGGGCACTGAGCAGTGTTTGGGTTTCACACGTATGCGATCGTAAGTTATATTAACCCTCGCATGTGTAGGGGGGGGGGGGTCGGATGGACCCCCCCATGGTATTTCGCGAATAACTCGCGTAAAAAGCGGCCGATCGCGACGAAACTTTCAGTACCCTCGCATTGATCAATTTTAACCTACCCTGAAAATTTCATGACCCTGACCCCAATGACCTTTGACCTGTGACCTCTTTTCCGAGACCATGTTTGGCCGGAATCGCGATTCCGCGTATGTCGGCTCGCATTAGCCGCGCGTTTGCAAGCTTTTCGTGGTTTCAAACGTTCAAACATGTGATTTGATGTTGCTCCCATGCATTAGGGTGGGTGTCAAGGTCACCTGAAGGTCAGGTCAGGTCATTGACCTTTGGTGACCTCGGTTCACTTTTTCGAGTTTTACATGTTTCTAGGCTAGTTTTTGGAGCTGAATTCGAATTTAGCAACCATTTGAACATTTACGAAGTAGTTTTGGTGACTTCGTAACATGTTATGAAGCTGTCAGAGGCGGTTGACACGTAATACTAATACCCGTCACGACGCCTACTGGTTGACCTGACCTGACCTGACCCGACCTGGTCTAAATGCTTAAAGACATCATCTGTGATCAAAACTAACACGATATTCGTGATCAGCACCCCGAAAAACCCCTTAGCAGCCACACTTTACGACTTTCTAACAGGTCCCGATTTTCCCGACCTTGGGTCATTGACCTGACCTGGAAGGTCAACCAATGACCTAGGACCTTAAAATTGGGTATCATCGGCTTCCTCTCGTCACGGGCAACACGCTCGTTTTTTCCGCGAAGCTCTAGCTCGATCAGGGGCCAAACGGCAAGGGGGGGTCCAACCGACCCCCCCCCCCCCTACACATTAGAAGCTGGAAAACGCCGCACACATGCGAGGGTTAAGTTGACAAAGCAAGCAAAGCAAAGCATGATGCCCCGCGCGTCCACCCGCGACCACATCCCGCGTCCGACTCCCGACCGCCGCGTGACCCGAGGCTCCCGGCGGTCACGTGACCTACCGGCCGGGACTGCAAACGGCCTTCAACACCATTCTTGTATGACGTCATATCCTACTGAGGTGCTGATTGGTTATTTCCACCGTAGTTATTTTTGTTTCATTGTTTTGCGTGTTTTTCTTATGTGAAATGTAATTAAAAAATTTGTCATATTTTAATCACCATTAAAACATAACTGAATAGGTATAAAAGAGAACTCGATAAATACTTTCATTGTTTTTAAGAATTCCGGAATTAGATACCCGAGGGAGCAAAGAGGGAGCAAGTTGCCACGCTGATTTGATACCTCATAGTCGAAAGGTGGGCTACTAGAACCGAAAATTGCTGTGTTTGTAAATAAATAAGTGATTTGAGGGCAAAGAATGCCCGGATTTAAACTTCTAAAATTATTTTGAACATAAAATATTTCAGTTTGAGGGATGTTAAGGCCTCAAAGAGTAGGTACTTTTCAGGTATCAAATAAGTTCCTCTGCGAAAGTTCCGTCGTGAAAACGGCTAAAATGAAGATATTTGCTGTAAAAGAAATTAGGTGCAGATTTGGTCAAATCAGGTGCATTCGCCGGATAGCCCGTCGTGAAAACGGCTAATATGCACCTTCAGACGCACTAGCGTGATCAAACGTTGACGCAGCCTCTCATCACTGCAAGGACAGGCAGCACGGCAGGTGCCACCATGAGTTGCACGTGCCACGATGAGTTGCACGTGCCACCACTGGCTGTTCAGTGTGCAGCAGGCGATGAGTACCCGTAAGGCGCTGGGCTGACGACACACGTCACGAACGCTCACGGCCGGTTCAATGCACCCTATGAACGTGGATGGTTTCCGTGAGTGGTCCGGTCACGGATGGGGCATTCCACGTCAAATCAAACACCGAAATCCGTCATCCCCTTCGATTTTTCTGAAAATTTGTAGGCAGACTGGGCATGGTTCAAAACTGAGTTAGGTACGTGTAATATTTTCGAAATTTGATAACGTATCGCCGAGATATAGGTCATCGAATATAGCCCAAAATGCCACACATCATTTTTTTAAATGCTTATAACTCTGGTTCCTTTTCTGGTATCAAAATGATATTAACAGGGTCTTGGAGGCAATTGATAAGGCTTTGATTTTTAATTATAAAATTAAATTGAAGTGACCTTGAAATGCATTTGACCTTGAATTAAAACAGAAAAATTTAAATAGCAAAAAACACGCCACCTTAGATTTGAGTAATTTTTACATATTATGTCCGTCACAATGTTCCTAACCATCTGTGAAAAAATTGGAGTGGGCCATTCATAACTTTCGCGGCAAACGCCGTTTTCATGCATCAACATCACGCAACCGCGCGTGACCTTGAAAGACAGAGTCAAGACATGCTTGCTTGTGTACACTTTCTGAAATGAATGATTGCTGATTAGTGATATCCCAAACTCTGCGAGAATGGAAATGCATAGTCATCGTAGTCAAGCATTCACGTTCCATTGTAAAAGTGTCTCAGGCAAACGGTATTTTGCGGTGAATTTTGAGCCGTGTGGAAATGCATCATGAAATAAATTCAACGAAAACATTATCACGCAACGATATCTTTACGTCTTTTGATCTTCACTATACGAAAGAACATACATTTTTGAGTATGTATGGGGAATTTCTAGTTCATCCGATGATAAATATGGCAGTTAGAGTCCTGCTAAGAGTAACATGTCGCCGGCTGAGGCGGGATCGGCCGACGCGGGAAACGCAGCAGTCACAATTTTGTGTTTACACGTTCATATTTCAATTGTTTACCAACCTATTTTCAGAATTCTTTCACCATAAGATTGCCTGTACATTTCTTAGTCTTCTCACAAAATTTGACGCGAATCGAACGTAATCAGCGGTAAGGAGCGCGATGTAAAGACGGAACCGTTCCGTTCCGTCCCGGCACAGTCTACAATTCAGGCGGAACGTAGCGGTCGGCGCCGGCTGCCGAGTCGCCGCGTCGCCGCGGCGACAGGATGTTCACTTTACACCGCTATTACTAGAACAAGTGTGAACCGATTTTCTTATTGCTTGCACGATGAGATGTGCAATTCAATTCTGGACAGGTAGCCATAAGTAATTTCGCATCAATATTATGAGATATTGGCGAAAAACAGGAGGGGTGGGGCGAAATTCACTCTTCCCCCTCCACTGCGCGTGCTAACATACGTTTGCATATGTGCCATTTTCTTCAAAACTTATGAATGGCCCACTCTAATTTTTTCACAGGTTGTTAAGAATATGGTAGGCAATAAAATATATGAAAATGAGCCAAATCGAAGGTGGCGTGTTTTTTGCTATTTCAATTTTTGTGCTTAAGAACAGAGTTAAGCAAATTTCAAGGTCATATATTTAAGTCGATGCAATTCTAAACAAATGCTTAAGAAATTACCTAAACAGTAAGGTTTATTTCATTCAAATCAAACAAGTACAACCAAAGTTATGGTCGTTCAAAAATATAAAGATGCAACATTTTGTAAAAATTTGATGCCCTATATTTAGAAGACCTGTGGTCAGAATGTGCAAAAAACATCAATGTAATGTCCGGGGCGACACAGGAACTCGCTCACAGATTTATAATGAAATCGCTGATGGTAAGGTGCAAAACAGCCGATTTTTGTTCGATTTGACGTGGAATGCCCCGGATGGAATCGGGGAGAGGCAGAGGGGGCCCGGTAAAACCAGCGATCCTAGTGAAACTTGGGACGTGGTTTTATTTGTGGCCTCTTGGCTCTTGGCTCTTGTAAATATTAAACATATGTTTTTTGGTGTCTCCCCTTAACCCGCGCACCGACGGGGGTCTGCGCCAACTTCGCACCGACGGGGGGGGGGGGGGGGCGGATGACCGCCCCCCCTGAGATCTCGAAAACGAAGCAAGATAGCGACAAGCGGTAAACGGCATCGGATACGCACGGCCAAGATCTACAATTTTTACAAAGATCATTTTCAGGTCAGGTCAAAGATGACGTCATAGGGGTCGAAAAAGTCAAAATGGCGGCGCTAGATATGGAGAGAGTTTTTCTCGAATAACTTTCGAATTAGTCAAGATAGGAATAAACTAAGGGCATCATCGTGATCCTCTCGTCAATCCGCATCGAATGATATATATGTTGACCTCGAAAGGTCAAGGTCAAAGTTTGACCTCAGGTCACGTGACCCCGAGGTCATCATGTATATCATTCGATGCGTCTTGACGAGCTGAACACAATGAGACCATCCACGCGTCTGTATCTTGTTCCTGTACGGAGTTATTGGCCAAAAACCTTTGGTGACCTTTGATGACGTCACATGACCTCACAGCTGCCCAACAGCAAAACAGACCTCAAGGTAGTGCAGGTTGATCGTATATGAAGTCATGTATGGTATATGGGGCCATTCCGACCCGCTTTAGTGGTAAAAACAGGGAGTTGATTTTTTCCCCATTGACTTATAATGGGGAGGTCGCGAAATTGACCTGACCTTAGGTCACCGATATCAAAATTCCGAGATAAACAAATTGTAGCTACTAATGACCTAATAATATCCTGCGACTTTCAAAGGCCTCCGACATCTACTGTAGCTCTGGCACGGTGACAAAGTTGCAAAAAAGTGACTTGAGGTTGGGTCATTCAAAGTGACCTGGTGACCTGACCTTAAAAGGTAGGAGGTTCAAACTTGCACACCATGTGTAAAATTGATGAGGTTATAGTCATACCGAATTTCGCGGCGCTACGCGCCGCGGTTTTCCCGCTATTCGCGAAAAACCTCAGGGGGGGGGGGCGGATATCCGCCCCCCCCCCCGTCGGTGCGCGGGTTAATACTTTTCTCTTCAGAAATATGTTTGTGGAATATCAGCGTTGATTGAAATAAAAAAATAATTGCTTTCTGTTATTTATCTGTACCCACTGTAATTTCTTATTGGACGCATTCATTCAAATTACTTCAAACTCATTAAAAAGAAACTTGTCGCTTCGATATCTTTGTCTATCTGTCTGTCTGTCTATATGTATGTCTGTCCGTCTGTCCGTCCGTCCGTCCGTCCGTCCGTCCGTCCGTATGTCTCCGGTACCAGTGACGCTGACCTCCGCCGCCGCCCACACGAAAACGGCCGTTCCAGGGGCCGGACCCGGGACGCGGCGGAGCGGTGCCTGGCGGGGGCGGCAGCTGGCCAAATCGACCTTGGTCGCTCCTTTCTTGACATGAAGCTCCACCCGATTTGGATGGCTGCCACGGTCGCAGACCGGAATTCATAGGATCGAATGGGTAGCCGACAGTCAATACGAGTGGAACTGAGGGCCATGTCCAGCATAGGGTAGTTCAGATGCTTTACAATAACTGAAATCTAAAAACGCCAGTGAACATCTTGTTTATTTATCACTGAATTATATCTCATTCATATGGATTAATTTGCAATCGATATTGGTGGAGGGTGATTTAGTCAATTAGTCAATTACCTATTAATTCAGTTTCACATATCTGGCACAGCTCAAGTTCAACATCTTTTATATTGCACATTGAGAGCATAGTGATATCCTAATGCATGTCCTGATCGCTGTTTTGGAGTAGTAAAGGATCGGGCTCATTTTGATTACATACATGATTCTAAACTATTCTGCAAAACGATGGCCGCAAAACCTCGATGCAGGTAGGTCTATGACATATTTCTAGATCTACCTTATGTATGGATATAGAAGCTGTTGTGTATGAACACTTTGAATCCGCTTCCGCCTGAATTGTATCAGACCACCACGCTATATAACGGATGAGGAATTATGCATCTTGCTAGCTAGTTGACCACTGGCCATTTTGTTGACACGGGGTGACCACTGGCCACTCAAGTTTGACCAGCACACAATGCCATTACTTTTCTAGTGAGAAGTACTTTGTTAGTCAACTTCCCGGCGCCGGCCGATAATTGAAAATAGGTTTTTGTCTTCCTCTGCACTAAAAATCATTGCTCATTTTACGCAGCGAAGAGTGAAGGTTTATGCCCATTGTCCGGTAATACAATGGCCATCGCGATACAAATTATTTGTGATTTGGTGAAGGACAGATCAACCTTTCTAGTGCATGTAATGTAAAAACACAATTAATGTGATCCAGACAATTGTATATCTTTTAACAAAAATCCGTTCAAGGTCTCAGAATCAGTCAAAGGTCGTCAATTTTCCTTTACCTTACGAACATACCAGAAGCATACATAGCCCCAGTTTTTCTAACCCTTTGAAGCCCCACGCTTTGACCATGGCCGCGTTCGGTCCAGTCTGCAGTACCTGCTTCGAATGCTTCTCGAGCCGCGACACAATACACGGCATGACATCCGCCTGTAAACTCGCCCACGCTTTTTAGTCATGGAGACAATTCAAGCTCCACCGTTCCAGGTTCTGCCCCCCCCCCCCGTCCCCTGCGGTTGTCTTCACGCACCCTGAGGCTGTTGATTTTCCCGCTTCTTAGTCTGTCCTTACCCAGTGGTTACCCACACTAACAGGCGCCTCTGATGTTGTTGGTCCACTGAACAATGCGCAGTGTGGGCACAGGGGGACCGTAGCGTTCAGTGACCGAATAGCCGAGACAGGTCGGAGACGTGACGGAGACGGGACGGAGACGGGACGGAGACGGGACGGAAACGGAAAGCGGACGGACATGGGACGGAGACGAGTCGAAAACGGGACGGAGATGGGACGGATACGGAGACGGGGACGGGACGGAGACGGGACGGAGACGGGACGGAGACGGAGACGGAGACGGAGACGGAGACGGAGACGGGACGGAGACGGAGACGGAGACGGGACGGAGACGGGATGGAGACGGGACGGAGACGGGACGTTCCCTCTGACTGCCACCGACGACCGTCTTCATCTGTCCTGGCACTGCTATCGTCGTCCCACCGCGTATGTCTCTAACTAACAAGACTGACGTTACCACCACCACAGTTTCAGAATATGGCACCGTTTATCTTCCGACCAGGTTACGCCCTTGGCACAAAGCTCTACCGCCATGAGTCATGTGATAAAGACCGATACCGTTATCAGTCCGGGCGGCCCGCATTGGACGGCGTGCCTCATTGTAATATATGTATTATCCTCTGCAAACCTCAGGAGTGGGTGCGGAACGGGTGGGATGGGGCGACACAATTACAGACACGCCCTGCTTTGGTGAGGCCGGCCACACCGAAATGGTCAGTTGTGCACGGTATTTGTCTGTCTGTCTGCCTTCTCCCTATCAGTTACGTACATATCTACCATTTTCAGTTCTGCACTCTCATCGATCCCTTTTCCTCTTCTCTCTTCTTTCTCCTCTCCTCTATTTTCCCTCTCCGTATCTTTTCGTCTTTTTCTGTCTCTGTCTTTATCTTTCACTCTTTTA
This sequence comes from Amphibalanus amphitrite, assembly GCF_019059575.1. Lineage (NCBI taxonomy): Eukaryota > Metazoa > Arthropoda > Thecostraca > Balanomorpha > Balanidae > Amphibalanus > Amphibalanus amphitrite. The sequence goes on from NW_024881745.1 coordinate 111,976, forward strand.
CTTTCTCCCTATATCTCTTCTCGTCTTACTTATATTTAGTAAGCGTGCCTAGTCTCGTGCCTAATCTAGCAAAAAATAATTGAATCGCTAAATAACATTACGGAGCTTATGACATGTGTTTGATATCAAAGCGCTGAGAAAACTGAACCTAAAATTGCAGTTTCGTGAGTCCGTAATAGCTCTGACAATAATACGAAAGTTGGAATCATAGTGGAATAACCACAAGCACGATGAAGGCCTATGTAGTATGTACAAACATGCAACATATAACACTCGAGGTCAGCCGTCAGGTCGCTAAGCCATCGGCTTACCATCTTGCTCATCAAGAGATAGCAGGAATCCAAAAGCCCTGTTTTGGTGTGTTAGTGTGTTGTGGTGTGCAGATAACAATGTGCAGGTGCGTGACTTGGAGATCAAATTTCTTCAATTTATCATGTATTCAATAACAGCCATCAGTTTGGTGCTGGAGTTTGCTGAGCTCCCCGAAACTTGAGCATGCAATGCATATGAATTTTAACGTCCTGCTTTATGTATTTCGTGGAAGGTGACACTATTATAGCTGATCGACACCCCATTTCCAGTCCGTCCGCCTTTCACACTTGGTCTCAGTACCACCCCGTGGGACTTCTGCCGATCGTACCTCTGCGCAGAGGCGGTTGGACAAGAAGAAAGGCACCGCCTCGTGTACCATAACTCAGGTCCCGGCCGCCCCACCGAGTCAAAAGGCGAGACGCCGCACTTTTTGTGCTCGGCCGGACACAAAGACCCGCCGACCGGGGCTAATTTGGGAGGGTCCGTCGCGCGGGGGAGTACTTGGGGAGAACGTGATCGCCCGTCAGTGGAGGAGTAATGACCGGCTCGATGGCAGTGATTTCTGTGACTAGTGAACTCGTTTTTCCATAGGGGAAATGTTAGAATGTTTGAATGATGCGTTTTACAGCTGTCATATGAACAATTGTGAAAGGTAATGAGGCATGTTTCGTCTAGCTTGTGTGAAAACTACTGCAATTATGCGTAACAGGTAAGGTTTAACCATTCACTGCTCCACAGATTCACCTCTTGGTCCTTATTTTATGTGAGTTGGTTCCAAACGATAAAATTCATCATTCTATACGTAAAGCTAACCGAATAGCTCCCGATCTGCCGTTGTATTCACAAAGTACCTAAACCAGATTAATATCTCGACATTTACTGCTCAAAGTCGGTACTGTCGTCCGACGGTTGCGAGCGAAGCAGTGACGCGGGGATCATCGGACGGCATCTTACCGCTACGCCAGTCTCCTATCGGGAGCCGTCACCCTGCCACTTTGCCGGACATTTTACGACCCGTAGCGCCCGGCCGCGCGACTGCACCCTCCTTCTCCGTACAGTCACCCCTCCCCCACTGCAGTGAAGGTATCCACCCTCCCCACTCCGAGGGGTTAACAACCTGCTGACTTTGCGCCGACCGCTCATCTCTGCAGAAAGCCCAGGGAACTCCGCAGAGCCCGGCTGGCTGGGGGATGAAGAGAGTCAAAGGGTTATGATAGAGCACCTGCTGCGTCAAGGTGCACGATGAATGCAGAGTGGCAGTCTGCTTAGGGACGATTTAGATGGCCACATTGCATTTCAATGCCTTGGGGAAGATAACAATGACTGAGCAGGGTCAATTACCTACTATGTCAAACTTTGACTTTTCCTAGAAATGGGACTTTGCAAAAGCCAATTGTACTGCTCATCACGTGCTAGCATCGTTCCGTTATACTACCTTTCTTTTGATGAATCTATAAATCCCAATCAGTACCTAAGTGTCAGATACGAATTGCGTGAAACACTTTACATGGAAATATAGGGTGCGCCTATTTCCAGTAAGTGCCAAGAAGTCAAGAAGGTCAGAAGGAAGTTGTTCCCAAGTCGAAACATCATTCCGTTACGCCTGAACACTTAACCCTATTCCTGGCGGGGGGGGGGGGCTTTAAGGTCCCCCCTTCAGATTTTTCTTGTGCCATTGCCAAACGCCGCAAGACTGAAAGCTCATACTCGGTGACTTTTTCTAAACATTCATTGCGCACATTTTGACAAAAAAAGTTGCCGGGTCAGGTCAGGTCAGGTCACCAGAGGCGGTTTGGTGACCCCACCTCAGAAAAGTTTGCAATCACGCCAGAGCTAGAGTTTTTGACCGATCAATTTCAGGTTTTAGTTAGGGTACCAGTATGTGCAATTTGTTTATCTCAGAATTTTCATATCTGTGACCTGAGGTCAGGCCAGACTCGTGACCTTTACATTGCAAGCCTACGGCAAAATATTGAAACGCCTCCTGCTTTGTGTAAACGAGTCAAAACCACCCAATTCTTTCAGTATTATGGAAGATTATCTCATCGGTGATGATCCTGGTGCCGCTTATTGACAGGGGCACCGGCAAAGGTCATCTGAGGTCATGTGACGTCATAAATCGTTTTTCTGTCAATAAATCACGACATGATTATGCTAAAGACTTGTAAGTGGTACCAAACTGCTCGCCTGGTCAAGGCGCGTCGTTTGGTATGCAGCATGACCATACCCCACAACCTCATTGATGAATGACCTGACCTTGACCTCATGTCAAATTTCAAATTGACCTGTGAAGGTCATCACATACTTATTTCGCATCGCCTCGGCGAGAGCAACAAAAAATGTATTGGTTTTATGTCTCTATGTTTCTTGTTTAAAAGTTATATAGGTACCTAATTCCAAAACATTTTATCGTTGATGACCTCTGGTGACCTCAATATTGACCTGACCTGGAAATGTTCCATGTAAAAGTTGTAGATCTTTAAACGACCTATCAAACGCCGTTTGCCGTTTGTCGCTGCGATGTGTAGTTTTTGAGATCTGAAGGGGGGCCGAATCGCCCCCCCCCCACCAGTTTCTTGTCCCGGCGGAGCCCGCCAGGAATAGGGTTAAATGGAAATAAATCGTAACTTGCTATTGCTAGAATTTTTGAATGTTGAACATCGTTGAAAAATGCACAAATATATCACACCAACTGTAGCAATCGCCTCAACACCACCAGCTAGTTCGGCAGAACCTTGCAGTTCAACAGCAGACGAAGTTTTTTGTTTGTTACCTCTTTGCACACGATGTCTGCTGTGAGAGATGCAATGAGGCTTGGTGCTACGCTACCTAACTTACAGCGTTTTACAGAATCTCATGCAAGCTGGATTTGCATTCCACAGTAGCTTGTCTGTAAGCAGCTTCTGAACAACAAGTAAGCGCATTCTTGCACGGCTTGGCTACCAACCAAAAGCCCATTGCAATCCACGGAACCTGGGAGGATATCCAGCCTGAAATAAGAAGCCTTCTGTTGTTAGGGAGGTATGTAATGTATGGACATGAAACAGCACTTCATGTGACCTCATTGTTGCATGCTCATCAACTCCTTGCAATAGCTTCGTTGAGTCGTAGGCGGCTGTAGGTATGCATCAAGTCAGCTGCTAATGACCCGTTTTGTCATCAGTTTTGCCTTATGACTTTTGTTCGAGGGTAAACAACATCCAGATGTTATTCCGTCTAATTAGTGCCTAAACACAATTTCCGCATTCCAATAAAAGAACTTTGTATCCCCGAGCTTGGGACTAGTTGGAGAGATATAAGCTTATAAATACCAATTAGTTATTGCCTATCTCTATGTAAAGCAGTGGCTGTTTCTCATCTTTTCACAGTATTTTACTTGAAGCTCTCAACACCCATTATTCCCACACACCCAGGCAATAAATCTCAAGCCCTTCACTGGCAACATGCAGCACAGACGCACACACGCGCACTCGCCTCCCGATCGATCTCCAAATCACGCGCGTCACCCAATAAAACCGAACCGACATCAGAACGCGCTTTGCCTGCAGCGCAGCCTTATCTGGATGGCCACTGGCCACCACACAACACGTGTTCGCTAGAGTAGTCTGCAGCCATCTACACGAGCAGTCCCTTATCGGGACGACATCTTCAGAGCCGGCCGCCGCCCGGCCGTCTGTATGTCTGTCTGTATGCACGTGCAGGTCAGGGTCGGTGACCTGGCGTCGGCCGGGCTCCCGGACCGGCGGACCGGCCGGACTATCGGTGACGCCGTACGATAGAGCGGGTTGATGAGACGGAACGACGGCCCGTACAACGGTCAGAGATGGCAGTAGATCAGGCGGTTTGTTGGGCGTTGAAGCACGGCTCTCCCATGCAATATTTTTTGGAGACTGCCAGACAATTGGTGGATTTACTCAGCGACAACGTGGGCAGTCTTAAATCTTTTTTTTTTTTTGCTAAATATTTAGTGATTGATAAGCATGCTCAGTTGTGCAACCTAGGTATGCCTATTGTCTAAGAAAATGTAATGTGTAAGTTTCTACACATATGTAAATCACACCAAATATCGTTCGATCCTATTGATTCTATCGTGCTGACAAAGAGGAGGAGGAAAGGGTCTGTTCGCCTGTACGATCACTCGTCACAACAGGCGTCAGCCTACAAGGAAGTCGACTAGCATAACATGACGACAGGCTATAGGGAACTTGGCTGTCCAGTGTCCAGTGTCCACCCTGAAAGCAATACAGAAAAGCATGATCTAACAGCATGACTCGAGCAGCTCTGCTCCATGCATGGTGACGTAGTTCCCTGTAACAATCCTTTGGCCTGCAACATAGCGCTCCACCTGAGGAGCTATCTGATCCAGACAGGTCGGCCTCTTCCAACTGCAAAATTCGCGTGTCGCCGGTAAATCGACCCAATTTCGATTGGCGATTCTAAGGCGGCTACCACTGAAGGGAGGCCCAGGCCCACTGCAGCATGCAAGCTGCGGACTGAGGCTGATCGCCTGCAGACTATATGATAACGATGAGATCATCAAAATGGACACACGAAAACAATAAACCGGCATAAGAACTGAAAAAGCTAGAATATCGCCTAACGCCTCGAAGTAGTGAATAAAGGCAAAATTGATTGCATCTTATGCACCGACCCCTAGTGCTGCTTATTCTTGTAGCAGTGATTAACTTAACCCGCGCCCCACTGGGGGGGGGCTATTTATAGCCCCCCTCCCGTTTTTCTGCAATAACTTCCAAATCCCTTGACGTATCGACGCCAAACTTTTATTACCTTCGGCTGCATCAATTTGACACCTTGTGTCAAAATTTGAACTTCGTACCTACCATAGGTCGGCCGGAAATGACGTCAGAGTGACGTCATGTTCGGCCGATTTCGACGCAAAACATTGAACCACGGCAATCGCTCCCAAGAGCTCAGTTTTTAAGCTAGATCCGATTTCTTTGCATGAGAGGACTCAAAATAGACTGCGCTATCAAACTGCTATCTCGGATTTTCGAAATTTTGAAAATTTCGAAAATTTCATATAATAAAACTCAAAATTTATATTTTTACATTTTTTTTATTTTTTTTTTTGACTTTTCGAAAAAACCGGAATATATGTCATAATAGCACGCATTATTATGACTAACTCTAGGAAGTTTTAGCTAAATATCTTCAAAAATGGCCAAGTAATACGCATTATTGCAAAAAATTAACAATTATTAATTTTTCAAATCAATTTTTTAGCATGAATTTGACATCTTACGCCAATATAAATAGCACCATCGTGTTCCTGAGCTCAAACTGCATCTAATAGACACCTTTTTTGTTGAAAAATGATAACTTCAAAATTTGACCTTTTTTGACCTGAAAGTGACCTGACCTGAGCTAAATTTGACTCAAAATGACCTCGAATGACACAAACGACATCAAATTCGAAATCTCTGACCTAAATGGACCATAAAACATGTGTCACGTGACCGACGGATGATATCATATTTTCGTGACCTGTGATGACCTGACCTTGACCTGAAAATCAAAGTACAAGTTTGGTACCCTCAGAGTATCTAGAGCATCTGTTCACGAGTGTGTGAACCAAAAATGAGCCTGATCTGACTTGTAAGACGGCGGCCAGAGCCCAAAACGTGAAGAAGCCAAAATGCTAATAATTTTTACTTTGACCTGACCTGTGACGTCATCGGTGACCTCGAGGTCAATGAAATTAGGTTTCGCTCGACAGTTTTTCCGAGGCTATCAGACGTCGTTTGAATTTTGACGATCGGCCCAGTAGTTTTGGAGTTAGGAGGGGGGCTATGAATAGCCCCCCCCCCCCCCAGTAGGGCGTGTTATACGCAGACCCCAGTGGGGCGCGGGTTAAATAGGATGGAAGGTAAAAGAAATGGAAGGCAAAAGCTAAGTGGAACTTCTTGGTAAGTAGAACACTACTTAGAAGTAACTACGCTTATTGTATATACAATCTTAGGCCCGTAGTTTATACGCATGCCAAAGTTTTGAATCAAATGTTTAGGTAACAAATCTGTAAAGAGCTCGAAATCGAAAACTTGTTTTCGTTGTTGTTTTCGTAGTTACGAAGTATCACGTCCACTTCCTCACAACCCCGACTGTTTGCAGATGGGGTAACAGTTTCGGATATGTTTCCGTGCTTGTTGTAAACTTCACCCCTTGCCCCGGCAGTAACCCACTTGGAAACGATACCCACACCTTCCACTCGGAGCCATGAAAAACTAAATACAGATGAGTTTAATCAAAAACTGATAAGGCTCATGCAAAGTGCAAAGTTCATTTCGTAAAATTGCTACATTATCACAGCTGAATGCTACGTGGTCTAATCTCTTGAGCGATACCTATAAAAAGGCAGGCTATGGGCTATGTTGCGTGTATTTCATAAATAAAATGGATTAAAAGCCAGTTTTACCAACAGAGCTACCAACAGTTACCACCGGCTGCAATTATTTACCGAATACAACTGCAGATATAGGTACTGCAGTTGCCTACGAGCCAAGCCAGCCAGGCAAAAAAAAAAAAAAACGGTAAAAGGACACATAATATCAGTCAGCAGCCTATGCCCTATTTCTACGTCAGCGGTTATTTTCTCGCGCCTGGTGAAATTTGTTTGCAAATTTTGGGGATAAAAACTACCCTGATGACGATTTTTCTGTTGGTGGGCTCATTTTCAATATCTCTTACGCATTGTAATAGATAATGATCATTATCCGCGGCATGACACTACTCCTACAAATAGCAACTGGCAAGCTCACAATTTTTCCTCTACATGCATCACACCCAGTCCGTTTTGCACCTCGCGCCCCCGGCTCGAGGCGCCACCGTCGCTCTGATCTGTTTCGCGGCCGGCTCCTACCGCTCACTTTCACCGAAGCGCGACGCTCGTGGTTATGCGGGGCCGTCAGTGCGAGTGGTGCGCCCGCGCGAGGCGGTTCTCAATCGGAGTCCTTCTCGGTGAGTACCAACCGGGCACGACCCAGGGGTCGCGACCCGCGGGTCACGTGACCTTTGACCTGTGCGGTGTGGGGGAGACCGCCGCGGGGCAGGGAGCCACCTGGAGAGATGGGAGTGTGAGTGTGTGGTGATGTGAATGGGGAGATTGTGCAACAGTGGTGTGATCGGTCGGAGTTGGGTGTAGGGGCATGGCTCGACGGTATGTTGGTCTGTCTGTGTGTGAGCCAGTGTCAAACACCTGCCAGGGAGCTAGACATGGTGGCTTGGAAAGCGCACAGACATCAGCCGCTTCTATGATATTTGGGATCATGCAGGATCTTTCAGCCCGTCCTGCAGGATTTATTGATCGTGATCACGGGATTGATGTCATAACGAGATATACTTATCCGTGTTTCATGATCACTGAAATCCATGTCATAAGCGTACATTCTTACCCTAACAATTTATTTAAATTATTTTTGTCAGATACATTTAATTGTCAAAAAGTACGAGATAATGTGCTCATGTCTCCACATCCCCGTATAAAAAGAGGAGAGAGCAGAGCTTTGTGCTGTATGTTAGTGAACGACAAACAGCCGGGCCCTCCCGTCGTATGCAGCGTTTCCTGCTGCTGTGACATGTTTGTACTGCATTAGCATATTTTCATCACACGAGTATAAACAAGCAGCCGAGCATGAAGTCTCGGACCTCTGCTGCTGACAATGTGGTGCCGGTCCATGGCATCAACTTCCTTTTTACTGCTTTTTACTGTCTCATAGCTGTGCCTTCCTATTTCTGTGTGTTTTAGTGTTGCATTTCACTGGATTATTGAACAAACAGGGGAAGTCGAACTTTGCTGTTGTATTTGGAACAGCAAACTGCAAAACTAAAAACGTGGCATGAGTGCCTAAAGTCATTCTCAGTTTGGATGCCTGCTGGATTTAACAGGTCTTATGCTAACCTGACGCAATATTTCCCATTTTTATTCCGGTGATTCAAGTCATGAGAAGGGGTGACTTATTCGGAACTTGGATGACTCCTTCTCTCGTAGCGTTCATTCGCCGAGGATGACTCTCTATTCCTGGATGCAGCATGCGGCACGCTTGTGTGACGCATGCTTGTCTGTCAAGATATGCCTATCCAGCACGCAACCAGCACTGTGAAGTCACCGGCCAGATTTATGACTTGATGTCTGCTCTACAACTCCCTGCCAGCCACAGTGCCAATTACACTCGAGGTCAGAGCCCCTCGGTCCGTCTACCCAGGTATAGCGGTACGTGTCCCTGGCATCATGGCCCGTGTAAACCTCCGGTGACGCAGTCAGTGCTCGCCGTCGCCAAACCGGACCTGGCCTCACTGTTGGTGGCCGCGAAAGCAGTGTAGGAGGCAGCAGCAGCACGGCACAGGGGTGGATGGGGGCGGCGCTGATGGATTTTTAGGGCGTTGGTGGCTGATATTGCTGGTCGCCGGTCGGCCCGTCACGTCACGTTCACGAAGGTCGACAGCTTTGGTCGATTGAAAAGAGAAGTGACCCTTATTGTCGTATTGGTGGAAGGGGTGAATGGATACCAGCGCTGGTGAATTTCAGCATTGATTTATGAATGGGCCAATTGGAGCTGTGACATTGAATGATGCCGGATAAACTGTACGCTCGATGAAAAAGTGGCCATTTTGTGGCAAATGGCGTGCATTGGAAAACCCGCAAGGACCAGTTTTGTCCGACACCGTAAACGGGACGTCCGCCACTGCTGTTCGCATCCTGCTATTAGCACATTGACCTTCCCAATCATTTACGTTTCGCCCTCTATACATAGACACAGCCCCACGAATTACCTGTCGCATTTCCTCGTAATGCTCATCCATCCATTGTCTTTTCCGCTTCGTAACTCCAGTTTTGAGCGTCCGTTTTGGTTCACCACTTCCTTCTCTTCCATTTCTAGCTCCCCTCCCTCATCACGCCTCGCCTCCCCGCCTCCCCCGGTCCTCCCCGCCACCGCCGTCGCCGCCTCCGCCGCCGCCGTCGAAGCGTTGACCCTGCCGCCGCCTCGGTTCGTCGACCAAGCAAATAGCCTGACCGTAACTGTACCCACATGGCGGAGCAGGCTGGCAGCTGCCGGGCCCTCCGCGACAGGGCCTGGGGCGTCGCCCCGGGTACCGCCCCGGGCCTCGTCTGAGGGCGGTGTCACACAGGATGTGCGCGTGTCACCCCCGCGGGAAGGAGCTGTGGGGGGGGGGAATAATAAGCCCCATGAGCTGCGGCTATAGGCAGGAGGACGGGCACCGCCAAAACTGGTGTGTTGAAATAAATGGGACTCTGAAAATGGCTAAGTTTTGAAAGGCCACAGCTTTTAGGCGACCTATGTATTGCACCAGTGAAGTGTACCTAAAGTGCATTTTGGTTTAGGACTAGTCAAATATAGGTACCTACGTTTTGTTTAAGATATTCTTGATAATTTCTATCATTCTTTATTTGCAGTTTATATGCGGCTCTTTTTTCTATAGAATGCCTCCGGATAACGGCGGCAAACCTTGCAAAGACTAATCTACTGCCTGTAGAGTGACACCTGTCTCGGCGGAAAATTTACAGCTCTGACGTGTGAGGGCCGGACCACACACCAGCTCCAAGAGCATTGTTTCGCAGTGCTTTTTACGACCGATTGTTGCGGGGGGCTTATAATCTCGTGTTTCCTGCTTTTAAGTGTGGTTAAATATGCATTAAGGGGAGACAATCTTCTACAATGCTATTCCAAATTGCCCTAAAATTTGATGCGGTAGCATGCGTTACCAAATCAGTGATGTCTAAAGCCGTGTTATAAATATTTATAACTAGGCTCGTTTTGCAAAGCGATCTTCCCTGTCCTGATCCTATTTAGTGTCAGGTGGTATGATGGCTATAACAATTCAGAATTTTGGTACTGCATTATGGAATAAGTGACCGCTCGCATCGCATTAGACAATGCTAACAACAGCATCGTTGTTTGCGCTAAGTGCCAATCAAGATCATCTGAATCAGTGCGCATCACAAGTGATTATTTGCACTGACAGCTTAAAAGCTTACTTATAGATGGTATAGCACAATGTCACAAGATTGGCACATTAAACACATATCCTGCACTTAGTTTGCATGAAGAGTCGATCTTTCGTCCAATCCATCAGTTCCTTTTCCAGACGTGGAATCCATCGTTTCCCTCTGTTCTGTCTCCTCGTCTACCTGATTCATCTTGTCCGTCCGTTCTTGTACATAGTCCGTCCGTTTCTTCGTCCGTATACCGTCCTGTTCAATCCCTCCGCTTACCTATGTAGTTCGTTTCGTCCATCGGTCCATCCGTCCGTTTCTCCGTCCGTATGCCCTCCTGTGCTGTCCCTCCGCCTATACCTATGTATGTAGTTCGTTTCGTCCGTCCGTCTATCCGTTCGTCTGTCCTCTCCCCTCTCCGCGGCCCGTTCGGCACTAATCATCGCCGCTCGCTCAGACAATGAGCGTCGCGCTTCCTGTCACAGCGCGAGACGAGCCCGGCCGAGTGGCGCGTCTGCGCTGAGCACATGACGCACCGAGAGCGATGACCCGGCGACGGACCGTGGAGACGCCCCGCGGCGGCGGCGACGCTGGAAACGACGACGGAAGGGAGGTGTCGGTGCTAGGATAGGAGAGGGGTCACAACGAATGGAGATCGGAAATGCTGGTAGCGATTAACAGCGACGACTAAAGTGGTGGCAAAGTGGTGATGACAGCGATGCTGACGATTTTGATGAATGATTTTGGCTAGACAATGCTGGTCAAAAGTCGGGCCGAGCATGTTCTGCTTGCTGCGGTGAGGAGGGGAGGGAAGAGCCACTACGCACAAGCCCGCATCAGTTTAGATGACGTCATCACACGCCCCTAGGCGCCCCGTGTCATGCTGGTGTGTCGCTGCCTCCTGGGCGCGGCTTTAGGCGTAACAGACCGAGAGACAGACCCGGTCTGTGGGACCTGTCTGACCTTGCAGGTGCCGTGTCGCCATTGTCTTCATTGTTTCCCAGCGCGGCGGTGCCCTCGGTGACCAGCGAGCAGTGACGCAATTTGATGACGTCATCTGAGTTGTCGGCAGCTGAGGGACAAATCAGCGTCTTTGCGTACTCTCTGATATCTGCTGCTGTGATTCTGCGGGCGGTAATTACGGGAGGAGCCCTATCAGAGAGGCAGAGTGGCTCATTAGCTTATTTCTGCGGATCACTCAGGAGGCATCCTGCTGTGTGGGCGGGAGAGGAATGCGCTCCCCACTGTCATCTGTTTGAATCGCCCACAGATACGTAAAATGAAATGCTTTGCGTGATGATAAGTCGAGGTATTGCCAAGAAAATCAAGGTGACATGAGCGAATGATCTCATCCAGTTGTTACGGTTTTCCGTCGGCATTGTGTTCCATGCGACAAAGCCCAATTACCATAACCCATATCGATCCCTAGCATGATCCACCTGTGCTGTTCTGTGTAGTCCATTCAGCTACTGCTCGCCGTACAGCGGCGTATGGTCTTATACGGAACAAAGACATGTCTGGCTGCAGCCCGTCAGGGGCTGGGACACCTGGCGCCGCCTCCGAAAGGCACGGACGGCGAGGACGGATTGCACCGATAATCCGAGGACAAAGGACTGGTTCGCGTGCTGCTGGAACCGCGCCCCGACCGGTGCCGCTGCTGCTGCTGCTGCTGCTGCCGCTGCTGTCCGGTCATACTCGATCCGGAAAACATATGCCATTGGTGCCAAGGTGACACTTGCAGATAGGGAAGGTGGCCAGGTGGACACTGTGGCGACCAGGGACCCACCAATCCGTTTTGCTCCTCAATTACTCTGAATTGTAGAATGCTTTGAAGGCGCTTCTCATTTACAAGGGATGTTCGCTACCCCGCAGGTCAAACGTAAAAAATCAACCGCGGAGAACCAAGCGGATCTCTTTCACTCAGTCCATCTGAGCAATCCAAGCCATCATGGCGCCACGCCCTGGATCGGACCAAATCCGACTACTTCTGGCAACAGTAGTCATGCAACCGACCTCAAATCTGGGCGTCGCCCATCTCGGCCCGCCCCCGTCCCCCTTCCGACCTCGTCTGCCCTCCACCGCACCCTTCTCGGGCCTCTGCCAGAAGCTCTGTCACGAAACACCACCGGCTTAGCCTCTGTGCCGCCCACAGCCGCACCAAACTCGGCACAGCCGCCATCGGACAGTCACGGCAGCTTTCAGGAGCGGTCCGCCCTGAGCCGCACCCCTCCCATCCCTTCCTCCCCTAGCTGACCTCCCGGACTGCCGAGCGGCGCTCCAACCAGTGACCTCGGCCTCCTTAAAGAGACGGGCACTGGCGACCGAGCGGTGTGGGTCGAGGAGAGGAGAGGAGAGGAGAGGAGAGGAGAGGAGAGGAGAGGAGAGGAGAGGAGAGGAGAGGAGAGGAGAGGAGAGGAGAGGAGAGGAGAGGAGAGGAGAGGAGAGGAGAGGAGAGGAGAGGAGAGGAGAGAAGAGGAGAGGAGAGGAGAGGACAGGATAAGAAAAGAGAGGAGAGAAGAGGAGAGGAGAATAGAGGAGGGGAGGGCAGAGAAATAAAAATAAATCCTGTACTGCGGTATAATCTTCGGTACGCTATCTAAGCTAATCCTTTTATTTACTTATGAAGCAGAATCGGCTTATGTGTTGCCATAACAACTGCACTGCGTCATCTCAGGGTGCATGACCTTTCTTGTGGTATGATCTACCACACTTATCGTACTCGGCATCTCCTCATTCACCTCAGATCCTCGCCGCCTCGCGTGGGTCGGAGCACCGCTGTGGAATTTCCACCGGCGGCTGTCTATGGTGACCTCCAACACCGCACCTTCACCGTCCTCCCCCGGCGACTCGCCGGTCCTCGCCTGGAGTCAGCCGTGCAGACTCCGCCGCCTGCTGGTCGCTCTCCACCGCCGCGCTGTGCTGGCTCCTCCGGCCGGGCGGCGGCGTCTCCTGCGGTTCCACGCTGACCGGTATGCAGACGCTGGCCGGTACCCGCGTCCCCGGACCGGACCGGACCGGGTCGGACCGGCGCCATGGAGTCCGCGCGGCCTCTCTGCAGCGGTCAGTATGCATAATCGCCGTCTGTCGAGCGGCTCTGCAACGGCGGTCAAAGCGGTCAAGGCGGCGGGGCAGGGTACTGCTTAGCGGTCAAAGCGGTAGAGCTTCAGTGGCGGGGCGTCCCAGACGATCTGAGCCTGATCAGGGGATCTGGACAGTCCCGACCTGCTGAGGTCATAGCCTTCAGATCAGAGGGCAGACCAGAGGGCGAATCCAGGCCGTGACCCCGCGCGTGATTTGCTGGTCACGAGGGCCGTGAGCCGACAGATGTTAGAGGAAAGTACTAAGCATGGGGTCACGTCTGAAGTCTGTGAGAAATAATTTGAACAAACATACGCTGTTTTGTGACAGCAGAAATTCAGTGGATAAATCGTACCATAGCAACGCGTGTTTTATTGTCAATAACAACACCAAGAAAACAACACGTACATATCTTTCATATTCGGTTGGGGAAATGCGAAAAATCATTAAGATTCCAATCAGTGCGCCATATTGTTAACAAAATGTTACATGCCTTTTGTTGCTTGCTTGCACATTTCAGCACAATTGCAGCAAGTGTGATTTAATCAAAAACGTTGCCTCTAGTAGGTACTACAAGGTGTGACACTGCTTTCCTGATCTAACACAACCTTCACGGCCTGCCACCCTAATCAGATATGCGCTCCTCAATATAACACCCCGGATACACTTTCTGCACACACCGGGCGACAAACGGCACCCAGCTGGGAACACTTTCGCGACGCTGAACGTGGGAGATGTTCCCACCCTTGTGACGTCATAGGGCGCTACTGTCTCCGCTGCGCCGTCAGCGTCTTCCCTGCGCCGCCATGCACTGTCGCTGCCGCGGGTTATCGTATCCATCACCGCTGCCGCCCTGCTGGCGAGGGCTGGTCCCTGACCGCTGGCCGCTGGTCGCTGGCTCGCTGGTCTGTTGGATCGCTGGCCGTCGCTCGCTGGGTCCCTGGCCGCTGCTGGGCTCGCGTGCAGCTGGCTCCAGCCTGGGGCGAGTGGGCGGCGGCGGGCGGCGGACCGGGCGGCCGGGCGGCTGCTTCGTGCCGTGCCGCCCAGGGCCGGTTCCCGCGCCCAACACGGAGCTAGGAGCGGTCATTGGCTGTCGACGAGACCGGCTGATAGCCATGTCGGAGGCCCACGCGACGGCCCTGGCCCAGCTTGGAACGGCTGGCCGCCCGCTGCACGCCCTTCAGCCCCCTGTCCCAGCTCCGAACCCAGCCCCGCTGCAGACCCTACCTCTAGCCCTGGCTCCTGCACTGGCTCAAAACCCCGGCTGACCCTTGGTTCCCTGACTTGACCATGATGATCAAGTGGGTCTGCAATAGCACACGACAGTCCAGTTCCGACTCTACGACAGATGATAGAGAAGAGAAGCAGTTCAGGTTCAAAACAGCTCTGTCCGAGATTTTAGGCTGTGTTAGTGGTCGACTGTAGACTGGGGATAGTTTGGATAAGCCGGATGGAGGAAATTGGTGGCGCAATGGTCGGCGTTCAAAGGTTGTGGCATGGTCTGATCAGCGTGGCAAGATGAGATCAAAGCATGCTCGTGGGCCGAAAGCGTGGAGGGTTATTTTCTGGCGGGGCTCTTGAGGTTAAATTGATTTTCTTTGTCGCGTGACGAATCTATTCACGCCAACGAAAGTGGTGTTATGAGGAAAATGTTACCGCAATTTATGCCACGCCTAAAGATTCTCATACAAAAGGTTACGAAAGCAATTCACGGAAGTCCGTCAGATTTAAGAAAATGTCTGACTCTAGGCGCTGCAATAGATAAATAATCATGCATGTGTGTTGCAAAATCACTTGAATCGGACAGTTCCGTAAGCGCCTTATCAGTGCTCTATGTCAGTGATTTTAAGTCAACTAGTCACACATGTGCTGACGCAAGAGTCTTTGTCTTCTGAAACCCATGACGCCGTGTTCCTGAACTCTCCATTTACTGTTGCATGGTAGAATAGAGGCGTTCCTGGATATCAATTGCGACTGGCGTCTGTAAAAGGACTGCGGGGATCGGTCAATCGATTGCATGTTGATAGTCATAGGTTTGCACTGAAAGCTGAACAAAGAAGCTCGATGCCATGAATTCTGCATTCTGACTTAAGGGTGGGTAATTTGGCAACATTCTACTGAAGATTACCGGTGTGTTTTAGAGAGAAATCACACAACTCTGATGTTCTACTGATCTTTCAGAAGGTTTAAACATCACCTAATAATGAACCAATTCATTTCATCGTGCCAGCAAAAAATGAAACTGCGGCTTATGACTTTCCTTAGCGAACAGTGCGGAAATACTATGTCTGTGCTCAGGAAAACTTACCAATTAGCCAGTTGAACAACCGTTCACGTATTGTATAGTTCCACCTCCCTGAAGAAGCCGACTGCTGTCAGCTGTCCATCCCGCTTCCGTCCACCCTCGGGCCTTTCCCAGCTGGTCCTTCGCCCAGCTAATGTGTTTATAATCAGCCCCTAATGTCCGTCTAGAATTACAGCGCAGCCCGGTCCGGCCGGCGCGCGCGGCGGTCCACATGGCACAGAGCTCCGATCAGGACCGTTAGTCTGCAGTCCAGAGCCTGTTTTCCGTCTCACGGCGTCAGTCTTTCGACTGGCAGCAACAGACCGGCCAAATCCAGACACCCAGTGTCAGGTGGTGTCTGTAAAATTAGCGCGCCGTGACCGAAGCTGCACTGATCGCGATGGTAGACTCTGATAATGTCCGCCGGCTATAAACCCGAGGACGTCAACCTCCGGAGTAGCGGGCTGCGTGGTACTCTGTGCAGCATATTTCTCTATCTATCCGACAAAAGCTGTCCGGGGCATCTAGCCCATGAAAATAGCATGCGTTCTGAATAATTCACTGCCAGCTTCCAGTCGCTAGCCACGTCAGCCAGGCTGCTACCGCTGGGGATGGGGACGAGCCTTTGTCCCTCGCGCCGCCCTTGAGCCCAACGCTTGACTTGCAAATCCATTTCGGGCAAAAACTCTGCCGTGACGTGTTGCATCGATCACGGGGCCGACGAGAAAGGAATCAGCACTTACGAAAGGAATGTAATCAGGTGTCAGGAATCAGGATAGCACTTCTTTTGCTGAACCTTCAGCCAAAGCCGATATTTTGCCGTTAGCTTACAGCATATGCATTGTATATTTGCTAATGGCTCTCTTTGGCCGGAGTTTCCTCTTTATGTTTTCGATAGTCTCACTTTCCAGCGTATCTATAGAGACAGCAGTTTTTAATCCGTTTCCCACACAATGGTCAATGGTCAGTGAACGTGTACGGACGACCGGCGATTGGCATCGTCTTTGTTTTCGGTCGCAGCGCGTGTCTAAGCGACAGAGGTGCAAATTACATTGACGTTATTTGGAACCTATTTTGAAGGAAAAATGTCGGCGAAAACATTTGACCGGACAAATTTATGTACTTCAGAGCGCAGAGATAGGCATAACCATCACAAATAGATCGAGTAAATTTTCCCAAGTGACTTGCCTTATCAAATGCACCCGCAAAACTGCATCTCTAGGCTTCGAATCGTGTGAATGGGATGGCCAGCCGGACGGAATACAGTCAGACTACAAACGAGTTTTCCTTGCAACCGCGGTAGAGACAGCTCAGTGGCGGAAGTGGAGGGGCGAGGTGGCGGGTGATTTTTAACGTCCCGGAATCGAAACATCGCCTAAATGGATGCGCTGCAGGGATAGATACGATAACACGAATTGGCGCTGCTAGGAGTAGTGATCCTAAATCCTCTGGCGAATTCTCGCAATTTTTTATTGTGTCATTGTTTTGACGTTCCCCATTTCTCTCCCTGAGAGATTTGACAGTCACTCACTCAAAGAAAAATAACCTAAACATGAGTCACCTAGCCCGAAAACATCCTGTCATTCATTGCTTTAGGATTGCACGACACACCACTTATCTCGTCCTGTACATCTTGTTATGCATTTGGCGTTGAGTTGCTGGGTTCTCTGTTTGGCAATACTAGTCTTTGCACATCTTTAGTAGGTACCTGAGCGTGCTGTTATTCAAATGAAAGTCAAGAACCACTACGGTGTTTTCATTTTTCAATCCAGATAAAACCTATACTGCTTGCGTGCAAGAATGGCTCAAATTTGATGGCCTGAAATTTTTCCGTTACCATTAGCTTCTGTTTTGCAGCAACTCTCACCCCAAGCCTAAATTTACTTCCTGATAAAAGATTTCCCTCCCTCAACCCCCAGTCCTTGACGCTCAATTTTATTTGTTTGCCAACCGTTGAGATCAGATACCATTTCTCCTACTCCCCTGCACCTTGCCCTTCCATCTGCGACAGCTACCACACTGCCGCATTTCCAGACCGTCTGACCTTATCTCATCAATCCCCCGGAGAGTTCTAATCCTCCGATCAGGAGTCGTCAGTTCTGGACGAGACACTGGCACACACGCACACGTGCAGCTCGGGCTAGTGACGTCCCCAGGGCCGGTTTACTGCGACAGTGACGTCACAGGGCGGTAGTGATGCGCGTGGTTCACACAGAGGGTCGTCACGACGAGATGATTGACTGGAGTAGCTATTAAAAAGTGTATTTTCTTTCAGATCATAAAGCGGAAAGATCTTGAAAGAAAGATCTTGATCTTGAAAGCCTGTTCAGTGCTCAAGAAAGTAACAAATACGCATATTATCTGGGGATGATTTGAAGTGGGGATAATACATTCGTTCCTTTTATCCGATGATGCCGTGACGCATGCAGTTGTTACGTTGGTAGTTTGCACGCATGAGTGAATGGATGAATTCTAACAGGCATTTTTACAGCGTCAAAATACATAAATCGTCTTTGCAGGATGAATAGGTGAGAAAAATATGCCTGCCATCCGAATTCTTACCCGTTTAGTAGTGGTCCTGTCACTTAGGTGAGTAGATACTAAATTTTCTAGAGGATAAAGACATTCCACAGTTGAGGCTTGGATAGCACTGCAAACCAGCGCAAGTTCTACCACTTTCATTTGCCTTCAACTTGGTGAGAAATATTGCCAAATACTCCCATAAGCTAGTTTTCTGGATCGGCGAATGACCTGCGCGGTTCTTCTCAGCGACTGGTGTTTACTGTCTTGGCGTCGCGGTCTCTGGTGCTATGCTGCTATGTCTAACTGCAGCCTCCCAGCCCTTTGGTGCTATGTTCTTATCTGACGTTGCAGTCTCCGCTGAACCGATATTTCAAACGTGGCTGCGCGCGATCTAGTGCTGTTTTCTCTATGTCTAAACTAAGTCTACGAAATTGTTGGACATTTTCTAAGTTCTGTCTGTTTCTTTATCTGGCCATCGACCGCCATTAGGTAAATATCACTGACTTCCCCCAGACTGATGTGAATCAGTCGACGGTCCATTCCGACCTTCAGTTATTGTGCGGCTGAGCCGGGATTGTGTTTTTCCTCTCTCGGTCGACCCGGAAGCCGTAGTTAGTGGTTGTTTATGTGTACAACAGCACTGAAGGAGTGATTATCAGCACCACAGGAGGTCCGGCTGCCAGCCTGATCTCAACCGAGGAGGCTGTCTCAGTGTCTTATTCCTCTGAGTCAGCACCCAGCCTCGCGTGAAGGCTCAAACATCTCCAAATCCATGTTTGTTCACTGCACCGCTATCCAAACCCATCCTCACCATTAC
The DNA here is from genome assembly GCF_019059575.1 of Amphibalanus amphitrite. Classification (NCBI taxonomy): domain Eukaryota; kingdom Metazoa; phylum Arthropoda; class Thecostraca; order Balanomorpha; family Balanidae; genus Amphibalanus; species Amphibalanus amphitrite. The sequence continues at coordinate 130,960 of NW_024881745.1, forward strand.
GAGTCACGACTCTCGGCGGTTGCTATGACAACCGTGGCCGGACGCCGTCCGTGCCGAGGAATTCGCCGGCCATCTTTCTGCAGAGCCGTCCTGGCCTTGGCCGGCCATTTTACCGCCCTGCCACGGCTATCGGTTTGTGCAATCATGGTCCCGGACGACCGGCCGGCTCAGCAGCCGGCTGCACGGAACGGCAGCGGCCGTCCGCCCAGGACGTATCATCATATCATCATGTAGTTATCAGGACAGCACAGAACGGCAGTGTCCTGGGCGGACAAGACTGTGTCCTGGCCGGACATCAGTGCGTCTTGGGTGGACATAGCTGGGTCATGGGCGGACATATTGGGTCCAGCGCGAACACAGTAGTGTCCTGCCGGCGGATGAAATGGTGACCTGGGCGGACACTCCTGTCTCCTGGGCTGATAAGATTGGGCCCTGAGACCCCCGTATGGATGAAGCTGTACCCTGCGCGGCCTCTTGTCCTGGCCAAACACTCCAGTGTCATGTACGGACGAACTATGAGTCGAATCGAATTCAATGAGCATGTGTCAGACTTGCTTCCTGAGAAGCTGTATCTTGATCGGAAATAACCGCAATGACGTGCGTGGGCACAGCGGCGTGAGGGACACAACTGCTCTTGCGTGGAAACCGCCTCGTTCTTTGCGGACCAAACTGTGTCCTGCGTGGAAAGCTCTGTGTCCCGCACCGTGGTGAGCTGGCGCGGTCGGCCAGTGCAGTATCGAATACGGAATGCGGTCACGGCTAGAGGAAATGCGTCATCGCAGCAGCGGTTCATTCTCTTCATATGCCGACTGCGTATGCATTGTTACGAGTGCTCACTGACTAGGCTTCCATTCTGTGAAAATTGAACGGATAATCTTATTTGGCAACTGCAAGGACGGTAAGAGGAAGATAATTCTCGATAAATCAAACATTTTATAGTTTTCAGGTATGCTTCGAACCATGAGGCATATTCATTCTTTCGGTGACAAACCCATGACCAATTTGCGCCAGTGCAGTGGCCTCTTCATAGACTCCGATTAGGTAGTCATTTTTCTGCCTGAGACCATGACGCACTAGATCGAACTTGATCGTTGGTGCCTGCCAATGCAGATATAATGCAGCATATACCTACCTATACTAAATTCACTATTTGCAATACATACTGATCGGAGCCGGCACTGAAACATTGTTATTCTAGTATGCTTTTCCACTGAGTTTGCGTTTTAATCGAGTGTTTACCTCGCCGCGTGAGAGCATTCTGAGAACAGATGACGGAAATGTGACGTCACGCCGCCGCTGTGTGTTCTGATGACGTCACAGACAGGCCGCCATCTTTCTTCCTGCTGGGAGGCGGAAGGACTCTGGTCTTGAGGTCGTTTGTTTGTTCCTTTTCCTGGCGACGCACAGAGCTCACTGCTTATTTGAAAGTGCCACCGAAGTAAAGTATTTCCTTTCAAATCGCAAGCTTGGCAATATTTTAGGTAAAGGCTCAATAATGTATAGATAAGGTATTGGCTGTGATGCATCTACCGTCCATGCGTATTGCGTTGAACAGCTGTTCACGTAGTTTGACACATGCACATAGCGGCATTCATACAATCACACATTGCTTTACACGAATTAGTCCCTTATATTCTAAGGACCAATATTTATTCCACTTATCCAAACAAAGTTTACCATCACTTGAACTCAAACAGCCTTACTTCAATTGTGAACCCGCTAACCACTCCCCAAACAACAAAACCAAACATCCTGCGTCGGCGTCCGCCGCCTGACCGTGTGTCCTTCGTCAGAGTACCGGTATCCGCTCACCTCTGACTGACCCCCGGTATGAATGCACCCACGGCTGCTCAGGTGGTCGACCCTTCCCACCCTCTACCTCCCACCCCATCCCCAGTCACGCTCACTCAATGTTCAGCGTCTCTCCTGTGCAGAGGGCGGGCTAAGGCAGGAGTGCGGAACGGGACGGGTCGGGAATCTCTTTGTGGGCGCTTTGGGCTCTCCCATGAGCTCGGCTGGCTGGGTAGACGGTAGAATAAGATCCTGATGAAGATCTTGACGTTCATCTCATATCCTGATGTTGGTTTTGACATTGAGCCCGTTTGCTACGCTGATAAGAATATTGCTTACCGATGGACAGCTTTGCGATGTAGGTGGAATTTGGCAGCCGAAGACTTCTTCATTCGATTCATTTGGTTTAACGATTTACTTGCTGATGCATGCATACATTTCTTGGGCACTAATATCAGAGCCTCCTACGTAAAAAAAACGAAGTAATAACTTTGTTTCAATGCTTGTAATGGTTTTGAATATATTGATCTATACTCTAAAGATGTTAGATTAACAAAAAGCAGGACTTATATGATAAAGGTAATGATTTAATAAGTATTTTAGCGCTTCTAAACTGTGCTCAGAAGAGTCGCAAGTGGAACACTTACAGCAAGGTATTATACTTCTTTGAACGGGACAACGGTGATCTCAGCTGTGAAAAGAGCAATTAACGCCGTCTCCGGCCTAGAAGGCTGAGCTCCGCTGTTTGAATTGTGTCTGACCAGCTAACACAATACCTGTGGTCTTCAGGTAATGTTCTAGTGCAACGCAAATCCCACCAAATCGTGTACTTCACCACCAAATCGCGAGATTACGAAGCTTTGTATGTTATTAAAATGGTTTTAAACGTCAGGTTAAATTTAGACCAGTTGTTAAGGAGTGCCGCTTCAGATAACTTTATAAAACAGTCCTTAGCGTGACGTTTGAAGCGAAGCCGTTATGATCATGAAAAACACATTATGCAAACATTTCTCAAAATAGCCGAAACGGAGTGTGTGCCATACTGCTCTTTCAGCTCTTGGTTCTTGGTGTTAACAAATCTCTCTTTTGTTCACAATACGGTGACCTGCCAGTGTTCGACTCTGCTTAGCAGCCGTTTAAATTTAAATTCCCTGCGACTGACCCAGCTGAGACGCGAGTAACCTGGCACACTCCAACGGCCGTCTCCTAGCCGTCGGCGCCCGTCCGCCAACCACCTTCCATATATGGCCCTGACCGGTAACTCACGGTCACCCAGTGTTCGGACGCAGCTCTGGTGACGTCATTGGCGGCAAACTCGTCTCACCTGGTATTATATCGCACCCCTGCGCGGCCCCGGGTCATCAGTGGGCCGGGGGAGTGCTCAGGGGTAATGACCCCACCATGAACTGGGCCGGTGGTACAGTTTTGACCCCTGATGAGTATCCGGAGGGCAGAGACGAGGACTTCCGGTCAGGGAAGGGGGGGGGGGACGCGTGTTTGAAAACCGCGGAATGTCGGCTGAGTGTGTGTGGGGAGGAGGAGGGTAGTGGGAGAGAAGGACTGAGAAACATCGGCTGTTCTTAGAAAAGGCAACGCCACAATGTCTTCTACGCTGATTTATACTATGAAGCATTGGATGACAGAGACTGCGTAACATTTCCTTTTTCATGTACTGCCTTTGTGCTTACACGCATTGCCATGTACGCATTTCAAGCAGAAAGAGTATCAGACTATCTGTGGGACTTTGCCCTCCTTCAAACTCCTTTTCCCATCTCTATATCCTCCTTTATTTTTTATCCCAAGAATCTCCTATTTATGACCCATATCAAACTCATGCTTATGATTACGCAAACTAGTCAATTGATGAGAAGAAAATAAAGCACTTATTGGCAAAAATAACAAAGAAAAATAACAAACAATAGCAATCCTGCTAAGAAGGGGACTCGAGGGCGTGAAATCAGCAGTCGACTCATAAGTGATTTGCACCGTCTGACTCGATTGGATTTTGTATGCGTGGACGGTGGAGGTGCCGGGATATTTCACATTCTTGAGCACACTCTCATCCAATATTCCTTTGACCATGAGGTGTCAAACCACAAATCGATACCAATCATGACGTCACCAGTCCGACGCTTCTTCTTCAGCTCCCATTAGCCCGAACCGTCATATTCCGATCTCATCCCTGTCATTTCGTTCTAATCTTGCTCCGGCTCAAAGCGTCTTGCTGTGTCGTGCCATGAGCCGTTACGTCACAAACCAAGGCATGCTGTGACGCATCACGCCCTTCGCCTGACGTGACCTGGCTACCTGACGTGACGTGGTTTAGACGTGACGTGACGTGGCGAGCGCTCCGCCATCCATCTCTGATCCATCGGGGGTGAATTGATGAGGCGTCACCGTATTATCATAATGCGGGACTGGCGTGGTGTGAGAGGCAGATGACCTTGTCTGCTCCGAGTGGCACCTCTGGAGCCGAGACGCTCCTCTTTCGAGTGGCATCCTCAGGAGAGGTGCCACTCCTGTTCTGAATGGTTCCTGGAGCAGAAATGGTAGAAAGAGCTTCTCGCTCCGCTCCGACCATTAGGTGATATAATTTTGTATCGAATGCTCTTAACTCCGTTTCTGTCTAACTAAGTATACCTGTACTACTGTCAGTCTGTCAGTCCCATGTTCTCGTATCTTCGGTCTCTGTCTGTCCGTCTCCGGTGACCCCAGTTTGACCCTACGACCCGGCTAGATGCGGCCCTTCCCCTGTGTGGGTGTCGTCACGGCCGGTACGAAGGCCGCCGTCCTCCTGCGCTCTACCGCTAACTCCTCTTTTCTGTCTGTTACAGGGCTCCTTCATATTATGTAAGGAGCACCCAGAGGGTCTTCGATCAGATAGTGACACAAGGCCTCAAAACTAAGGTGAGTTGCTTTGAGTCATGCGTGCGTGCATGTGGACTAAGAAGAAGAGCTGTGATACATTGGACTATGACGCACGGCCTGGAATTCGTTTTCTTCTTGCATTTCCACCTATGATTATTTTCTTTTTTACTTTGATTAATGACAGTGCTTATTGGTCATCTTATATCATTTGACGTATCGGAGCAATACTAGCTTCTAGTCTTTTCTCGTCTCTATTGAATTCCTCTCTTGTCTTCAAACGCCCGTGAAAACGCACACACTTTTCTTTCATGCTAAACGCACGAATGAATGTCGATTTTTCCCACGACAAATCCGCTTCTGCTTCCGGTCATGTCTACGGATCGTGTCACGGTGGAGGTGAATGGGCGTTTTCGCGCCACTGCGACAGCCGGCCGCCCCTCCCCTCCCCCTCAGTGTGCGTGTTTTACACCCCTCAGCTGTCAGCCACAGCGGTCCGCGGGCCGGCTAGGAGCGAAAAAGGCGTGCTCCAGCCACTATCGAAGGCCAATCTCACAGCTAAATCCATTTGCAACGCGTGGTTGCACGCTCGAAGGCCTCCCCTTTACACGAGTGAGATTAGCCGTATTTTACCCAATCGCCTGTGCGGTTTTAGGAACGGTTGGTTTATTGATGTTGATTAGTTTCTACGCGACTTTGCATCGCTTCTGCGTTACGTTTAATGGCTTTCTATGTTCCCCACATCATAAGTGTCGAGCTCGGCCTTCGCCAACAATTAATTAGCCTTGCCTTCGCTAGATGATCTCGTTCGCCATACAGCTGTCAGCGTCTTTGTAGCAGCGTTTGGCCGCCTGGAGCAACACAAAAGGATGATAAAATATTTATTGTCGCACTCGCATGAGCACGTTTGTTTCCTGATTCTATAAGCTAAATATGTCGCCAAATTTCGGTCGGAAGTTACCTGCGTCGACTGCAGCTGTTGATCTCAACAGGTGCGCCAAGAGTGACCAGACTTGAATCACAAACAACCCCCGCCATCTGCATCGGAGCCTCGCGTCACCAGCCTCCCACGCTCATACCAGTCAATCCTGCCAACCACCGCCAACGCTCCGGCATTCCGGCCCTTCAGGTCTGTTTGCAAACGACCGGCTGCCTAAGTCTCTCGACTGTCAATTTGTACGACGTTTGGTTTAGCCGCCCATCCATCCCTCCTGAGACGCCGCCACCGCCTTCGCTAGCCGCCGCCGCCGTCGCCGCCACCGCCGCCGTCGCCGCCACCGCCGCCGCCGGTCCTCGACGGCCGGGCGGTGAGCGGACACGACGCAATCCGCTAGACTGTGCAAGCGGGCGGCGGGCCGCCAAGGCCGCCAGCCGCTGACCTCGCCGCGCCAGTGGCGGCGCCAGGCGGGTCGACAGGGAGGGCGACGGCACGGTATGGAGGCAGAAGCGGAGGAAGGAGGGGTGAGGAAGACACGAGGTGGTAGGCAGAGGTCAGGGTCACCCAGGGCAGCAGGGTGGACCGGAGCGTGGGAGAGGTAGTCGCTCGCCTGGCGCCGCCCCTGCGATGGTGAAAGGCCCGAGGGCGCCGGCGACGCTGCACCGAGTCGACGGACATGAACACGGTTTCGAGGGCGGACTTGTCGTGTTCCTGGACCAGGGTCGCCTACATGCACTGGTCGGGCGAGTGATCATTCCTCAGCCTCGCCCGCATGCAGGGACCGCTCCGAACACCCCAGGTGTATACGGGCGGGGAGGGTCGATCAATCTGCATCCCAGTAGCGAGTTCCAGGGAGAGGGTGCTCGCTCGCTGCCCCGATCGAGTGGTATTTCCGCGGTATCGGCCCATCATCTCGTCATTCGAGCCTACCTGGAACCTGCAGCCGCCCCGGCAGCCGGCGGCTGGGGGAGTGGCTGGATTTGGCAGCGCACCAGCAGCCGATGGCGCTGCCACATACCGCCTCTGCAGACCGGCGCTGCCGGCCTGGCGCCGAACTTCCCCGTTCAGACTTCCTTGTCCACTGCTCAGGCCGGTCTGACTGCAAACTGTAACCATGGTGTGCACTGCGCAGCACACAGGCAGGTGGTCAGTCTCTGCACTCAGTTCGACTCATGTTTATAGGCGGTATGATGTACCACCCCGTTAGCTTGCGGTACAGTCGATCTACATACACGTGCAAATTAGCACAATCACCTGACGCATGTGTTGCTGCTGTTCTCAATAGGCCTCAAAATATGCTCAACTACCGGTCGGAGTTCAGAGTCGACTGGTTTGGGTGAAAATGTCGTGATCGAAAATCGACAAACGTTCGCAGACCGGCGACATTCCTGGTGCAGCAGACAGGCTGGTTTCACCAATAATCGCTGTCGATAACGGGATTGATATTTCACCGGCACAGAAAGCCTACCGACCAATTATATTTCATTGGCGCAATAATAAATAAACGGCATTTTAAAGTGAACACAACATTGATTATGTTGCCGTTAGCAAAAGTACATTTCCCGATGGCCGATATAGACGGCTATTGCCACTTATGCTCTGCGCAGGTAATATAACTATAGCCTATACGAACGATTGCTTGCTAGTGATCAAACGTTCTTTTGGTATCTCCCTCGTTTTCTGCAAGTAGCGCGTCGATGAAGGCACATGCGTCCAGACCAGAGCAAGTACGAATATGATGCCCTTTCTTTGGAAAATTTGTCATGAAATGCTATTTTCCCGCTTGGTAGGTATGCGCGGGCGCCAGCGATGACGGTATCAATGCTCCGATCATGACTGCCGGTGGTGTACTTTCACATCACCCCGCACTAAGGTCGTTCCCGACTTACGTCATTGACGTTCCGTTGAACTCGGGCCGGTGGGAAACTGACGGTCGGGTCTCTGTTTTACAGATGGCGTCATCTGTCCGCCTTCTGGCAGCTGCAGCTTTGCTGCTCTGCCACCAGGTGGCAGGCCAGACCGAGGAGCTCGGTCCCAACTACATCGGCGAGGAGGGCAAGCCGCCGCTGCCCGAGACTGCACTGTGAGTAAGCCTAGATACAGGTGACCTGATGCGGCATCAAAATCACCGCCGCTTCACACTTCAGTTGACAAAACTATGGGCAATGTTCTCGGGAAATTAGACACACCCCTTCCATTCTTGGCTACATCGAAAAAGCTATTTTGTCTCGATAAATTGTTCGCTAAATCACCGTTCCCTGTTTCCATCCTCAGGATACAAAAATCCTTCTCCTCCACGACGCAGTCCCCCTCCGGGCTGGACAGGCAACTTTATCTCATGCGGGCTGCTCCCTTGGAGCGGCACCGCTGCTCCCGAGGGAGCGCACCCCGGTCCGTAGCCGAGTGCAGGGAGTACTTTGGGGCTGGGTGGCCTGTCCTCTGGACGGGCTCAGCCCCGATGACTCACTATTGTGCCTGCCCAGACCAATGTCTCCCCCTAATCCTCATAATGCTTCCGGCTCTGAAATGGTCTAATTGGACCGAAATGGCCTAACCCAAGAAAAAAAAAATGTTTGCTACCTCGAAAAGGTCGATATTTAGGTTTGCATACGAGTATACGTTCGCAGTAGTCCAAAATGTAACAATGGTGCCCAATCGGTCCCATGAAAAGTGAAGGGGTACAGAATCGTGATAACAGCCCTAAAAGTGCCGATAGTAGACTCGATCAATGTCTTGGAATGACATCAGGGTTATCTGTCTAGTGTCTTGTTTTCACCCTAATCGGTAGATAAGCCTCAGATTAGCCTCAACATTGCCTTCAGCTGACACTTGAGCATGAATCATACCCTAATGGCCAACCGATCCGTTTAACAGGCTAAACGGCAAGGTGGTCGAACTGGACGAACTGGGTGACATCATCTACCTGAACCGGAGCAGCGCCAACCTCAACTGCGCCGAGGGCAAGATGCAGATCGACGTCAACTTCAAGGAGCCCTTCAACGGCATCATCTACGCCAACTTCGACCGCACGTCTCCGTGCACGTGGCAGGGGGACGGCGAGACCAGCTACCACGTGGAGCTGCCCCTTCGCGGCTGCGGCACCAAACAGGTTCGTGGTCACCTTGCTTGAGATATACACGACAGTGACTACACTTTACACGTAGTACGATAACGCAGCCTTACGGTCATTCACTGTAAATGTAGATTTCTCCGCTGGGTGTAATCACCACACGCTTTGGGCTATCTGCTCACTAGCCACTCGAGCGAATTCCTTCCGTCGTGCTAACAGCCCTCCTCTCGTGCCATCAGGGCCCGGCCCGCGTGTTCACCAACAACATCATCATGCGGTTCCACCCGCACCTGGAGTGGGCCGGTGACGAGGTGGTGACGATCGTCTGTCGCTACCCGCCGCCGATCGCCGCGCCTCCCGTGGCCGGGCTGCCGTTTGTCGCTGGACCGCCCGAGACGCCACTGACGCCACTCAAAAAGATCGGAGAGGCCGACATCATCCTCATCATCTGCGCCATCCTCTTCCTGGCGCTGCTGCTGCTCGGACTCGGCTTCGGCTATGCGTGCCTCAAGAAGAGACGCATCAGCCTCATCAAGAACGTGCCGCTGGAGACGGCGCCGCCCTCCGAGTCGTCGATCTACTCTCCGGGAAGTGTGATGCCCATCTTCGACGGGCTCAAGATCCCGCGTGCGCACGCAGTGCCCATCGTGGACGACGTAAGTGATGGCGCGATTTCGGGACGTTCAGAAACATCGAATGATGCAGTGTTCATATTCATAGAGTTAGCATTTCTCTGTTATTATGAGCTACTGAAGCGTGTCAACGATTCTCAACATAGGATATTTTAAAAATGCCATACATTTAGATCCTAACACCTTTCCCTGATAACTTCTCAAGAGACACATGCTGGGGTACCCACATCGCGTTTGGCTCACCTCCTGCCTCCTGTTCTCAGGTGACCAGCTCTGAGACGGTGCCTTCCGACTACAACTGTCTGACCTCCCACCCTCGTTCTCAGGTCACCAGCTCGGAGACCCTGCCGTCCGACTACCCGTCCGAGTCGCCGAGCACAGCTCACTCCATGATCGACGATGTGGAAATCATCCCTCCGCCTTCGGTGGGTCCGCCGCAGCAGACGCTGGTACCGGCCGGCGTGCCGCCCGCCGGGGTGCCCAACCACGCCTACCTGATGACGGAGGAGCTGCTCAACACCACCTACACGGACAAAATGGTCAGGGAGGAGGTCGACATCCACCGGCAGCCCAACCTGATGAAGAAACAGCCGAGTACGTATGACGAGGTCGCCAGACGCCACCTGTCGTCTAGGATCAGCACAACTTGATTCTTGAATATCATAGCTTAGCTTGTCCTTCAGTGTTGTCGACGGATATGTCAGATGCAATTGCTAGGTGTCTGTTCAATGTTCGAACGTGTGTTTTTCGTGAAACAGGGCTACTAAATGTTCAGATGATTGGTAGGCGAAGCTTCAAAACGTATGAAGCAAAGCTGGAGAAATCCTTCAAGCTCCAGCGTCCCCGGCTGCCCAGTTTCTAACCGGTCTCTGTCTCCTCTCCACAGACCCGGAGGCGCTGCACGCCGCCGAACAGCAGCTCACCACCATGCTGACCACAGCCGACCGGCGCTACAGCGAGTCCCCGGAGCCTCCTGCGCGGGCCGACGTGCGCCACGTGCAGGCTGAGCTGCACACGCCGCCACGTACCGCGCCGCCGCCGACCATCAGCAGCGAGTTCCGCGTGCACCAGCCGCCGCTGCCGCCGCCGCCGCCTTCCGAACCGGACACGGTGGCCTCACAGGACGTCATCGACCACACCGAGCTGGAGACCCTGGAGATGCCGCCACCGCCGCCTCCGCCGCCACACAAGCCGGTGCTCACCTCCCAGACTGTAGACGACCGCATCCTGTCCACCATCACCGAGACTAAGGTGGGTCTTCGGGGAGGTCAGCTGATATTTCTTAGAGAGGTCATGTAGGAATCGTGCAAGTCCTTAAGGACGTGTAGATCAAATGACATTTATAATGTAGCACGAGTATGTAGCACAGACAGACACATCCAATGGCTGTGACTAATAGGAGAGTGATTTTGCTTCGACCCAGCAGGTTGGAATCCTGTAATTACGTTGTAAAGCTTCACATCTATCGACCGCTCATTATGAGCAACGACATGAGTAACGACAATGGAATTATCCTCAATTAGACATTGCGCCGCTGTAAGGACTCAAACAGTTCACTATGACGAAAAGTTATTCAGGAAAACTGGTTACTCAGGATGTGGCTTACTTGGACGGTTTTCCTCCTTTTGTTTTCATTAAAAGGCTATCTTACCTTGATCGTCATATGTCGACTTTAAGAACATGAACAAAGTATTGCAGGCACGTGGGTCCGGGTAGGTGATTAGCTGATTTTGTATGACCATCAGTGGTATTAAGCTCCGGCCACAGATGTCTTGTGGTAGGAATCCACTTTGAAAGGGACATTTAAACCAGAAGTTAATAAATTACGGGGTTTCAGCGCATCCCAGCAGTTTCCGGTAACGCTCACTTGTTATCTCCTTCCCGTCACAGGTGTACGAAGACATCGAGCGTCGTCGTCGCGCCGTCAAGGAGTATTACGAGCGCAAGCAGCAGGCGCTGCCGCCCGACTGGGACGTGGAGATCCGCCAGTACCCGCCGCCGGAGCGTGACTTCCCTGACACCGCCTCCTCCCACTGGGACGATTCGTCGGTGGGCACAGAGGTACCCCCTCTTCCGGGACTCCACGCCGCCCGTACCGCCTTCGAGACTACCGACCACCACTTCTCCAGCACTGACCAGACCTTCATGACTTCGACCACCTCGCGCACCGGTGTGGACGTCACGCGCTCGGCCACGTCCGTGGCCGCTCCGCCGCTGCCGCCGCCGCCGCAGCCGCCGAGCCCGCCGGCTCTGGAGCGCGCTGACGGACCCGAGGAGCCGATCCGCCCACTGCGCCGCGAGATCACCCCGCCACGACGCAACCCACCCTCGATGGACGTGCTGATCCGCGTGCTGGAGGCCCCGCAGGAGTTCGACGATCGCCTCAGCGTGCTGACTGATGACGACCGCGAGACGCTGCGTCAGCTCATCACCCGCGAGGAGACGTTCCGCACCATGCTGACTGAGGCCCGCGTCTACCAGGACTTTGAGCGCATCCGGCAGGACGAGCGGTTCGCGCGCGTGCTGTCGGCACAGAAGTGGGACGTCATCATTCGCGTGCTGGCTCCGCCGCCTCTCGAAGTGACTCCGTCCGAGTTCTCTGAGACGACGCGCGCGCCGTCCGAGGTGACCGACTTCTCCGACATTCCCGAGCCGCCACCGGAGCCCAGGATCCACAGGTCAGTAGGGATACAGATTCTGCAAGGTTCACATAGTTCATCATTCTTGGGTGCTAGATAGAAGGGAGCGGAGTCCATATACAGGGAAAGGCCACTTGATTGGGTATGAGAAAATGCTTTGGATTAGCAAAATAGCAGTGATGCTTGATCGCATGCATGGCAGTTGACTTGCATCGCAGGTCTCTCAAAGCAAACAGATCTTGCGTAGTCAAGAGACAAATCCCACTTCAATGCCTTGCTAAACACAGCGCGAGGAAACGCTGTCAGTAAATGTTATCAGCATGCTGTGTCTAAAACGTGTTCCATGCACACCAATCATCACGTCCTCTCCGCGTTTCCGCAGATACCGCAAGACATCTAACCAGCTGCAGCAGTTGCCGCCTGTGTACGAGTACGAGACTGGGCCTGGTCGCCCTCCGCGCTCCGGACCCGGCAGCACCCGCTCTCACGTCACCACAAGGTCAGTGGAGGGGCAGCTATGGGTCGCTGACAGTTAGGGTGCACACTGCACAGGGGCCAGGGCTCGGCCATGCTGAGTATCACTTGACGACTGTTTCTTCATGGCTGATACATTGTCAAATATGAAATGATTGACACTATTTGACGTCATTTTCCGAATTGCTATGCCATCACACCTGGTGAGAGCAAAATGACCCTCACCTGGTGAGAGCTATGTCTGACCCTCCTCCCTCCGGTTCCCCAGGTCGAGCTACGGCGGCGACGTTCGTTCCATGACAGAGGAGATGGTCTCCTTCCACCGCTACCAGCCGGACGAGTGGTCTGAGACAGACACCGCTCCGAGGCCCCTCTCCATCGACCCGTCCGACGGCGGGCCCCTGCAGGGTGCCACTCAGAGGACTTACTTCGAGAGCCACCAGGAGGTGGACCTGCCGGGCGGCGGCCAGCGGCGCTACTTCGAGAGCCACCAGGAGGTCAGTGCCCGCGGCGCACCGTCCACCATCGGCGACCGCGAGGAGGTCTACTCGATGGCCGAGACAGACGTCGACTGGCAGAGGAGGTAGGCTGGAAGCCTCGAGGCGGATGAAGGAGGAGCGAGGCGAAATTAGAGTTCATTCACCGCAGCTGAGGAACTGCCGCAAAAATGGGAAAAAGTGAGGAGAAGGAAGAAGTGTCGGGAGAACCCGGCAGGAACCGGTCGGAGCTGCCCAGCGCACGGGCAAACCAACTATAACCACGCCATCTGGCGGTGACTCGCCGTCTCGTACTAATCGCAATTTAACCCGGTGCTTGGCGTAGAAAGCTGGAATGTGAGTGTTCGATAGGTTGTTTGGTGGTGGCGGCCCGCGCGTGCGCACCGGCGCCGGACTGACCGCGGGGCCGCCTCACGCCGCTTCTAATACTGTGATAACGCGCGGGACGCGTGGAAACTACGAGCGTCTGTGTCAATGAGAGATGGCACCACTGGCGTGGAAAAGATGGCGCCACCACTGCGGCGATAGATGACGTCACGATTGAGGCGATAGATGGCGTCATTATCGCGCCCTGAAATGAGCTCTCCTTTGCGGCGTCAGTGTCGGCGCGAGTGGACCCGACTGCCTGTGTACTAATGATCTCGGTAAGAGGACGCCAGCGTGCCGCTGAGGTCATCGCCAGGCGGCGCTGAGAGCCGGTTAACGCGGTCATCGACAGTTACCTGCCGCTCAGCCCGCCGGCAGATGGCAGCAGTGGCACCTGGTCGTCAACCCTCGTGTCCGTCTAACACCGCTAATGGTAGAATAGAACTCCAGCGGAGTTTGCCCACCGTTCTGAGTCGCGAGGCAGCCGCGGGCCTCCTGCAAAGCCGCCTGGCGGCAGCTGTAGGAATTATCCCCCGCCGCTGCCTCGCGACCCAGAATGTCATCTGGCGTCTGATTCGTCCCCATAAGGCCCCAAGTCTGAAAATGGTAGGGGCGTGATTTTGAACGAACCACCTATTGCTGGGACGAGTCAGTCGCCGATTACTGCGCGCTGACTCATCGTACCTATACGATTTCTGTGCGTTTGATAACTTTTCACAAAGAGTGTAGCTGTGCTACAGAATGTCTGAAGTGGAACTAGCCAATGATGATGAGAGAGAGAGAATGTATAGGACGCTGTGACAGTGCGCTGCGTGGGCCAACCTCGCTGTAATGCCTTATCGATATATCGACCAATAAATACACTATCGTTCGCTAACACTCCCTCATCACTGTGCCAACTGCGTTAGGAAAAACTGAACACCCGATGCTTGTAAAATGAAGAGAACTGGACGAGGATTAGGCCTGCTTCACTTTATAGTTCATTCGGCTTATGTATTGTGAATTTTTGAATAAAGGTGTCGTTTGATTATTTCTTAGACTCCACATTGGGGCCCAATCTAAAATAAAAATATAAATTCAACGATGTTGTTCAATTAATCGTGCTGACAAACTTTCAGCCATCTAGTAGGAGGAAACGTTTTTGTACTTGTAAGCCACCTAGTGCTACCACATGCCAAGCTGAGACTTCTGGGTTTCCACACTGCAAGCTGCAAGGCGGGGGGACGGGGGATAAATCCTTACCGTCTATGTAGTTTCGGTCTTGGACCACGTAGCGTCGAACACTAAGCGACGCTCCATCGATATTACCTATAGGCCTCTCCGTTTTTTTTTTTCACGAACGGGCTGCGCAAAAGCGCTGCAACGCGATGGAACTTTTCAATATCCTCGAGAGGTTTTTAGTTTATTTTACATCCACCCTCAAAATTTAACCTTCGCCGGCACAGGCCATTTTGCGTCCTTCGACGGCACAAGGGGTGTTCCGGGGTGTTGGTATGACACCCCCCCCCCCTCGCGTTTGGCTCCTGATAGAGCTAGAGCTTCGCGGAAAAAACGAGCTTGTTGCCCGTCACGAGAGGAAGCCGATGATACCCAATTTTAAGGTCCTAGGTCATCGGGTGACCTTCCAGATCAGGTCAATGACCCAAAAACCGGGAAAATCGGGACTTGTTAGAAAGTCGTAAAGTGTGGCTGCTATGTGGTTTTCCGGGGTGCTGATCACGAATATCGTGTTAGTTTTGATCAGAGATGATGTCTTTAAGCATTTAGACCAGGTCTGGTCAGGTCAGGTCAGGTCAACCGGTAGGGGTTGTGACGAGTATTCGTAATACGTGTCAACCGCCTCTGACAGCTTCGTAACATGTTACGAAGGCACCAAAACTACTTCGTAAATGTTCAAATGGTTTCTAAATTCGAATTCAGCTCCAAAAACTAGCCCAGAAACATGTAAAACTCGAAAAAGTGAACCGAGGTCACCCGAGGTCACCAAAGGTCAATGACCTGACCTGACCTTCAGGTGACCTTGACACCCACCCTAATGTGTGGGAGCAGCATCAAATAACATGTTTGGACGTTTGAAACCACGAAAAGCTTGCAAACGCGCGGCTAATGCGAGCCGACATACGCCGAATCGCGATTCCGGCCAAACATGGTCTCCGAAAAGAGGTCACAGGGTCATTTGGGTCAGGGTCATGAAATTTTCAGGGTAGGTGTAAAATTGATCAATGCGAGGGTACTGAAAATTTCGTCGCGATCGGCCGCTTTTTATGCGAGTTTTTCGCGAAAAACCTTAGGGAGGGTTGCATCAACCCCCCTGTGCCGGCGAGGGTTAACCCTTGCCGGCACAGGGATTGTGGGGGGGGGGGGGGTTGATGCTGCATCCTCTAAGGTTTTTCGGAGAAAGCGGCCGATCGCAACGAAACTTTCAGTACCCTCGCATTGATCAATTTTACACCTACCCTGAAAATGTCATGACCCTGACCCAAATGACCTTTGACCTGTGACCTCTTTTCAGAGACCATGTTTGGCCGGAATCACGATTCAGCGTATGTCGGCTCGCATTAGCCGCTCGTTTGCAAGGTTTTCGTAGTTTCAAACGTTCAAACATGTGATGTTGCTCCTATACATTAGGGTGGGTGTCAAGGTCACCTGAAGGTCAGGTCAGGTCATTAACCTTTGGTGACCTCCGGTGACCTCGGTTCACTCCTTCGAGTTTTACATGTTTCTAGGCTAGTTTTTGGAGCTGAATTCGAATTTAGCAACCATTTGAACATTTACGAAGTAGTTTTGGTGCCTTCGTAACATGTTACGAAGCTGTCAGAGGCGGTTGACACGTATTACGAATACCCGTCACAACCCCTACCGGTTGACCTGACCTGGTACCTGACCCGACCTGGTCTAAATGCTTAAAGACATCATCTCTGATCAAAACTAACACGATATTCGTGATCAGCACCCCGGAAAACCACATAGCAGCCACACTTTACGACTTTCTAACAGGTCCCGATTTTCCCGGTTTTCGGGTCATTGACCTGACCTGGAAGGTCACCCGATGACCTAGGACCTTTACCCGCGCACCGACGGGGGGGGCGGATATCCGCCCCCCTGAGGTTTTTCGCGGATAGCGGGAAAACCGCGGCGCTACACCGCGGCGCGTAGCGCCGCGAAATTTGGGATGACTATTCTCTCATCAATTTTACACATGGTGTGCAAGTTTGAACCTCCTAACTTTTAAGCTCAGGTCACCAGGTCCATAGAGATATTATATACATAGAGATGACACGCCTATGTTAAAGCACTTGATTTCGTGGCGATTCAGTGGGTCTTTTTAAGCAAGGTTTTCTGGGGTGCCATGGCCCGTGACTTGCATTTTGTAAGGATTCGGTCAAGGAGATTGTGTTCACATCCGCTTATTTTTAAGTACAGTTTTTCTTTTTTGTCTAGCTGTGACGCTTTCGAGCATTATTATTGAAATGAAATTAGGCATGTTTTAACCTTATGCTCGTATCAGGTACTGCATGTATCATTAACCCTCGCCGTCCGACGGAAGGGGGGGGGGGGTGCCGCCTCCCTATAGGGGTTTTCACGATAGCTCCGAACACGCAGGCGATAGAGAGCTGAAACTTGGCATACCTGACCTTTGATCCAAGCCGCATCTTGTGACACCAACCGCATTTTCAGGTCAGGTCAGGTCACTGAACTGTGACGTCATAAGTGAACCTCTGCACAGTCCTCAGATGTCGCAACTTCGCAACGCCGTCAGTGCCAGAGGAGCTTTCACAGGGAGATGAAACTTACAGGATGTAGTATCATCCAGGGGTCTCACAACTTGTACATATATCTCGGATTTTTCCTAAAAATCACATGAGGTCAGGTCGGCCACGTGACCTCACCATTAGGTACCTATAAGTCAATGGGGAAAATGAAAACTGCTATGTTAGCCCCGAGAACTATCTCAAACTGTCTCCAGCACATGGAATCGTGATTTCTAGCACGTCTTGCAAGGTCAGATGCTTCACTTTTGCATTGTTGACATTGCGTGGCGTCATTTATGGTCACTTGGGTCATTGATTAAAGAAAGCGCAGTTTTGAGGCTCATGATTACATACTCGTATAAAACTGCAATGAAAACCGTAAGACGGTTTGACAAATGTCAGTTTGTCAGTTTGGCCAACATGTCTTATTTTCTTGGCCCTATTTTGAATATAATTATTAGCATGAGGCTTACGGTTTTCATTGCAGTTATATACTTGGGTCATTAGAGTTTTTCATCAATAACTCCTTATCAAATTGAGTTAGCGAGTCGGGAAAACCACCAATAAACTCAGGAAGACCTGCCGATTCGAGTAATATGTAACATGACCTCTTTCGACCAGCTTCGTGATCTGGGGGAGCTGACCTGCCCTTGACCCGAGGTCAACACCTCAAGTTGACCTCACCCGAACAAAAAGTATACCATTCGACGCGCCTGAGCGAGGCGAACACGATGATGCCAAAATCGCGGCTCTCCGACCGTTTTTTTTTTTTGCGAAGTTATGAAAAACTGAACCCTGGTACTTGGTCACTTGACCTGACCTCATGAGACCTTAAAATCGGGTACCAGTCCCTGCGTAGCTTGTAACGGCGCACACGCTTGTTTTTTCCGCGACGCTCTAGCTTCATCAGGGGCGAAACGGCGAGGGAAATCGTACCAACCAACCCCCCCCCCCCGGCCGGCGCGTATGTACAAAACCAATAGGTCTGGCGAGGGTTAATGTATCATTGAATGGGAACATGCAACATATGTATATTTGAGCTTGCACCGTGCTCAGAAAGGTTCAGAACAGCCGTTTTCACGACGGTTGACCGAAAGCGCCAAACTGGACTAAATCTCAAGGAACCTACCCTGAAAATTCCATGAACCTGACCCAAATGACCTTAGACCTGTAACCTTTTTTTGGGGGGGGGACCATGTCAGGGGGCCATAAAACATGCATCGCACAGCCCTATGTAGTAAATAGTAAAGTTGGTTCATGTGCTGACCCTTGGTGACCTGACCTGTGACCTGACATGGTATTATCAGTGACCTCTAATAGCAACATATATACTAGGCAACGTACGCCCTATTTTTAACGTACGCGAAACATTTTATCTTTGACCTGACCTGTGACGTCATCGGTGACCCTGAGGTCAATGAAATTGGAGTTCCGTCGACAAATTTGACAGGGCTATCGAACATCGTTTGAATGTCACGGATCCGTCCAGTAGTTTCGGAGATACGGGAGGGGGGCAAAAAAATGCCCCCCCCACCGCGCGGAAGGTGGCCGGGAGGTCCACCGCCTGCCGGGTTGATGAGAGCCTGATTGAAAGAGAATGTTTTTAGGCGAGCTTTTAAGGAATTCAATAAAAACACAAAATAAAATCATGCTACAAATTCCATTGCTTACCTCAGGAATGAAATCAGCCAGGAAAGAACAGCAATATCTTTAACCAGTAAAACGCCTTTTGGGGCGACCAACGGAGCGAGCGAGAGGGTGGGCCTTGGACAAGCGAATTTGCAAGGGACACCTCCAACTAACTTGTGCACGGCACCCTACTAACCGGTCCCTAGCGATGTGCCAAATTTGAGCGCAATCGGCCTAGCCGTTCTCGAGATCTGGAAGCGGCACCCTGCACGTGCACACGTGCAAAATGGGTCACAACTGACTTTTGCACGCCGCCCTACTAACTGGTCCCTAACCATGTACCAAATTTCAGCACAATCGGTTCAGCCGTTCTCGAGATCTGGAATCGACCCCTGCACGTGCGCACGTGCAGCAGCACCCCAACTCTGGCACATGGATATGCATTGCCTAGTGGGTGCCTAGCCAACTTTCAGCGCCATCGGCCAAGTAGTTACCGAGATATTGCAACAATTACAAAAGTGACACCTCTTCGTTTTGCACGTGGCACGTGCATAAGGGGTCAACCACATGCATCGGGAATAGTCCAATACTTGGTAGAAGGAATGAAGCTACCCTACAAAAATTACCGCGTGTAAATCGGTCAAGTGGTTGCTGAGATATAAGCCTCGCAAAAGCGTAACCACGGCCGGCCGGCCGCTCATACTCAGAAATTTCCGTTAATCTACGAAAGACTACGCTTGCTTCGCTTGCTACGTAATAATTTCTTCAGACTAACAATGCCTCAGCCATATTGGCACGCTACTGGCTGAAAATAAGTTACTTAAAAAGACCCACTGAATCGCCACGATTTTAACCCGCGCCGTGCTGGTGGCCTGAACTTTCCGCCGAGTGCTGGGGGGGGGGGGGCGTTTTCACGCCCCCCCGTCTAACTCGGCTCCTGGGCCACGTAGCGACACGCGGTAAGCGACAATCGAAAGAGCGTCAAAAATAAAGACGAAAACACTTCGGTCATTTTTTGGGTCAGGTCAAAGGTCAGGTCACCAGAGGTCACCAAAGGTAAAATGTTGACTATTTCAACATTTTGGAAACTGCCAACGGCTATCTCGGGAACCAATAGAGCTACAGCGCCGCGGAAAAGCGCATTCGATAGCCCTTTTACAGACCTTTCTGAGTGTAGTTGCCCTCTAGCTATAGCAGCAGTCTAGCGCCGGCAGTCACGCTATAGCAGCGGTTTAGCGTTCGATCGTCGCGACATCTATATTAGTTAAGCGCCGATAGTCACGCTATAGCAGCAGTTTGGCGTTCGATCGTCGCGACATCTATATTGACAGAGTGTGATTACGCGTGGGTATTTACAAGTACTCGAATGTGGCAGGTACTTTAAATACTCGAATACCATTCTGATGAATATTTCCACGGTTTTCTTTGAATGCTATGAACAATATTTTGTACAACGTTTTCCGAAACAAATAATTCTGCGTTTTGTGTTTCACGTTTTCGAATCTAAGAACCTAAAACATTGTGACGTGTCAGCAGTTTCGGTATGATAGTGGTGGGCACTGTCGTGTTCCTGCCACGCCCGTTTTGTGCGGCCGACATTCTTGTTCAGGATTGTTTCTGAGGATGGTTTGATTTCCCTGGCGCTAATGAGTGAGTTTAGGAAGTGAAATCTTGCATAACTCTATGTGGATTGAATCAGATAAATGCCCGTTGTTGATGGTGATATGAAACTAGCAGATTTACCGTGATCTCTGTCTGATATCAGCACTTGAACTCTGCGCTGGATTTGTATTTGTTTGCCGCATTTCATGTATGTAGAGCTAAAGGTCCGCGATAAGGCCTAGAAACTAGAAAGTATTTTGAGAATGTTATTTTGTTTAAGGCTGTGAATAGCCAAGCCAAAGGTGTTTCAGGTTTGTCCGTGTTTGAGTACCAAACTGATAACTTTGTTTCTGCAGGAATAATATGAAGAGACTGTTTCGACCGTGTGTCAGAGGGAATCAGCCCCCCAGTTAGTCCGGCATGAGGTGCACACAGTCAGTAAGTTTAACCGATTGAACTGGTCGTTTTCAGTCTTATGATAGTATGTGCCTAGTATGTGCTACTTGCAGTCGAAATGTGTCAAGGACGAACGAGTATGGGTCATGTCAAGGTCTAATCGTCAGATCGAGTGTGGCTCAGTTGTTGTGTTAGGGAAGAGCTCACTGCTGCTATATGTGACGATTGTTCTGACGTGTTGCAGAAACGGATCTATAGACAAGATGAATACAAGGTCCTGTATTTGACTACACCTGTTTTGGGACGGAGACATGCCAGAACTAATAGTTTTGACTGTCTGCTACAAGACTGCTCATCCGACTGCAACTGGAGTGCATCTACCACGAGACTGCTCACCCGACTGCAGTGAGTGCATCTACCACAAGACTGCTCATCCGACTGCAGTGAGTGCACCTGCCACGAGACTACTCAATGAAACGCAGTGAGTGCCATCTAAGAACTGAGAATGCATAAACTGAAGTCCAGTGAGTTGAAGGCTGAGCTGGAGAGGCGGGGTCTTAACACTAAGGGGACTAAAGCTGAACTATGTGAGAGACTAGAAGCTGCAGTTGGGGATGAACTTGTTGATGCTGGTGCTGACCCTGATGCTCGTGATGTGGAAGGTGTACAGCAATCTGATGGTGCTCATGTCGTAGTGGCAGCCAATGTAAACTCAAACATGACTGATAAGGATTCAGGTGTTAAAACCAATGGTTGTCCTGCTGCTGTTGATAGTGGTAGATCTGTCACTGATGTTGATGGTCAGAGTATAGGAGTTGAATTAGGTGTGAGAAGTGATGTTCTTTCGCACGAACAGGTTGTGCATCCCCAGGATAGTGCATCCAATGTATCCAGAGCATCCCGTTCCTCTACCTCCTCGGTCAGGTCTAGGATAGCTAAAGAAGCAGCAAACAGAGCTGAGTTGGAGGTCAAGCTCAAGCGTGTGACAGAAAAGCAAAAGCTGAGCAGGGAGTTAGCCAGATTGCAGGAAGAAAAGGAGCTGCTTGAGATAAATGAAGCCCTTGATGTGTCCAAAGCTCGAGAAGTTGCCTTGTCTGAACAAGTGAAAATGATTGAACGCTCTCAACAGGTGCAAGCAGAGGCGAACATCACTCAACCTCAGTCCGGAGTGCACTGTCAGCAACAACAGCAGGTACTGACGACCCAGCCTCCACATGGAGTACTACAGCCGCAGATGCGAGAGCGAAGACAGTTCGTGGAAGCTCAAGGAGCTCCGACTTCGGTGAGCGCTAGAGGACCAGTTATCGGTCAGGTCGCCAGTCAGGAACCACTCACTTCAGTAGGACAGTCTTTGGTGTTCCAGCACAGGTTTTCAGACGCTATCCCGGATCAGTATGCTGCATATTCACAGGCATCACAATTAGCAGGTCAACATGTCGTTCAACATGGTGCTATTCCACACTTCCCACCGATAGATGAACAGAGCATCCATCAAACTACCTCGCGTCCAGTGAATCACCAGGTCGGCGAACGAGTCGTCCGCTCGGCCGGCGCACACACAGTTTCACACTCGTCAGGGGAGAGCGCTCAGCGTGCTCTCGCCGGGTTCATGCGTCTTCCATCAGTGGAGATAGCGAGATTTGAAGGTGACGTCACTGAATATCCCCAGTTCATCCGAGCATTCGACTTGAAGATCGCGTCCAAGTTAGACGACCCTGATGAGAAGTTGTACTACTTAGAACAGTACATGGTTCCTGGTACAAAGCCGCACCACATCGTGTCTGCTTGTATGTATCTTCAGGAGGGCTATGACGAAGCCCGACGGTTGCTAGATAGTAGATACGGACGGCCTAGTACTGTATCAGCGGCGTTCATCGCTCGTCTAGAAAATCACAGTCAGATTCGAGCGGATGATGTACAAGGACTTGATTCTTTTGGTATCTTGCTCACCAAGTGCAGGAACGCTCTGAGTAGTTGCGGCACACACGAGACTCTTCGCGACCCCAGGACACTGAGAACAATCGTGGGGAAGCTCCCTGGGCTACTGATCAACAAATGGAGACACAAAGTTGATGACATCGAAGAGATTGGAGGTCGAGAAGCGAACTTTGACGATTTGGTCGCGTTTGTAACAAAGGAAGCGAGAGTTGCGTCTAACCCCACATACGGTAGGGACATGTTTGGCGGGAACCCCATGAGTAGGACACCGGTGACACGAACGAGTCCACGGATGAGCTCTGGTCGAGCAGTGGTAACGGCGACTCATGTCACGCCGCGTCCCGAGGAGAGTCACTGCGTATTTTGTAACCGACGAGGTCATGATGTGTGTGAGTGTGAGAGTCTCTCCGCAGTCACGAGTCAACAGAAGCAAAACTTCGTCCGGGAGAAGGCTCTGTGCTGGAGCTGTCTGAAGCAAGGACATCGAAGTCGCGACTGCAGGCGAAGAGCGTCGTGCAGGACATGTGGAAGGCGACATCCAACCTCACTACACTGGGAACGATCTGAACAGTACGTGCGGCAATATCAGCAACAGAGTGGACAGCACCCGGATCGAGACGACACTCAGCATCAAAGGGAGGAACAACAGCCACGAGAAGGACAACAGGGCCGTCAGCATGACCAATCACATGTTGTCCAACATCAGCATGGACGTGGACATGAGCTGAATCACACCCAGCAGCAGCAACGAGAGGGGCCTACCGACACCGCCAGAGTAACAACATGTCAAACAGCGGGTGAGTCTGAGGCTAGCAAGCCAGTTCTCCCTGTTGTGCCTGTTGTTGTTCGTGTTGGTACGAGTACGTGTCAAACATACGCTTTTCTCGATAGCGGCTCGACACATTCCTTCATCTCCTCAGCGTTGATCAAAGAGCTCAACATTGACAACATGCCACGCAAACAGCTTTCACTGACGACAGTCGACAGAAGCACGAAGGTGGAAACACATGTAGTAGAGGGAGTAACGGTTTCGGACCTACGTGGGCGGCACGCGCTCCGGCTGCCTCCGCTGTTCGAATTGGAGCGTATCCCGGTGGACCCAGAGGAGTTCCCCAGCCACCAGCTCGATGTCAGTAGGTGGGAACATCTCACAGGAGTAGAATTCGAGCAGGCAGACGCCACATGCGTTGGACTTCTCCTCGGCGCCAACGCGTTTCTCAGCATGGAGCCGCTGCAAGTGATACCCAGTCGCAACGGAAGCCCGTATGCTGTGCGCACGAGGTTCGGCTGGATCCTGAGTGGGGTGACGTCTTCCTCAGCCACAGACAGCGGAACAAAGGTCTACAGAACGTCGGTGAATGACATCGAAGATATGATACAAGGAATGTATGATCGGGAATACGAAGAGAACCTCAACTCAATGAAGAGAGGCCTGTCTGAGGAGGACAAGAAGTGGCTCACGGTGATGGAGGCGTCCAAGAAAGTTGACAGAGGACACTACCAGTTCAGCATTCCGTTGAAGGATGAAGACGTCGTACTGCCGAACAACCGCGTCCTGGCAGAGAGAAGACTGACTAGTCTAGGTCGCCGAATGAAGAACGATGTTGAGTTCGCTGAGCAGTACCGAGATTCTGTGGAAGAAATGATCGACAAGGGATACGCTGAGCCCGTACCAGTAGCAGACATTCATCGTGACGACGGCAGAGTGAACTACTTGGCGCACCATGGAGTGCGCCACGCGTCAAAGAACCGCATCCGCGTCGTCTATGACTGTGCTATGAAGTACGGCGGTGTCAGTCTGAATGACTGCTTACTGCAAGGCCCCGACATGACGAACTCGCTACTCGATGTCCTGATGCGCTTCAGGATGGAACGAGTCGCCTTCATGGCTGACGTGGAAAGTATGTTCAACCAGGTTCGGGTGCCAGAGTCTGAGCGCGATCTCCTCAGATTTCTGTGGTGGAGAGACGGGCGCCCCGACTCTGGTGTGGTAGAGTATCGGATGACTGTCCATATCTTCGGAGCGAAGTCTTCGCCAAGTGTGGCGTGCTACGCCTTGAGAGAGACGGCGACGGACTTCGCAGAAGAGGTATCACCTGAAGCAGTGAAGACTGTAAACAGCAACTTCTACGTCGATGATGTGTTGAAGAGCACTGACGACGCTGACATGGCCATCTCGTTGGCTCACGACCTGAAGACGCTGCTGGAGAAAGGTGGGTTCAGTCTCAAGAAGTTCACCAGCAACAGCTCGGCGTTTATGTCCTCGATCCAGACAGGCGACAGGTCAAAGGCGATGCAGACATGTACAGGAGTCGGTGAAAGTCTACCAGAAGAGCGCGCTCTGGGCGTAGTCTGGGATACAGAGAACGATCTGCTGAGGGTATCTGTCAACGCGACCAGTCTGCGGGCGAAGCCGTTGACCCGCAGAGGCATCCTTTCAGCAGTGAGTTCTATCTACGACCCGCTCGGTCTCGTTTCGCCAACGATAATCTGTGGCAGGAAGATCCTACAAGATCTCTGCAGGACGAGAGAAATCTGGGACAAGGAGATTCCAGCTCAACAGCGCAGCGACTGGATGAAATGGCTATCTCATCTGGATGCTACTCAAGATCTGTGTGTCCCACGGCATCTGAAGCCAGCTGAATTCGGTGGAATGGCGACGCTCCAGATGCATCATTTCAGCGACGCTAGTGAGTGGGCGTATGGTACAGTCACCTATGCTCGCTTCACTGACCAGCAGGGAGATGTCCATGTCGCTTTCGTGAAAGGTACATCACATCTGGCTCCACTGAAGAAAATAACGATTCCTCGTCTGGAGTTGATGGCTGGAGTGACGGCGGTACGTGTTCGGTTGCTGATAGAGGACGCGATGGAGCTCGGTTCGGAGACAGAACATTTCTTCTGGACGGATAGTACTACCGTTCTCGCATACGTGCAGAACACTGCGACTAGATTCCACACGTTTGTCAGCAACAGGTTGGCCATCATCCACGATGGATCAAAGACTGAGAACTGGAGGTTCGTGAGAGGTGAAGAAAACCCGGCCGATGACAGTTCACGAGGTGTTCAGAGTGAGAGGTGGCTTTCTGGACCGGCTTTTCTTCGGCTTCCAGAGGAGCAGTGGCCCATGATGCCTCCAACCAAGGTGAAGATAGCGGAAGAAGACCCTGAAGTGAAGAAGGTGAAGGTCTGTGCAATGAAGGTGTCAGAAGAGAAGATGAAGGATCCAATCGAAGTGCTCATTCGTCATTACAGTAAGAAGCAGGCTCTTCTAAGGGCAGTGGCTTGGCTGCTGAAGGTGAAGAAGAGATTGCAGGAAAGAGCGACAAAATCGCAGGGTCGAGAAACGGAGCGTCCATCTCGACTCCAGCTGATAGATCTCGAAGAAGCAGAGAACTGTGTCGTTAGGTGGGTACAGGAGCAGAGTTTTCCTGATGAGCTGGAGACACTCCGCAATGGGAAGGAAGTGAAGGGAGCTCTCAGTAAGCTGAATCCATTCCTGAGTGATGGGATCCTCCGAGTTGGCGGACGTTTGAAGAATGCTGATGTCACCCTGGACCAGAAGCACCCAATTGTACTCCCGGATTGCTATTTCGCCGAACTAACTGTTCAACAGGTGCATGAGAAGGTCGGACACTCTGGACGTCAACATGTGTTAGCTGAGATACGGAGACGTTTCTGGATCGTGAAAGGGAACTCGATCGTCAGACGAGTGATTGGACGTTGCCTCGGATGCCGCCGACGACATCGCCCACCAGAATCTCAGAAGATGGCGGACCTGCCGAGTGACAGAGTCACAGCGGAAGAACCTGTATTCACTCGAACCGGAGTCGACTATTTCGGACCGTTTTTTGTCCGACAAGGACGGAAGCAGGTGAAGAGGTACGGAGTCGTTTTTACTTGTTTGGCGGTGAGGGCCGTCCACATCGAGGTCGCCGAAAATTTGTCAGGAGATTCATTCCTGTGCGCCTTACGTAGATTCGTCGCACGGAGAGGTCACGTCAAGGTGCTCAGATCAGACAAGGGGACAAATTTTGTTGGTGCCAGTCGCGAGCTTCGAGAGGAGTTGGAGAAACTGCGAGCCAATGAAGATGTGCTGCATCGTACGCTGTTGAATCAAGGAGTAGAATGGAAATTCAACACAGCCGCAGCGTCCCACCACGGAGGTGTCTGGGAACGACAGATACGCTCAATCCGAAGAATCCTGGGATCATTGCTGGACTCGCAGACGTTCACGGAAGAAACTCTGTTGACTCTATTGTGTGAAGTAGAGGCAATATTGAACAGTAGGCCACTCACCCCAGTATCCTTAGATCCGGTTGATCACGAGCCACTCACTCCCAACCATTTGCTGATTGGTACCGGCAGCGTGGTGATGCCGTTCGGGGTTGTAGGCCAGAGTGACTCAGATAGTGTCAAACGTTGGAAGCAGGCGAGGTATCTCGCGAATCTGTTCTGGAAGCGGTGGCGAGCAGAATACTTACCGTTGTTACAGGAACGACCGTATAGGGTGACAAGGAAAATGACTAACCTTGTTGTAGGAGACGCGGTTCTAGTTGTTGATGATGCTGTGCCGCGAGGCCAGTGGCCATTAGGAGTAGTGGAGCGAGTACGAGTCGGAGCAGACGGATTAGTGCGCTCGGTAGAGATTAAGACCAGAGGCGTCACGCTTCAGCGACCGGTGACTAAGCTGATCAAGCTGTAGGCGAGATCGTGTACTCTGTATGGAAGATGTTCCTGTGCGTCATGTTCGTGTCGTAGACTAAGGTTGAAGCCATGTGTTGCGTGGTGGCTTCAAGGGGGCGGGTGTAGTTGCCCTCTAGCTATAGCAGCAGTCTAGCGCCGGCAGTCACGCTATAGCAGCGGTTTAGCGTTCGATCGTCGCGACATCTATATTAGTTAAGCGCCGATAGTCACGCTATAGCAGCAGTTTGGCGTTCGATCGTCGCGACATCTATATTGACAGAGTGTGATTACGCGTGGGTATTTACAAGTACTCGAATGTGGCAGGTACTTTAAATACTCGAATACCATTCTGATGAATATTTCCACGGTTTTCTTTGAATGCTATGAGCAATATTTTGTACAACGTTTTCCGAAACAAATAATTCTGCGTTTTGTGTTTCACGTTTTCGAATCTAAGAACCTAAAACATTGTGACGTGTCAGCAGTTTCGGTATGATAGTGGTGGGCACTGTCGTGTTCCTGCCACGCCCGTTTTGTGCGGCCGACATTCTTGTTCAGGATTGTTTCTGAGGATGGTTTGATTTCCCTGGCGCTAATGAGTGAGTTTAGGAAGTGAAATCTTGCATAACTCTATGTGGATTGAATCAGATAAATGCCCGTTGTTGATGGTGATATGAAACTAGCAGATTTACCGTGATCTCTGTCTGATATCAGCACTTGAACTCTGCGCTGGATTTGTATTTGTTTGCCGCATTTCATGTATGTAGAGCTAAAGGTCCGCGATAAGGCCTAGAAACTAGAAAGTATTTTGAGAATGTTATTTTGTTTAAGGCTGTGAATAGCCAAGCCAAAGGTGTTTCAGGTTTGTCCGTGTTTGAGTACCAAACTGATAACTTTGTTTCTGCAGGAATAATATGAAGAGACTGTTTCGACCGTGTGTCAGAGGGAATCAGCCCCCCAGTTAGTCCGGCATGAGGTGCACACAGTCAGTAAGTTTAACCGATTGAACTGGTCGTTTTCAGTCTTATGATAGTATGTGCCTAGTATGTGCTACTTGCAGTCGAAATGTGTCAAGGACGAACGAGTATGGGTCATGTCAAGGTCTAATCGTCAGATCGAGTGTGGCTCAGTTGTTGTGTTAGGGAAGAGCTCACTGCTGCTATATGTGACGATTGTTCTGACGTGTTGCAGAAACGGATCTATAGACAAGATGAATACAAGGTCCTGTATTTGACTACACCTGTTTTGGGACGGAGACATGCCGGAACTAATACTGAGTAATGTTCTCAGATTTGACCTCAGGTCAACGGTTTAGCCTCCAGAGGGCAAAAACTCCAAAAATAGCCGTTTTTACGAAAAAACGTTTTTTCGTCAATAACTTTTGACTCATAAGCGCCATGACATTACTTTTGCCAGCATCGTGTTCCTCTCGTCGAGACGCGTCGAATGAACTATTCGTTGACCTTGAAAGGTCATTTTGAAAATTTGACCTCAGGTCAAGGTCATGACCTGACCGAAAAGGGTCATGTTGCATATCAGTCGATCCGTATCGTCGAGCTGAACACATCTGACGTGTTTTCACCGCTCTAGCACGTCTCTATCAAAAGTTATAGCCAAAAAACTGCTGGCGACCGTTCATGACCTGAGATGACCTCAGGGGCACACAGAGGGGTCACAGGTGCATTTTTCCTATTCAGTGTGTCATGTTTACCTATGAACCGATGTTTGAGAGCGTTTTGAACGATATTCGTCCAAAAGAGGCGCATTTCAATTTTCTCCCATTGACTTATAATGGAGAGGTCGCAAAATTGACCTGACCTTAGGTCACAGATATCAAAAATCCGAGATATACATTTTATACATACTGTTACTCATATCAATCGCTGAAAGTTTCAAAGTGATCGTTCAGTCGGTGTAGCTATAGCGAGCCTTTGAACTTTTTCTGAGGTAAGGTCACTTGACGTGACCTGGTGACCTGACCTTGAACGGCCTAGGTCTGAAATTTTCACATGTGCGGAAATGATGTAGGAACACGTGTACCAAAAACGGCGGCGCTGCGCGCCGCCGTTTTTGAGATATTCGCAAAAAACCTGAGGGGGGGGGGGCGTAAAAACGCCCCCCCCCCCAGCACGGCGCGGGTTAAGTGCATGTCATCTCTATGTATATAAGATCTCTATGACCAGGTCACTTTGAATGACCCAACCTCAAGTCACTTTTTTGCAACTTTGTCACCGTGCCAGAGCTACAGTAGATGTCGGAGGCCTTTGAAAGTCGCAGGATGTTATTAGGTCATTAGTAGCTACAATTTGTTTATCTCGGAATTTTGATGTCGGTGACCTAAGGTCAGGTCAATTTCGCGACCTCCCCATTATAAGTCAATGGGGGAAAAATCAACTCCCTGTTTTTACCACTAAAACGGGTCGGAATGGCCCCATATACCATACATGACTTCACATACGATCAACCTTCACTACCTTGAGGTCTGTTTTGCTGTTGGGCAGCTGTAAGGTCATGTGACGTCATCAAAGGTCACCAAAGGTTTTTTGCCAATAACTCCTTACAGGAACAAGATACAGCCGCGCGGATGGTCTCATTGTGTTCAGCTCGTCAAGACGCATCGAATGATATGCATGATGACCTCGAGGTCACGTGACCTGAGGTCAACCTTTGACCTTGACCTTTCGAGGTCAACATATATATCATTCGATGCGGATTGACGAGAGGATCACGATGATGCCCTTAGTTTATTCCTATCTTGACCACTTCGAAAGTTATTCGAGAAAAACCCTCTCCATATCTAGCGCCGCCATTTTGACTTTTTCGACCCCTGTGACGTCATCTTTGACCTGACCTGAAAATGACCTTAGTAAAAATTGTAGACCTTGTCCGTGCGTATCCGATGCCGTTTACCGCTTGTCGCTATCTTGCTTCGTTCTCGAGATCTCGGGGGGGGGGGGGGCGGTCATCCGCCCCCCCCCGTCGGTACTAAGTTGGCGCAGACCCCCGTCGGTGCGCGGGTTAAAATTGGGTATCATCTGCTTCCTATTGTGACGGGCAACACGCTCGTTTTTTCTGCGAAGCTCTAGCTCGATCAGGGGCCAAACGCGAGGGGGGGTCGTACCAACCCCCACTTGTGCCGTCGAAGGACGCAAAATGGCCTGTGCCGGCGAGGGTTAATGACATTCACCTACACGACTTTCGAACTGCGGCATTTTCCCAAAGTCATGTTAATTTAAAATCTTATAAATATATGCCTTAGTTATTTTATATACCACACTTCAAATTGGAGCCCGATTTACAATAAGAATTAATAGTAAAATAAATGCGTTATCTAATGCGCTATAGGTACATACATTCAAAACAAAATGGAATATCAGTTTTTGCGCTAGAATGCTGCGAGACGGATATCAGCGCACATTACCTATACCGTACACACTTACGTTTTCATGCTGTTGTGAAAAGAAAGAAATGTGATAAGATAACATGTAAAACTATGTTTGTCTTATGTACTATGGCGGATGTAATGTCACGTGAAGGTCCGGTATCATATACTCTCTAGTCACTAGACCTAGCGGACCCGGGCGTAGGGAATGGGCGTTTCATTCCGCTTTCCTAACGAATATTTGCGAGAGCTCCCGACCGCATTGAAATAGGAGCGCGGCACAGACATGCCTATTTTCACCGGGCTCAACCGAGGAAGACCGTCATCAGGCGCCTCCGCCGCTCAGGGCATGCCTAAATGCCAAGGTGTTCTTCCTTATACGTCCTTGAGTCGATCGCCGCTCGCTGTACGGCGCGGCATTGTGTGCCTGGGTGCATACTGCATACCAACAACTACAGGAGAGAGGGGGAGAGGGGAGGGATTGCACCACACACCAACTGTTACGCCACACGTAGAGCCTGGAAGCCTGAGCCTGAGCGTGTGCACTAAAGGTGAGACTTGCTGGGCTGAGGGCTTGCAGGGCTGCACGGGCTGGGTGAAGACGAACGCGTATCGAGACCGCGCCGGAGCGACCGTGCGTCATTCATTACCATATGCTCAACGCCATTACCGTATTTCCTCGGCAGCTGCATTACTGGAGCCTGGAGGGACGGGAGTTTCAGACTCTGCAGTCGCTCTTTGTATGAGAGGCTTTGGGGCTCGGATCCAACGCAAATGAATACAATGGAATGGATTTGGTATTTGAGAAAGAGTCGTATTTCATCCCTAACTATGTGTAGTGCTACAACCAGTATAACGCCTTATGGGGCGACTAACGGAGCGAGCGAGAGGGTGGGCCTTGCACGTGCGAAATTTCGAGGGGGTACCTCCAACTGACTTGTGCACGGCACCCTGCTAACCGGTCTCTAGCGATGTGCCAAATTTGAGCACAATCGGCCCAGCCGTTCTCGAGATCTGGAAGCGGCACCCTGCACGTGCGCACGTGCAAAATGGGTCCCAACTGACTTAAGCACGGCACCCTACTAACTGGTCCCTAACCGTGTACCAAATTTGAGCGCCATCGGTCCAGCCGTTCTCGAGATCTGGAAACGACCCCTGCACGTGCGCACGTGCAGCAGCACCCCAACATTAACACATGCAGATGAATTGTCTGATGGAGACCTAACTGTGTACCGAGTTTCAATTCAATCGGCCCAACCGTTGTGCCGTTATTGAGGTTGCAATTTTGGGGGTTCTTAACCCGCGCTCTGCTGGGGGGGGGGGGTGTTTGAACACCCCCCCTTGTGGTTTTTCGCGAATATCTCAAAAACGGCGGCGCGGAGCGCCGCCGTTTTTGGTACACCTTATCATACATCAATTCTACACATGTTGTGAAAATTTGAGACCAAGGTCATTCAAGGTCAGGTCACCAGGTCACTTGAAGTGACCTCACCTCATAAAAAGTTTCAATGTCTGTCATAGCTACACCGAGTGACCGATCGCCTTGAAACTTTCAGCGATTGCTAAGAGCAATAGCATGTACAAAATGTATATCTCAGAATTTTGATAACGATGACCTAAGGTCAGGTCAATTTTGCGACCTCCCCATTATAAGTCAATGGGAGAAAATTGAAATGCGCCTCTTTTGGACAAAAGACATTATAAACACTCCCAAACACCGAATTACAAGTAGTTTAGACACACTGAGCATGAAAATGGTGTCAGTGACCCTTGTTTATGCCCTGAGGTCATCTTAGGTCACGAATGGTATCTAACAGTTTTTCGCAAATAACTTTTGATAGAGGCATGCTAGAGCGATGAAAACGTCTTAGATGTGTTCAGCTCGACGATACGGATCGACTGATATGCAACATGACCCTTTCCGGTCAGGTCATGACCTTGACCTGAGGTCAAATTTTCAAGTTGACCTTTCAAGGTCAACTTATAGTTCATTCGATGCGTCTTGACGAGAGGAACACAATGCCGGTAAAAGTAAGCTCGTACAAGGCTTGGGTCAAAAGTTATTGCCGAAAAACTGTTTCCGAAAAAATCGGCTATTTCTGCAGTTTTTGCCCCCTGCAGGCAAAACCGTTGACGTTAGGTCAAATCTGAGAGAATTACTCAGAAAGGGCTTTATTAGGGCTATCGAATGCGCTTTTCCGCGGCGCTGTAGCTCTATTGCTTCTCGTGTTATGCGTTGGCTTCTTGGAAATTTTCGACATTCGACCTGGAAATCGGCGAAATTTTGCCTTCAATGACCTCTGGTGACCTGACCTTTGACCTGACCAAAAAATTGACCGAAGCGATTTCGTCATTATTTTTGACGCTCTTTCGAACGCCGCCTTCCGCGTATCGCTACGTGGCCCAGGAGCCGAGTTACAAGGGGGGGTGTTCAAACACCCCCCCCCCCCCCAACAGGGCGTGGAAATCCAGGACCCCCAGCCGGGCGCGGGTTAAAAAATGTCCAACTTTACCACGCGCCACGTGCGGTGGTTGGCAAGAACGCATGGTGGCCATCACACCACAGAACTTTTACGTCCAAGTGACATTCAGTCAAGAAGACCGCTTGTCAATCGGATGTCCCGTTCCTAAGATATTAGCTTTTGAAGAGCGTCCCCACGGCCGGCCGGCCGCTCATACTCAGAAATTTCCGTTAATCTAAGGAAAGACTCCGCTCGCTTCGCTCGCTCCGTAATAAATACCGTCCCATAGGGTTTGAATCTTGCAACTAAAATGAGACATTTTTATGGGTGTGCAATGTGCAATTGTAAGAACTAAGAAGATATGACTCAGAAAACATTAGATTTCACTCGCAATGTTCGTTAAACCCATCATATTTTACTAAAGATTACAAAACATAGCAACACCTCCCTTGAAGCAAGTCTCTTTTTTGCGGTTTACCATTCAAACGAGTGGAATAAATCGCCTGAATTCCTGTTATTCAAATGCTTTCATATTCAAAGCAAGTGAAGCATACTACCTCAACTGACAGCTACCATCGCTTGAAGCGCACCCTGCGCGGGCGTGTACGTATGCATGCGTAAAGTACCTACTTGCCGCATGACGCAGCAGATTCCCTCCCCTCCCTCCCCCTCCCCAGTCCTGTATGTGGGTCGACGCCAGTTCAGCCAGATAGCCCCGCTGCGCCGCGCCGGGCGGGTGTTTGTGTACTGAGCGTCACAGGCTCCTGGCGACAGTCCTCGCTCGCTGGTGCTCAGTGCAGACATGGTGCTCGTGCTGGTGCTGGTGGTGCTTGTGCTGGTGTTTTTATGGGTTCGCAGGCCGCAGCGACCGGCAGGATTGCCACCAGGTGAGACAGACAGGACAAAGCGGTTACGTAACAGATTCAGGGCGGCATTCCTACGGCGTAAAACCTAACGTTAAATATACTGTTACGGTATTCATTTTCGGTAATTTACAGCAATAATGGGCATGTTGACCACGACTTAGTGCCATCATAGGTTATGTATGTTTCATTAGGGATAGTTCATGGATTTGGAAAAGTAGGTTTTTGGTGAAAGCTCATCAATCTTGTTTCCCGCTTCGCTTTACGGTGCTTAGCTTTCGATTCTTATGGGAAATAGTTAACGACCGCCCTATGCTCCCACAAAGTTTGTTGAGCTTCTCATCCGTGATCCGTGCACCAGTAAATAAAGTAATCTTTTATGTCCGATCCCCTTCAAGTGCGTATGTCTGGATTCATGCATGTCTCGTCTCAGGCTATTGAAAACTTAAGTGGTGTTCCAATTTCATACGGACAATTTTTATTAGGTGACTAAGTAGGTATAGCAGGGCTACGCCATGCTTAGTTTTGCTATCCATACTAAGACCTTACTCTGGTCGCTGATTGACAGGTCCTCCGACGTTCCTGATCTTCGGAAACGTTTGGTTCATGATCCAGTCACTCAGAGGCCAACTGAAAACTGAGCTCAAGAGATATCGCCAAACCTACGGAGATATCTTGGGCTTCGTTCTCCCGAACGGCCAGACTGCTGCACACCTCTTCAAGTACGAGGACATCCGTGACGCGTGCGCTATGCCGGAGTTCGCCGGCAGGCCTCAGTCGTTCGCCACGCTACTGCGGAGCTACCAGCAACAGCTGGGGATTGCTTTCAACGAGGGCTCTTCCTGGGCAGAGCACAGACGCTTCGCTCTGCGCAACCTGCGCGACTTCGGCTTCGGTAAAAAGTCGCTGGAAGAGACCGTCCTGGACGAGTTCGAGGAACTGGCCGACGAGATTACGCAAGAGATGAAGGCGCCGATGAAAGTCAATGGGCGCTTTGGCGTGTACGTGCTGAACATCCTTTGGAAACTAGTGGCTGATCAGCGACTGGATCAGAACGACCCAAAGACCCAGGATCACGTGGCCACAGTCAGCGAGTTCTTTCAGGCGATCGGACCTCGCTGTCCACTGAACGTGGCTCCGTGGCTGAGGCACTTCCTGCCGGAGAAGAGCGGTTACTCGACTATCATCCGTCACCGGGAGTCGACGGCGGCAATGTTCGGTCCCCTGGTCAAGGAGCATCGACGTACCCTGGAGCGCTCCAGCCCGCGCGACTTCATCGACCAGTTCCTCATCGAGATGGAATCACCAGACGCCGAGGCGCGGCAGTTCACCGAGCGCAACCTGGCCATCATCGGCATGGACTTCTTCGTGGCCGGCGTGGAGACGACCACGAGCACACTGACCTGGGCGCTGCTGCTCATGGTCCTCCACCCGGACGTGCAGGCGCGCGTGCAGCGTGAGATCGACTCGGTGGTCGGCCGGCGCAGCCCGTCATACGCTGACCGGGTGCGGATGCCATACACGGAAGCCACGCTGACAGAGCTGTACCGACGCACGGCCGTGTTCCCGCTGGGTGTGCCGCGCCGGGTCACCCGTCAGGTTACGTTCCGCGGCCACACGTTCCCTGAGGACACGATAGTGCTCACGCACCTCGACGCCGTGCATATGGACCCCACCTACTGGGGAGATCCGTACACCTTCCGGCCAGAGCGCTTCATCAATGCTGACGGCACCTTCCGGCGCGACGAGCGTGTCATCCCCTTCGGTGTCGGGAAGCGGTTCTGCCTGGGGGAGACGCTGGCGCGCATGGAGGCGTTCATGCTGTTCACGTGCCTGCTGCAGAGGTTCCGGTTCTCCCCTGTTCCTGGACGGATGCCGACGATGAACTTCAAGCCGGGAGTCGCACGGCAGCCCGAGGACTTCGTGGTGAACGTTGAGGTACGCGAACAGTTCTGAGACGCAGCTGCGCTGCGGGACTCTCAAACAGATCCAGTGCTTTTATGCAGCATTGCAGTCGAGGGAGGTTTGGTCAATCGTTGTCATTTTTAGCACGTGCTATTTTTGTGGCACGTGCAAAAAATGGCAACGATTCTGCTATTTCTGACAACGATGAAGCCGATTTCACTCCTCAGCGAGGAAATCACGATTTTGGAGAGATAAGCACTGATTTTCGAAAAGAAGTGCTGCCATCTGGTGCAAGAAGAAGTCAGCTTTAATATGCCCGTTGTTTGTATGGTAGTTTGTTTTGTGGCCTGAAGTTGAAACTTAAAATGAAGCATCCGAAGATGATCGATATTGATCGAAAACATGATGTTGATGAAAAATAATGCGTTTAGTTGAGAGAGTAGGTCATTTTATCCAGATGCAGTAGTTTTGGTACTTCTTGAAATTATTTTTGCTAATTGACGGCCGCGCATCATCCGTCATTGCATGACGGTCGTCATAAACAAAAATAATTTCAAAAAGTAAACCACCGCTTCTGGATGAAATCGCCTCATCTTTCAACTTAACATATTCTTTTTTCATCAAAATTATGTTTTCAATCAATATTGATCACTTTCGAATGCAGCAAACTGAAGTTCCAACTTCAGGCTACAAAAAAGGGTATACCTACGTCAACGTCGGACTACCATACAAACAACGGCCATATTAAAGCTGGTTTATTCTTCTTGCACCAGGTGGCAGCACTTCTTTTCCAAAATCATTGCTTGTACCTTCCTATTTCCAAAATCGTGATTTCCTCGCTGAGGAGTGAAATCGGCTTCATCGTTGCCAAAAAATAGCTGATAGCGTTGTCATTTTTGGCACATGGTTGCCAAAAATGGCATGTGCTACAAATGACAACGATTGACCAAACCTCCTCCGACTGATTGTTCTGGAGTTAGTACTGGTACTGTAAGATGCATGTGTGCTACGGTGCGCCAGTAGTATAGTGAATGTTGACACAACACCGACACTAGTCAGCACAAACTGGATGTTTACCGATGGCACCACTAGCTGTCGGAGCTAATGTGTAAGATTAAAAGCCGTCTTTTTTATCTGACAATATCTTCTTGATGAAAAGTTAGGTATATATAGAGCGCACGTAAGAAACGCATAGGTACTATTTTAGCCGAAAATGTTGCAATGCGTACGTTACCCGCGCCCTGGTGGGGTCTGTTTATAACGCGACCTGGTGGGGGGGGGGCTATTTTTTGCCCCCCCTCGTATCTCCGAAACTACTGGACGGATCCGAAAAATTCAAACGGCGTTCGAAAGGCCTGTCAAATTTGTTGAGGGAAACCAAATTTTATTAACCTCGGGGTCACCGATGACGTCACAGGTCAGGTCAAAGATGAAATGTTTCACCGTTCACGGGTCTTCTAGGGAATGCGCTTTAACACCGAGGAAAACGCATTTTGTCGGGAATCAGCGATAGGGCGTCAGTTGCCTAGTAGATATGTTGCTGTTAGAGGTCACTGGTCGTACCAGGTCAGGTCACAGGTCAGGTCACCAAAGGTCACCAAGGGTCACCACATGAACCCAACTTTACTAAGGTTATGCGATGCATGTTTTATGGCCAGTTTTTCATTTCCAACTTAATGGTGTTGGTTATAAGACCATCAGGTACGGTTTAGGTTACTTTCTGGTGGAGGTCAGGTCAAGGTCAGGTCAAAAAAGGTCAAATTTCAAAGTTGATATTTTTGCATAAAATGGGTATTGATTCGATGCAGCTCGTCACGGGGAGTCTAATGGTGATCTTTGTTTTGCGCTACGAGGTCTAGAATTGCTGAAAATCGAGTTTGAAAATTTGACGTCATCAATTTTGAACAGTTTTTTCGCTATAACTTGGCCAAAAAAAGAGGTATCGATCTCAAATTTGGTATGTAGATAGAAGGCGGTAAGGACTATCACATATATTCTGGTTTTTCGAAATTCAAAAAACTTTTTGGATTTTTTGGCTATTATATTCAAAAAATCTATTTTTTGATTTTTTGGGGTCAAAATCCAAAAATTTCAAAAATCCGAGATAGCAGTTTTGTAGCCCTGTCCATTCTACAGCTTTTATGTTTGTATCATTTTTCTGTGTTTGCAAAGCTATAGGCCTGACAGCTCTTCCCGCGAAACCCTTTTTTGGGTCGAAAACGGCAGAACATGACGTCACTCTGACGTCATTTCCGGCCAGCCTATCATAGCCTTTGGAAAAATTTTTGGTCACAATGTGTAAAATTGATGTCCGGGAGGGTACTGAAAGTTTGGTGACGATCGGCGCAGTGGTTCTGGAGATATATCGAAAAGTCTGGAGGGGGGGCAAAAAATAGCCCCCCCCCCCACCAGGGCGCGGGTTATGATGAGTTGGGGTGACAGGGCGCACAGCACCGATGCAATGCGTGTATCGAAATGTCAAATAGTCACTATGGTTATTTACCTTGCTTAGAATAAAGATGTTACGCAAGCTAGGAGCACATCAAAGTTAGATTGTCACAAACCGCGTGTAATACATATCGATTAGGACTCCGACAGCGCTTCTGGCTCATTGCCACGACTTCGGGAAATGCTGACTCCGATTTCGTCTCGGAAACCATGTTGGTGCAAGTAGGTATCTTTGTTACAAAACACTTCCAGATGTTATAAAAATGAATTTCGAGCCACCTGTGGAGCTGAGACAATTACGTTGGTTTCTTTGGCTTAGTGCACTGCAGCAAACCATTTATTTTGCAAAATTCTGCTTGATGAGGGGTCAAACGCAAACTGACGAGGTCTTGTCCCCATGGCAACGACGAAGGATGCAGAAAAGCATATGCCGGCAAGGGTCAGTGAAGAAAGAAACAAAAACATCACTTAAAAAGAAGCCAACATTCTTTTACATACATTGTATTCTCTCATTGTATATGCAGTATGCACTACATGTGCATCATCCCAAAAACATTTTACGTCAACCACTCCTTGATTAGGAATATCGCCATAATGACCCCCAATCCTTTACCCAAGAAAGACAGCTTAGCAAATGATACCAGCTGACAGGGCTATCATCTAATCAGAAAACTTTATGAATCACTTTCTGCACAGCCCATTGACCGTGCATGATGTTATGTTCACCCACGGCCACAGCCCCTCATAGCTTCCACTGATCAGCGACGAACGATCTTGAGCCAGGTTCCATCCTTCTCCTGGGTCTGCGCGAACCCAGGGTTCAGGACCGGTTTCACCTCTCCGGACTTGGGGCCCGTCACCAGCGAGTACTTCCTCAGCAGCGCCACCAGTGCCACCTTTGCCTGCAGCAGCGCGAACCGCATGCCGATGCAGTTGCGCGGTCCCTGACCGAAGGCCAGGTAGGTGTACGAGTTGCGCAGCTCTTTGCCATTAGACAAGAACCGCTCCGGGTCGAAGGAATCCGGGTTCGGGTAGAGATCTGCGTCGCGCTGCATGGCGTACGGCATCATGTACACCATGCTGTTGGCCGGCAGAACCGCGTCCGTCCCAGGGATGGTGTAATCACGAGTCGAGGCGCGAGTCAACTGCATCCCCGGATACATCCTTAGGGTCTCCATGACAACGCTCTCAAGGTACGGCATGCCGCTGTTGACCTTGTCAAAGTCGATGGGGGTGTCGTCGGACGTCAGCACCTCGTCTATCTCAGCCTGGATGCGTTCCTGCACCTCCGGGTGAAAAGCGATCTCACGCGCTGCCCACGTCAGAGAGTTTGATGTGGTGTCGTTCCCGGCGAAGAAAAACAGAAGACACTGAGCCGTGATTTCGTCGTCGGTGAGCTTCCGTGTCTGACTTTTGTCGCTGCGCGAGTCGATAAGCAGCTGAAGGTAGTCATTGCGACGACGTTCTGGGTGTTCTTCTCGCTCCTTGATTGCTCGCTTTGCGATGTCGACGAAGAAGTCCAGGGCGTCATTCGACAGCATCATAGAGGTGAGGTCAAACCGATTCTTTATAAAGGACGGCAGGTACATGATGCTCATGAAAAGAATAATCCTGAACAAGGATGGAGGGGTCCTCAGCAGCACAGCTTTCTTTGCGATGGCTGATTCTGGATTGCGGATTGAGTCAGCTTCCAGTCCGAAAGCTACCGATGCTATGGTATCCATGGTGTATCTCGCAAACACGTCTTTGACGTTGATCTCTCCGTCTTTCTGGGACTCCTTGAACATCTGGTCCGCAAGGGTGTTTGAGAGCTCTTCCAAAATAGCTGTCATGCCACGAATTTTGCCTGTGGAAAAGGTGGGAGTGGAAATACTCCTGACATCTTTCCACTGCTGACCCGTCAGGTTGGTTATCATGCTCGAGAAAATCCCGTGGCTTGAGTTGAACGAGGTAGGCTGTCTCACTGGAAATGTCTCGAAGTCCTTGACCAGAATGTTCTTCAGCATTTCTGGATCGCTGACCGAAAGCGCAGGTCCAAGCCAGTCAATCATGGCCATACATCCTCCAGCGCTTTTTGTCTCATCATACAGGTTTTGACAGCCTTCCTGAAACTTGTAGAAGTCGAATCCGACATTTCCCATGGGGAAGCGGTACGGCTTGTTGGCGACACCCTTCCCTTTCCAGAAGTTCTTGTGGCGCGTCAGATAGCGGTAGATCAGCGTCAGGAGCAGCACCACGAGACCTATCGTAACCGGGCTGAACACCAAGGATGCCAGCCAGCCGAGCCAGCCGAGAACCGTCGACAACATGGCTGACACACCGTGATCAGGTCACACGAGTTTCAGACAGGTCTGGCGAAGAACACAGCGCT
The DNA here is from genome assembly GCF_019059575.1 of Amphibalanus amphitrite. Classification (NCBI taxonomy): domain Eukaryota; kingdom Metazoa; phylum Arthropoda; class Thecostraca; order Balanomorpha; family Balanidae; genus Amphibalanus; species Amphibalanus amphitrite. Next base: position 171,665 of record NW_024881745.1, read on the forward strand.
GCACTTCTCTCTTCTGCACAATAGTTAGATGAGCAGGGCGTGTGACGCTCCCGTCACCAGCCCCTCTCCCACTGCAGTGGTCCGTGCCGCGGCGGCGGGGCGGCGGCGCGCCGGCACCCGACGCTGAGTCATCGCGCCTATCGCCAAGGTCACCGAACCCTGCCCCGGACGTGGGGAGATAGCAGAGCCGCCAGCTGTTGGACGTGCTTCCTCGTGATGAAACCGCTTCACATCTGGCCTTAGATAACCAAGCGATGACCAGCTGGTGCTCAACCCGGCACCGCCTGGGCTATTTCCGTACCCATGACTGTCTGGGTTTTGCTCGAATTCGACCCCTCCCCTTGCTATCTCGAGAACCAATGGCCTTATCGGGCCCAGCCAGGCGGCTTTTGAAAGCTCTCCACGAGATGTTCCCAGGAATTAAGATTTCAAGATGGTGATCAGCTTTCGAGTGAATATCAGGTCAAAAGTCAAGTTCTGGGGTATCTGTATAATGACGAGGCTTATGAACGGCGGAATCATCAGCTTCTGCCCGAAACTACGCTTAAGTGATCTCAATGCTTTGTGAAGACACCCTGTGAGCATAAGTATCATACTTAGCAAGCAAGGTTTGAGGTCGACGTCTTACGTCATGTCAGGTCACAAACAGTCACATTGAGACAACAATCGACAAGAGTTGCAATGCCTCTTTAAAGGATATTTTCATGCTTACTTTGAAGGCAGTGTGTACACTTCATCTTGAGCTTAGTTGAAGAAGCATTGCCCCGCACCCTGCTGGGGATGTTTTAGCACCCCTTTCCCCATATATTTCCCTTTCACCATAAGTTTTAATGCCTGCCATAGCTACACCGAGCGACCGATCGCTCTTAACCCTCGCCCCGTTGGGGGGGGCCATTTTGGCCCCCCCCCTGTGGTTTTTCCTGAATAGCAAGAAAACGGCGGCGCGCAGCGCCGCCAAATTTTCAGTACCTTCCCGGGCATCAATTTGACACCTTCACACCAAATTTCAAGTCTTAGGTCACCTTAGGTCAGGAGTTATTGAGGTCAAACTGAGGTCATGTTCGAGCAAAAATGAGCAAAAAACATGCAATCTTGAAACGCTCACCAAATCTACAGTTATCAAGCAATTTCAAAGTTCTTTATATGGTCTAGTAGACAAAAGGCGGCGCTACAAAACTGCTATCTCGGATTTTCAAAATTTTTGGTTTTTGACCCAAAAAAAATCAAAAAATTGATTTTTTTAGAAAAACTTTGAAAAAATCCAAAAATTTTCCGAATTTCAGAAAAACCGGAATATATGTGATAGTCCCAGCGCTCTTCTATATACATACCAAATTTCAGATCGATATCTCGTTTTTTGGCCAAGTTATAGCGAAAAAACTGTTCAAAAATGATGACGTCAAATTTTTGAACTCAATTTTTAGCAATTCTAGACCTCGCACGGCAAAACAAAGACCACCATTGAACTCCCCGTGACGAGCTGCATCGATTCGATACCCATTTTATGCAAAAATATTAACTTTGAAATTTGACCTAATTTGACCTGACCTTGACCTGACCTTGACCTGACCTTGACCAAAACGTGATCTAAGCTGGCCCCAAAGGCTGCCTGACCCATATAATCGCATTTGTCATGTAAAATGGCCCATAAAACATGTATCACACGACACTTTCATATTGTGACCCCCCCGTGACCTGACCTCTGTGACCTGACCTGGTATCAGTGACCTCAAATAGCAAAATATGTGTTTGAAGGACATTTCCCCATCGATGATTTTCAATGAAATGCATTTTACTCGATTTTACAACGCATTTCTTGAAGTGCCTGTAAACGGTGAAAATTGGACCTTTGACCTGACCTGTGACGTCATCGGTTTGACCTAGGTCAATAAAATTGGGTCACAAGGTAGTTCCCCGTTGGGGCTATCCAACGCCGTTTACCGCTTGTCGCTATGTTGCGTGGTTCTCGAGATCTTAGGGGGGGGGGCCAAAATGGCCCCCCCCCAACCGGGCGCGTTGCTCGGCAGAGCCCAACGGGGCGCGGGTTAAGCTTTCAGCGAAGTCATAAAAGCACTAGGTACATTTAGGGTGGGTGTCAAGGTCACCTGAAGGTCAGGTCAGGTCATTGACTTTTGGTGACCTGGGGTGACCTCGGTTCACTTTTTCGAGTTTTACATGTTTCTAGGCTAGTTTTTGGAGCTGAATTCGAATTTGGCAACCATTTGAACATTTATGAAGTAGTTTTGGTGCTTTCGTAACATGTTACGAAGCTATCCGAGGCGGTTGACACGTATTACGAATACCCGTCACAACCCCTACCGGTTGACCTGACCTGACCTGACCCGACCTGGTCTAAATGCTTAACCTTCCAGGCGGTGGGGGGGGGGGGCATTTTTTGCCCCCTCATGGTGTGTCAAAAGTGGAAATAGCCGGTGCGCCGTCTGGCAACCCGGCAGCCCGCCGCCATAGGGAAATTCATGCTTTTTGTCGCTTTTTCGCTCCTTGTGAGTCACTTGATCTAATTAGAGCTTAACTAGGAACGAGGCGGGTCACTTGGACGTATTCGGGAGCCGAATACGGTGTTTTGGAGCCAATACCTGGGAAACCCTACCCGCCCAATGCGATTTTCTAAGAGTCTGCATGCCCAAATTAACGTTGAGCGCGGCCATTTTCGGTCGGTTTTCCGCGACCCTGTGGCGAAATCGCCTTATTTATTCAACCAGGGTGGGCTAACTCGCTTAACTAGGAATGAGGCGTTGAAGAGAATTATTCAAGGAACAGAGCTGTGCAAAAATATTTTTTGTATTGTCACAACTGTATCCGCCCTCGAACGATAAATATTGTTGACCCATCAGAAACATATCCCCTGGAATGCGTTTGGACTTGGCTGGATCTAATATTAGCGAGTATCTGCTAATGCAGTTTCTTGGCTTACACAGTACGCACACAAGCATACATACTTCCTGCCCTTGGTTATTCCTCACTTGAATGAAAATTTTGCTATAATAACTATTCCAAGCAGTTAACAGGTTTTAGTGCAGTGTCAAGTCGGAACCGTTCAGGGCCGCCAGTCTCCCCGGGCGCCGCCGGCCGCCGCGCCGCCGCTCTGGCAGGGTGTTTGACTTCATATCTCTGTCGCTAGAAAAGTTGTGGACCGATTTACTTGATTCTTGCATGAAAAGATCCGCCATTAAATTCTTAGCAGATAACGAAAATTTGACGTCAATTGCACGATCCGCTGCCCATATTGTGGTACTGCCATCTATTGACAAGGCTGGCGAACTTAAGCCGCGGGCGGCTATTTCCACTTTTGACACCATGCTTTAGTTTTTTCGATATATCTCGAGAACCGCTGCGCCGATCGTCACCAAACTTTCAGCACCCTCCCGGGAGCAGCTAGCGCACATGGTAACCAATTTTTTTTCCAAAGGCTATGATAGGTTGGCCGCTAATGACGTCAGAGTGACGTCATTTTTTCCATTTTCGACCCAAAAAAAGGTTTCGCGGGAAGAGCTGTCAGGCCTACAGCTTTAGAGATACAGAAAAATGTTTCATACATAAAAGGTGTGGAATTAAAAGGGCTACAAAACTGCTATTTCGGTTTTTCGAATTTCTTGGATTTTGACCCCCAAAAATCAAAAAATAGATTTTTTGAATAAAATAGCCAAAAAATCCAAAAAGTTTTTTGAATTTCGAAAAAAAACCTGAATATATGTGATAGCCCCTACCGTCTTCTATCTACATACCAAATTTGAGATCGATACCTCTTTTTTTTTTGGCCAAGTTATAGTGAAAAAAAAAAACTGTTCAAAATTGATGACGTCAAATTTTCAAACTCAATTTTTAGCAATTCTAGACCTCGTAGCGCAAAACAAAGACCACCATTAGACTCCCCGTGACGAGCTGCATCGAATCGATACCCATTTTATGCAAAAATATCAACTTTGAAATTTGACCTTTTTGACCTGACCTTGACCTGACCTCCACCAGAAAGTGACCTAAACCGTACCTGATGGTCTTATAACCAACACCATTGAGTTGGAAATGAAAAACTGGCCATAAAACATGCATCGCATAACCTTAGTAAAGTTGGGCTCATGTGGTGACCCTTGGTGACCTTTGGTGACCTGACCTGTGACCTGACCTGGTATGACCAGTGACCTCTAATAGCAACATATGTACTAGACAACTGACGCCTTATCGCTGATTTTCGACAAAATGCGTTTTACTCGGTGTTATAGCGCTTTCCCTAGAAGCCCCGTGAACGGTGAAACATTTTATCTTTGACCTGACCTGTGACGTCATCGGTGACCCCGAGGTCAATGAAATTTGGTTCCCTTCGACAAATTTGACAGGGCTATCGAACGCCGTTTGAATTTTCCGGATCCGTCCAGTACTTTCGGAGATACGGGGGGGGCAAAAAAGTGCCCCCCCCCCCACCGCGCGGAAGGTGGCTGGTAGGCCCACCGCCTGCCGGGTTAAAGACATCATCTGTGATCAAAACTAACACGATATTGGTGATCAGCACCCCGGAAAACCACATAGCAGCCACACTTTACGACTTTCTAACAGGTCCCGATTTTCCCGGTTTTCGGGTCATTGACCTGACCTGGAAGGTCACCCGATGACCTAGGACCTTAAAATTGGGTATTATCGGCTTCATCTCGTGACGGGCAGCACGCTCGTTTTTTCCGCGAAGCTCTAGCTCGATCAGGGGCCAAACGCGAGGGGGGGTCGTACCAACCCCCCCTTGTGCCGCCGAAGGACGCAAAATGGCCTGTGCCGGCGAGGGTTAACCCGCGACCAAGTGTGTGTGTGTGTGGGGGGGGGGGGGGTGTTTGAACACCCCCTCCGGTTTTTCGCAGATATCTCAACATCAATTCTACACATGTTGTCAAAATTTCAGACCAAGGTCATTCAAGGTCAGGTCACCAGGTCACTTGAAGTGACCTCACCTCATAAAAAGTTTCAATGTCTGCCATAGCTACACCGAGTGACCGATCACTTTGAAACTTTCAGCGATTGATGAGGGTAACAGTATCTATAAAATGTTTACCTCGGAATTTTGATATCGGTGACCTAAGGTCAGGTCAATTTTGCGGCCTCTCCATTATATGTCAAAGGGAGAAAATTGAAAAGCGTCTGTTTTGCACGAACGCTATTCTAGACACTCTCAAACATCGATATGTAGGTAAAATTGACACACTGAACCGGAAAATGGCAACTGTGACCCCTCGTTATGTCCCCGAGGTCATCTCAGGTCACGAAAAGAATCTAACAGTTTTTCGCTAATAACTTCTGATAGAAGCGTGCTAGAGCGCTGAAGACGCCTTAGATGTGTTTGCCTCGACGTTGCGGATCGACTGATATGCAACATGACCTTTTCCGGTCAGGTCATGACCTTGACCTGAGGTCAAATTTTCAAGTTGACCTTTCCAGGTCAACTTACAGTTCGTTCGACGCGTCTCGACGAGAGGAACACGATGCTGGCAAAAGTAATGCCATTGCTCTTTTGAGTCAAAAGTTATCGCCGAAAAACCGATTTTCGTAAAAACGGCTATTTTCGGAGTTTTTGCCCTCTGGAGGCTAAGCCTTTGGCCTGAGGTCAAATCTGAGAACATTATTCAGAAAGGCCTATAAAAGGGCTATCGAATGCGCTTTTCCGCGGCGCTGTAGCTCTATCGGTTCCCGAGATAGCCGTTGGCAGTTTCCAAAATGTTGAAATAGTCAACATTTTACCTTTGGTGACCTCTGGTGACCTGACCTTTGACCTGACCCAAAAAATGACTGAGTGTTTTCGTCCTTGTTTTTGACGTTCTTTCGATTGCCGCTTACCGCGTGTCGCTACGTGGCCCAGGAGCCGAGTTAGAAGGGGGGATGTTCAAACACCCCCCACACCAGGGCCTCGTTTCATAAAAGGAATTACTTACGGCGTTCCGTCAATAATGCCAGATTTGGCGTATTTGATGCCAATTCGGTTTCACAAAGCCGAAGACCGGAGTAATTCACGCCATCGAAATTACGGAGCATCGTTTACGGCAAATGCTCGATTCCGGACCAAGTGATGCCAATTGGGTTTCATAAAACGACGTAATTAACGCCAAATATTTTATCAAGTTCTTGATATCAGTGATGTAAACTACGCACAAAAAAGTTGCGTGATTTTGAATTAATGTTAAGATTCGAAGCTAATTTTATCTTTTTTTATAATGTTGAGCCCGGTGATGAAGAAAGAACAGCCAAAATGAGAAAAAGAAACTGCAAATCTTCTGTACCAGTCACTTTTTGTGGCCACTGTCGGAATTTTGTTTATTCGGCGCACCGCGCCACTTTCGTAGTTAGGCACCTCCGCTTAGCTGGCTTTCTGCTGTTTTCAATGATTGATTTAATAAAGGATGGTCAGCAAAATCGATGTTGTTTCTTTCATAAATAATTTTTACTATTTAAATTCAACATAATTGTGTTATAATGTCTTGTGAGAAAATAAGTGTTGACATGAAATTGTAATTTGTAGGACGCTTGATAAATTACGGTAACTACGCAAATGTGCTTATAGTTACGGAGGTGTAAACAATTCCAGTTGTGGCTTTGTGAAACGGCTTCATTTGCGCTCCGTAGTTTGAAAGGGTGTGAATTACGGAAAGGTGTAAGTTACGGCAGAGCTTTATGAAACGAGGCCCAGGTCGTGGAAAATCCAGACTGACACTGGGGCGCGGGTTGATAATGTTTACTCGTATTTTGGCATATGTCGAAAAGAGACGCATTTAACTCTTCCCATTAAATTATGATGGACAGGTCGGTGAAATGCTCTGACCAAAAATAAGAAAAACCGGTCACCGATATCAGCATTCCGGGATTGATATTTTATTTTTTGCATTCTGTTACTCTAATTAATCGAGCATTGGAACTTAGCATGGTGTGTCAAAAGTGGAAATAGCCGGTGCGCCGTCTGGCAACCCTGCAGCCCGCCGCCATAGGGAAATTCATGCTTTTTGTCGCTTTTTCGCTCCTTATGAGTCACTTGATCTAATTAGAGTTTAACTAGGAACGAGGCGGGTCACTTGGACGTATTCGGGAGCCGAATACGGTATTTTGGAGCCAATACCTGGGAAACCCTACCCGCCCAATGCGAGTTTTTTAGAGTCTGCATGCCCAAATTAACGTTGAGCGCGGCCGTTTTCGGTCGGTTTTCCGCGACCTTGTGGCGAAATCGCCTTATTTATTCAACCAGGGTGGGCTAATTCGCTTAACTAGGAATGAGGCGTTGAAGAGAATTATTCAAGGAATAGAGCTGTGCAAAAATATTTTTTGTATTGTTAAAACTATATCCGCCCTCGAACGATAAATATTGTTGACCCATCAGGAACACATCCCCTGGAATGCGTTTGGACTTGGCTGGATCTAATATTAGCGAGTGTCTGCTAATGCAGTTTCTTGGCTTACACAGTACGCACACAAGCATACATACTTCCTGCCCTTGGTTATCCCTCACTTGAATGAAAATTTTGCTATAATAACTATTCCAAGCAGTTAACAGGTTTTAGTGCAGTGTCAAGTCGGAACCGTTCAGGGCCGCCAGTCTCCCCGGGCGCCGCCGGCCGCCGCGCCGCCGCTCTGGCAGGGTGTTTGACTTCATATCTCTGTCGCTAGAAAAGTTGTGGACCGATTTACTTGATTCTTGCATGAAAAGATCCGCCATTAAATTCTTAGCAGATAACGAAAATTTGACGTCAATTGCACGATCCGCTGCCCATATTGTGGTACTGCCATCTATTGACAAGGCTGGCGAACTTAAGCCGCGGGCGGCTATTTCCACTTTTGACACACCATGCTTTAGTTTTTTCGATATATCTCGAGAACCGCTGCGCCGATCGTCACCAAACTTTCAGCACCCTCCCGGGAGCAGCTAGCGCACATGGTAACCAAAATTTTTTTCCAAAGGCTATGATAGGTTGGCCGCTAATGACGTCAGAGTGACGTCATTTTTTCCATTTTCGACCCAAAAAAAGGTTTCGCGGGAAGAGCTGTCAGGCCTACAGCTTTAGAGATACAGAAAAATGTTTCATACATAAAAGGTGTGGAATTAAAAGGGCTACAAAACTGCTATTTCGGTTTTTCGAATTTCTTGGATTTTGACCCCCAAAAATCAAAAAATAGATTTTTTGAATAAAATAGCCAAAAAATCCAAAAAGTTTTTCGAATTTCGAAAAAACCTGAATATATGTGATAGCCCCTACCGTCTTCTATCTACATACCAAATTTGAGATCGATACCTCTTTTTTTTTGGCCAAGTTAAAGTGAAAAAAACTGTTCAAAATTGATGACGTCAAATTTTCAAACTCAATTTTTAGCAATTCTAGACCTCGTAGCGCAAAACAAAGAGCACCATTAGACTCCCCGTGACGAGCTGCATCGAATCGATACCCATTTTATGCAAAAATATCAACTTTGAAATTTGACCTTTTTTGACCTGACCTTGACCTGACCTCCACCAGAAAGTGACCTAAACCGTACCTGATGGTCTTATAACCAACACCATTGAGTTGGAAATGAAAAACTGGCCATAAAACATGCATCGCATAACCTTAGTAAAGTTGGGCTCATGTGGTGACCCTTGGTGACCTTTGGTGACCTGACCTGTGACCTGACCTGGTATGACCAGTGACCTCTAATAGCAACATATGTACTAGACAACTGACGCCTTATCGCTGATTTTCGACAAAATGCGTTTTACTCGGTGTTATAGCGCTTTCCCTAGAAGCCCCGTGAACGGTGAAACATTTTATCTTTGACCTGACCTGTGACGTCATCGGTGACCCCGAGGTCAATGAAATTTGGTTCCCTTCGACAAATTTGACAGGGCTATCGAACGCCGTTTGAATTTTCCGGATCCGTCCAGTACTTTCGGAGATACGGGGGGGGGGCAAAAAAGTGCCCCCCCCCCCCACCGCGCGGAAGGTGGCTGGTAGGCCCACCGCCTGCCGGGTTAAAGACATCATCTGTGATCAAAACTAACACGATATTCGTGATCAGCACCCCGGAAAACCACATAGCAGCCACACTTTACGACTTTCTAACAGGTCCCGATTTTCCCGGTTTTCGGGTCATTGACCTGACCTGGAAGGTCACCCGATGACCTAGGACCTTAAAATTGGGTATTATCGGCTTCATCTCGTGACGGGCAGCACGCTCGTTTTTTCCGCGAAGCTCTAGCTCGATCAGGGGCCAAACGCGAGGGGGGGGTCGTACCAACCCCCCCTTGTGCCGCCGAAGGACGCAAAATGGCCTGTGCCGGCGAGGGTTAACCCGCGACCAAGTGTGTGTGTGTGTGTGTGGGGGGGGGGGTGTTTGAACACCCCCTCCGGTTTTTCGCAGATATCTCAACATCAATTCTACACATGTTGTCAAAATTTCAGACCAAGGTCATTCAAGGTCAGGTCACCAGGTCACTTGAAGTGACCTCACCTCATAAAAAGTTTCAATGTCTGCCATAGCTACACCGAGTGACCGATCACTTTGAAACTTTCAGCGATTGATGAGGGTAACAGTATCTATAAAATGTTTACCTCGGAATTTTGATATCGGTGACCTAAGGTCAGGTCAATTTTGCGGCCTCTCCATTATATGTCAAAGGGAGAAAATTGAAAAGCGTCTGTTTTGCACGAACGCTATTCTAGACACTCTCAAACATCGATATGTAGGTAAAATTGACACACTGAACCGGAAAATGGCAACTGTGACCCCTCGTTATGTCCCCGAGGTCATCTCAGGTCACGAAAAGAATCTAACAGTTTTTCGCTAATAACTTCTGATAGAAGCGTGCTAGAGCGCTGAAGACGCCTTAGATGTGTTTGCCTCGACGTTGCGGATCGACTGATATGCAACATGACCTTTTCCGGTCAGGTCATGACCTTGACCTGAGGTCAAATTTTCAAGTTGACCTTTCCAGGTCAACTTACAGTTCGTTCGACGCGTCTCGACGAGAGGAACACGATGCTGGCAAAAGTAATGCCATTGCTCTTTTGAGTCAAAAGTTATCGCCGAAAAACCGATTTTCGTAAAAAACGGCTATTTTCGGAGTTTTTGCCCTCTGGAGGCTAAACCTTTGGCCTGAGGTCAAATCTGAGAACATTATTCAGAAAGGCCTATAAAAGGGCTATCGAATGCGCTTTTCCGCGGCGCTGTAGCTCTATCAGTTCCCGAGATAGCCGTTGGCAGTTTCCAAAATGTTGAAATAGTCAACATTTTACCTTTGGTGACCTCTGGTGACCTGACCTTTGACCTGACCCAAAAAATGACTGAGTGTTTTCGTCCTTGTTTTTGACGTTCTTTCGATTGCCGCTTACCGCGTGTCGCTACGTGGCCCAGGAGCCGAGTTAGAAGAGGGGATGTTCAAACACCCCCCACACCAGGGCCTCGTTTCATAAAAGGAATTACTTACGGCGTTCCGTCAATAATGCCAGATTTGGCGTATTTGATGCCAATTCGGTTTCACAAAGCCGAAGACCGGAGTAATTCACGCCATCGAAATTACGGAGCATCGTTTACGGCAAATGCTCGATTCCGGACCAAGTGATGCCAATCAAGATTACTTTACTACTCAGGTTGGTTCACTAGGGAAATAAAGGCGCCGTAGCTACGTCACGGATTTGGTAGCAATCTGGTAGCAATGTTTGCAGACATCAATGGCGCAGGTGTTGTTTGATCGTCGCCAATACTATTTTACTGCACTATTTTGTTATTTCACTGCAATGTATTGTACATTACATTTGAAAATTAAAATAAAAAAATATTCGTAACCCAGCAAGTCAGTTATTCTTTGAGGCAGCACTCTGTCAGCATTGAGCCTTCAGAATGTGTTATTTGATAGACTTTCCCACATTTTCTACTCTTGTGGAAAACTTTCTTAGTCATCAAAAATGTATGCACATATGAATAATTAGAACTTCATTTTCAAAGTTTTATAGAAATAAGATTTCACATAACAATAACATTATCATAAGGCTACCTGTCCATTTCGTCCAACCAATTAAATATTCATCCAGCAGAAGGCAGGTATGTACCTCTGAGAAGGTACTGATATCTCTTATCTACACCAATATTTCAGGAAAATGACAGAGACTGAGAAGCTATTAACCCGCGCCCTGGTGGGGGGGGGGCTATTTTTTGCCCCCCCTCCAGACTTTTCGATATATCTCCAGAACCGCTGCGCTGATCGTCACCAAACTTTCAGTACCCTCCCGGACATCAATTTTACACATTGTGACCAAAAATTTTTCCAAAGGCTATGATAGGTTGGCCGGAAATGACGTCAGAGTGACGTCATGTTCTGCCGTTTTCGACCCAAAAAAGGGTTTCGCGGGAAGAGCTGTCAGGCCTATAGCTTTGGAAAAACAGAAAAATAATATGGACATAAAAGCTGTAGATTGGACAGGGCTACAAAACTGCTATCTCGGATTTTTGAAATTTTTGGATTTTGACCCCCAAAAATCAAAAAATAGATTTTTTGGATATACTAATCGAAAAATCCAAAAAGTTTTTTGAATTTCGCAAAAACCGGAATATATGTGATAGTCCTTACCGCCTTCCATCCACATACCAAATTTGAGATTGATACCTCCTTTTTTGGCGAAGTTATAGCGAAAAAACTGTTCAAAATTGATGACGTCAAATTTTCAAACTCAATTTTTAGCAATTCTAGACCCCGTAGCGCAAAACAAAGATCACCATTAGACTCCCCGTGACGAGCTGCATCGAATCAATACCCAATTTATGCAAAAATATCAACTTTAAAATTTGACCTTTTTTGGCCTGACCTTGACCTGACCTTGACCTGAACTTCACCAGAAAGTGATCTAAGCCGTACCTGATAGTCTTATAACCAACACCATTGAGTTGGAAATGAAAAATTGGCCATAAAACATGTATCACACAACCTTAGTAAAGTTGGGCTCATGTGACCTGACCTGTGACCCTTGGTGACCTGACCTGTGACCTGACCTGGTATTGCTAGTGACCTCTAATAGCAACATATCTACTAGGCAACTGACGCCCTACCGCTGATTCTCGACAAAATGCGTTTTCCTCGGTGTTATAGCGCATTCCCTAGAAGACCCGTGAACGGTGAAACATTTCATCTTTGACCTGACCTGTGACGTCATCGGTGACCCTGAGGTCAATGAAATTTGGTTTCCGTCGACAAATTTGACAGGCCTTTCGAACGCCGTTTGAATTTTGTGGATCCGTCCAGTAGTTTCGGAGATACGAGGGGGGGCAAAAAATAGCCCCCCCCCACCAGGTCGCGTTATAAACAGACCCCACCAGGGCGCGGGTTAAAACTTCAGCGTATGAAAGGGATGTTATGGCTTATGCACATTGAAAAACATCAGATAATGCTTTTGAACCATCTCATTCACCAGCACACATCAATCCGGTTCCTGGCTTCCGTCAAGGAAACATTCCAAAATAATGCATTATTTTATTTCATTGACCACCTTGCAAAAGACAAACAGCGAACACATCACCGCCAAAAACAAAAATAGTCAACAGGTAGGTACCAGCTGATCTAGCCGTGCTGTGTCATGTGCCTTTGAAAAACTTGAGCAGTCAGGGTTGAATAAACACCCCAAAAACTTAGCCATTCATGCATGAACAAGTGCAAATTCTGGTCGAGCATTTTAATAAAAATGAAACTAACAGCATTGTAGGTTACAATTATAAAAAAGACAATTCCAAAAAAACAGCAGAGCTTACTCTACAAGGCATAACCATTAATTTTATAACTGACATCCGAATTCGCATCTCCGAAGTTTAACCCACCTACCACCAGCCACCTGCACATTTCTGCGCACATGTGCTGCGCAGTGTGCACAGTCACTACACATTACACAATTATGAGAATTAAAATAATTTTAAACAATCAAGCAAGTCAGGACTGGTAGGGGAGAGTGGGGCAAGACGCCCCCTCGGGTAAGACGCCCACTACCCCTTAGCTGCAACACCAACAGTTGTAAAGTATTTTTTATAGTTTTTGTTTGAAGCAGAAGCCAGGATTGTTTACTCCCCAAAAAATCGTGCCGCTCCGCTGGAATTCACGTCGTGGGTGAGCATTATTGCATTTTATGCTGTTTTTTAGATTAAATGTGCCTTTGAAAAACGGTAATTATTTCCATAATTCCGCGAGTACGTGAAATTTGTTATTTTCCGGCGAAATTTAGTACATTTCGCTCATAAAAAAAACACTGCAAAACAGTGCGTCATGATCGCCGGATTTTTTAGTCGGATCATTTGCGCCACCGGAAGCTGGTGTGTAAGATGCCCATAATGGGTGCGGGGAAAGAGGCTCCCGGGGCGTCTTACCCCAATGCATGTGGGCATCTTAGCCCTTTAAAGAAATTGTCATTTCGTCATTGCTAATATCGTATTCTGACTTTAATTACAGGCTCCTTACTATGAGGACTAGGAAAAGGACAACTGCGCGAGCCTCGTATGGGCAGGTGTCACTCAGAAATGCGCTGAGAGCCGTTCAATCAGGAATGACGCTGTACAAGGCATCAAAGGAATGGGGCGTGCCCAGAAAGACTCTGCGACGCCACCGGGACGGCAAAGTTCAAATCCCTGGGCACCTTGGGAGGGGTACGGATATACCTCTGTCCCTCGAAAATGTCCTGGTAGGGAAGATAAAGGAAATGGAGAGGCTCCTGTTCGGCCTGACGGCAGAGAATGTCCGGATGATCGCGTATGAGTTCGCAAAGAAGATGGGCCTGAAGACACGCTTTTCCAAAGACTCACGTATGGCTGGCAAGGACTGGCTGCAGGGTTTTTTGAAGAGACACCCTGATCTTTCTATCAGGAGTCCGGAGGCCACAAGTATGGCCAGGGCCGTCGGTTTTAATCGGCCTCAAGTTGAGCGGTTCTTCACCATCTACAAGGAAGTTCTCGACGCGGATAACTACGGTCCGGCGAAGGTGTGGAACATGGATGAAACGGGAATATCCACAGTGCAGACACCTGTAAAGATCGTAGCCTCGAAGGGAGTGAAGCGGGTGGGCAAGATCACGAGTGCAGAGCGGGAGAAGTTGGTCACAGTGCTGTGCGCGGCAAACGCCGCGGGAGGCTACCTGCCCCCTCTCCTTGTCTTCGGCCGAACGAGGATGGTCGGAAGTCTCATGAACGGGGCACCACCGGGCTCCGTTGGAACCTGCACCAAATCAGGCTGGACAGATCGAGAAGTGTTCCTCCAGTGGTTCCAGCACTTCTTGAAGTCAGTGAAACCACGGGTTGAGGAAAAGCACATCCTCATTTTGGACGGCCACCATAGCCACAAATCTATCGAGGTGATCGACCTGGCGCGAGAGCACGGCGTGACGATCATAACGCGCTCCCACCACATTCATCGCACAGGATGCAGCCATTGGATGTGGGGGTGTTCAAAGCTATTAAGAGCAGCTATAACAGCGCCGCCGACAGCTGGATGAGGGCCCATCCCGGCAGACGCGTGACGGAGTACGAGGTCGCACAGATCTTTGGCACCGCCTACACCAGGGCAGCGACGATGGAGCGAGCTATCAATGGCTTCAGAGCGTCTGGTATCTGGCCGTGCGAAATGCTCTTCACAGAAGAGGATTTCGCACCAGCGGGTCTCACAGAGGAAGAGCCAGATGAAAATCCAATGGTGGATGGCTTCAGGCCCCGCGGGGAGCGCACGACAGTGCCGCCCGAGCGCGATGGAGGAGCCGGTCCCAGCGGCGTGGCGGTGCCGTCCGCTGACGGTAGAGGAGCCGGTCCCAGCGGCGTGGCAGCGCCGCGCACTGACGGTAGAGGAGCCGGTCCCAGCGGCGTGGCAGCGCCGCGCACTGATGGTGGAGGAGCCGGTCCCAGCGGCGTGGCGGCGCCGCCTCCTGATGGTGGAGGAGCCGGGCCCAGCGGCGTGGCGGCGCCGCCCGCTGGTGGTGGAGGAGCCGGGCCCAGCGGCGTGGCGGCGCCGCGCACTGATGGTGGAGGAGCCGGGCCCAGCGGCGTGGCGGCGCCGTCCACTGATGGTGGAGGAGCCGGGCCCAGCGGCGTGGCGGCGCCGCCCCCTGATGGTGGAGGAGCCGGGCCCAGCGGCGTGGCGGCGCCGTCCACTGATGGTGGAGGAGCCGGGCCCAGCGGCGTGGCGGCGCCGCGCACTGATGGTGGAGGAGCTGGTCCCAGCGGCGTGGCGGCGCCGCCCGCTGATGGTGAGGCCGCTGCCGCTGCCGGTGTATGCGCCGGTAGCACGCTGAACTCGCTATGCCCAACTCCTCACGGGCCGAAAAGGAAGAGGTCGCGAAGGGCGGAGCGGGCAGCCGTTTTAACTTCTTCGCCACTGAAAAGGATGCTCGAGTGCACACAAAGAAAAACGGCCAGAAAGGGGAAGAACACAGGGCGACTAAAGGCTAAGAAAGAAGCAAACTCCGGAAGCATGGCTGCAGATAAAGACAGTGATGTCAACTGTATCATCTGTGGGATGCGTTTTGTAAGGTCGTGTGAGGAATGGATTCAGTGCGGGAGGTGCTCAGGATGGGCGTGTGTGCCCTGCACAGATGCAAATGACATGAGGGAAAGTTACACGTGTGACTTCTGCCGCAACTGAGCGGCGCGACTACGGGTATCGTGACGCGAACCGGTCACAAAACCGGGGCTTGCCCCATTATAGTTGCAGCTTTGATGCCTGAGTATGGCATGTCATATGGAGTTTCTTACGCTGAAGACATGGGCTTATGTTCAGCAGGGAGGTCCGGTACTTGACTCAAACGCAGTTTGTTTTTACATTTGTTCAATACAAGAACGATGTTTATAAAACTATCTATTGCGAGATCGTCCGATGTATCAGCGCCATATGCAGATATATTGCCTATAAACTGATTTAATATGTCATTTCAGTCGTTGGTAAATGATCAAAGACCTGCCAAATTGCGTACTTCACACAGTAACAATACGTTTTCCTGCCCCAGCACATCAAAACATAAATTTCACCACTGTGGGTTAAGACGCCCTCATTATGTGCATCTTACCCCTATAGAGTGGGCATCTTACCCGCCCACGGGGTAAGATGCTCGAAATGACTTGTTCGAGAAAAACGTTAATTGCTTAACACATTTAGAATAGACTGGACTTATGTGCGATGCATTAAGTGGTAAATTGAATGTGCTTCCAGAAAATCTTTTACTTAGAGATCTGTGCCTTCATACTTATTCGTGAAAACAGTTTTTCCTTAACGGGGGCGACTTGCCCCACTCTCCCCTATGCAGATTCACAAGTTCTCTCAACATCTTCAATTACCAACAATCAAGAGCACCTTGTGATCTCAGTAACTCCGCAGATCCATCTTCTGTTTTCCATTTTCAGTTTTCAATTGAAATATAAGTTCCATCTGGGAGACACATGTTGCATCATTATATCTAAACAATTATTATGCTTGAACTTTTGATTTTTCATGTGAACTTCACTTCAAAAGTTGATTAATTTTTAAAGTTTATATAATTTGTATAATGCTACGATCACGGCGCACCAAATCACAGATAACTTGAAAATAACCAAGCAAAAGCCACATTCTTCAGCAAACTATGAGAGCTATCTGATCCATGCTGCGTTGAAATAATTGAAAATCGCCAAAATCAGTCAAAATATGACAATTTAATTAATATAAACTTCACAAAACTCTTATTTGTGAGGCAATGCGCAACAGAAATGCGAGGGAATATGGTAGTAATCTGGTAGCAATTATGAAGGATTTCCCCTGTCGCTGATGAAAAAACACTTGAAGCAAATTTTTCAACGCAGAGGAAATCCTTCATTATGAGTTGCAGGGACCATTTGATTGGCCCATTTTAGATAAATATAGGCCGAATGTTTCGATTTCAACCCCATTTATCGTAATGAGACGAATCCATTGGCTTAGTGGTACGTCTTTTGAACACATGTAGGCCTTAGATTTCTCCTTAGCCCGCCTGAAACACACCATGCTTTGCATGCATTTCTATGGGTGAAGGAAAATTCATGCGCCGTGATGACGTCACGGTAAAGGAATTCTGAAGCTCGTGAACGGGGGCTGATGCCAATTGGGTTTCATAAAACGACGTAATTAACGCCAAATATTTTATCAAGTTCTTGATATCAGTGATGTAAACTACGCACAAAAAAGTTGCGTGATTTTGAATTAATGTTAAGATTCGAAGCTAATTTTATCTTTTTTTATAATGTTGAGCCCGGTGATGAAGAAAGAACAGCCAAAATGAGAAAAAGAAACTGCAAATCTTCTGTACCAGTCACTTTTTGTGGCCACTGTCGGAATTTTGTTTATTCGGCGCACCGCGCCACTTTCGTAGTTAGGCACCTCCGCTTAGCTGGCTTTCTGCTGTTTTCAATGATTGATTTAATAAAGGATGGTCAGCAAAATCGATGTTGTTTCTTTCATAAATAATTTTTACTATTTAAATTCAACATAATTGTGTTATAATGTCTTGTGAGAAAATAAGTGTTGACATGAAATTGTAATTTGTAGGACGCTTGATAAATTACGGTAACTACGCAAATGTGCTTATAGTTACGGAGGTGTAAACAATTCCAGTTGTGGCTTTGTGAAACGGCTTCATTTGCGCTCCGTAGTTTGAAAGGGTGTGAATTACGGAAAGGTGTAAGTTACGGCAGAGCTTTATGAAACGAGGCCCAGGTCGTGGAAAATCCAGACTGACACTGGGGCGCGGGTTGATAATGTTTACTCGTATTTTGGCATATGTCGAAAAGAGACGCATTTAACTCTTCCCATTAAATTATGATGGACAGGTCGGTGAAATGCTCTGACCAAAAATAAGAAAAACCGGTCACCGATATCAGCATTCCGGGATTGATATTTTATTTTTTGCATTCTGTTACTCTAATTAATCGAGCATTGGAACTTAGCATGGTGTGTCAAAAGTGGAAATAGCCGGTGCGCCGTCTGGCAACCCTGCAGCCCGCCGCCATAGGGAAATTCATGCTTTTTGTCGCTTTTTCGCTCCTTATGAGTCACTTGATCTAATTAGAGTTTAACTAGGAACGAGGCGGGTCACTTGGACGTATTCGGGAGCCGAATACGGTATTTTGGAGCCAATACCTGGGAAACCCTACCCGCCCAATGCGAGTTTTTTAGAGTCTGCATGCCCAAATTAACGTTGAGCGCGGCCGTTTTCGGTCGGTTTTCCGCGACCTTGTGGCGAAATCGCCTTATTTATTCAACCAGGGTGGGCTAATTCGCTTAACTAGGAATGAGGCGTTGAAGAGAATTATTCAAGGAATAGAGCTGTGCAAAAATATTTTTTGTATTGTTAAAACTGTATCCGCCCTCGAACGATAAATATTGTTGACCCATCAGGAACACATCCCCTGGAATGCGTTTGGACTTGGCTGGATCTAATATTAGCGAGTGTCTGCTAATGCAGTTTCTTGGCTTACACAGTACGCACACAAGCATACATACTTCCTGCCCTTGGTTATCCCTCACTTGAATGAAAATTTTGCTATAATAACTATTCCAAGCAGTTAACAGGTTTTAGTGCAGTGTCAAGTCGGAACCGTTCAGGGCCGCCAGTCTCCCCGGGCGCCGCCGGCCGCCGCGCTGCCGCTCTGGCAGGGTGTTTGACTTCATATCTATGTTGCTAGAAAAGTTGTGGACCGATTTACTTGATTCTTGCATGAAAAGATCCGACATTCAATTCTTAGCAGATAACGAAGATTTGACGTCAACTGCACGATCCGCTGCCCACATTGTTGTACTGCCATCTATTGGCAAGGCTGGCGAACTAAAGCCGGGCGGCTATTTCCACTTTTGACACACCATGGTTCTGAGATTTGGCCAATTCACGTGATCTGGTGACCTGACCTTGAACGACGCGGGTCTGACAATTCAGCAACAAGATGTAGGTATACTAAAAAGTTGCATGATAAAGGTGTGTCAAGCCGTTTTTGAGATATTTATTTACCTGAGGAGGCGGGGGGATAAAAACGCCTCCCAGCACGGCTCGGGTAATCCCTATCTGCTACACCAAGTGAGCTGGTCGTTCCGGTCCAAATTATCGTCTTGACCCAATTAGGGACGCCGGGTCTGCACGGAGCGTCCCCAGAGGACAGCAGCGAGAGGACAACTGTCCTCGCAGGACGAGAGAACAACTGTCCCCGGCTGACCGTGACGAGGTACCGCAGATCCAGACCGGTCCGCAGAGACCGTATAAAACGGACCGGCCCAGACGGACCGGCATCAGATCTTCACAGCTCTCACACATCGAGACAACATCCACAGACACTCAGAGCACCATGAAGCTGGTAAGACGCTGGTGAAGGAAAGTGAACTGCTTGGAAAACTTGCATTTTCTCTTATTATGGCGTTTGTTCCTGGCAATTTCAGCGAAGCATATGCTATAATGCTACATATGCATACAAGCATAATGCGAATCATACCTGCTAAACTATTAGATTTGCTGCAGATTGTCTTGTAACATCTAGATTTGCTCAATTCTAAAATTTATTTACTCTGCTGCCTTTTCCTAAGCTGCACTAATAAGTGGAACTATTTGTGCAGTAAAACCCACTATTCAATAACTACCAGCACTATAACCGTCACCCTGTCTGCTGTTTCAGTTTGTGTTTGCCGCCGTTCTGGCCGTGGCCGCCGCCGCCCCGGCCCCGGACCGCGGCTATTCGGCGCCGGCCCCCACGTACGCCCCCAAGGTGTACCAGATTCTGAAGCAGGAGTCGGAGCTCCGCGACGACCAGTCCTACGACTCGCAGTAAGTACTGGCCACTCGGCTCTCTGTAGCTCTGCGGCTCTATAACTTTGTAGCAGATCGTAGACGTTGGTGGCAGCCGTGAAAGTTTAACCCTCGCCGGCCGAGGGGGGGGGGGCGGGTGCCGCCCCCCCCCATAGGGTTTTTTCGCGATAGCTCCGAACACGCTGGCGATAGAGAGCTGAAACTTGGCATACCTGACCTTTGATCCAAGCCGCATCTTTTGATACCAACCGCATTTTTGGGTCAGGTCAGGTCACTGACCTATGACGTCATAAGTGAACCTCTGCACGGTCTTCAGATGTCGCAACTTCGCAACGCCCTCACTGCCAGAGGAGATGTCACAGGGAAATGAAACTTGCAGGATCTAGTATCCATTATGAGTCTCACAACTTGTATATCTCGGATTTTTCCTAAAGGTCATATGAGGTCAGGTCATTTTCGTGACCTCACCATTATAAGTCAATGGGGAAAAATTCAAACTGCTATTCTGGCGCCGGGAACGATCTCCAACTATCTCAAGCACACAGAATCGTGATTTGATGCACTCCTTGCAAGGTTAGATGCGTCACTTTTGCAATGTTGACCTTCCGTGACGTCATTTATGACGTCATCAAGGTCATATTAGTTTTTCGTCAATAACTCTCGATCAAACTGAGCTAGCGAGTCGGGAAAGCCACCAATGGACTCAGGAAGACCTGCCGAATCGAATGATATGCGACATGACCTCTTTCGACCAACTTCGTGACTTGGGGGTGCTGACCTGACCTTGACCTGAGGTCAACACCCCAAGTTGACCTGACCCGGACAAAAAGTATATCATTCGACGCGCCTGAGCGAGACGAACACGATGCTGCCAAAATCGGCGCTCTGCGGCCGTTTTTTGCGAAGTTATTCACCAAAAACTGAACCGTACCTTGGGGCACTTGACCTGACCTCAGAGGTCACCGGTTGACCTAGGACCTTAAAATCGGGTACCAATCTCTGCGTCTCGTAACGGCGCACACGCTCGTTTTTTCCGCGACGCGCTAGCTCCACCAGGGGCGAAACGGCGAGGGGGGGGGTCGTACCCGCCCCCCCCCCTCGGCCGGCGCGTATGTAGAAAACCAATAGGTCCGGCGAGGGTTAACTTTCGACTCGCGCTAGTAGTAAACCTATAGATGGGTGTCCTTCTATAGGTTTTGGTAGGATCCGACTCCTTTTCATAGCCGAGCCCTAATCAAAAAAGGGTACGGAACATAACGGACATTTCGCGCTGTCAATGTTTACCTGCCTAATTCTTTATCGATACCTAACATCGCTACCTTCATGCTAAGCCGTTTACGTCTCGCGTCTTCTTGTCCTCCAGTTTCGAGACTGAGAACGGCATCTACGCCTCCGAGTCGGGCCGGCCGGTTGAGGGATACGGCGATGACGAGGAGAGCTACAGCGTCAGCGGCCAGTTCAGCTACCTCGGCGACGACGGGGTCACCTACTCCGTCACCTACACGGCCGACGGAGACGGCTTCCAGCCGCAGGGCGCCCACCTGCCCACCCCGGTGCCCACCGAGTACCCGACCCCGGAGGCGTCTGATGATGATGACGCTGAGGAGGAGGAGCGTTACGAGGCTCCTGAGGAGGAGGACGATGATGACGAAGCTCCCGCCGGCTACTACCAGCCCCAGTATGAGCGCGTCATCGTCGGCTACAGGCCCCGCTACCAGTAAACTGGGGCAGAATCATTCTTTCTGTTGACAACGTTCAAAGAAACATGGCCTACGTGTGTTCCTAATGTGAATGTGATGTTTTATGATATGCTCGTGTGTATTTATTTGTTGTGTTTTGTCCGAATAGTGTCTGGAAATTCTTGATGCCTTGATGTGCAGCAAATCCGAAATGCTCCACCACTAGGGAATTGGGATTGATTGATGTGATGTGATTTGTGAATGTGTTATTTAATAAAATATTGCAGCATTACAAAATGGAAGTGTCCGACTCTTCATAGCTCTCACATAATGAGATAATTGGAGGTGAGCAAACATAGCTACACCCCTTTTGTTGCGAATATGGCCGTGTAGATCATTTCCCATCCAGCGCGGTTTTAAACACGAGAATACCGGACACATAAAATTTATTTTAAAAATATAATTTACACCTGTATATACATATGCTTGGGTGAAACTCGGAGCGGTTTCAACCACTGCAAATCCGATATCTCTTCCTCTCTCTTTCCTCTCCTCCCTCCTCAACTAAAACTCGCTCAGCTCATGACCGGCGCGGTTCACCTCGATTGCCTCTCATCTCAGGCGACTCATGTAGACTCAGCGCAGGCTCACGCTCTCCTAAATCCACTGCGGAGGTCTGGAGCACATGACCAGCCATCATGCTCGCTTCGAAGTCTCGACCGGCATCACCGTTAAAGCACAGCTCACTTGTTCCAAGTTCCAACCGTTCTCTCTCGCCATCCATGGTCGCTATACGCACACATTCAGTTCCCGTAATACTAAAGCCAGCATTGTGAACATTTCGTCAAGCCATACTTCCATACATAAACCTGCAACATGAGAGTTCCAAGTTCAAATGAACAAAGGCCACATTTGCACGCAGCTCAGTGCGGAGATCGTCCTTATCGACATCACCAGCTAATCTGATGCTGTCCTCGCGCAACAAGCGAGTCAAGACCCCTCAAATGAAGAGACTTCATCGGGACGCCTGTTCTGGCACAATATGTGGAGTTTGTACTTGGTGCACTCATCACACTCCATACAGGCAGCGACACGCTGGCAAACGGACTGAGTGACCCACACGGGGTCAAACCAGGGACCAATCACGAGCGAGCTTTCACTGTGAGTCGAATCACAGTACTGGCAGTGATGCGACACTTGCTATGACTGGACAAGTTGGAGATAGGTAAATGAACATATTCTCATATGAGCTCATTTGATGATGATAAAATCGCTCGGAAGATATAGGACGAGTTTGATTCTGCAATTTGCCAGCACGTGCTGTAAACTACCACCCATCACGACCGCAAGTACACACTTCGCCAGCGCTCAAAACACTCCACCACACATATCATCCACCACTCAAAAATGCTACTGTCAGTCTCTAAAATCACACAAATAAGTTCAAATACCAGACATCGGCAAATAGTAATCAGATTCGAAATAAACTCTCAAAGCCGTCAACAAAAGTCATCGATAAATCTTCGCAGCAGCAAGCTGCTCAAGTCCAAGTGCGGCACTGCCTTTGCATGTGGCAGCAGCCGGCTGCCGGCACACCCGATTTTCTCCTCCAAGCGATGCCCGGCACACGCGCGTCTGCATATATATGGTATTTACAGTCGGAGTTTGTACTATCGTCCCTTGGACAGTCATCGGCACCGTGACCTTGACCTCGTCCGAATGACCTTGACCTTGACCGCGACCGGCGCCGTCTCACTGACCACTACACGAGACCAGCCACTGAAGATCAAACACTGGACACTGCTGGACCTCTGAAGAGCGTCCTCTCGGCGGGCGGCCGGGCCCTGCCCTCTGCCCTCAGTCCGCGACTCTGCCGCGGCTGACTCCGCTGACTCAGCTGACACGGTGGTTGACTCGGTCTCCGGTGACTCGACGTTGAGACTCGGGCGATGATGGCACTGCGCGTCCCATAGACACGGCTAACCTAGGCACACCGGATCGACGGGACCTCTAGCAGGCGCACTGCACGACTGAAAGACATCAAAGAACTCGGCACGTGCGCGACGCACGGGCGCGTCGCAAAAACGACGACCTCTGGCGCTCACGACACTGGGGATGTGGATGAGACTACGGCTAACTAGCTGGGAGCGAGGAGGTGGCGGGTGGGGTGGGGCGACGCGGCGGGCGGGGCGCGAGCGCGCCAATATAGCCATCTACGGTTCCAGTTATTTGTACTCGGCACACCAGACAACATATAAAGCTTCAAAACTGCGCGAGTGTGACTGGAGAGTCTGTGAGATACGCCGTTGTCGGCATTTGGCAGCCGGGGTCGGGGGTAGGTCCACTTCGCTGTGACGCTCGGACGTCCACTCTGACGAGCGAGGCGCCAAGCTTCAGTCCCAGTGTCGCTCACTGGAAAGCGCTGCTCACGGACCAACAGCCCGATGGGAAAGATCGTTTGGCGGCGGCAGGAGGCAGGCAGTGTGGTTCAGCATGTCTCCGCTTGGCGGCGCCACGGTCGCCGGTGCAGCGCGCCCTCAGTCCATTGCAAACCGTGTGCAGGCCTTCTTCCATTTGCACTGAGTGCACCACTGCTCGCGGTGTTCCATTCCGTACACCTGAAATATACGCAGCCAGGTCTCAAAGTCTGACAAAGAGGCATCGACCATAGTGATGTCACGAAAATCATCAGCTCTAGCAGGATGTGAGTCTGCGTTTTGTTATCAGAGCTTCATACAGACGAAAAAGCCTCCTCAGCTTTCAAAGTTATCGTTTGACCGGTTTGAGCTCGTGTGGGTAAACCTTTCTTTCTGCCTTTGCTACGTATGTGAAGCTCACTTGTGCACTACAGGCACTTCCTCTCTGGATCGTTCTTTGGAACATCACAAAGTGTGTTCCCTTTTCATTATCATTCAACTGCACTGAATTCATCTCACGACTGCTCACCTTACGGCACTTTTTGACGTCTCCGCGGATGCGCCGGTGGTGGGGCGACGTCTTGGGGCTGGTGGTCATCACCTTGGTGCCCAGTCGGATGTACTTGCTGGAGCCAGTCTGAGGGCACAGAAGGCGAGACAATGAACATGCTGCACAAAAGGAGCCGTGGATACAATAAAAGCAGAGGTAACGTGCAAAGCGAAGAAAACTCAGTCAGTAGTCACCAAGCTCCATTCAAGTCGAGATGTTATTACAGAACTTGTAAATACCCTGGATGAACATGGACAACATCTAGTCACCCTGATTTCCTCTACACACACTTTCCCGCACCTGACCCATGTCCCGCCCACTGAGCCTGTCCGTTATGCGGCAGTAACCTCTACCCAGTTCATGTGGCGGAAGTGACAGTGCCGTCACCCGTCCCCACCCCGTGTAATGACGGGGTAATTAGTTCTCGGTGTGCTGCAGTCATTACAAGTCGTTACGTGGCGGGTGCGCCTGCCTCTCACACCTTCAGCTACAGTTCATGAACTGGGAGAGGGGAACAGGTGCTGGGCCGGGGTGGGCGCGCAAGGGTGAGGGCACTGGGCAAAACGAGACAGGATGCGATGTGAATTGGACCGGTATCGATGAACTGTGGTGAATGGCGATACAAAGCAAACCAGGGAAGATAAAGAACAGCAAAGTTGCTACATGCAAGAAGACGCAGGTGTATGAAAGCATGTAGGTACAACGCAACATGTGATGGCCTGATGTATGGCACCGTTCTATTCATTTCGTGCAATCACTTTGGGAATGCGCCACATCTCCTCCACCTCTTGCCTGCCATCTCCCACTTACTCTATCCTCCCAGCCTTCGTTCCTCCCGCTCACTCACCGTGCTCCACAGCGACGTCGTCCACGACTGTCTGGGTCCGGGGATCGGGATGGGCGCTGCCGCCGCCGCCGCTGCCGCTGCGGGGTCTCCTCCCGCAGCCCTCATCGCCAACTCCCTCTGGTACTGCGGGTCCTCGTGCGGTGGACGCGCCATGTCCATGTGTGACAGCGTGGGCGGCGAGCTGGCGTACAGGCCGGCCAGGCCGTCGCTGATACTCTCCATCGTCTCCAGAGCAACGTCGCACTCGGTGTAGTAGAACTCCTCCTCGTGGTCGCTGAGGTCCGAGTCCTGCTGGCGCGGCGGCCTGAAGAGAACGGAACGGTACGGGGTGTCAGGGGACTGGGACGGCTCAGTCGAGTCGGATGCTGGCCGCTTCAGTGTGTCGCCGTGCTTTTCCTTTCAGACACTGGGATAGAAATATAAATGATAAAGCATGTCTTATATAGACTACGTTCCTAGATCTGCGACTTTTCTGCAATTGCCAAGAGCTCTGGCAAGAAACGTTCGTTATTACATTGCGATTTTAAAAGGCATTTATGTTTCGCTATGCTCACAATACAACACATGCTCAATGATGAGTCGTTCAAAACAACGCTAATTTGTCGTTTGTGGCCGTCAACTTTAACATCACGCTCGCGTTTGAACCGGCCATTGTCGGCCCTCACTCACCCAAGGTGGACGTTGCGCACATGTTTCTCGATGGCAGAGCAGGTGGATGTGATTATGCTGCAGCCGGGCCAGGTGCATTTGTACACAGTCTGGGTGGAAACCTGCCGACAAAGGTGTGTTCGGGTTACGTAAAATATGCGTAAGGGTCACAGTCTGCACTTGCCTGAGCGGACCGGGGCCAGTGAGAAAGGCCTCGCATAGTCACCGGTCGTACACGAATCGGCAAGTTATCAAAACTCTGTAAAGTCAAAGGCACTGTCTAGTGTCTACAACGCAGGGTTCATTAGGCGTTTGCATTTCAACAGTCCTACAATATTCCACTATTCCTGCTCGACAATTTCAGCCTGCCAAAAGTTTGAATGCCAACCATTCTCCGTTACGGCTATCAGTTACTGTCTTTATCGGTCATTCTTTCTCCCCTCGAGGCATCGGGCCAAATTCCGAACACCGTCAGCGAAACCCAGCCGATGAAAACACATCAAAGGTCTGCCAAAGCCAGCTTTGCGTATATCTGCTCGCCAAGAACCACCTTGCAAACAGGCGGAGGTGGTTGACAAAAACGGAGGCTGTTGACCGGCCGGCCGCGAGGGACGCGTCAGGGTCACGCGTTGTCAGTCAGACCGAGGTCAGGACGCCTGGGTCACTGCCAGCGCGAGCAGTGACGTAAGCGTGCTATGCCCTTGGCGGCTTCTATTGTTGCGCTATAACGGTGGTTACAAATATAAAATGATGGTTGATGTGACCTGCCGGTGTCCGCCAACGGCCAAAGTTGACCAACTGCGCATATCATGTCCCGTTCCCTGATCAGGCCAGTGACCGCCGGGTACCGGCTAAAGATCGGTCCCACTGCCATCCAACCCGGCTCGGCCCGCCCTTCGGCGAGGCCTTTGTCCTGCGCCGCTCGGTACTGCCAGCAGCGCCCTCTGGGAGCTGTTCTGTACGCCGTGCTATGCACAACGGCTAGTGTAGGATATGACCGGCGGGCGAGAGAAGCTGTAGTTACCAAACCTGTCGCTAGATGGTAGGATAAGATCCGTTTGTTGCCACAACAGCCCCGCCCACTAGCGACCTTGGCGATACGGTCTGTTGTGAGCCGGCGATCAGCTGTTCAAAACAAAACAAACTCCGTTCTTCCGCGGTGTGTTATTGAATGCAAACCCTATCGCGTCATGAACCAGGTTCATCTCGTAGGTTCAGTGACTTATTGATGCTACCTACCCCGTAGCACCTGCCCCGCCCTCCCGACCGGTTGCTGCCCAGGCGCCGGCCGGCAGACAGGATTAGGAACAAAGGACTGCCGCCGGCCGGTGCCAAAGGCGGCAGCAGCGGGGTCGGTGGCGGTACAACCCAAGCTGGGAGCCGACTGTCAGGCGTCAGTGAGCTCCCTAGGATCCCTACCCCGCCTTTCCAACCTGCCGGCTGCCACACCCCTCCCGCACACCCTTCCCCGTTCGATTTTCGCATCAGCCGACGCAGGGCGCCTCGGCTGGGCTCTGGGTCCAAACAAAGCCGGTCGCCGCCGCGCCGCCGGTCGACCACCGAACGGTACACACTCCGGACGGTCGGGTCCGGCCCGGCTCCGGACGGTCCGGGTCCGGACCGGGTCCACCCGGACCTGCGTTCGGGCGCCGCTCCCACGGGCTGGCATTTCCGCTGCAGTGAGCGGGACCGGAGGCGGGGAGAGCCTGGACGCGTGCCGCGAACAAAGCGGCAAGTCTTACTTGGTTGCTAGCCGCCCGTAATAAAGTCGATTCAGCGGCAAACTCAACAAGCCGACAAAGGAAGTAACACGTCCATGAGCTATGATCATGAGCTCGTCTCGTGTCGCTGTGGGCTCCGAATTAAGGTCAGCACTCAAAGCTTCACTGAGACAGAGCTAAGATGGCTAGGCAACACATCTGAACAAAGGGAGAGCATTTAACGACATGGGGAGAGCTAGGTTGACGGGCCCTCGGAGAGGGTGCCCGTGCGGTGTCGCCTTATAACCGAGGGTGGGCCTTGGTGGGCAGGGGAAGTAGGGACGGGAGAGTGCGCTGCAACTACAGATCCTGCGTGGACGGCATCGAGCGCGCTGCCTCCCGTCCTCTCTCCTGCTCTCCGCTCTCTCCGGCTGGCCGCTCTGCTGCGGCGCACAGAGAACTGCCGTGGTGGGGAGGGGAGGGAAGCGGAGGGGCGGGGCGGCCCGAGCACTCGTCGAACCGACCATAATGAGATACAGACTGTGATTGGGCTCAGGTGACCGTCAGTTGAACGAACTCGCCAGCACCGAAATTATCCTGTCGACAACGATAGCGGAAATACGCGTTATGTGAAGTAAACCCATGCTGTAATTTAGCTGAGCTGACGTCGTTTCGCCTAAAATACATCGGTATCAGCAGCAAGCATTGGATATTGATATGACAAAAACATTGACGAGCCTATGCTGTAGTATAACCATCACGCAGCCTAACACCAACACCGTTATTACGGCATTGTTTGCAGCGCAAAGCAACGTTTCGAAGACTGATTCCTTGACCTGAAGCTGGCCCTGCCTTTCTTCCTAGTTCCTTCGGACTTTGCGCACTGGCTCATTGATGCCTCGTTTCCTACCTTCTGAATCACACCACTCTGCAATCAGCAAAAAGTAATGCAGAAGATATTGCCCGGAACTTCATAAATCACATTTGATCTCAAGCCACCTACACCCTAGTCCCACTTATGTAATGACACATCAGCCCAATCATCTCCAACCCACACAGGTACCGAGCTGCTCCACACGTCACAAGGTCAATCCCTCAGCGATCTCGATCCGGCAGATCTGGCAGGCGCACTCAGGCCGTGTCAGGTGCGTGCTGCCAAATCTGCGCCGGCCAGAGGGCGGCCATATTCGGCTCGGCTGCGCCACGGATCACATAACGGATCGGCAACTCCCCCCGCGACCTGTATCCCCTGCCACCTGGTGGGCATTTAGGTGAACTATCTTCACTAAGGACGCGGCCGGCCTCGTGCGTGTTGAGGGCGTCGTGTCGGAGCTAATTAAGTGATTTTTCTGCGGAACGTGGTTTCTCAGCTAGCTCAGAAGATATCTATGGTATAAATGAGAATGGCAAGAATCGTTAGAGACAGGTTAAGTATTTGAGATTGTATCCTTTGTCATGAAAATCGTTGTTTTCATACCCACGTGGGCGACCTAGCGCCCATCGCGAAATTGGTAATTTTCCGATCGTTGTCATCTCTTACATATATTTCATGAGTATATTTTTGATAAATATTCATCTGACGATTAAATTAAACCTGTAACTTTCACAAATATACTTGCATAAAGTATAAACCCACGCCGGGACGGTACACGGTACCAACCGCGCCGGGCCGAGAGTGTATGAAACCACCGCCCCCCCCCCAAACTCGGCTTCTGGGCCACGTAGCCACACGGGGTAAGCGACATTCCAAAAAGCGTAAAAACTAATGGCGGATATACTTAGGTCATTTTTAGGTCAGGTCAAAGGTCAGGTCACTAGAGGTCATTAAAGACAAATTTTGTTTATTTCAACAACTTTCGAAACACCCGACGCATAACTTGGGAACCAATAGAACTACAGCGCCGCGGAAAAGCGCATTCGATAGCTCTTTCACAGGTCTTTCTGAGTTTTATTCTTAGATTTGACCTCAGGTCAACGGTTTAGCCTCCAGAGGGCAAAAACTCCAAAAATAGCCGTGTTTACGAAAGACGTTTTTTCGGTAATAACTTTTGCCTCAAACGAGCCACGACATTACTTTTGCCAGCATCGTGTTCCTCTCGTCGAGACGCGTCGAATGAACTATAGATTGACCTTGAAAGGTCATTTTGAAAATTTTACGTCAGGTCGAGGTCATGACCTGACCGGAAAAGGTCATGCTGCATATCAGTCGATCCGTATCGTCGAGCACGAGCTGAACACATCTGACGTGTTTTCACCGCTCTAGCACGTCTCTATCAAAAGTTATAGTAAAAAATCTGTTGGTGAAGTGGTGACCGTTTTCATGTCACTGTTTACATGTAACCCGATGTTTGAGGGTGTTAAGAATGACCCGCCCAGACCAAATGAGACGACTTTCAATTTTCTCTTATTGACTTATCATTAGTATTATATATCATTATATATAGAGATAGAGAGAGTATTGAGTATTGAGTATGAGCCAATATACAGGCAATATACATAATATAGGGTGTAAAATGACCTGACCTGGCTCTTAGCCACAGATATCTTGAGATGTAACACGTGGCTAAACCAGCCTTGGGGCCAAAGCTATAGTCACTGTTTAGCGGCACGCTGCTACCCAGTACCTCACATCATCAGGTATGGGTGCCTCCGTTCCTATGGAAACGTAAGCAAACTTTACAATGTTACCAACGTCTTTATGGAAACCGGCTAAGTTTCGATACCTTGTAGCGGCGGGGAGAGTCGTATCGTGAAACAGGGGCCGAGATCCACCTATAGTCACGTTAATGGCCAGCTCGTTGGATTTGCTCCGATGTTATCTACTCCAACTGGTAGCCGGTGACCGTCTAGATAGGAACAGGGGACGAACTCGTACTATGGGCAGACGGATGAGGAAAGGTCTTCGTGCACGGCCAAAAACGACGTTAAAGTTGCGAGGACGTGTTTCTTGCTCAAACAACTGAAGCATAACTAGAAACATTTGGATCATTATGCATGCTCCAGCTGATTAGGGAATAAAGTATGTTAACCCTCGCACCGACGGGGGGCGGATATCCGCCCCCCCCCTGAGGTTTTTCGCGAATAGCGGGAAAACCGCGGCGCGTAGCGCCGCGAAATTTAGTATGACTATAACCTCATCAATTTTACACATGGTGTGCAAGTTTGAACCTCCTACCTTTTAAGGTCAGGTCACCAGGTCACTTTGAATGACCCAACCTCAAGTCACTTTTTTGCAACTTTGTCACCGTGCCAGAGCTACAGTAGATGTCGGAGGCCTTTGAAAGTCGCAGGATATTATTAGGTCATTAGTAGCTACAATGTGTATATCTCGGAATTTTGATATCGGTGACCTAAGGTCAGGTCAATTTCGCGACCTCCCCATTATAAGTCAATGGGGGGAAAATCAACTCCCTGTTTTTACCACTTAAACGGGTCGGAATGGCCCCATATACCATACATGACTTCATATACGATCAAACTTCACTACCTTGAGGTCTGTTTTGCTGTTGGGCAGCTGTGAGGTCATGTGACGTCACCAAAGGTCACCAAAGGTTTTTGGCCAATAACTCCGTACAGGAACAAGATACAGACGCGTGGATGGTCTCATTGTGTTCAGCTCGTCAAGACGCATCGAATGATATACATGATGACCTCGAGGTCACGTGACCTGAGGTCAACCTTTGACCTTGACCTTTCGAGGTCAACATATATATCATTCGATGCGGATTGACGAGAGGATCACGATGCTGCCCTTAGTTTGTTCCTATCTGGACTAATTCGAAAGTTATTCGAGAAAAACTCTCCATATCTAGCGCCGCCATTTTGACTTTTTCGACCCCTGTGACGTCATCTTTGACCCGACCTGAAAATGACCTTAGTAAAAATTGTAGATCTTGGCCGTGCGTATCCGATGCCGTTTACCGCTTGTCGCTATCTTGCTTCGTTCTCGAGATCTCAGGGGGGCGGTCATCCGCCCCCCCCCCGTCGGTGCGAAGTTGGCGCAGACCCCCGTCGGTGCGCGGGTTAACATTTCCATGCTATGGTAACATTCCAGCTGTTAGAGAGACTCTGTAATTTAATCCGTTCACAACCTTTGTTTGTTTTTGTTTTGTTGGGTTAGGCCCTTTCGGTCCATTGAGACCATTGCAGAGCCGGAAGGATTATAGGAATTGGGGGAAACATTGGTCTGGACAGGCACCCTAGAGAGTCACCGGGGCTGAGCCCGTCCGAATGGACAGGCCGACCAGCCCCCCAAGCACTCTCTGCACCCGGCTCCGGGTGTGCTCCCTTGAGAGCAGTGGTGCGCTTCAAGGGAGCAGCCCGCATGAGATAAAGTTGCCTGTCCAGCCCGGATCGAGAGTAGCTGCGTGGAGAAGAAGGATTTGAACTTGATCTGAACATCCTGAGGATGGAAACGACGGACGGGTGTTGCGTTCACACCCGTTTCCCCGTGCCTTTTAACACTGGTTGCGGCGGGCGGCCGGCTCCCCTCCTTAGTGAAGATATCCGCGCCGCTAGATGGCAGCCCGCTCCGCGGGTACACCGATAACAATGGGAAGCGGGGAGAGTTGCCGATCCGTTAGGTGATCCGTGGCTGCGCGGTCGGTCGGCCGGCCGTGGCTCGCTCATGGCGGGCGGACAAAGTGCGTAGATCGCTGCGCAGGCGTCATGGGGTGCCGGCCAAGGACAGGGCGTCGCCGCCGACAGCGGCGGGCGAGGACAGCGGCCATCGGAGCCGCTGGATGGGGGGGGGGGAGGATTAGATGTCATGGCAGGTCAGGGCCCACGATTATTTACTATATAATTCGATTAACGTTTTACTGAGCTGTTATGCGACATGTTCAGTGCCAGTAATCCAGTGTCGGTGACAGGAAAAGCCTGATGCAAGGTCCTCAATCATCTCCCATCATCACACCAGCGGCCTACCACCACTACCAACCGCTACTCCGTGCTGAGGGCCGACGCTGGCTCCTTCAATAAAACCAACAACCCGTGACGGTCTCTCATTATCCAAACCCCTCACAGCACAGCCATCGCCAGCGCCAGCGTCATCAACGACGCATCGCCGGCGACGCTAAGCGGCGCCGCGGCGCGCGTCGTTTGCGTAATGACTCGCCCGGTGACCCACTAACTTTCCCCGCGGGCCGGTCCGGAGCGCCGGCAGCGGTCGGCCGTCCCGGCGCTGACCTGATTGGACGCCCCAGGCTACTCGGAGCCACTGACACAGATTCGCGCCGTGGTCGATGGCGCTGTGCGCTGGCCGACGGCCAGATCCGAGCCTGTGCGTGCCCCCACCCCCCCCACCCCCACCCCCACCCCTCCAGAGCGGGGAGGGGGCGGTGCCCGGTCCGGACCGGCACAGGACCATCGCGACCGCGAGGGGCGGCGGGGAGCGTAAAGAACTACTCCCGTGCTCCCATGCCACTCAACAGTCTGCAGGGTTATGAAAACCGGTACTCCGACATAGAATGTATGGAATCCTCCGGGGGGCACTAAGATAGGATTTGCCTCAGGACGTTCCCCAAGCAATCACCCTGAGTGGTCGGGCCATAATCAGACACAATGCAGAAACGATGCAGATAACGAAAATAACACTAAAAGCACTTGCCACGGAAATAAAAAAGCGAAGAAATCGTCCCTGTTGAAAGGAATCGACGCTAACGGCATACACAAAATTATCTCAGATAAAGCCCTCCAATTCTACATATAGCAATGCGTTTAGTAAGCTGTTCAGGGGCGGACGCATGTCCCTTTTTCCGCCATGGACGGAAAACTTCCTGCTGCCTAGCTGTACTTAGGTACAAATTCATACAAAGTCAAAGCCATGATGATTGACATAACCCATCCCAGAGAACCACAGGGGCAACTTGCACGTCCGCCTTTGAGAAGCCAACAGCTAACTTTTCTGCTCGCCGGTTTGGACCTTCCGTAGTTCAAGCTGCCCCACCGGAATGCAACGCAAATTAACGATAATTCAGTGGTAATTGGCCTGACATTGAGACGCCCCAGCTGCAACAGTAAGTGGGTACAGGCTGGGGCAAGGGCGGACGGGCGAGACCGACTCACTGAATTACCACTTACACCGTACACGTAAATAAAAACTCACAATTACCTACGTGACCTTAGCAAACATGTCAGCCGAAGGTTGGTGCTATGCCAAGGACATCTCACCTGACAAATATATGATAGACTCCAGATCATATAACGAAATGTATTTTTATCTTAGAAGCAACAAGTGTTTGGCTGTATAGCGCAGCTGCGCATACTTTCGCCAGAACAAGACTCCTCGTCCCGACTTCATGTCAAACTCTGTGCGCCTGAGTGCAGCTCTCTCAGAGCCGCATACGCCTATATCTGCGGACGACTCGGCCCAACACTGCTAACATGAACTCCAGACACCTGGGGTACAGATAGCGGGCGACGCCGCCTGCCCGGTCACTGCTGCATTATGCATGAACTGGGCGAGGCATCGGGCTGTCGGAGCCATACGCGATCGGCCTGGTCGCGAACTGCAGCGCTGGCCCTCTCATGGACCGACGATACAAGGTCTCGAGGCATATCCAATACTGGTTGAGCCTCTACACAGCTAGGCTTTTGAAACTCGTTGCATAAAAATACCTAAATAGCATCGTTGCATCCAGCTTCCTGCACTTCTCCATCGAAAAGCTATATTGACGCAGAGAACTTAGAAGCATCCCCACTCACGAAAGCGGTCCAGGACTCATAACGGCTGAACGCCAGCCTCGTCACCACAGTTAGGACCAGGTCACTCTCACTTTCCTCGCAGCCCGATCGTCCCAGAGCTGGTCCGTGTCACGGTTCAGGTGACCTCTGACCTCATACCGGTCGAACAGCGCAGACGGTCAGGGCCAATGGATGAAGCATGCGCCTCTCTATATGACCATGCCGGTTCACATGGGTTACCTCTCACGTAGCAACAGGTCAGCTGGAAGTTCAAGACTTGCCTTTGGGTATTCCAACCAGGATCACCACTTAGGAACATCACGCAGTATTTGCAGCACAGCTGCTAAGCCCTTCCAGCACAGTTACCTTCCTTGCAGCCTCGGCCGTCCTTAGCGACTCACAGTCATATCTCACCATCCCAGCGCTCCCTGAACCCTGCATGACCCGAGAACAGTGCACCGAGGCCGCCGCCGGCAGCAGTTCAGGGCGGGATGCGCAGGGTGCACCCGCCGTCTGTCCGCCGCCGGCTGCCCCATGCCTCGGGTCGTCGGGTACGGTCTGACATTACGTCACGCCACGCCACCACGGTCGCCGCGCCGTGCTGTTGCATGATATGGTGAAACCGACGATTCGACAGTCCGCCAGTAAAGCAGGGACGGCGTGGCGTTGGCACCGGATCACCGGGCGATGGGCCACCGACGTCACCTGCGTCGACGGCCGCTAGTTCAGGAGCTGGTCGGCTTGGGTCGGCTAGGACCATGACACCGCGGGTAGCGCGGCATACCTGGCAGGCAGCCAGGGAGGCCAGGGTGTCGTGTTTACTTGCGGACACTACCACGTCGCAGGATGACCTGACTCAGAGTCCCGCTGTCCGCGCGGGGCCCACTAGGTCACAGGGACACCGGCGGGGGCCCGCAGGTCGCGGTTAGTGGGCAAGGATCGCGGTCACCGGGGCAGCGAGCGGATCACGACTGAACTTGCCACACGGGTCATGTGAGTCAGGCTGGACTTTGAGATCAGGCGGACTGTTGAGACAGAAACGTCACAAAGGGTCATTATCGCGGTGCTTCACTTTATAAGCGCCCCACTTCAACAGCCATGGTCAACGACTGCCGACACAGAGACGGCTGGTGACACATCAACGCGCTTGCCGCTTTGATTACGCGACAGCCGACAAAGAAACAACATTGTGTCTCCAAACAGTTTCTGCTCATTGCGGTTCTATAATACACCGTAATGGATCAGCCTACGCAGAGGCTGATTAACTGACGAACATCGCAAAGATGTCATCGCCCCATCTTGGTCTCAAGACCTCATTCAACCTCGCTGCTTCTTAGCTTGCACCTTCTGGCAAGTCACAGAGTCTCAAAAAGAGACATAAACATGTCCGCTGCAATGTTGCAATGTATATTCGGGCCTCATGGCCGACGTTGCAACGACCTTGCTCGCTGCTCACAGCTCCACCTCAGCCACACCCAGTTCTACTTTCCTCGTCCACCCTGCAGTGCCTGCCCCAACTCCGCAGCGGCCCGGCACTTTCAGTGGTGATCAGGCGGCTGCCGGCGCGGTGGTTAGCCTTGGCCTCGGGTGAGCTGCGGCAGCTCAGTCGGAAGCGACAGCGGGGCTTTGGCGGGGCTTCCGGGCCGCCAGGAGGTCACTGGGTCGGATCAAGTGACAACTGATACCTCGACTATGATACATGGCCCAGGGAACGCGGCAAGATCACTGATAGAATTGCCAGTCCGATCATATTTTGTTCTGTAATATTTGAGTAACAAACCTTGTAACAGAGCTTGTTCATAAAAGTCGTGGACATGTGAAGCTAATCAAGCGCTTATCACAAAGGACAAAAACCATCGCAGTGTGCCGTTTTCCTCTAATCAAGGCGCAATTTGGCACATACAGCCGACAATGACCTGCATAACCGTCACGCTACAGCTAAGACTCTCCACCGTGCACAACCGACAACCTCATGAACTGTAACACCCACTTTAATTTTACCGTCTTCATCCGCTTGTAATGTCAATGTTATTTTACCGCCTCTTTTTCGTTTTCATATCGTATTGCCATGTCTCTCGTTCAGCGCCGGCCGTGCGGGGCCGACTTTGCCGACTTTGCCGACTCTCCCGAGCTCCGGTTGAGCTGCGCCAACCCCGCGTGCCGGCACGCGCCGCCGCCCAAGGCACGTCAGTCACGATGCCACGCGTGCCCATCTTAGGAGGATTTAGCGGCGCGCGCTATTCAACTATCTCGACTCCGGCGGTTACTGCACAGAGCCTTAGATCTACCGTTTACACACTTGTCCATCATAGTTTAGTCACACTTAGCTAATGCCAGGTGCGCCTCGGGCAGTACATCGGTGTAAACTCCGCCCCGTACCCCTTTTTCTAGCCACTAGCGTACTGTAACGTTTTATTTCCGTCCATCGCTAACCAATAAGATCACAGTGCGTAGGATGCCCGAGGCTAGCCCGGGACATTCCCGGGAGTGCAGAGGCAGTCTCCGGCTGGCTCTCAAACTGTGCACTTCCAGTGAAACTCAACTCTTGTGACCAGTGGCCCAGTGACTGTTAACTGCTCTTCAACCTGATCTTCGCTCTGCTCTGCTGTCGACAAGAAAATACAAGAAAATATAACTCTCTCCAACGTCTTTTCTTCGCGGGTCAAACACACGTCGGAGCCCGACCCAGCACGATAAAACCGGCCGCCGTTACAGAACAACATTCACTTGCCGGCCTCCAGACAGACCAGAAACCCTCACGGCCCCGAGTCACCGCCCACCCGCCAGACGAAAAAAGTCTCCTGTCCTCGATTAGAAGCCTGCGGTCACAGACTCAGCCTAGGTCACCAGCATTGCCAACAGCCGGGTCACAAAAAAAAGAGAAAATGCTGTCGAATCCTTGACGACTCCCAGTCGTTTTATTTCGACGGCCTTCTGTCATTTTGTGTCGAGAGCAGAAATTACCAGCAGTGAGCGATGACGCGCCTAAGGCATTCATGGCGTGTTTTTGCGTGAGTTTTTGCCACCGATTGCGCCCCCGGGTGTCGTCAACCGCGAAGCAGCTCTCTTTTTGTGCCCATTAGCACGTGCAAAAAAGCGCGCG
This sequence comes from Amphibalanus amphitrite, assembly GCF_019059575.1. NCBI lineage: Eukaryota > Metazoa > Arthropoda > Thecostraca > Balanomorpha > Balanidae > Amphibalanus > Amphibalanus amphitrite. Next base: position 209,062 of record NW_024881745.1, read on the forward strand.
CACCAATCGCCGGAGCGCGGAGCGTGCTCGGTTTTTCGGGGCAATCGTGCGAAAGGAACATATGTTGGCACGGCGCGCGGCGCGACCTTCGGACCGCCCCGCCGGCGGGCCTGGCAAACCACAGGTGGTCCGCCACCGAACCCACACAGGCGACGGACAGAGGGTACACGGCGCTGGCGTGCCTTCTGACGGGCCGGTGCATCATCGCCCTGCACGGCGGCGGCTCGTGTGCGACGGTGCGCCGCGCCGGCCCTCGCCGCCCGGTCAGCGGTGGTATGGCCCATTACCCCACGTAATGACAGCGCGCAGCAACCGGCGGCTTTCCGCTACGGGGAGCCGCGGACAAAGCTGCACCGAACGCTGCGCGCTGCGGGCGAGACCGGCACACCGGGGTCCCGTCGGCAAGGGAAGATCGTCACACTTGTCGGAGGGGAGGACACAACGAAAGAACTTCGGCGTAGATCATGGAGGAACGGTGATTGTCAGCTCAACTTTCCTATTTCAACTACCTCCAGACTTTCCTCCTGTGCAGCTATGCGTGAGTATGAGCTAAGCAGCGACTCACGCCTCTGAACGGTACGGAAATTCCATGCCCGTTCTGCGCCAGTCTCTTGTCACTTTCAGCTCAGGACACCGAACGGCGCGCATTACCTGAGCGACACCGTTATGCCTGGCAGCCAGTACCTACACTCAGTGCGCGCTGCTCGGCGCTACATCCTGTTCGCTGGCGGCCAGCCTGGCGCACTAACGGAGCAGGTGCGGCGATACCGGCGCAGCGACGATGGTTTCCGGGCATCCATCACACTGTCCGGCTCCAAATGAGTCGGATGGACGGGCGCAGGATCAAACGGCCCATCAATTGTCCGCCACTTCCTAAGACGCCAACTCTGGACTTGCGGGTCCTTCGATCACTTAGTATTGGTAGCTGCTTCTGATCAGAACAACACAACAAAAACACCGGGTGTCCAGGTAGCGGTAACTCGGACCGGAACGTTAGAGCTGGGCGGGCCACACCCGTACAGACTAACTACAAACCCCCACTTCCGGGCGGTTCGGGGTTGCAGGCGTGACCTATCTGCAGGTGACTCGTTTCAATGACATATGTCTGAGAGTTCAAATCCAGAAACATATGGCAGGCATGACCTTCCCTTACGTTTCCGGGATAATAGCTGTGGGATATTTAACGCAATTATGGCAGCAGGCGAAAACTGGAGGTTATGCACTGATTCACAACGCCAGGCTCGAAGGCTGTTACGATGACCATGTTTAAAGTTTGCACTATGTATTTGTGCTGAATTCCAAAGCGACTGCCGACTTGTACCGCGAATCTCATATTCGTTATCTGGTGAAGCCACAGCCACTTCCGTGACCCGAGCCTCACCTGTCGTTTCCTGTCGTCACCCTCGTCATCCATGTCGATGCCTTCATCCACACTGCCCACAGGTCCAGTGACCTCGCTGAGGGGCGGCGAGGGTGTCTCCGAGCCGCTGGAGCCTATGGACATCTGGTCGCTCCAGCTGGGTCCTCCGCCTGCCGGGACACGGGTCAGGTCAGTGGGTCATGTCGCAGAGGCGTCAGTAGGCATAGTAAGCAATAAGCAGGGGTGATGATCACCAGTGCTCGGCTGTGAAGGGAAGTGTCACCGGAAATAATACGACCAGAAAAGATTACTGTAAGAAATCGGGATTTGAATTCATCAAAATTGGTATTGGCCAGATTGTTTCAGCAAATATGAACGCAAATGGCCTTCTGTGATGAGAACAGATTGATGATATGCCGTATGCGCAAGATGAACACGCCTACATGTTCGAGCATATCCTTGAGGTCATCGTTCCATAAGTCCATGAACCAGGACTGTCTTCCCCGAAGGCTCAGACCGTATCTCTGTTTGGGTTTGGAGTCCGGCTACTTCTTATCAAATTTAGCCGTCATAACACCCCACCACTCCGCATTGAGAACTTCCAGGTAGCTGACTTAATCTGAACGACGCAAAACACATTGCGAGCCGAGCTTCTAAGCAGTCTTCGCGCCTCTTGAAAGGCAGCACTAGTCAGCAAATGCAGACACAGTTTGGCTGCGGGATGCCACCGGAGGAAATCTCAGCTGTCGTGTTTACGTTCGAATGGGCTGGTCGCTCGATCAAGGTCAGGGGTGAACGCCCCGGGCACACGGGGTAGGGGTGTCAGGGCGGGGGAGGGGCAACAGAGCCGGTCAAAGGAAGCCAGCTGCGCGGTGTTTCAGAATTGACAGCGGTTCGCCGAGATCGGTTGGACCGACGTGACAAGCGATAGAGCACAGGTGTTCGTGATTTGGGGCAAGTCGCCATCAAAGGAGCCCAAGGGTCGGACTGATGTGTATATTGTGGGCGGCTTGGGGCAAGGCAAACGGTTATGCCGGTGAACGTCCTTCCTCAAAGTTCCTCAGAGTTCCTACGCAACATGTAACCAAGCTGTTGGCCAAAACGACTCAACACACATAAAACATTTACGGGAAGGGGAAGAAGATGCAACAGATGTTCGCGAATGTTCGGAACTTCATCATTATTTCTGATAATCGATTTTTTTCCTTCCGACATCCTCACAACGTATCAGCGACTGACAATAATTAAGGAGACAAAGTATCCTCTTCCGGTACAAGCTCCAGTTAAACACCACCATCACTGCCAACCGAGAGCAGGTTCAGCGTTCCTCGTTGCCCGCCGCCCGGGGTCGCCGGCTGCTCCACTGACCGCTGTAACTGCGCAGTAAGATCGGCCCGGCACCGGTCAGTGCGCACGGACCTGTTTCGCCCCGGCCCTCGGCCCATGGTCCGCCGCGGACCCGGCGGCCGCGTCGGCGCAGACGACGGCGGACCTGCCCGACCGGTTCGCTGCACTGGCAGCCGGCCCCCTCCGCCCCCGGCCCCGCCGGGGCAGGGCCGCCTGCAATGACGCAGTAAGTTCGCGAGGGCCGCGCCCGGCCACAGTCGCCGACGGTCGGGGTCAATGCCCTCACGGTCGACGTTAGGGCGCCCGAATATCGGTGACGCAGGGCGGACCGTGTCCCGTGCGAGGCGCTCGTCTGTTTTGTGTGCGCAAACTGTGAGCGGGACTGGGCGGAACCGACACCTTCCACGAAGCTTTCTGACCCGGCAACGCGTCGGCACTCAACAAAGCCCAGTGGCACCACTTTTTACAGTGCTTAATGACAAACTAATTACTACATACAAAACAGTCACACCGCGCCTGTTTTTGCTTTGGTTGTCAGCACTGACCTTGATCATATTAACACCGTCGCACTTCTGTGCATCAGCGGGCAATGACATCGCGTGCACGTCAAACAAGTGAACTGCCGGAGACGTCACCTGTGTTTATTGCTGCGCGAATCCTCAGTTATGCGCAATACCGAACATCAAACGTTCACTAGATTGTGCGACAAACACGCTTGCGAAACACTGCCGGCTTTGGGACGTTCGAACAGCACGTCATCAATCGACACTGAGACGTAGGGCCGGTGCCCTCTCAATCGATAATTACAGCCACAGAACGCTGTAATTATACGGATCGAACGCCAGAAAACAGAGCACTTCTCCGGTGTAGCCGCCTGCACCCTGTATCACAGATTTATCGGCGAAACGGTGGAGGCTGTTCGGAAGAAAAATGCAGCGTTTGCACAATGAACAACTCCTAATTATCGTAAACGTGGGGTCAGGGCTGTTGTGAATGTGGTGGAATGGTAAATGAAAGTAAATAATGAGCATAAGAGCAAGACAAGTGTACGGAAGATCACCAGAAACTGGACCACATGAAGGCGAGTCATGTTGCATAGCACCGCCATGTTGCATAGCACCGACCAATGTTGTTGCAGTGAACGTCGTCACGAAGTTGACATGATACAGAGCGTGTAACGCAAACACGAGGCTCGTCAAGTGCGCCTCTCATAGTGACATCGAAACCAACCATAAGAAAGAGTAACATCTTTTCTCAGGGACGTTTCTAATGCGAGGAAAGATTTGTGCCTTGAACTTCAAGTAAATATGGAAGGGACGATAAATGAACCAAGTAGTCGTCGCATAATTGAAAGTAATCATTGCCGGTCTTGAGTCGAATCTTCAATTTGTTTGTCACTTTCGAACACGCTGCTTCGTTTTTCTTCGTTCGAGTGTCGCTGAACTGAATTGGTTGCCCTCCAGACTATAACTCAGGCACCAGCGTCTTCCTTTGACACCCGCTCGAGGCGACGGAACTGAGCCCAATTGGGTGACAGAGAGATGACTCTGTTTGCGCTATCCTACGACAAAGACATCTCGCGCCCGGTCGGAGGGGACGCTACTGCACTACGACATCGCTGACGCAGGCAGATCGAGACTGAGTGGAGAAAAAACACCGAATACACACGCCGAAGGAATAGGAGCGCAGCGAGTTTGGGAACGGAGACGAAAGACGCGCCATAGTATGATATACATGTATCAATCACACATGACTTGGCTGACATAAGTGCTAAGTGAGGTGCATTTGCAGTAGACCTGCAGAGCTGAACAGGGATCCCGGACAATGTATCACAATGTGACAAAGATACATATGGTGTGGAAGTGGAACCGTTGGAAGCCCCTCACATAGCGGTGCAGTGATCTCGAGGGCAGACAATTGGATGCAGACGTGACTGGAAAATGCAAGCTTTGCACAACGAGGTCACAAGGGCCAGGCACATCTGACCACGACACAAGGCGAGCGGTACGAATCCCTCTGCAAAACAGAGAAACCACACACCTCATCGCCTCCGCAAATGGACGGGGAAGGTCTAAAAAGAAGCTTCCACGACCACAAATGTGACCACAATCAAAACAAAGCTGCCGGCTGCCACAGAAAACGACCGCATGCATCCATGACCGATTGTTCGAATGGAACTTCTCCAACGCAACCGACGACGCAGTTCTTTGGCGCTATAGCACGTGCGCACATTTTTGTAACGTCAACTGTGTCGTATTTTAGCTATTACTGCGTCGCACGCCTCTACACATTACATCGTTCTACGTTACTCGAATTCCAGTCATCATGGGCATCCGCATCTGCTCCTGCGCCATTCAGTACTCGGAGATCGCCTCCGCGTCACGCGTGAGTAACCAGCCGTGTATGGCGTATCCATGGAGAGGAGACGCATCGCGCCACCGCTGCCACGGAGAAATCGGCTTTCGCGCCCGCGGCTTTCGGCACTCGGTCAGTAGAAACATAACGACAACGGCGCAAAGAAAGCGTGTTGTGTCGTCGGTAACGCCGAACAATTAATTCAAGCTGTCCATAGTGAGTTGATGTCGACCATGCAGCATTCCGGAAATAGATCAGCCTCGAGGGAAACGTGACGCAAGATAGCCGAGTAACGTTCGCTCTCATGGACTTTGTGGACGGGGTCTCATTATAGACACACGAGCGGACAGACGACTCGAAGCTGCAACTCAACCACTGTTGGGCAAAACTCGGTCACCAGTGCTCCCGCTATAAGCGGACAGGTGCATTACCACAGTGGGAACGGGCGCCTCCCCGGCATCGGACATCTGCCTGACGAAGTGGAGGCTCATGTGAGTGACGCCGTCTCGCCGAGCGTCCGACACGGAGGCGCGGCGCCGCTGCACGGGCTTGCCACCGTTAGACGCCCGGGGCGGCGGAGCTGATGGGAGTCGTTTGAGGACGACCGCTGCTGGCCTGCTCGTGGGAAACAGCCGCGGATGTGCTAGAGCGAGGAAGGAGCCACTTGTGGCCGCCGTTGTCACACCGGCACGACCACGACGGGCGGTGGCGGCGGTAAAATAGCGCCTGGGTCAAACAGGAAATGGTGTGGGCACGAGGGCTTGCGGTAAGGGACCGAGGAACAAAGACCGTACCAGAGGTAGTTGTTTAGCTGCGATACTTGTCAAGAGCACCCATCAGAAGTTCTTTACTTATTAGTACACAAACACATTAGCCCATAATAAATCATGAGCTCCCATGATGCCTATCACATAAGCTTCTCCTTTCAGTAGGTTCAGACAAAAACGCGCGTGAAACAAACAGCTCATATCGTTTCGTGCGACTCCAATAGCGTCAGACCTCTTTGTGTCAGGCCACACCGATGATATTCGAGTCAGTTCACCCTAAAAAGCACTCTGTGTGTAAACAATCGTGTGCTATCGCCGGATCTGGCTAGGGTGGCATCGTTCCACTACTTCGCGGCAGTCTCTACTGTGCCGGTGTTGGGTGTTTCTTTTTATGGCAGCATTCGCTCTGGTTTTTACTCGTTTTATTGAGATTGGAATAGAGCGGTCGCATATTGCTGCTTGGCGCAAGAGTTTGATAGCGCACTAGGATGCATCAATGTTTTTACCTAGTACATACATTTGTTCGACATGTGCTCCATAAACTCAGTTTGGTTTCCATACGCTTCCTACACGATAAATGATGAAGCACAATCTAAACACGCCAAATGAGGTCCTGCAATTATCACCAAGCAGGCGCTAGCAGTAATCAGTCCAACAGCTGGTGCATGAATAACGTTTTAACAGTAATGTGTCCCTTGATGGCTTCGTGAAGGAATTTGCAGGTAACAGAAAGTCGATTGTCGAACAATGAACGATGGAGCGGACCCTGTGTCAAGGCCGTGGACAAAGGAACCGTTCGCCTCTCCTTGACCAACAATAACTACAATGATGGCTACTTGAATGTAAGGCAAATGAACGTATAACCCACCCATGTAGTAAAAAACTCATACGGGACTTAAACGTGACGCATTGATTATTAGTAGGTACCTTCACAAAATATCTACGGCGTGCAACAGATATGTTCACGCTCTGCAAGACCCGCAACCCCGATTTCGCAAACTCACGGGCTCGAATGAGACAAGCGCTGCCAAATAAGGCCCCTGGCGCCTGCACGCAGAGCTGCATACAATCTGCCGAAGGTGCAGCAAGACTGATGCTCCTCTCCAGCCGTCGGACCACAACAGTGCGCAACTCATGGGCTTTGCATCGTGCAGGGCGTCCATGAGGGACGCGCCCAGGCCATGACTGTTTGAATCCGGCTTCCCGTCGGCTGGCTGCGAGCCCAGCGGTGCAGCGACGGGTCGGGGCCGCTCCCCTCCCCCTCCCCCGCGGTCGGGCCGGGCCTTCAAGGCCGACAGCAGCCCGCTGCGCACAACTGTCAGCCGCACAGCGGCGCTCATGACTCTGGTGTCAGAGTGGCCAGCGCGCAGTTCGCTGGCCGACACGTGTGGACCGACCGGCTGACCGACACGGCAGCGTTGGCACGCCAAACCCCGGCGAGACCGGCAGCGGCGGTGGGCGGTGGTCGCGGCGGGGCGCGGGCGATGGGCGATGGGCGATGGGCGGCGGGCGATGGGCGGTAGGCAGCGGCGGTGGGTGGTGGTCGCGGCGGGGTGCGGGCGATGGGCGGTGGCGGCGGGCGGTAGGCAGCGGCGGTATACGGACTACGGTGGACGGTGGGTGGCGTAGAGTGACAGCGGGCAATAGGATGACTACACTAAGCACAGCTTCAGCTTGAACAAGATGTGCCGCTGCAACAGCTGCATGCCACCCGCAGCCATGAGCCAATGCATTTTTTGAGACCGCCCGTTCTCTGCTTCTGAACACTGAAACGTTAGCCCGAATGGCTACACGTCTGTGTTCGACAGCGTCGTTTGGTGCAAATCGGCGACTGTAAAGGGGAGCGGTGGACCAGTTTCACTTGTTTTTGCGAAATGTCGAGTGCATATCATTTGAAATAAACACCATTATCTGCACGTATACCTACCAAAGATGATGCGAATTACAATGCTTAGACAGCATAGCTCGTTTATTTATAAATAACCACTAAGAAACTTATTATAAATAGCATCGATTAGGTTTGAAAAAAGTATTTAAAAAACGGCTTGGTGTTTGGAAACATTCTACTGCGCATAACGGACCTTGCCTTGCTCGGGATCCATGGACGGGGGGGGGGGGGAGGCACACACGTGAACCCGGTTTTTCACGTGCTACGTAGGAGGGTCAGGTGCACATGGTCACGTGGGCTCTGTCACGTAGATCTGTGTGGAGCACATGACCTCCGTTTGACAGTGGCGGCTGATGGCTTGTCGGCTGGAGGTAGCGATGTTTTTTTTGTAAACTTTAACGCAAAAAGGCGATCATTTTTGAAGTCAAGGAATTCAGCAAATTATTTAGTAATAAGCTATGGCGAAAGTTGTATTCTAGTCACGAAGCAATATAGGAAAAAATATCGTTTTACGACGCCGGCATTGTTCGGTAAACCGTCACGGCGTTTCCTTGACCTCCCTCATGGCACTCCCTGACGCCGCCACTGCGATCGGAACGTGCGATAGTACCCGCTGCTCTACCGCTCAGCTGACTGGCAGCGAGTAAACACGAGTGACCTTGGACAGCAGAACTACTGCGCCTCGCGGTGGACCAATCAGCGGTCGTAGCGCGCCGATCCCGGACGCTACGGTTTTCATAAATAACGCCACCCGAGCGTGCGAAGGTTGTCCTTGCGCCAACTGGCCGGTCGGGGGTCTTTACGGCCGGTCTGCCTGAAGGTACCGTTGTGTTGTCCAACCGTGAGCATGGGTGAGACAGGAAAGACGGCCAGTCCAGGATAAGAGTAAGACCAGTTCTGCGGAACAATAAACAAGACGACCAAAATATAATGTCTAATGAACAATACGCACGAACGCCCTTGTGAAGTTCAAGTTTAGCAACGGTTAATTACCAATCACTTTTATTACGCAAGAAAAAACTACCGTTTGACAGCGGAATCGCTAAGAACTTGAAAAAAAAAATACCGCGATGGGAACTCATTCCCGCAACACTGCTGGCTGTCTCCGGAGCGGCATTTCCAAGTATCACGGTAAACTGCCAACCTCTCATATATTGGCGCGGCTGTCACGGAACCTGCGTCAACCGTCCTGACAGATAAAACGAGCCGGTCTCTGACCCGCACTGCCCCCCCCCCCCAATTTACGACTGTTCAGTGTTCAGCGGCCTGACAGCTGCATCCAGGCGCGAGATCGCATGGGTCGGGCGCGGTCCGTATTCAGCGAAGATCCGTATCTGTAATTTGCAGCTCAAGGACACAGCGAGGCTGCGTGAGGCCGACACGCAGATCCAATATGGCCGCCCCCTCAAGGACACCAGCCGCAGCAGAAGCAGTCGCCAGTCGGCCATGTTCTGCTCAATCGAGCCGAATAAGAATAAGCGTATGTAGCACGTTCAAAGAGCGGATTTGCAATTTTTTTACCGTTCTCGGCGGCTGACAGCGCAATGGGCGTGAGGAAAGGTTACGCTGAAATTTACACCAAAGATGAGATTGTTTCACCAGTACCGTAAACTACTACGAACATCACTAAATGCTGTCCTAAGTCAACACGCACATAATGAGCTCTTATATTTTCTTCTTCAGCCAGTGAAAGTGTGGGCTGGGGACTGGGAAAGGACGCGTTTGCGCGCTGCTACGTCTGCCTGGAGACAGACTGCGCCGCGCGGCAGCGGTGCACGGCGGCACAGCCTACCCACCTGTAAACTCCTTCAGCCGCTTACTCCCCCGCCTCGCCCCGTCCCCTCAGCGGTCGCCCGGCACAACGAAACGGAACACCACCCTCAGCTGGGCCACAGCTGTGCGCCAGCTGTCTCTGAGACCCCATAACCTCTCCCGGTCATTCATCAGCAACAAATATCTGCGTAAAACAGGGCGGCAGCGGAGGTCGAGTCTTCCCTCCCGCGCGGGGTCACCACACCCGATGCGGTTCACCTGCGACCATAATGACGCGCCAAACAAGAGAGCACTGTGTCTGTTTGGTGGCAGCGGGGCGGGCCGTGACACATTGGGTCCAATGTGACCGGTGGCGGGGGTGGGACGCCCTCTATGTGCCGGTTCGACTGTGGGCGTGACGCCTGTTCAGAGCGGCGGCGAACGGCGAACGCTGACAGTGCGCGCTGCTGGCAGTGCTGACAGTGAACAGCGCTGATACTGCTGACAGTGCTGACAGTGCGCAGCGCTGGCAGTGCGTACCGCGGATACTGCTGACATTGTGCGTTGTGCCGGGGCAGCACGGCCGGCCGTTTTTCGTTTTATGGACGGTGGTAAAAGCCGAGGAGCGGGTTATGGAAAATTGGATTCTACCGAACGAATGCAGTATCAGTAAATTCCACAGCCGGCAAAGTTTCATTCTTGGAAATGGCGTACTACTCAAATATCTCTCATAACATATTATGACAAAAAAGGAAATATAACGACGCACAAATGTGAAATAGCGCAGTTCCATTATAAACCTGTAATAAATTAGCGATTTTTTTTTGCTTTTGTTCAAGTTAATTGACCTTATCGCAAGGGGCTTACTTCTGTACCACTGCAAATTTTTAGCGGTCAATAAAGCATCCACATTAGCAAAGGCCTTCGCTTGATTTTGTCATTTACCTAGGCCGTGGCCATTTGCATCGAGCCGTAATAAGGTTCAGTGATCGCGTGCAATATCAACCGCGCATTTACTGGGTTTTACTGAGAACATGCATGCGGAATGCAGGCAATTTTCTAAATACAGCAGATGCATTGAACACGGTCCATTTTCAGGCTGGTAAAGTTCATCAGCCTCCACGGCTACAGCGAGCCTCCAAACCGCTCTTCACAACATTTCTGGAAAACTTTGAACAGGTGTGCTGTCGGTAAGTGTCGGGCAGGGCGAATCCCGAGCTGGGTTTGCTAGTTCATTCCACCCGGGATGATTCATTCTCTGCGCATCCGGTATGAAACCACTCAGCTCGCTCGCCACCCGCCTCACCGGTCGCCTGTCAGTTTTTGCACCATTCACGTGCCGCGTCGAACACTGTGCATGTGCGACTGTTGTTTACACCGTGTTTGGATCTCTGACTACCGGCCGACTGCTGTCAGCGGCACACTAAAACCCTACCATCCGGCACAGCCATACGCAGCCACAAAAACGTACCCGCCACCACCGAGCAGCGACAACAACACGGCAATCAACGGCGCCGCAATCGCCGTCATTAGTGACGTCACTGGGCGAGCGGTGATGACGTCAGTGGGGTGGGCGGGGCAGTCGGTAATGACACAGACAACGAACTCGCACCGTTCCGTTCCGTTTTGTTCCGCCGTTTCGTTTTGGCTCAGCCGTGACTTTTTCCATCCGCGACGCATTTGTCCTGTCACAGTTGTTATTGAACACGATCTGACAATACAGTAATGCGACGCAGTACATCCGGAACATACATTTTTGCCGCTCTCACGCAGCCAGTGATTTCAATCCTTGTGTGGGTGTCAGCGGCCGCGCCGGTACCGCAGGGGGCATGTCTAGCTGTTGCAGTTCAACGTCTGTGAGCGCCAAGTCCGCCCACAGGGAATGAGGTGCACGCTCAATATCAAGGTCACGGGGAGGGGGGGGGGGTCCGACCCGGCCGCCCATCTGGCTCCGTGCCTTGCCCCCGGGCCAAAATAGCTACCCTCGGAACAGCGGCCGGCTGAGCATTGCAGCGGCAATATGGTACCAAATGACGTCATGAGTTCGGCATGGTCACCCGGTGGTTATTGTGGGTTGGGTTTTGAAGTATGATGGGGAGATTGTTGTAGTGTGATGATATTGTATATAACTGCATTGAGTTAAAGATAATAAATGGACGTGAAAATTCAAAACATGAACATCGACTTGTAATAACTTTATATCAAACATTGTTATTTTATATCGAACAGTGACTGCCTTTAATTTATATCATTCTTGATATAGGCAAGCCAAGAACAATGCTGTCTACTGGAACAGCTATAAGGTGCACACTGCACTGCGCATGTACTGTTATGTTATTGTGATACAGTGTAGTTACATTCGCATGTCATCACTGTTGAAATTAACCTTCGACAGGTAGTTAAGCGAAGGGCACTGTTCCAGTGAACAATGAACTTTCCCTGACCCCATGTGCAATGTGCATTATTATTCATCGCGACCCCAGGTAGCAACAGAGTGCACCTGGTACACTTCTGCGTGCGTCATTCTGCCTGCAAAGACCTGTAATTGAGCACGCAACAAAACACTATACCGTGTTATCAAAGCCACGCATCCAGCCCTAAACCACATCCACTCCCTCTCCTCTCGGATAACTGGGTACTCACTGTCGTAGGAGAACTTTGGGCTCTTGGGGCTGGCGGAGAGTGACATCAGAACCATGGCGGCAGTGCACTCGGTCATCTCGCCCTTCTTGCGACCTTGACCGTGACCTTGACCTGACTCGGCCCCGTCCGGCGACGAGCGGCGTTTGCGCGAACTGAAACAAAGAGAGAAATCGGTTAAGAGGAGGGAAATAAAAATAGGCAGGCGAAGGGGAGAAAAAAAATGGTTTAGTCTTCCGCAGTTGTCTAAACTGTTTGATGACCGTCATCTGTAAAAGGGTGACATGCGATCAAGTGTCTGCTTAGTATTGCACTGTGCTATGAGGTCATTGTTATTAGAAATCAATGCGCTCAATGAATGCCATTACAGGTCAGTGCTGACCACACAAACAACCTCCTTCTGTGCGGACGCTGAGATCAGCACTACCTATTGTCAGCGGTCCTATCGTCAGCATGCGCTGGGTCACACTGCCTGAGGAGCTCCGGGCTCTGACGTTCCGCGCGGACTCAGCAGTCTTATGCGGCGGCAATGGGAGCAGTATCAGCCCTTTTCTCAATGAAGGAACTCTGGTTTTAGTATGGACGCGTGCCCTGGTGAGACTGATTCCAAAGACAAATTCACAATTAAGAACGGAGTAACCAGTTTGGTTAACACAAAACCTGCATCAGTTGTCATGCGTGGGGAAGGAGAAAGGGTAGGGTAAACTCGAATTCTTATTTTGTAGACAGCATGCGTTATCGGCTCTTCATATTTCAGTGTAACCGCTCAGTTTTTCTTTGTAGATCAAACACTGACATTCTTATCAGCTGTTGATGCTTATAGATAAGTCCCTTATAGCCGGGGCTTCTGTCAATATAGCCCGAGCATATTGAGCACCGAGGTTCGATTCACCTCTGTAATAATCAGGACGCGTGTCGTTCACCGAAGTCGACAGCTGCCACGGGGAAATTTGTCGGTGTGCCGCATCAGACATCCACGAAGTCAGTAAACACAATGTCACTGTTAGATTATTGACGCTTGGGATTAAAACAAGGGACATCCTTGGTGAATGTCGTCGAGAACACGCTCGACAATCATGCGAGGCGTTCAACCGGTGGTCCTGTTTTCCATGCGTTTGTGATCAGTCTAATCCGTTTCAATCCCATCGGGACGGGGTTGTTTTGATGTGGTAGCTCAGTTCAGTCAGCCGTCACTTCCAATGAGCGCAGAGCGCGACGCATGTTTCACTCCAGTCACGCTATCGTCCGATTGGGCAACATCAGAGGAACATCAGACGGGAGCAGTGAACGCTCCTCCCCCCCCCCCCCCAGCGACCGGGCGTGTCCCGGGTCAAGGTCACGCGCGCAGGGTCACGTCACCTGCCGACGCGCGGCCCACGCAGAGGACACCCACTCTGTGCGGTTGCCAAGGTCATCGTCTGCAAGCAGCTGACAGGTGCCGGGCGACAGCGCGGTGCACCCGGACAACACAGGGCGATATTCCCGGACAACACAGGACGATGTGCCAGTATGCTACACCTGAACAGCTCGGGTTTCGCATGTCTTTTTTGAAAAAAAACTTCTTTTCAACCTCCTTTGTCAAAGCGCGAACCCACGGCTGCAAAATGACACGAACACACAACCCGTCAAAGCCACCCTGTGCTCGACGCACAACGCGTAACCCCCGAGGACACCCAGCCCGGCCAGGGGTGTCAGTGTAGGGGGTCACTGACACCCCCCCCCCTGGGCTGACACGCAGGTCGCACGCCGGCCTGACAGGCGGATGCGTGCAGAACCGGTTTCGTTCCGGCTCGCCCATGGTCTGTCTGTCAGACTGCGGGCTGGCCGGTGAGGTGGGGTGGGTGATTTGCACGTTCCTATGTTGAGCAGATGGACGGTACGATTGTACCCGGCGTCGCGTGCACGATGGGTGCTCAGCGCTGACCGAGCCGACCAAGGACAGCACGCTCATTGGTCATCGCAGTTAGTTCCGGGACCCGATTTGGTGTTCGATTTTGCCTGCAAAGTGGGGAAGTTCGTATAGCGAATGGAAGGTTCATCCCTAAAGCACTGGTTCACTGTCTGTCTGAGCATTTAATAAAAGGTCCATGCTATTGAAAAATAGATGAAAAGCATATTGAGAGCAGAAATTTAGCTTCCTTATATCTCAAGGCCTTTCATTATTGCACGCCTTCGAACACCTGGCTCCAAAAGGCGCTCGAATTATGAGCCCCAAACCTCGAACACCTTGGCTGCACGGAGCGCCAGTTTGCGAGACGCCTTCCAGAAAATGATCGCCAGCCTTCCAGACCAAGTGACAATGAGTCACCATCTATCTCCCTAACAACCTCGATCGTAACCTTCTCGACTCTGTGATAACTATCGCCGGAACGACGCAATACGTTTAGGGATAAACCACTTTATGTTGCTGAAAACCCAGGCCAGCGCCGATGCGTTTCATTCCGGTGAGGAGGTTGCCTCAATACGCTACTTAGCCTCGCTCTTATCCCTTCCGACTCAGAATCCAATGCGAGGTCGCGGGTGCGTGAAAGGTAGGCGTTGCGTTGGAGTGCGCAGAGCGGGTGCGTGTGCGGATCTTTACGCCAGTTTTCCGGCTGGATGCGGGTGAGGGCACGGTGCCAGCGCCGCAGGTCGTTACCGAACACTCCACAAAAACTGTCCCCAAAAGAGGGACGTTTACGACGAGTCTTAAACGTCTTTTTGTGGCGCACTAGAGCGACAATATTGCCGGCACTTTCAGCCCGCGAGGACGACAGAGAGGGCGGCGGAGTCTTGGGCTGAGGCAGGCGGCGTCAACAGCTGTCAACAACAGCCGAACGCTGCCGTCAAAATGAATGGACAGCCAGCAGTGCACTGAATCGCTCTATGAAACGAACCATCATCGCACCCTGACTGACGTATACCAAAGTCTCATCGATTTATGATGCCTAGCTGCCGCTAAAATTAAACGTTCGTGAGGAAAAACACATAAGCCTGAGAAATGGCTATTTGATCCTGCTATTAGTAATATGCATGGCACATGGAATCCCAATGTAAATGTTTATGAGCGTGGCTTGAAAAAAATCA
Source organism: Amphibalanus amphitrite (assembly GCF_019059575.1). Lineage (NCBI taxonomy): Eukaryota > Metazoa > Arthropoda > Thecostraca > Balanomorpha > Balanidae > Amphibalanus > Amphibalanus amphitrite. The sequence continues at coordinate 224,237 of NW_024881745.1, forward strand.
CATTGACAAGACGAAGATCAATCATTCTCAGATAAGAAAGACATCAGAAATGGCATGCCAATATTTGCACGCCATATAATCCGTTGCAATGTACCGAAACAATATGCCACGGGTACGCAACCTTCTGATGTTTCACCGGCCCATCATACCAAACCGCAACCCACAACAATAAGACCTTGGGAGAGCACCTACACAACGTCTGATTGATAGTGCCCGTCCCGTGCACGACCCATGCTAAGTAACCGTAAGGTCGTCTCATACGCCACGCCCGCCCGGCATTTAAAGGCCGCTTTACACCACGCCCCGCCCGTCCCCGCCCGCCCGTCCGGGCGGGATCTATCCGCTCAAGGACTCCTGCACCGAGCGGCCTTGCATTCCGCCGCCGCTTCCGACCGTGACGTCATCTATGTGTATGACGTCACCCAGAGGCGGATCCAGCTCAGAGGTTTGGGGGGGGGGGGCAAACCATAAAAATTTATCGATTCTTTCCATGCATCGTCCATAGGCGTAATGTTAAAATCATGCCGTTTGGGGGGGGGGGGCAAATGCCCATTTTGCCCCCCCCCCTGGATCCGCCACTGACGTCACCAGCCAGCTGTCCATGAGCTGCGCCAGCTGCGCGGTGAAAGGCTGGCGCAGCTCGGCGAGGCGCCGGCGCGGCGCAAGGGCGGATACAGAGACCGGTGCAGCGGGGGACGACAGCGTCTTACCCAAACACAGCTGTGAAAACTGCAACTCCATGTCTGATACATATCATCATTAAACTAGAAGTCAAACAAACGATTTGGCAGAATAAATCAAGTCTGGACACTCTCAGACTGAAGCTTGTTGAATATTTCAACTTGTGGTGAAACCAGTGTGACGACGACGCCCGTCAAAGCGTGTCACAGCGGCAGCGGCAGGCCGACTAACTAATACCGTCCACCGCCGCCGTCACTGCGTCGGACCTTCCTTACACGCGGTGGTGCAACAGCCGCCCTGGGGCCGGCGCGGCGTTACCCAAGCCCCGGCAATCGTGAGGCGCTGCGGGACCCTGGGGCAGCCGCCGCGGCCCCGCCCTCACCAGCTAATGGGGGCCTCGGGAGTGTCAGGGCCAGCCAGCGCCGAGCTAACGGTCCATAGTCAGGAAGACTGTCGGAGTTGGACGACACGACTTCAGAATTAGAATGGAGTGACTTAGGCCAGAGCTTAGTGGTGAGAGAGGAGTGAAATGATATACAAGTCTCATAAACTGAATAACTCAAGCATTGATAAAGGAGGAGTTACATGCGGACTCGTAATTATCGTATCATTGAGCCGTAAGTCGGTCAAAAAAGAAACTTAAATAGTTTGAACGATTTTTTTTTTTGCAAAATCCCGGCGCCGCTGTATTCGCTCTTCTGCCGTCCACTGCCGCTGCCTTCAGGGATGTCCGACTGTTGCGCAAACTAAACTCCCAGCGCTGTGACACCCGAAACCAGCTCCACGGCTGCGGTCGCGGTGGGGAAAGCGTCCAGCAAGGGAGGGGAGAGGGGATCAGCAGCACGTGCCGACCCCCCCCCCCCCCCCGACCACTGCTCCCGTCCTGCCGGCACTGTCGGCTGTCAGGTGGAGGTGTGTTCACCGTCCGCGCGTGGGCAGCTCAGGGCAGCTCGTGCAAGGTGCACCAGTTTACACACGCGCAGGTCCAGCTGCCAAATCAAAGCCGACGTCGGGCTGCCAATCGGCGGCCATCGGCGGGTGGTGGGTGGTGGCCAGGCGATGGGCGGTGGGCTGCGGGCGGCGGGCGGCGGCGACCTCGAGTCCATGTCGGCTTATCGCAGTCGGCGGCGGCGCGCCTTGCAGAGTTGTTGCAATGTTGCACGGCGTCAGAGTGATGCAGCGGCGGGCGCGTGCGGCGTTAGTGGCGCGTCTAGACGCCACCCTCCGGCGCCTGCTGCGATCCACTTTCGCTGCGCCATGAAACGCCGAACTGCGCCACCAATCGGCTCTGAATCGCGTAGCTAAGACTGCCTGCGCCTCCATCAATCCTGCCGCAGCGGGTAGAGTACTGCACTTACTACATTCAGTTCAGAAGCGGTTTCTCTACGCAGTCAGTTGCAAAGCTCCGCCATGGCACTGCCAGTGCAGCCGTTATGGACTGCAGTGTGCGCGCAGTACAGTTCCGGGCTGGGGCTCTCTGAGGCATGGTAAAAGCAGTCGGATCAAGATGACGGATTATGGCGCAGCTGCTCGGATTATAATGCGCTAGGCCTTGACGTAAGACCATGTCCTCAAAGGCTATGATATTGATAACCAGCTCACTAATTACGCTGCAAACTACACCTAGGCGAGAGGTGGCATTGTTCCAATTGTTGGACAAACCTAAAAATAAGGCAAAAACATCATGAAATTCAGCAAGCGAAATACCTACAGAGTAAAGCATAACTAGAGCATCCGGCTACGTGAGCACGGTATTTCTAAGCTGATGAGCTTAACGCGGAAGTGCAGCGCACACCGGGCCCAGAAAGCCACAAACCAGATCTGCAGGAGCCGTTTCACTTCTCGGACATTCCTCCTCACCCCCTGGGCGTTTGTTTTCTTCTCTAGCGGAGACTCAAGCGTCGCACCATTCGCCCGGTATCTAGATGCGTAGGTGATAGCGCACGAGCCGCTTTCGAGCCGGTATTGAAATTTAAAGCGCCGCCGCTCGCGGCAGGCAGCTTAGCGGCCTGTCCCTGTCCGTCTGTCCAAGGCAAACAGGTTTGACCGTCGTCCCTGCGAGGTCATAGCCAAAGGAGCGGCCGGAGCGCGGGAGGGGTGGTCAGGGGCCGACAGGGGACTAAGAAAGCTAGAGGGGTAGGGACGGCAGGGAAGATTTAGAAACTTGCGGCTACTCATCAGGCGTTTAAGTTTTCTGCATGAAAAAAAAAAACGAACAACCGGGCGTGGCCAGCAAATGTCGTAATTCTGGGCTTATTCTGCAAAAGTTTTGCAGCGTCGTGACGAAAGGCTCAAACGCCTTTTACCATTGACGAGGTCATTTTGCAATGAGGAATTGCCAGTTGCTACGTTTATAAGTATCCTTCACCACAATACGCGAATTTTGAAAAGCCTTCCATGTAGTTATGTGATGGTATTGCTGTCTCAAGCATCTGTCAGTCACGGATGACGGAAGGTCGATAACGTTAAGTCTATAATTGAGTAAAAGTATAATATCTGGCTCGCCTCCTATTTACTTTCCTTTCAGCTATATCTGCCGTGCCGTGTTCCGCTGGAATACGAATCAACAGCTAGCATCATTTTATCTTATTCATAATACCGTAAAAGGTCATGGCCTTGCCATTCAACTTTAGGCCATGGAGCACTAGCCAAAGACTGCAAAAAGGAGCAGCCAGCTAGAGAGATTTGCAGGAACCTAGTCTAAAAATACCCGGCGGCTGCGCAGATAGGATGCTGATGGCCTTCCCAGCTCTCTTTTCCAGCCGATACCACGATATCCAAGCCATCGGCGACGCAGACCGGCCGGTTAACCAATCAATCACGTGATCTGGCACGTGACCCGGTGTTTCCTGGAACTCCCCGCAGTTAGCCCTGGCGACCTGCGCCGGCGCCGGAGCTGTGCGTCTCTGCAGCCGCCGCGTGACAATTTTTCACGGCACCGGCCGGCCGGCACCACGTCCTTGGCCGCTCGAGTGACCCAGTTGCACGGCCCGGCCGGCGAGCGGCGGCGGACGGGGGCGGCGGCGGGGGCGGGCTGCAGCTTATGTGAAGGCCGCGCGCTGCCCACTGCCGGTGACTGCGCTAAGCACCGGTACATGGCCTTGCAATGAACCTTCTAATAAGGTGTTAGGTAATTTCCAATAAGTGCCGAAAACCACCCCCACCTTCGCTAGATCGTGCGAATGTCGTTGTCCCCAGCGCTATTGTCACCGATTCGCCCGGAGAACAAGAGCCGAGACGTCATCCATGCTATGCGGTGCAGTATGCGCGCAGGCGTATACCACTAACGCCATCTAGGAGCTAAAATATCGTTACCGAGCACCATTGAACCGCCGCGCGATGTCGATAGGCATTTGTTTCGATGCGAGATAGTCCCTTTAAACTCTCGTCACTGGCAAATGGGAAGATAAACGACAAAAAAATATTCCTTCTGACGTCAATTCCAGCGCTGTCACATTACGTCGCGTTTTTAGACTCACTGACCGTCATCGGCTAGTTCATCTTTCAGGCCGTCAGTTTTTGCCAACCACCGCTGACCGACCGTCACCCGATGGCAGCTCAGTTGGCAGCTCAGTTGGCAGCTCAGTTGGCAGCTCAGTTGGCAGCTCAGTTGGCAGCTCTGACGGCTACCTGTCACAAGGTCACATAGCCTGTGACGCACGCACTGACCGCCCATCATATCATCAGTACTGGCTGACATCAGGGACCGTGGACAAATCCTCGGATATTGTTGAATACCCCGCCTGAGCCAGCCGTGAGCTCCCGATGCCCTCTCCTGACCGGCCCGAGGCGGGCCCGTTTTTATTAGAGCTCGGTGGTTGCCGGCACTGGCCAAAGCAAACATGTCGGCGCACGGGGCCCGGTCACGGCGGGTCAATTAGAGAGTGGCGCCGGAGCCAGAAACGCATTAGACGCACGCAAACACACAAACACGCACACACGCTCAAGCTCGGTCGGCTAGAATTGCAGATAGAGGTTGGCAAGTGATTTCGTGTTTTTATGATGAATTTGTTTGTAAAAGTGCTCAAGCGTTGTTGTAAAGTGGATGCATAATATTGGATTTACTTTGAATGATCTAATTGTTCCCGCCTGCGCTCCTCGCGTCGTCTCAAACGCATCGCTGCCTGTTCGTGATGCCAATTTATATTCTCTTGTAATGCGATGTGGCAATGCAATGTTATGCAATGCAATGATTTCTGGAAAAGACAATCGTTACGACAATCGTTACGAAAAGATATAAATGAAATGTCCGACAAATCAAACAGACCGAGAGTAAATCAAACAAGAGTCGGTCAATGCAGTGATACAGCATGAATACACATGAATAATTTTAGTAAATAAAAACAAGTCCTTACCGACTGTATCGCAATCACAGCGCAGACAGGTGGTGATACCGCCAAACAATGAATCGGCCAAAAACGAACATATTTACGGTACTTGTTTTGTCAACATTTTAAGTGAAATGAGGCCAGAAATTACAATATACAATGCAAACTTGATGAAAACAACTTTTGCTCATTTTTAGCAGAACAACAAAAACAACTTTCTGTTAAATGACATAATAAATGCAAAATGCACATGCTTGTCAATGATGGCGCTTGCAGCCCGGAGTCGTGCGCATCTTCGGCGCCTCGGCGCCGCTACACCCTCCCCGTTCGGTCTTCAAGGCCGAACATGCAAAACGAGAACACAAGGGGAACATGTCGAGGCAGTGCGCACGTTTGCATTTCCCCAAATCAACAAGTACCTAATTGCGCAACGCTAAGATTGCCTCAATCGAACTGGCACAGAGACCATCTGGCACAGCGTCCTCGCTCAGCTGGCGCCTAGCACAATGACACCAGCTTCGTGACTGGGCGCCACATCTCCCTTCCTTTCGTTTTCACCTTAACACTTCTCACCAGTCCGTCCTGGCTAGCACGCCTTTCTACCACGCGACCCAGTGGCCACTGGATTCTTGGAAGGCCACTGTCGGCGATCACTACAACATCTCCAACCTCCAGTGATTTCTCTGGCTTGAGCCACTTCTGTCGGCTTTGTAGTAGTGGAATGTACTCCTTGGTCCATCTGGACCAGAATATGTCTGCCAGGTACTGTACCTGACGCCACCTTCTCCGAGCATACAGATCGTCAGGTCCAAACAATCCAGCTGGAGGTGAAGCGACACCGTTGAGCAGCAACAAATCGTTAGGGCTGAGTGGCAGTGGATCTCGGTGGTCGAGAGAAACGAAGGTCAGAGGTCTACTGTTCAGTATTGCCTCTACCTCGCAAAGCAAAGTCCGCAGCGTCTCATCTGTCAAAGTCTGTTGCGTTAACAAACTGTTCAAAGTCTTGCGGATGGAGCGAACCATGCGCTCCCAAACACCCCCATGGTGGGACGCGCTCGGTGTGTTCAGGACCCATTCAATGTTTCTCCTGAGCATGGCGTCGTGGCACACTGATTCGTTTTTCAGCAGGCGATCTACTTCTGATGCCAGCTCCCTCTCACTGCCCGTGAAGTTTGTCCCTCTGTCTGTGCGAATCATTTTGACGTGACCTCTCCTTGACAGAAACCTCCTGAGCGCACACAAGAATGAATCTGTGGACAAAGAGTCTGCTACTTCTATGTGCACGGCTCTGATCACCAGGCAAGTGAAAATGACGCCATATCTCTTCTCCTGTCCACGACCACGCTTCACGAAAAAAGGCCCAAAGAAGTCAATGCCAGTGTTCGTGAAGGGAGGTTCTGGTGTAACCCGATCGGGAGGCAGATCAGCCATCTTCTGTACTAGGAGTGGCCCTCGACGGCGCCGACATCTCAGACAACGACTCAGGACACGACGCACCGCTGAGCTACTGTTCAAGACCCAGAAACAAGTACGGAGCTCCGCCAACACGTGCTCTCGTCCAGCATGCCCAACTTTCTCGTGTATATGCTGAATGATCAGGTCAACCACGTGGTGGCGCTTTGGTAGTACAAGAGGGTGCCTTGCGTCCTCGGAGAGATATGGCGTTGGTGAGTCGTCCCCCCACTCTGATGAGATCATCGTTAATGAACGGATCCAAACGAGCCAAGCGACTGCTCGCTGGCATTTTCTCTCTCCCCGCTGCCTGCAGAGCCTTGTACTCTGTTGAGAAAGCCGTTCTTTGGACGTGTCTCACAACTGCTTCTTCTGCGTCTCTTAAGTCGGCTACGGAGAGTCGCAGTTTCTCAGTCTTGCCTTCAGCAGCGACCCCGGGATGATTATCAGCGGATGATGCCTTAGTTGTTGCCCTCTCTTTCAGTTTCTGCTTGACTCGGAGGATCCATGCGACGGCTCGACGCAGACGATACCAAGAAGAGAAGTGCTGGAACAGCGTGATCAGTGGATCGCGATCATCCGATACCAACACAGCCCTCACCGTCTTCTTCACCTCTGGATCCTCTTCTGGTCCACCATCAAGTCCCTGGGGAAACGCTGGCCAACTGGTCTTTTCTTTCCATAGAAAGCTCGGTCCATCGAACCACCGACTGTTGGACACGAAAGATGGTCCATTTTGACCTCTTGAAGCGTCGTCTGCCGGATTTCTGGCCGACTCGACGTATCGCCACTGTTCTGGCGAGGATGTGTCTCGGATGACAGCAATCCTGTTGGCCACAAAAGTGTGGAAGCGTGTGTGTTCGTTTCGCACGTACCGAAGGACTGTTGTGCTATCAGTCCAAAACACTGATCTGTCGATAGGGATCTGCAGAGCACGTCGTAGCATGACGTCCACTCGAGCCGCCAGCACAGCTGCAGTCAGTTCAAGACGAGGTATCGTCATCCCCTTCAGTGAAGCCACCCTGGACTTGCCGAAAATGAACGAGCAATGAATTCTGCCTTCGTCGCTCGTCAAGCGTAAGTAAGTGACAACACCATAGCCAATGCTACTCGCGTCTGAGAAGTGATGCAGTTGACTCGACTTCACGGTTCCGAATCCGTGTGGTTTCAGGCATCTTGGAAGACTGATCTCGGACAAAAGTGGAATGCCCTTCAGCCACTCCGACCACCTGGCAGCCAAGTCGCCTGGAGCTACGTCGTCCCAACGAAGCTGTCGACGTGTCATCTCTTGAAGAACCAGTCTGCCGTGAAGCACGAACGGAGCGCCCATTCCAAGAGGATCATACAGAGACCCGATCACTGCCAGCATTCCTCTGCGGGTGCATGGTTTCTCTGGAAGTGGTAGCGCTGCAAAGCTGAGTACATCAGGCTCAACCTGCCATCGCACTCCTAGAGCTTTCTCTGAGGGAAGGTCTGCATCAAGCACTAAGTCACGAACCTGTTTCCCTCTCTCGTCGGTTGGGACGGAGTCCAAAACCTTCCTGCTGTTTGACACAAACTTAGTGAGACGGAACCCACCTTCCCGACACAGCTCTCGAAGTTCTCGTGCGATTTCGACGGCCTTCTCCACAGAACCAACCGATTTCAGACAGTCGTCTACATAGAAGTTTTCTTCTACTGATCGTCTCGCTTCGGCTGTGTATCTGTCACCATAGTCCTCAGCAGTTCGTCTCAGAGCGTAATTGGCGATACTGGGCGATGACTTAGCACCGAAGGGATGGACTGTCATGCGATACATGTCTGGCGGCCTAGCCGTGTCACCGTCCGGCCACCAAAAGAATCGTAGCATGTCTCTGTCGCCTTGAGGGACACGCACCTGATAGAACATGGACTCAATGTCGCCAATGAAAGCGACTTGGTCCTGTCTGAACCGCACCAAAACGTCCACTAGAGGTGTCGTTAGGTCGGGTCCTTGTAGGAGCGAGTCATTCAGTGATTCTCCCCGGAACGAGCTGGAGCAGTCGAAAACAACTCGCATTTTGTCCGATTTCTGCCCGTGCACTCCATGATGTGGAATGTATGAGACCTTGCCATCACATCGTCTCAAATCTTGGTCCGGGACCTTTTCGGCGTATCCCTTAACGAACATGTCTGTCATGAACTCCGAGTACTTATCTTTGAAGGACTCGTTAGTGAATCTTTTCCTCAGACCTTGAAGCCTTCTGAGAGCGACTTCGCTGTTATCGGGCAGTGAAGCTTCAGTTTTGAGCGGCAGTGGTAGCTCGTAATGACCACTTGACCTTCTCAGCCCGGCTTCCACCTTTTCCAGCCAGCGATGGTCTTCAACTGACCACCCTCGCTCTTCCGAAGCCAGGTTCTCATTCAGCTGAAGCTGTTGGAGCTCCACTTTGATGCGGTTCGCGGTGTTCCTCATCTGCGTCCATTTCAGGTAACGAACTGGGCCATTGATCACCCAACCTAGCCTAGTCTTCACCGCGAACGGGCCACCGTCACGACTCTGGATAATATCGATAGGCTCCAAAGCGGCGGGCACGTTTACTCCAATCAATAGTCCAACCTCAGCGTCTATTTCTGGCGGAATCACGTCTTGCAGGTGCGGCCAGTCTGAGAGGTCTTCAACTCTGCATACCTCCTCGCTGCTGGCTGGAATACTGTCCAACGAAAATACAACTGGCAGACGAACGTCATTATTTTCGTCGATGTCACATACTGACAAGCCCTCGACTGCCGCCGTCTGAATGTTCAGGGGGTCCTTGGCCATGGTCGCGACAGATAGTTTGGTTTTCAGAGGTGTAGAAACTCCTAAACTATCTAACAGAGACTGAGAGCAGAATGTCGATGAACTCCCACTGTCCAAGAAAGCGTATGTCTCTACGGACGGCCCATCCCGGTACTTGACCTTTACAGGAACAATCGGCATCTTCATTGCCACTTGTTCTCCAGTTCCTGCGGAAACAACGTTAACCGCTGCTTGTGGTGTTTGTTCAGCAGAGGTCATGGACATCGACGGCTCGCTGGGATGATTGGCTGCCACTTGGTACCTGTGTAGCACAGACGGATGGCCCTTCTCACACACGGCGCAGGTCAGACGGGATTTACACCACTTTGACCGATGACCCGCCTTTAAACATCCAAAGCAGAGTTTTTGATGGCGAACAAACGCCTCTCTTTCTGGTAGTGGCGTCTGAGCAAACACTGGACATACATCCAGATCATGATCCCTCTTGCAGAGAACACATGTCTTTTTCCTTGCTTCCGTGTTCTTGCTAGCAACGTAGTTGCACCTGGCCTTGTTGTTCTCGTGAGGCTTCTCAGCCCTAAGAGGCTTCCCAGTTCTTGGCGCGTCATTCTTGGTGTATACCTGACGACCAAAGGCAGCATTTGAAGCGATTCTAGCCTCCACTTCAATCAGGGTGACCAGGTCGGAGAACAGAGCTGACCTTTTTTCTTTTTCTGCTAGATTGTCAACTTCTCTTCGCCATCTCTCTTGAATCGCATAGGGAAGCTTCTCCAAAACCATTTTCATTGTTTTTGGATGGTTCAGCTCATGGCTGGCTCCCATCAGACTGTCCACCGCGTTCTGACAGGTCCTCATCTCCACCGCGAGCTTGTCGAGTCCGGTGACATCATCAGCCTTCACAAGTGGCCAGTTCACTAGACGGTCGATGAATGACTCGGCCATCCGATCAGGGTTACCATACCTCTTCATCAACAGCCTCTTCGCTTCCTCATAGCCACCAGCCTTCATAAACATGCACCCCCGTACGATGTCTCTTGGTGTACCAGAAGTAAACTGCTCCAGATAGCGAAGCTTCTCTTCCTCATCAACGACCACGCTAGCGACTCGTCCATCAAACGCTCTCAGGAACTGGTGGAATCTGGTAAAATCGCCTGCGAACACGGGAATGTCAGGCTTCGGGAGAATACACGAGGTGAGCAGCTTCTTCATCAAACTCGCCTGAGGATCCTCGTTCCCGGTAAGTCTAGCTTCTGGTGCCGGCGGGAGAGTGACCGGCCTCGAAGCGGACGGGATCCTTTCGTGGCTCTTGTTGCCGGTCGCAGTCCTTGAAACAGTCGAGTTGGGCTCGCTCTCTGAAAGCGCGATCTCAAAGGCTTCGGATTCTTCGATGGCTTCACGCAGCTTCAACTCCTCCCTTTTCATCTTCAGCTCCTGCTCACGAAGCTCCAACTTCTGCTTTTCCTTAAGAAACTTCATTTTCACTTTCAAAGCAGCTCGTCTAGCTGACTCCTGGGCCTTCTTAGAAGCCAGCGATGATCTTGTACTTCCCCGAGACAAGACGGACACACCGGCCTGGGAAGCACTGTCAGCTGGCTGCACATCTTCATCAGGACAGACAGCCGGCTGATTTACCGGGTCCCGAACAACGTCCTGACCAGCAGCGGAGGCCCGCAAACGAGCACCAGCACCAGATGTCTCAATGCAGCAAACCTCAGGAGCTGAAGCGTCAATAGCTATATCTGGTTGGTTGGGTCTCGAGCCTCCGTCGACGAGACTGGCCACGACAGGACTGGTAGCCGAAGCAGCTGACTGACCTACCTGACGTTCATCATTCTGGCCCTCCCCGGTCACAGAGTTACCGATGAGACGAGCAACAAATAGGGTAATATCAATACCTTCATCTCGAAGAGCCTCCTCTAACCTTTTTACAAGTACAGCCTTAGCGCCTTTAATATCACGATCTCTAGCCAAAAGCTGTGCCTTTAACAATGGCACTGTCAGCCGCGACAAGTTCATGGTTCTAACGGTAATCAGTACCAGGAATACGCGTATTTCAAACACCAATACGATTGGCAATGCCGGCACACTACATGACAAAACACAAGTTAATCAAGCACAACAGGGTCACTGACCCCATTCAGCTCTCTGCTCGAGAGCCAACGTACCGGCAAGTCGAGACTAACGTCTTTCACTCCCTGACTCGACGCTGCAGCGGCGGCGATTCCATACCGATATCACACAGCCGCCGGTACGACGATCCACTGGCGCCGAGACGAATGAAGTCGAACGGGTCCCGGGTTCGACAGTCGAAAGTGATTTCGACGTACGATCAGTCGACACTGTCACTTCAGATGACAGTCACTTCAATGCGCGGTGGTCGAAACTGTCGATACAGTGCACGACAGTCCAAACTGTCGACAGAGTCGAAACTGTTCCCGCCTGCGCTCCTCGCGTCGTCTCAAACGCATCGCTGCCTGTTCGTGATGCCAATTTATATTCTCTTGTAATGCGATGTGGCAATGCAATGTTATGCAATGCAATGATTTCTGGAAAAGACAATCGTTACGACAATCGTTACGAAAAGATATAAATGAAATGTCCGACAAATCAAACAGACCGAGAGTAAATCAAACAAGAGTCGGTCAATGCAGTGATACAGCATGAATACACATGAATAATTTTAGTAAATAAAAACAAGTCCTTACCGACTGTATCGCAATCACAGCGCAGACAGGTGGTGATACCGCCAAACAATGAATCGGCCAAAAACGAACATATTTACGGTACTTGTTTTGTCAACATTTTAAGTGAAATGAGGCCAGAAATTACAATATACAATGCAAACTTGATGAAAACAACTTTTGCTCATTTTTAGCAGAACAACAAAAACAACTTTCTGTTAAATGACATAATAAATGCAAAATGCACATGCTTGTCAATGATGGCGCTTGCAGCCCGGAGTCGTGCGCATCTTCGGCGCCTCGGCGCCGCTACACTAATCTTACACATGAAAATCACGCTTGACCAAAAACAAGCTTATGTGTTGATGTACTTAACGAGCACTAATTGGATTACCATTGTGCTTCCAACTACAGTTAATGGCGTTGTTTTCATTCCATGCTGGCTGCAGCATACCAAACTGGTTGTTATGCGTATATGGGGGCTATCCAGAAACAAGAGAACAATGAAGGCTATTGGAGCACACAATGCTCCGCAATGCGCTGCTTTATGACCCAGCCGGCAAAACACTGCCTTTGTGAGGATCAGCAAATGCAGCATTAAAAGCATTATCTTGTGGCATCGGCCATCGCCCAGTTTTAACACCATGGTTAGCCAGGTCAGCTAGCAGGGTGCTGTATAGCACGGTACCCCTGTGATTCAACTCCAGCTGCAGGTTTCCATCACACGACTACCTGAGTCGCTGCACCTCAAGCTCCAGCGACCTTCCGACCACGTCTATGGAACGCCCGCCTTTGTCCTCCGACCCCAGTTCCTCGGCGCCGCCGCCGCTGCGTTTACAGCTGGCCCCGCTGAATGCCCATCGCGCCAGGAGCCCATAAATAACCCGGTGAGCGGAGGTCTTTGGACCCTCCCACAGTCATCGCCGCAGGCACTGGCACTAAGGGGAGGAATGAAGAAAAATCGCCCCTCTCTGTCTCCCACTCGCGGTGCGGAGGGCGGAGGACATCCCTCCCTTTCCATTTTCTACCTCCTTCCCCTACCTTTTACTGTTATCATGTCTTCCTGGGTCTCTCGTTGTTTCTGTCTTACTTTCTATCATTCTTTGTCATCATCAGCAGTGAGCTCCCAACGTATCACCACCGCTGTCCTCCGCCGACGGCCGGCCTTCCGTCGTCGCCTCGGGCGTCGAACGGCCTTGCCCGCCGCGGCCGCCGGCGTCGGACGACCTTGACCGGCGGTGACCGGGCGGCGACGACCGATGTGCGTAGAGTTGGCGTCGAGCTGCGTCGGAGCCGACGGCCAACGGTCGACGGCGCCCCGGTGAGTGAACTCAGCCCATCGATCGGCGCTTCAAGGTCGTCGCAGCTTCGGGAGCGACCCGGGAAAGTCGGCCGACGCACTATCCCCCCCCCCTCAGTCGCCGTCGAGCGCTGGCCCCCTCTATTCTGCGTCGACGGCGACGCAATATTCGGCGCAGTTGAGACGCAGTGGGTCGGGAAATTGCGCGTGGTGGATGATGAAAATGATTCATCGTTCCGGGGATGTTGCTGTATACGTAAATAGCTCTGTTTGCAGTCTCCAAAAATGGTGAAAAAGAGTTAAACAGAAACGAGACAAGCCGGGGTAGTCAAAACATCCTGATTCCTGATCAATAAGTGAATACAGCAAATTAGATCAAATCCAGCCGCGCTTATAAAACTGTGTCGAAGTTGATCCAAAGCATACATATGCATGAAACATTGCCAATAAATGAGATAATCGAATGCAACTGGAGAACTGGAACAATCTAGATACCTACAAACCATCACCTGAGCGAGAATGTATGTAATTGAATATAATAAATCAAAACGGCAGCGGAAAGCACAAAGGCGATCCCCAGCTGACCGGAGCTGGTCTTTTGGACTGATCTTGTCCCGCTGGCACGGCTGACCACTGCTGGACCCCTCCAGGGCCCAACGAGTGCAACGCACTTCGTTAACGGTGCTGGGGCCCGGGGCAGCCGGCGAGGTCCATCACACCTACTGCCTTGCTCGCTGTTTCAGCAGCGAGCAAGACCTTTTGACAAGGGTGTTGACCCCATCATTTACAAAGAAAAAGGCACAGGTGCGGCGAAAGTCGACGCAAAGCATCACACATGGAGACGTGGGATGACCCGCTAATGGATTTAAATAGAATATCAGTGGTCGATTGGTGGTATCATTATAGCGAATCTCTCACGGTGTCGAGGAAATCGGGGCAGTGATGAGGGAGTGAGCCGTTTCGAGTACATCAGGTGCCCCGATCACGACCGCGGGTCAGTAGATTGTCAGTGATTAAAGACGGTGACTATCTGGACCTTCTCGGAACGTAGAGCACATAAGTGTGACGGCCTGCGCTTTGAGGACGGGGATAGACCAAGGGCGCGTGCTAATTTATTGATTATTTTACGGGTGGTTGAGCTGGGAAGGTAACTGTAAATAAATGGCAATTACTGTCGGAACGAATATATCAGTGGGGTAACGGTACACTGAAACAGAGCCCAGCACGGTAATAATTAAAGGTGGGCAGTTATGAACGGTTGCTAATTATTTTGATGTTTTCGTTCGACTTTAGCAAGCTAAATGCTGATCCGTGCAAAAGTTTAAATGATCTACCGATTTCCAATAAAGAACAACTGCAGAGAGCTGCTGATTGTATTCCAATAATTAATAAAGGCAAATGGAACTTGCAAGTGGCGACTTTATTCATTTCTTGCTATCTCCAAGGTTCGAGAGTAACTTACGAAGCAAAATTCAAGCCACTGCAACTGCAATGTGCGTGTCCTCGTTTCTATCAAAGTCGAAATTTGCGCAGCGGTGAACTAGTTTCGGGGCTTTAACGGGGGCATCTGATAGACCCAGCCTTCACGCCTGGTGCTGGTGGGCGGACAGCCTGTCCGCTGCTGAAAACCTGTCAGCTACGGCCTTGGAATACAGGCTGATCTGCATTTGAGTGGGTCCTGAAGACTGACCACCGCTGACAGCTGCTATAAACGGCAGTGGCGGCGGAAGCAGGGGGCAAGGGGGGCAGCTGCACCCTAAAGCTATGGAAAGGGGCGCCTCGAAAATCTGTAGAGAAGACAGGAAGTTAAGAGGTGCGGCAGCCATAAAGCTGAGCAGTGCGACACCGCAACTGATAAAGGCACTTGTGACACGAAGAGGGTGGCAATGACGTGGGAAAAGTATCTTTTGATATGCTGAAGAGTGGAGGGCATATCTGAAACAAAGGCAGATGCTGCCGACCCTGTCGAATATAATCTTGCCAGGCGATAAAGGCTAGGAGGGCGCAGCCACTCGAGAAGCGCGCCATGCGGAAGAGGGGCGCCTGCATGCGAAAGAGGGGCGCCTGTGTGTGGGACGAAAAAGAAACATTTATGGAGACGTCTTTGAAGGCGATAGCCTCCGAACGCCAACACGAACATATGAGAGCTTATAGCGTTGCAGGCTCCATGCGACAAAAAGGGGCGCCTGATGGCCGATATGTGAGAGGAAATTAGTTTGTGTAACATTTATTGGGGGCGGTTTGCCGTTTACAACATATGAATGTTAAGGGAGGTCCGAGATTGGGGCCTGTAAAATTGCACTGTCCGTATGGGCGGTTACACCCCTAGTGCTAGGGCGTATTTTTCGTTTTTTTTTTACTGGGGAGATGATTATGACCAGGAATAGCACTCTGCAAACTTCTATGGGCGCCTGTATAGGGGCGAAACTGATTTTCCAGTGCAGGGACGGCCATCGGCATTGTGGGGCTGCATTCATTCCACTGGGGCGTCTGCCAGTGTTGAAGGGCGGTATTCATTTCAATGGGGCGCCCGTTGGTGTTGATGGGCGACATGTATCACCTGGGGCGCCTATCGGAGATGGGGGCGGCATTAATTTCACTGAGGCGCCTATCGGCGTTGACGGGTGGTATTTATTCATCCGGGGCGCTGATCGGTGGTATAGGCCGGCATTCGCTTCACTGAGGTGCCTATCGGTGTTTTAACCCTCGCATGTGTAGGGGGGGGTCGGATGGACCCCCCCCCCATGGTTTTTCGCGAATAACTCGCGTAAAAAGCGGCCGATCGCGACGAAACTTTCAGTACCCTCGCATTGATCAATTTTACACCTACCCTGAAAATTTCATGACCCTGACCCAAATGACCTTTGACCTGTGACCTCTTTTCCGAGACCATGTTTGGCCGGAATCGCGATTTCGCGTATGTCGGCTCGCACTAGCCGCGTGTTTGCAAGCTTTTCGTGGTTTCAAACGTTCAAACATGTGATTTGATGTTACTCCCGTGTGTGTCAAGGTCACCTGAAGGTCAGGTCAGGTCATTGACCTTTGGTGACCTCGGGTGACCTCGGGTCACTTTTTCGAGTTTTACATGTTTCTAGGCTAGTTTTTAGAGCTGAATTCGAATTTAGCAACCATTTGAACATTTACGAAGTAGTTTTGGTGACTTCGTAACATGATACGAAGCTGTCAGAGGCGGTTGACACGTACTACGAATACCCGTCACGACGCCTACTGGTTGACCTGACCTGACCTGACCCGACCTGGTCTAAATGCTTCAAGACATCATCTGTGATCAAAACTAACACGATATTCGTGATCAGCACCCCGAAAAACCCCTTAGCAGCCACACTTTACGACTTTCTAACAGGTCCCGATTTTCCCGACTTTGGGTCATTGACCTGACCTGGAAGGTCAACCAATGACCTAGGACCTTAAAATTGGGTATCATCGGCTTCCTCTCGTCACGGGCAACACGCTAGTTTTTTCCGCGAAGCTCTAGCTCGATCAGGGGCCAAACGGCAAGGGGGGGGTCCAACCGACCCCCCCCCCTACACATTAGAAGCTGGCAAACGCCGCACACATGCGAGGGTTAAGGCGGCAGTAAATCCACTGGTGTCTGGGGCGCCTACCGGCGTCGAAAGGCGACATTCATAATTCATTTCACTGGGAGGCATATTGGTGTTGATGTGTAACATTCATTCTCCTGGGGCGCCCGGCAATGGTAAGGGGCGCCCAGCGGGAAGGGGCGCTTCAATATCGTTTGCACCCCTATCCTAGAATACCTTCCGCCGCCACTGATAAACGGTGCCACTACTTCGCTGCACTGAGACCAGAAATGCTGGGCCTGGTCGCTCAGCTTCAGCCCAATCGCTGTCCCGCCAAAACAGCCGGCTACCATTTCTCCACAGCAATTGCATAGATCTTCATCCGTACACCTATGTGGGCGGTGGGGTTACCTGAAAAGCCCAACAATTAACCACCAAATCACCAAATTTGGTGATTTGGTGGAAGACAACACCCATCATTTTTCGTGGATGTGGATGCCCGATACCCTCCCTATTCATGACCGGCCCATGGTCTCTTTGTGTAAAAATCCTCGTTGGCGCCGCTGCCGACCTTGGACCGTTGCCTGAGCGCGCGCGTGGCGGTCCTGCGCGTCCCTCGGTCTAACTGCGCAGTATACTAGTCAGCGCGAGGCAGGGTGGGTCGGCCGCCTAAGTTAGGACGGGGCTGGGAGGGGCAGCTGA
Source organism: Amphibalanus amphitrite (assembly GCF_019059575.1). Classification (NCBI taxonomy): domain Eukaryota; kingdom Metazoa; phylum Arthropoda; class Thecostraca; order Balanomorpha; family Balanidae; genus Amphibalanus; species Amphibalanus amphitrite. Next base: position 241,684 of record NW_024881745.1, read on the forward strand.
TGGCCATAAGAGACTGAGGGGGGCCGAGGGTCTTCTAACCCGTCAACTCATAGAGCTCGGAATGATAAGTGATTGAGCTTCGAGTCTTGTCAGCTTTCAGGAAGGGCCAACAGGTATTACGACTTGTTTGAAAATCGTAAAACCAGTAAAACGCCTTTTGGGCGAAGAACGAGCGAGCGAGATAGTGAGCCCTGCACGTGCGGAAGGGCGAGAGGGTGCTTCCAACGGGCTTGCGCAAAGCACCCTTCTAAACGGTCGCTAGCGGTGTGCCAAATTTAAACGCAATCGGCCCAGCCGTTCCTGAGATCTGGAAGCGGCATTCTGCACGTGCGCACGTGCAAACGGGGTCCAAAATGACTTTTGCACGGCACCCTACTAACTGGTCCCCAACCGTGTACCAAATTTGAGCGCAATCGGCCCAGCCGTTCTCGAGATCTGGAAACGCCCCCTGCACGTGCGCACGTGCAGCAGCACCCTAACCGCAACCATGGGAATGCATTGCCTGGTGGGTGCCTACCTGTATGCCAAGTTTCAGCGAAATCGCCCCAGTAATTACCGAGTTACTGAAATGGGAACAAATTTTTCACCTCTTATTGTTGTATTTTGCACGTGCACTGGGGGTGACCCACATGCATCGACAGTATCCTATTTTGGGTAGAAGGGATGCTGCTACCCTACAAAAATTACCGCAAGTCAATCGCCCAAGCGGATGCTGAGATATGAGCCTCTCAAAATCACTACTTTTGCAAAACAGCTTGAACACCCTTGACTTTTCACGTGGCACGTGCCACGACGGTCACTGAGATGTATCAAAAGTAGTCAATTACGGGGTAGAAGGGATGGGGCTACCCAACAAAAAAGACCGCAGGCCAATCGGTCCAGCGGTTGCTGAGATATAAGCCTCTCAAAAGCGTTACAGGCCGGGCCGGGCCGCTCATACTGAGATTTTTCCGTTATATTGAAAAGACTTACTTCGCTCGCTGCGCTCGCTCGCTCGTAAAAATCACTCATGCTAGGTAAATGACCTACATTTAATAGGTAATTAAAGACATAAGCATGAAGCCCAATTCGTTGTTTTTACCTCTCTTATAGGAAACGCATTGGGGTAAATACATGACGCTCACCAAGCCAAATATTCGTTTGGCACCGTTCGCAAGACGTGCACGAATTTTGCAGCTACGTAGATTGGTCTTACGCAAAGGGATCTTTCCAGACATCGATGCGTAAAAACCAGCCGACCGTCCCTCCAACGTATTGGCCCTCCAACGTATCAGACCGCAGAAGTGCGGCGTTAGGACTGCGTAGGACCCGAAGGCCCTGCAGCAAGGCCAGTATCTGTGTGAGATGCGCATTGCACGTGTGCAGTTGCACGGAGTGCCGCCAGCTGCAGTGCACAGCTCTGATGGTGCACCAGGAGATGATGTTGGCTCTTTGGAGTGCGGTCATTATAAGGGATAATTCGAGGGGCGTTTGGGACGGAAAGATGATAGGAAAGGCGTTCTAATTCATGAATATTTCCTAGCATTTCAATCAGGAAAATATTTACATACGATTCAGATTCATTCCAATCGAGCATGCGTTGGCATCTACGAAAAATGATGGGTGTAATGTCTTTTTAAATACCCCGTTGTCCGGCTTGTTGTCTGTTTCGTCAACTGCAGTCACGAGATATTCCACCATCTCCGTTCACTGATACCAGCCGAGGATCTACCGACTGGAAAACCTGGCGGCAGTGACGTCACCAATGACGTCAGCCGGCCGACTACGCCGGAATTCCGTAGTACGTCGGAAGCCAGACACACCGCGACGTCGTCAGAAAACATTATGTAAGGTCCCCAACATCACTGAATCGAGACAATTGGCGTAAAACCCGTGAAGCAGATATGGAAAGTAAGGTCGTCGAATTGTGTGACAAAAGGAACGTCTACTGAGCCAGGCTTCGGGGAAGCTCGTCGTTTTATATAATTTATTTTATAACGTGTTATTGATTTATATTTAACGTAGAGTATTTACTATGCTGACACTTGTCGTTAGCTTCCACCCAGATCTTTTTTGCACCACACATACCTAGAACTATACCAATGCGTAGATATTGTCGCCTCCCCTGCTCCCCCCACCCCGCCGCAGGGTGACAATGACCTATGCCTCCTCCCTCCCCGCCGCCTTCAACGCACGTACAACGTCACCGCCAGTGCGGCGTCACAGCAAAATGACGTCAGAGTGACGCCATCACCGCCTCCACCAATGACGTTCCTCCCACTGCCGCCGCCGCCGCGCCGCCGACGGCGCAGCTCGGAAAAGTAAAAGTCCGGAGCTTTGAGCAACAGGCAGGCGGACGGACGACTGTTCGTTCATGGCCGCAGCCCAGTTACCCAGATTGGCCGGTTTCACAATCGGTCGGCCTCTGCAGGCCGCAGCGGCACGCGGAAACGATGGGCCGTGACCCAGCCCCCTCCCTGCCGCCTGAGCGAAGGTGGGGGGGGGGGGGGGGGGCAGGTGGAACATGGAGGGGTGGGAGGCTACATATCACAGGTGTTTTCCACGACAGGTGGACGTTTTTGTACAAACGCCGTAACCGACAGCAGCGTCGACATCCGTTCATGGGACGGGGATAAAAAATATGCTTTGGGGGCATTTGACAAATAGGTAGGCTATTTTACATTGCCTAGTTTTTAACTGAATATTCACTCTTACAGCATTATTTTCGATTTGATCTACAACTTTGAATTATCGATGCAAGATCCATACCGAAACAATATTGTTACGGAGCGAGCGAAGCGAGCGGAGTCTTACGTAGAATAACGGAAATTTCTGAGTATGAGCGGCCGGCCGGCCGGCCGGCCGGCCGGCCGGCCGGCCGTGCGGACGCTTTTGCGAGGCTTATATCTCAGCAACCACTTGACCGATTTACACGCGGTAATTTTTATAGGGTAGCTTCATTCCTTCTACCAAGTATTGGACTATTCCCGATGCATGTGAGTGACCCCTTATGCACGTGCCACGTGCAAAACGAAGAGGTGTCAGTTTTGCAATTGTTGCAATATTTCGGTAACTACTTGGCCGATTGCGCTGAAAGTTGGCAAGTAGGTAGGCACCCACTAGGCACTGCATATCCATGTGCCAGAGTTGGGGTGCTGCTGCACGTGCGCACGTGCAGGGGTCGTTTCCAGATCTCGAGAACGGCTGGACCGATTGCGCTCAAATTTGGTACACAGTTAGGGACCGGTTAGTAGGGTGCCGTGCAAAAGCCAGTCGGGACCCATTTTGCACGTGCGCACGTGCAGGGTGCCGCTTCCAGATCTCGAGAATGGCTGGGCCGATTGTGCTCAAATTTGGCACATCGCTAGAGACCGGTTAGTAGGGTGCCGTGCACAAGTCAGTTGGAGGTACCCCCTCGAAATTTCGCACGTGCAAGACTCACCCCCTCGCTCGCTCCGTTAGTCGCCCCAAAAGGCGCTATACTGGTGCTTATCAATTATATAACTATCAAAAATGTATCCACTGCGATGAAACAATTAGAAGAAGCGAGTGGAAATCAAACGAGCCAAAGAGATCTGACCATTTTTGCTATAATTGTGCCACGCTCATGAAGAGTATTTCTAGTGAAAATGTATAAAGCACATATATGCGCATGCCTATCATTAACAGGTAACATACATCTTGTATCATTTCCAACATAAGTAAATTAGCTCTTACTTCCCTAAAAAACATCTCAGCCGTTTTGTACGATCCTCCCATGCCACATCACTCCAGCGATAACCATCTTAGTAGGCTCCTTCCGCCAAGAGCCCTTAGCTAAATGAGTCTCACCGAGGAGGGTCGCAAACATTCAGCCGTTCCGACCGCTCCGGCCCAGCTCCGCGCAGACGTCCGCGCCCCTCCGCTCGGCGGAATTGGACGGGGCGGCTGCACGGGCCGTATTTTACCAGCACACATCCCCTGCCGCCACGCCAGCCTTTGTTGAGGCAGGTCTTTATGCGTGTGCTCCGTGCGTTCAGAACCGCCCCGGGGTAGAAGGTTGCGCAACATGCACCCCGCACGCACACACACAGACATACAGACCACGCATATGGCCCTGAGGCGCCGTCGAGCGCCGGCCAAGCTCTCACCAGGTGCTAACGGACGCTCACCGAGTGAGTCTCTCTGATTAGCCTCCGCCGCCTCTCATCGGGCAACCTCAAACTCACCGACAACTCACCAAGCTCACAGAGCAGCGGCACACACTCACCGAGCCCTTTCACCCTTCCCTGATCACGACTCCGCGTGCGTTAGTGGTGCCGGACCGCGGCTATTCCCCCCATCCCCCACCCCCTACGCCCAATCTATCCCACACCACACACGCACACACACCGCCAAGGGCGCGGGAACTACTTTCCGACTGGGGGGGCACACCATAATAGAGATTAACCTAGGGTACCCCCAAATCTAGTTTTCTCACCGGTTTTAGGCCACTTATTTTTCACCCCTCGGCTTTTTCAACAAAAAAAGAAAACATTTGCAAAAAAAGTGTGGTATTCCGTCTCAAAGCTGTGGGGGCACCGCCCCCACGGCCCCAGAGTTGGGGGGGCAAGCTGCCCCCACTGCCCCCCCGGCTCCCGCGCCTATGCACACCGCTGAGTTTTTGCTGCACAATGACGGTGTTTGTTTACGGCTGTGTTGTCGGTGGTTTCAAGGGTGCGGGGAGGGGGGGGGGGGGTGAAGGTCCGCTTCTTCGTGCAGTGCACTGTGCAACGAGGGAGGGGAGGGGAGAGGGCAAACGGGATCTATTTGCCGGAGCCTATAGCGGAGGTCAGCGTCGCTCGGTGCAGGGGTCAGGTTCAATGACGAGTGAAGAGGAGAGGAGAGGAGAGGAGAGGAGAGGAGAGGAGAGGAGAGGAGAGGAGAGGAGAGGAGAGGAGAGGAGAGGAGAGGAGAGGAGAGGAGACGAGACGAGACGAGAGGAAAGGAGACGAGAGGAGAGGAGAGGAGGTGTATTTATTGCTATGCTTGCTACAGTCAATATTGCTACATCTAACTTTGACAACGACAACGAGCAGGATCTGATCAGGAGACATATTTGAAATTGATGTCGACGTCAGGCCAATAATAATGACAAAGCACGTCATCAGACGTGGGAGCAGCGTCAGCTGGCATAACTGATGACGTTTTTTTTGTACGGCAACAGGGGAGCAACTGCTAGGAGAACAGTAACTGTGTCCATGACTCCATCAGGACTTAGTAAACAGAGGCGGATCCAGCTCAAAGTTTTTTTTTTTTTGGGGGGGGGGGGGGGGGGGCAAATCATAACAATTTATCGATTCTTTCCATGCCTCGTCCATAGGCCTAATGTTAAAATTATGCCGTTTGGGAGGGGCAAATGCCCATTTTGCCCCCCCCCCTGGATCCGCCACTGTTAGTAAAAGCTGACAAAATAAAGCATGTGGGCCCAATGTTCAAACCAACCCCCCAAATCCCCCCATCTCAAAATTATGGCGCAAGTGCCGCCAGCTGACCTAAAATTGTGCTTCTTGCCACACTTGTGCCAGCGGAAGCTTCACGCAGCTATTTGTTCTGATGTCAGTCAGCTGTCCACTTTTTCTGATTTCGTTGGTTATCAGCCACGGTCTCGACTAATGTCTACCACATGCTTATGTGAGTACTTTTCTCTTCACTCTCAAATCTGACACGGTCAGTCAAAGTATTCAACACCATTCGAAAGTCCGATTGAAATTCTGAACGTGACGGCCCCGTCACAGTGGCTGGCCAGGTCACTGATTTGCACACTGCAACTCACGGCGAGAGTGGTTCGCGGCGCGCGGCCCCGAGACTGACCGGTGCTTGGTCACGTGTGTGACCGGTGACCCAGTGACCATATAGTTGATACATATATGTCAGTGATGGTGACGGAAATGGTGGCGAGTCGCTATGGAAACAGAGACTCTCGTCTAGTCATATTTGTTAGTGATGATGGGGCTACAGCAGTGGTGAATGATGGAACAGAGATCCTTCGTTCAGTCTAACCATCTCTCCAGAAGAGTTATGACGAAATAATTCGGCCAATCTTCAGTGTGCGCGTATTGAGAGAGCGTGACTCCTCGAGTGTATGAAGTTGAACTAACTGACTGCTCATTGCCTGCAAAGTATGTCATTATGAAAGATGAGCACTTGTGCGCCGTCCATTCAAACTTGCCTGGTCACTGCACGGTAGCAGAAGCAGCAGTGACAGTGGCAAATAACAGCAGCGAGTAACCACAGCGGCGATGGTGGCAGTGATAATAGTTCGCTATAGTGGTGTAACCGTTGCATCAGACGGTCCCACGCTCCGCACTACGCCGGTCTGCGACCACAGATATCAAGTTGCGTATGCAATATTTCCACTGCAGGCCGCCATGTACGTGATGCAACCCGCGGCGTACGGAGTTGCAGTAACATAGATCAGTAGGTTGAGGGAACACAAGATCAAAGACAGTGAGGATGCATGAATCAGTCAGGAAGGTAACGAGATCCCGCATAACCGCGTAATAAAATGCTGAAAGAGTCAACACAAAATTTACATACCAATAAAGATGATGTCATCAGCAGATATCAACAGAGGCCAACTAAGGGCTGACCTCAACCTGGGACCATTGACCTCCACCAGGCAACCCCCAAGAGGTGAAGTTACTCACCTTGTCGAAGCCGACGGGATATCGACGCCCGGGGATCGTCGTTTCTCGACGCCGACGTCGGCGAGCCGGGCGAAGTCTGTGTCGGAGTCGATCAGTCGCGGCGACTTGCGGCTTTCCCAGAGACGGACCTCGTCCAGGCGCTTCTTCACCTCAAACTGGGGAGACAGGGACACAACGGTCACGAGGTGTCACTGAGGGTTACTGAGGAAGCTCTGTGTGGTCACTGCAGTCAACGAACGTCAAACTTTGAGTGGGAAAGACCATAAGATGTCCTTCCTGAGCTGTGCAAATCACTCAACACAATCATATGTTGTATTTTGTCGTGATTAGAAGTGTTTTGTCAAAATATCACGATGCTCTGTTGCAACAAACCATCAAACATTACTGCGAAGGACATTATATCCCGATAACTCAAAATAACAGTAGTGGTAATGGCACTGACGACTACTACGTAAAAAGTAAACAAAGCGCCGGCCTTGGATCCTCACAACAATCCCGAGAGCTAATGATCCGAAAATCCGTCCGCTTCGGGGATAATTACGTCACAGGAATTTAAACAGAGCCAGCAGCACTAATCGAACGCTGTGACAAATGACCGAACCGCATGGGGCCCGTCGAGATTACCAAACGCAATATTCCCCAACTGTGAACGACACGAGCACTGGGGCGCGCAAGAAGACGGCGGAAGAGGAGGATGGGATGGGAGAAAGAAAGAAAGAGACGAAGAGAGAGAGAGAGAGAGAGAGAGAGAGAGAGAGAGAGAGAGAGAGAGAGAGAGAGAGAGAGAGAGAGAGAGAGAGAGAGAGAGAGAGAGAGAGAGAGAGAGAGAGAGAGAGAGAGAGAGAGAGAGAGAGAGAGAGAGAGAGAGAGAGAGAGAGAGAGAGAGAGAGAGAGAGAGAGAGAGAGAGAGAGAGAGAGAGAGAGAGAGAGAGAGAGAGAGAGAGAGCTCAAGGGAAGTGGGTACGAGAGCTCCGCAGCTTTGCCGGCGGCTGCGGAAGCTGACCTACTTCGGGTCGACGTGCGCCGTCCGGTGATTGGCTGGCGTCAATTTTCCTCACCAGTGAGCGCAATGCACCTGGGAGCCAGGCAGGCGCGCTACCCGGAATTTAAAAACCTCTCCCGAACGGTCTCTTGGTAATACAAAGGTAATTGGGGCTGCAGGAAAATTGCATTGAGCTCCTCTGCGTACTTTCATGAAAGAAACCGTGCGCAAAATGCAGCTGTGCGTGAAAGTTAAATATAAATAACGTCATAACCTGCTCATCTAAATCCAATTTGGACGGTTGCTTTGGAGGCAGGTGGGACGGCCGCTTCCAGGTCATACCTCATATCTGACATGATCCCGGTATATCGTCGGTGTCCGGTCCGAGCAAAACCAGTCTGCACGGGAGATGAAGGCCGTCTATGGGGACGGGACGGGCAGGGAAGGGACGGAGGTGACCAGCTGGTTCCCCCCAAGGCTATGGCTGCGGCTGAGAGCTCACTGCGGCTGCGAGCTGCCGCAGCTCTCAAGGCCCTCTGGTCACTGACAAGGCCGCCCGGCTGCGCCCATCCGAGAGGCCGCAGTCCGTGTGTCCTCAGACCCTCCCCTCACCATCTTCCCTTGCTCCTTCCCAAACCTGGCCCCTCCCCGTGCCCAGGTGAAAATTGAAGGAAAGGGAGTGGCACTACCGGACCTCGGCGGACCCGCAACGGGACAAGAGAATGGCGACTAAATCACATATTTACATTTAACAGCCGTGTGCCCAAAGCTAACTGACACAGCCGCTGCGAGACCGTGTACCGTAATTGCTGCTAAACATGGAATGAACGCGCGTGGAACACAAATTGTTCATTGCGACCTCCTCTTGTTACTGCGGCTACCTCAAGTTTGCAAGTCTTCATGCATGTTTCGCAGCTCCATGTTTCCAAGTTTGTTAGACAGATGTCTCAATAGTAGCATAAACTGGGTTAAAATGTCCAACTCGACGGTTTTTGTAACCCGATTGGAGCAAATTAGACACACATTATGACAAACTATTGAAAAAATGTCCTAAAATAGGCCCGCGTCATACTATATCAGGGTGGTGCATGAGCAGTTGAACTTGGAAGCGTGGGTCGCAATCAGCCGCATCGCGCTAATCGGCCGCTTTACTATCGGATCAACACGACTAAAATCAGGCAGCGAAGGCCTCATAATCAGGCAGGTTAGGCCGGTGACGGTTTGCTCTTCATTGATAAGGTATCGGCGACTGAAAATGGTATGGGCGTTACCAAGGTATTCAATGACGAGGTACCACCTGGGCATGGGAAGAACGTTAGAGATAGATTACAGGGGGAAGGGAGCGGAGACCCGCACTCGCACCTGGCCCGTTAAGTATGATCGTCAGTCGCCCCCGCCCCGCCCGCGGGCGGTTCAGTAATCAGCCACCACCCGCAGTGCTGCGCCCAGCCGATAGTGACCGCCTATCACTGGATCCAGCGAAGGTCGCGAGGCTGACTCCACCCACTGCCGACCAACCGGAACAGACAGGTGTCGTGACGTCACCAACTCTCCCAGTGACGTCACGAAGGACGCGGCACGTGCCGGCCGGCCGCTCGAAAGCCGGTAAAAATGCGAACCCCTGCAAATCGTCAGCGGCACAGAAAACAATTTTTTTTCTGCAGATCTTGCTTCGGTGGTCTGTTGGGATTTCTGACCTCATCTGTCGAATGACCGTTGATCCTGTGTAGAGCCAATTAGTATTAGCGGTTCTGACAGACACCGATTACCTATTATATAAGCATCAGCGGTCTTGTGGATAACGGTCTACTGTTGATACTGCCGGGGTGACTGGCGATTGGAGCACGCCGCATGCAATCGCTTCTGATAAGAATTTACGTCACAAAAGGGCAAGGAGTCGACTTACAGGGTACACCCGGAGAAAGAGAAGGGTTCATTGCACCCAAGTGGGTGAGAGCACAGAGCACTGACTTCTTCTAAGTGGCTTCTCGAGATGTAAAGGTGAATGGTGATCGGAACAAGACAAAGTGCGGCTTTTGCGTATCAGGTTTGGCAGAGGATACCTGCTGGGGCTTAGGATCGAACTACGGCAACCAACCCGTCCTAGTCCGGCCCTTTCCCTCAACTGCACGGCATCCCTACCTGCCGTGCACCTTCACCCAGGGACGAGGCTGAGGCCGTTCCTGCACCTCTCTCACGACTTCAGTGAACCCAGCTGTGGCGATGGCATCAGGGGCAGCGGCACAACGACCCATCAAGGCTCAGCTCAGGTGTTTATTTGTCGCGAAGCTACGTGAGATTTGTCGGCTGAAGCAACGCACTTTAGGCAAACTAAGGGACATTTTTTATTTTGGCAATGATGTTATCTGAATTCCAAACTCAGTAGTCAAAGAGGCGGATAAAGAAAGGCGCGACAAGCGTCACCGCCTTATTCATTAACTCCATTCCATCAATCTCTTCCTCCCCGACCTATCCCTGGCCCCACCCCGGCGGCCCCTCCTCTCTTCTCTCACCGCATCCCGCCTCGCCCAGCCATCACTCAGGCCGAGCTCCCAATCTTTTTCCGTCTTTGTGTCGGCCCACCGGCGCCACGTCTCTTTGTGCGTGAGGCCGAGGCGGTCGCCGTGGCCTCGACGAGAGGAGCCATGCGATCGATGGTCGGCCCGGCCCCGGCCCCGGCCCGGCGCAGAGGCCGGGGCGCACGCACCAGGCGCGCACATGACCTACATGCTGGCAGCTATACGGGGCTGCACCAGCTGCGGAGCCGACGGCGCAGCCGCAGCAGCCGCGGCCGCTGTCAGCCACGCGCGGCCGCCGGCCGGCCGGCACCGGTTTCTCCACGGAGAGCGACAGCTCGCTGTCGAGTCCCAGCAGCGAGAGCTCGAGCCGGTCGCCGCACGCACATGTGGGACGGTTGCGTAACGCCAGAGAAGGCTGACACACGCAGACGGCGGCGCGAGGCGGCGAGAGCGAGGGCGAGGCGATAGCCAGGGCCGGGGCAAGGACAGGAGCGAGGGCCAGGCGGATAGCGGGTGATGCAAACTGCAAGGACGAAAACGGAACCTGCACCGTCGCCGGTTCGGCGTCATGGCTGCTGGGAGCGGGAATTCAGGGCAGGGCTTTCTGAGGAAGGATGCAGGGACAGTCCCATGGTTTGAGACCGGCCCAGTTGTTGAGAAACAAAGGAGATACGCAATCGATAAAACAGCTTGGGCGTGGTTACGTTATCAACGAACATCACATCAATATTATACTTTATCTTATCCTAAAAGTTTCCCAACGGTTGAAGTCCACAAAAAATCTAACCCAACAGGACCAAAACGAGAAAACAGACAATGCTTCATGTCAGCAGCAGGCGTCATTACGCATTCAACTACATCTCCACCGAGAAAGTGGCGTTTCGTAACGCACGCGTAGTAACGCTATAGTGCCTCGCGTTACGCTCGCCGTCACTTCCTCGGTCCGTGACGGTCCACGCCCTGTGACGCTCTCCCGTCACGTGTCTAATTCAACATCCCGTGACCTGAGGGTGACCTCGAACTGACCCGGCGCCGCTAAGCCGTCACTCCACTGCACTGGGCGGCGCGTGCATGCATGAATTGTTCGACTCGCTGCACGGCGTCCGTTAGCTGTCCCTGGCTTTGCGACACGCATATCCAGTCTGAATTGCGTGTCTCTGGCGTCCAAAGCGGTGGACGGTGCAGAGGTGAAAATCAGACAACGGGGAGGAAAGTGTGCAATGAATACGGAGAACGCATAGCAACAGGAGACATTGGAAAACGAGCGCTGTATGCAGCATAGATGACGGACAATGGAATTGGACAGCGCGTAACGAAACACGAACGTTTTACTGTAGATTGTAGGACGTTAAATAGTTAGCAATCGACTGTCACCGAGGGTACCTACATCAATGAACACTGATCACTGATCAATGTGCTCCTCGCTGCTCATTGATCAGCACACATTAGACAGCGCAGCGGACGCTAGATCACCGGGCAGTTGTCAGGCGTCGGGTGTCGGGTAATATCAAATCCAAACCCCTGACTGCCCAAGCACTCAGCAGTGGCAACAGTCGGTGTCACGCGTCTCCCCCAGAGACGGTCGCCGGGCAGGCAGCCCGGCCGGGTCGGCTACCGATCGGATAACGGTGCACAGCGGCTCAGTTTCGTCATCAAGCTCGAACCGGCTCCGCGGCGCGCGTGCAAAGGCCGGCGCGTGTCCGCTCACGTCCCAACTGACCCCGTCCGACGCGATCCGACTTGAATCAGACGGCGAGTTCTGACTTGAATCACCTCCAGCACGATCTACCCGGGGTCACTGCCGGGCCCGTGCACCTTATCTCCCACTGAGAGTGAGAGGCGTGCTCCATTTCCTGGCGGCCCGAGCGGCGGCCGGCTAACCCAGTGACCTGACCAGGTCAGGGTCGCCCGCCGCTCGGTCACAGCACGACTCAAGGAGGGGCCCTCAGAGGCCGCGCGCCGTCCAACCGCTCGACTCGTCCATCCGCCGGCGGTCGAACTTTCACTGGGCTGGCGCAGCTCATGGGATACGATCTTACTACGTAGTAGAGAGTCGGCGTGACCCCGATTCGCATGGCCCGCGGCGGTACCGGAGCTAGCGTAACTTAGTGGTCAGACGCGACCGCAGCTCGCACTACCACTCCCCAGTGGGCTCACCAGAGACGGCCATGAGGCTCGTTTCGGACATGAATTGGCTAGGTCAGACGGGCGTTATGACTGGGTCAGGAGCATTCGATTGCAACTTGTTGCGCTCGCGCGGCCTTGGCAGTAGTTTCGTGAGCGATAAAGAATGAACACCGAACAGTCACTTTTTAGCCTGTCTGCCGGCTGAACGTTTGGTCCTTTATGTGATTGTTTTGTTTACGTGGTACAGTCGGGAACTGCTTGGTCAGGGTATGGTATAACTAACGGTCCCTAACCACGACAGGACGACCTAGATAGAGCTCTCATGACGCCACAGCTGGGTCTGTGACACGCCGCGGGGGGGGGGGGGGGGAGTCGGGGGGGCTGATAAGGCGGCGGCTACTTGGGCTGCGGTCGATATACCTGCAGCTGGCTACTGAACTGAACACCCAGAACACAGACGGACACGGGGCAGCCCAATATTAGTAACACATGAACATAGGTATCATGACAATGTAAATAGCAGAATAGAAGATTGTGACACGAGGTGACGAATGCGCCAAATGCAATATATTTATCTAAATCCCTCATGAAAAGCAGATTCTAAATATAAATAAATCAAGCTCAAATGGTCAGTTCACGTTCATTACCAACGTAAGTCACCCCATAAATGGTGGGGAATGAGGTGCCAAACAAAGAAGAGTACCTACGGTTCTGAAAAACACTGGATTTTTAACGCATGCGACAGCCAAGAAAAAAGTGATTTATTCGAGGTGGGAACAATACAGGGCAAGATGATGCGATGATACACATTACACTAGTTGCAGGACAATGGTCAATTGCCACTCAACCAATTGCATTATGAAGACACGGGTAGCCACGAATTTGACATACCTTTCCGAATCCCTGTTTGATTTCGACCCAGACCTCGTCCAGGTCCGGTCTGTGGCTGATGACCACGCCGTCCGTCTCCCGTCCATTGTGCGTCACGTGGACCTTCTGTTCGGGCAGCAGCTCAATATCGCACACGGACAAAAAGCCCGGCCCCACCAGATCGTCCGGCCCGAACTCGGCCACGTAGCGCGTGCCGTCAAAACGCACCGAGTAGCGGGGTGACGAGAAGCCGTCGACCACCTTTGTGCCGCAGATCACACCCGTGTGGTAAAGTCCATCCACACGGCAGGCGGCCACGCGCGTGCCGAGAATCGAGCGCTTGGCGATACGTTTACCGGTCGACATGCTGGCGGATCTGTCTCTCTCTACACGATGAGGTGCTGCTGGCCGCGTCACGGACCGCTCTCACATGCCACGCCGGTCACAGGCCGTGTGCGCCACCCCGGAGCTCCCACACACGCCCTCACCGCACGACGGTCACCGGCTGTCTGCTGGGCACGCAGCCGGCGCCTGGCGTCCCCGCCCCCGATCAGCTGAGAGCCGGCGCACCGGCCCGATCAGCTGACCAACAATAACAAAACCACGTGACCGCGCGCCGGCCGCTCATTGGCCGCCGCTCAGCTGACCCATTTTTCTCATTGGCTGACGCCCGGCCGGCCGGTAGGGGCATCTAGGAACAAAGAAAACCAAGGTATTTTATGCCTTTTGATAAGATTTTTAAGACGACATGAGAAAACTAACGAATAGACTACGTTTTACTGTAAGTTTCAGTTGAAAATTTCAATGGGTTTCAGAAAATACTGATTGTTTACATCGGTTTAAATGCCGGCCGGCCGGCACCGATCAATGACCTTCTGCGTTTACTACGGTCGGTGAAAGTAAAGAACTACTACGGCCAGCTGGGGGGTCATACAGTGCCATCTAGTGACGGGTGGCATAACTAGTGGTTCGAGATTCTCCCATCTGGTAAGGGAAGCGCTGTAGTGTTGCATCGGTAAACCAATAAAGAACGGGTGGCATTGCTCATCTCGGAAATTATCTATGCGGTAGGTAGGTAGGTATTCGATGTTTTTTTTACGGAATGTAGCACCGGTCACGCCAGTGAACTTTGGCTGGGGAACGGGCTGTCTCGTGTTCCGCTCTATAACTCATCTCCTGTCTCCGTGTCGGTGTCGGTGTGCGATTTGCGAAAAGCGTCGAAACCATGACTAAAATACTTCCGGCCTTTGCCATTCCTAGGCCAGTCCAGAGACAACAACGTTCGATCAAAGGGGTCCAGGGGCTCAACGTCCAGGGGTCCAGCTGTCAAAAGCCGTATTTGTCGTCAGAACTGACCGTCGGGCGCTTACCGTGAAGACTGACCTGACCGTAACCAGCTGCACCCTATTCATGGAATATGGGTGGATATGTTAGTGATCGTTGGACGTACTTATAAATGCATGAACTATTTGCACTGTCCCCTCATTGTTTTTATTCGTGAGGTCACAAGTCTCACCTGAGGTCAGGTCAAAAGCTTATAAAATTCGAGATATTCGATTTGTTGGCATGCTCTGTTTCACGACTAATAACTGGTACAAATTTGGTCACATATGGTGCAATTTGGTCAATTTAAGCTCATAGTTGTTGATTCTTATTAATTTCCAGCTTGGTTCACCCTAGATGCTTATATTCCTGAGTAAGGTACCTATTATCAACTAAATTATCAGACCTTATTTTCGATGAAAATGTTGAAATAAATTCATTATATGAAGAAATTTATTATTTACTGTAAATTACATTTGGTAAGATTTGGTCAAGTTCGGTATTTTCACGAGATAGCCCGTCCTGAAAACGGCTATTGACTTTTCTCAATGCATAGAGTTTCAAACTTCTAAGTTCTAGGTAAGAGATAAGCTATAGGCATAACAGGATCGTAAAACTCGAATTTTAGAGGCATGCTACTTGGCAATGCCCAGTGACCTGATCTTTGATAGCCCGAGATTAATTAACAATTTTTATACACAATGCAAGCATTGATGCGTGAGACAAAATATATCAAGTTTCGCGTCGCTTTCCAATCGTGATTTTCTCTACATTGGTAAACATGTATATTGTGGCAAAAAAGCATTTTGCCACAATATACCAGGCCGAAGAATTTTGCAAAGATCAGTTTGAAAATTTGGCGATATGGTTACGGTATGACCTTATCTGAAAAGTCATACCACATCTTAACCCTCGCATGGGTGGGGGGGTCGGATGGACCCCCCATGGTTTTTCGCGAATAACTCGCGTAAAAAGCAGCCGATCGCGACGAAACTTTCAGTACCTTCGCATTGATCAATTTTACACCGACCCTGAAAATTTCATGACCCTGACCCAAATGACCTTTGACCTGTGACCTCTTTTCCGAGACCATGTTTGGCCGGAATCGCGATTCCGCGTACGTCGGCACGCATTAGCCGCGCGTTTGCAAGCTTTTCGTGGTTTCAAACGTTCAAACATGTGATTTGATGTTACTCCCATGCATTAGGGTGGGTGTCAAGGTCACCTGAAGGTCAGGTCATGTCATTTACCTTTGGTGACCTCGGGTGACCTCGGTTCACTTTTTCGAGTTTTACATGTTTCTAGGCTAGTTTTTGGAGCTGAATTCGAATTTAGCAACCATTTGAACATTTACGAAGCAGTTTTGGTGCCTTCGTAACATGTTACGGAGCTGTCAGAGGCGGTTGACACGTACTACGAATACCCGTCACGACGCCTACTGGTTGACCTGACCTGACCTGACCCGACCTGGTCTAAATGCTTAAAGACATCATCTGTGATCAAAACTAACACGATATTCGTGATCAGCACCCCGAAAAACCCCTTAGCAGCCACACTTCACGACTTTCTAATAGGTCCCAATTTTCCCGACTTTGGGTCATTGACCTGACCTGGAAGGTCAACCAATGACCTAGGACCTTAAAATTGGGTATCATCGGCTTCCTCTTGTCACGGGCAACACGCTCGTTTTTTCCGCGAAGCTCTAGCTCGATCAGGGGCCAAACGGCAAGGGGGGTCCAACCGACCCCCCCCCCCTACACATTAGAAGCTGGCAAACGCGCACACATGCGAGGGTTAACCCGGCCGGGCCCGGGGGGTAATCCCAACCACCGCAGCCCGGGGGGGGCGTTTTTCGCCCCCCCCCCTGTCTAACTCCGTAAATAAGGGAGCTACGGAAACAAAAGCGATACCAAACGAAAGGTCCTTACGAGACGATTCTAAAGCACCTAAAATTTTTGACCTCAGGTCAATTTTCAAGGTCAGAGGTCAAGGTCAAAGGCAAAAACCGGCACATGTGTAGTGATCTCAAAGTAAGCCTTCTAGAAGACGGTAGGCGGCATCAAACCGGCAAAATTGGGTGTCAAACGAAAGAAGAGAATCTGAGGATTCTGAAAATGTGCTCAAAAAGAAAGGTCAAGGTCAAGGTCACGCTCAAAATTGACCTCAAACTTGGCACTTTTTCGCACATCTTGCGTGCTAACTTCCAAGATGTTTTGAAATGTTTTGAGGTTTATCAGTTTCCTATTTGTGGTTCATCTTACGATACAAGGCTGCTCAAAGGTCAAGGTCACTGAAGAGTATCCCTGCTAGAGGCTATTTCACTAATTCAAGTTAGTAATAATAAATAAGACAATTTTGCCATCCGGAAGCTCTAAATGAAGGCTAAGAGGAAAATAGATGCCAGATTCGTGATCAGCGGGTACAAATCCATCATTAACGACCTTTCATGTGTCAAGGTCAACCAGAGGTCATTCGAGGTCACATGAGGTCAACATAAAACTTGACCTTTTCCGAACAAAATATATATCATTCGACGCGGCTTGACAAGGCGAATGCGATGGTACCACTGCCGTAGCTCTAGGACCATTTCTGTCGAAGTTATTCGAAAAACTAAAACCACATTTCGGGGTCGTTGACCTGACCTCTGACCTCAGGTCACCAAAACTATTTTTCTATTTTTCTCTAGGTCAAACGCTACACAACCGTGCTCGTAATTTGTCTTTATCTCTAAAACTCTATTTTTAGCAGTTATTTGAAGTTTGCGTCTGTGACGCCGAAGTTTGCCGTGCAGGGGTCTAGAAAAATAGACCTTGTGACGTCATCAATGGGGCTAGGTCCAATTTTTTTACTTCAGAAGATGTCAAATTGATGGGAGAAAAGGTACTGAAAGTTTCGCTTTCCTATGCCTAAGCGTTCGGGAGCTATCGCAAATATTCGCCAGGGGGGGCGAAAAACGCCCCCCCCCCGGGCCCGCGAGGGTTAATCAGTGTGTATGTCGTTTTATCCAAATCGCTCGACACTACAACAATTACAACATGAGCCTGGAAACGGCGATTCGGAAACGATTACATTTTCAAGCGATGTGGAGTCGAAGAGTCAAGAGAATGATGTTCGACCAACTGCCAACTCCGTCTTTGATTCGCCGCTTGTTATCACGACTACGAGCTGCTTCGACCCCGACTCTGACTCCGACTCCGACTCACCATTCGCTCATCGTCGGTCGGAGGACAGAGGGGACACGCGATAGGGCCGCGACTGGCGGTTTCCCACAGCGATGGAATGGAAGGATAACAGTGGCCAGTAGCACTGATGATGCCATGTAACTCCCGTCGTTGGCTGTCCTGTGCGTACGTCTGCTCTGCGTTATTTCCTTCTTCTAAAAAGTATCGGAAAAGTATGAATAAGCTTCTGCAAAAAAAACATTTTTATCTTTATGCGTTTAAGACTAGAGAAACGGGCGCTGCATTTATCCGGGATAGCATGGGAGCTCCCTCGTTTGATCGTGTTGAAAATGGCGAATCTGAGAGCGACTTCCGTACACCGTCTTATCGTTCTCGGCAGGCGCCATTTTGAAAGGTCAGACCATTGCACTTTCTACATTGGATAAACGAAGGAAAATGGCACGGCATGCCATGATCCGATTTCATAAGATGCAACGTCTGAGTACACTTTGGTCATGGGCTGTTGAAAGGATTTGAAATCCCGAGCTGAAATAATCATTGTAAACGGTGCTTCCAGAACAAATGTGGCAGCTTTTTTCCAACTGGAGAGTTGTTAGGAGTTCCAAAAGAGGCGCGGGTAGGGCCTCGGCGACGATCAGTACTTCGTGAAGAGTGGACACTTCTGGCGTGATTCACTGGATGACGCCGCCGGTTCAAATTTATGTCGCATATCTGATTTTCAACAGACGGCATCACAAAACCAGCGCATAATACAGCATTACCGGAGCAAAAAATGTGTCATATAAAATATTTCTTGATAGATACAAAAGATATCCCAGTTCAACCGTGATTGCATTATAAAGTATAGCATATCTATTCCGCACCTAGCAGAACCCAGCTGGCTGAGCTGGCTGCTAGATTCAGTGTTTTTCTTCTTCTTTTTTGCCAAAAGTGTGAATGCCACAGTGTTCTTCTTCCCATCCGCATCTTCTTGACACCGGAAACCGCCACCACAAACCAGTGACTGACTGCTCCCAGCTCACCCCAGCCGCTCTACCGGCGGCTGCGTCCCATCATCCTCGTAAACAGACTGCCTGCCGCCCCTGGCTCTGCCCTCGGACACCTGTATTGAGTGCCGACAGACACGAACCGGCCGTGACCGCCCCAGGCTACGGCTGGGTCACACCCTGGGCGAGCACTGAGTGGGTGACGCCGGCTCACGTGAGCAGGCATTACGCTGATTGGGACCGGTGCGGTGTGGTGGTGACCCCTCCCTCCATGACCCCCCTTTCTTGCCACATTCCTGCCTGACAGAGGTAGGTAGGTATATGGTCCTCAGGTAACGTGAGGAAGCCACAGTTCCAAGACGATAATTCTGACTAAGGTTTCTTAATTTTCTAGGTTATTTTTATCCCCTATACTGTCACTACTGGCATTCGTCGTCATTCACTCTGCCGAGGTTATTTGTGTAGTCTGTAGCGTAACTGTTCAGTGACAACCTCGGTGACTATGACTGCCTAACAGGAAATGGTCGCTAGGCAGTGAGCACGGATAACCAGAGTGAAGCACATCTCGCTTTTATTCGAACTGCGATTAGTACCAATCGATTGCTTAGAATATTTTCTTCCTTTTGGTTACCTCACTTAGACGAAAGACGAGTTAATTTGCTTTCCTATAAAAGAAATAAACTTGGCAATGGAAGCAGCCTGTTTTGAGCGCTGCATTGCTAAGCCTTAACCTTCAAGGTGGTGGGGGTGCCCCCTTAGTTTTTTTTTCCGGTATATCTCCAGAATCGCTACGGCGATCGTCACCAAACACTCAGTACCCTCCTGGGAATAGCTTTTACACATTCTGACCAAACAATTTTTCCAAAGACTATGATAGATTGGCCACTAATGACGTCGGAGTGACGTCACTTCTGCCATTTTCGACCTAAAAAAGGTTTCGCGGGAAGAGCTGTCAGGTATGTATGTATGTATGTATGTATGTATGTATGTATGTATTCATCTAAAATCCGTCCACATGATGGCTTTTCGGGATTTGCGTCAATACAAGATAGCACACTCATGGAACGACGGAATAAAACGAGGCATTAGAGCAGACACTCGCCATATTCATAAAATACATAAAAAGGTGAAGGTTTAAGATGTGAGGCTAAAAGCGAAGACTTCGCACAATGTGTTGCATGAAATTTAAACACAAAATGAATGCACTGTGTGACGAGTAGTAGCGACAGTTCTATGGCACTTTCTATCGAATAGCGCGTTTGAACTCTCGGGCAGATCTGATGTTGGTGACCGTTGGTGACAACATGTTCCACGTTGCCGCGGCACGATATCGAAATCCGCGCTGGGTGCCGACCAGCCGGCACCGCGGCAGCTCAAGGCGGGACGCCTCGGTGGAACGGGTAGAGCGGTGGGAGACAGCCGATCGGTCCACGAACATAGATCGGACTGCTGGTGGTCCGAGCTGACCCGGAACTTGTGAAGTTTGATGGCGTCCTTCATCTCGACCAGCCGCTCCACCCGCTCCCATCGACAGCTACAGCTACAGCATCCCAGGTCTACAGCTTTAGAGGTGCAGAAAAATGCTTTAGAAATAGGACATGTAGAATTGGCAGGGCCACAAAATTGCTATCTCACGGTTTTGAAATTTTTAGATTTTGCCCTAAAAATTAAAAAAAAAAATAAACATTATAAGCAAAAAATACCAAAAGGTTTTAGAATTTGGAAAAACAACGGATTATATGTGATAGTCCCTACCACCTTCTGTTCACATACCAAATTTGACATCGATACCTCTTTTTTTGGCGAAGTTATAGCGAAAAAAAAAACTGTTCAAAATTGATGACGTCAAATTTTCAAACTCAATTTTTTAGCAATTCTTGACCCTGTATCGCAAAACAAAGACCATCATTAGACCCCCGTGACGAGCTGTATCGAATCAATGCTCATTTTATGCAAAACTATCAACTTTGAAATTTGACCTTTTTTGACCTGACATTGACCTGACTTCCACCACAAAGTGACCTTAACCGTACCTGATGGTCTTATAACCAGTACCTTTGAGCTGGAAATGAAAAATTGGCCATAAAACATGCATCGCACAGCCCTAGTAAAGTTGGATTCATGTGTTGTGTGACCTGACCTGTGACCTGACCTGGTACTATCAGTGACTTCCAATAGCAAAATATGTACTAGGCAGCGTGCGCCCTATCGCTGATTTTCCACAAAATGCGTTTTACTCTATGTTATAGCGCATTCCCTAGAAGACTCGTGAACGGCGAAACATTTTACCTTTGACCTGACCTTTGACGTCATCGGTGACCCCGAGGTCAATGAAATTAGAGTTTCGTCAACAAATCTGACAGGGCTATCGAACGCCATTTGAATTTTCCGGATCCGTCCAGAAGCTTTGGAGATACGAGAGGGGGGGGGGGGCAAAAAATCTCCCTCCCCCTCCACCGCACGGAAGGTGGCCGGGAGGCCCAACGCCTGCCGGGTTAAATTGACACGCTTTATTTCATTTCGTCGATGTCTTTCGCTTGATATTCGTCCTAGTACCTTCTCTCACTAGTCACTAATTCCTTTTTTGAAGAATGAACAGGGTTCAATGCCCTACAGAATGTCCTGAAGAAGCAACTCGAACAGTTTGTGTCGGATTTCTTTATAATATCACTAATCCAATTATTGGCCAACATTTCTCACATTGGAACTTGTCAATGAGGGTAATAACTAATAAGTGCACGACTTCACAAGTTTACGGGCTAATTTGATCGACACACCTCAGAAAACTTCACAAACAGAAGTCAAAAGAAGTCTGCGACCGAGAACGACACCACTTAGGCTGTTCAAATATGGCGTCTGTTTCCTTCAACTTCTCTGCCCATTATGTGGTGTATTTGTCAGCCCACTGTCGACACAAGCTCACGTTTTCCATTGAAGTTGTCACTTGTGAAGCAGCGTGCTGCGATATGGCCGCACTGACGCGTGAAGACAGTGTGGGTTGTGGAAGCCAGTGCCCGACGTCATGTAGAGAGGTATTTCTTCGTGAGCACTGTAGTTGATGATAATGTAGGTTTTGCTGGATAACTCATTGCTAAGAAAATGGAGCATTTGAGGTGAATGCATCACACGTGAACATTTGTTTGCCCTTGGAATTCATGAAAAGTTACCTAGCCAATTGACACTAATGCGCACTTACATTTTCGAGCGGAAATGAAATAAACAACCTTACTGCTCATTTGCTGTTTTACCCGCAATTCAGCGCCGATTGCTAAAACTATTGCCGACATCGTCTTCAGTGCCCTCATAGGAAAGTCTCGCACAGCAAGGTGGTGAAATTTCTCACTTATGCGGGAATAGCAGCACCACTTGCCGTTTTTCTCATTAGTTAACCCTATTAGTGGCAGGCTCCTGGGCTCGAAACTTGCTAAAAAAGAAACAAGCACATGCAATGCTATGAGACGCAATGATTATAATCAATTTTTTAGATCTTTGGTCGGAAAAGAAAACGCAACGAAGTGGAACGAGTCCCCTCTCATATGCCTATTGTGTGCTAAGCTTGCATGCATCAATATGTTCTCACAGTAAGAGCCTTATAAGCATTCTCCGTGGGCTAATTACCTATACGCACGTGCGGTATTCCCAGATCCGTTGGTGCGTGCTTATTGCGTCAGGTTAGGTGTCACACTGTCACGCATGCCAGAGAGAAATTATTGGGAGACATTGGGTGCTGTCCTTCTGAGCAATACGAGACTACATTGTGCTATTCAACTTAGGTACATAATCACACAGTCGTGAGATGAGGCGAGCGAGACGGGTGGTCGTATCCGGTTTATGAAAATACGAGCACGATGAGCGTTAAACAGAAAAAAAACTGGACTGACGTTTACTCGAACATTTTCTTACCCTTCGCCCTGGCGTAGATGCCCCCCCCCCCTTTTGCCACACTCTTCCGTTTTCCGTTTAGTGGTAAAATACGCCGCGCACAACGCCGCAACTCTTACTTTATCAGACACCAAATTAGCATCGTGTGTACAATTTTTGACCCCAGGTCACCTAAGGTCATTGGGAGGGGAAAGGCTGAGACAAATGTAAAAAAAAAAACGTTGCTTTCTTACGAATGTCGTTGGTTTCTGATTTTTTCCCAAAGAAAGATGAAACAAATCAAAAGTTTTATTTGAAATCTGCATTTGAGGCAAATGCCAACAGAACTCCGCAGATATAACACCAGCCATCCGGTAAGGTAAGCTATGGTCGTTCTCAGTCAAACGACAAACAATCTCTTATGTGCATGCTTCCTCACGAAGAGGAACATCATGATCATGCATCAGAACTGCTACGCTCTTCTAAATCATATGTTTATTGACCAATATGACTATATGCCTTTGCGTCCTAGAACGCTCTAACAAAACGGTACCGGTTCTGGAAAGCAATCTGTGCTGACAATCAGCAGAGCTCCGAGGCAATCCGAGATAGCCATCAGCGCTTCACCATGGACAATCTGGCCAGGGTGGCCTGTCCCAGATCTCGGCACCATCACTGACAATATGGCCACCGCGGAGCTATTGTGGTGAATGAAGATTCAGTATGACCTCTGACTTTAGCCGAAGATCTAGCATGGCCACCGATTTTAGCCGGGAGTTTCTTGGTGGAAAATGTTAAAACCTAGGTTTGATAACATATGCTCTGAGAATAGAAAGCTCCGGCTTTTCATTAGACAACCTTGTTTCATTCATTGTCATCGATGTGTCGAAGGGTCACTAGCCATTATGGGAATACATATTGCCACATCCTCATATACGGCATCCGTCAATGATAAATAAAAATGCAATAACATGTAAATGTATAAAACACCGGGTATTATACGCTGAACCCTCATCTCGGTATGTAATATCGCCGGAGCTACACAATGGGTATCCATGAACGCCCGTGCGCGGCACCGGGCACGCGCAATCGATGACGCACTAAGGCGAGCCTCGTCGACGCCGACGGACGGCTCGCCGCAGTCGGCGAACGGGCCCCGCGGGACGGTGACCTGACCCGTGCCCCGAGGCGGTACGTCGTGACACGCGAACCGGGTGGCTCCTGACACTGGTGACGTAAGGGAGGCCTGACGTCTGGAGCAAGAACGGAGTCCAACGCAGGTTTGTTTGAGGTGTGTACGGGAGGGGTGTTTGGGGAACTGAGCAGTTAGGGTGATTTATTCGCTGACAGGTGAGCTGCAGACTGATGGACAGGGTCAAGGAAAGATACGTGTAATATTTTTGCTGTAACAGGGAAGCTGGTGCCCCGTCGAGAGGTCAGGTATATGAGTGAACAAAATTGTGGGCTTTGGTTGGAAAGCGAAACAATTCTTAATTAAAATAACTCGTTAGGGATATCTTAGTGAATAATACCATGATGCTAGGATCTCACAGATTTATAAATACCGGTATGGTATATAATTTTTATGGTATATAATTTTATACCATAAAATTATATAATTATATAATTATATAATTATATAATTTTTATGGTATATAATTATTATACCGATATGGTATATAATTTTTAATTAATACCGGTATGGTATATTCGGTTTCGTTAAAGCTACGCATTCTAACGAATTTTTGCCATCTTAACTGACTACATTTTACGAATGTAAATGGCTTTCCTGTTTAAGTGTTTCTTTGGAATTTCCTTAAAATTAAACTCAGTAAAAAGTAACAGCAAAAATAACGAAAAATGTGAGTTCTGTGTTATAATCGTAGAGTACTTAACCTGCGCACCGACGGGGGCGAATATCCGCCCCCCCCCCCTGAGGTTTTTCGTAGATGGCGGAAAAACCGCGGCGCGTAGCGCCGCGAAATTTTGTACGACTATTCTCTCATCAATTTTACACATGGTGTGCAAGTTTAAACCTCCTAACTTTAAAGGTCAGTTCACCAGGTCACTTTGAATGACGCAACCTCAAGTCACTTTTTAACAAATTTGTCACCTTGCCAGAGCTACAGTAGATGTCGGAGGCCTTTGAAAGTCGCAGAATGCTATAAAGTCAATTATAGCTACAATTCGTATATCTCGGAATTTTGATATCGATGACCTAAGGTCAGGTCAATTTCTCGACCTCCCATATTAGGTATAAGTCAATGGGGGAAAAATCAACTCCCTGTTCTTACCACTAAAACGGGTCGGCATGGCCCCATAAACCATACATGACTTCATATACGATCAACCTTCACTATCTTGAGGTCTTTTTTGCTGTTGGGCAGCTGTAACTGTAAGGTCATGTGACGTCATCAAAGGTCACCAAAGGTTTTTTGCCAATAAATCCGTACATGAATAAGATACAGCCGAGCGGATGGTCTCATTGTGTTCAGCTCGTCAAGGCACATCGAATGATATGCATGATGACCTCAAGGTCACGTGACCTGAGGTCAACATTTGACCTTGACCTTTCGAGGTCAACATATATATCATGCGATGTGGATTGACGAGAGGGTCACGATGATGCCCTTAGTTTGTTCCTATATTGACTAGTTCGAAAGTTATTCGAGAAAAACTCTCCATAGCTAGCGCCGCCATTTTGACTTTTTTGACCCCTGTGACGTCATCTTTGACCTGACCTGAAAATGACCCTAGTAAAAATTGTAGACCTTGTCCGTCCGTACCTATCTGATCCCGTATACCGCTTGTCGCTTATCTTGCTTCGCTCTCGAGATCTCAGTTGGGGGGGGGGGGGGGGTCATCCGCCCCCCGTCGGTACGAAGTTGGAGCAGACCCCCGTCGGTGCGCGGGTTAATGTTAACCAAATTACCATAAATCATAATCGCCAGCCAGCATTTTTTTTAAATTTATATTTTGTTTTGCATCAACTCACACTGACTTACTAACCTGACTCACAGCACATAAACAATCACTAACAAAGGGCTGTTGAGGTGTCGTCAGACGACTCACCCTCCCACCTCCCCACCCCACCCCTCCCACCTTTCACACCAGACCCATTCTCAAAGGACCGCCCTGTTCCGGCACCATGGTTTAGCTGATCCAAGTTTACCGGCAGGTGTGGCGGCTAGACGAAACAAAAAATTACACGCTAGGGATGGCTGTTTATGTGTTCATGAGGTGCCAACAGACCGCTGATGCAAAAATACTTGTAATTTATTTTTCTCGCCAAGGAAAAACCGCAAAGGCGCAAAACAACTCTACCGGAACAGCTGTGTAGCCAGGGCCTGCCACTAATAGGGTTTAATTTCTTCACCCCTATAGGGAGGTAGAAATCATGATGAATCGGAAATTTAAAAACAAAATTACAATGATGATTAACTGAATGTTTGCATGTTTGTTTTGTTGCTATTGAGTTATTAGTAAACTTTAATGACATTGTTTGTTTGTTTATTCGTACCTGTATAAGTGTTGTTGGTATTACATGTTTGTGTTCTTGTGAGAAACATAATTAAGAATAGTAATGCAGGCTAATACATTAACGTTTTCAGAAAACATCGTTAACAGTGAACAGTTTTATAGACTGCAGATACATAATGATAAGAATAAAGATAATTGTTTCCGGTCGCCTATGCCAATGGATCAGTGGCGCACCATTATCTCAATCTAGGGAACTGAATTAGGTTAGCCATCATCCACAATGGAATCGAGGTCAATCACCAAATAGGGGAGAGTGGGGAAAGATGCCCAGGGTTTTGCTATGTCATGTATTATTCGAAAATGACGATGGGAAAGCAAAAACTTGGAGTTTCAACAGAAGCCGACATCATTTTTCTCCAAACATATCACACTTTCGTGCCTGAAATATTATAACTTTTTTTGCTATTAAGCATTTTCTTGAAGAAGTGAAAGGGGGCATCTTACCCCACAGGGTGGGAAAGACGCCCCCTGACGTTGGGAAAGATGCCCCCTGCACTATAAGTGACATAAATGGGCAAGTGAATCGCCTGAACGAATCAGTAGTCCCTTCGAGCCTGCAGTAGACACCAAACGTCATCATAAGGGCCCTCAAAAGTAGTCGTAAGGGGCTTCAGAGGTCATCGTTAGGGCCATCATAGTCCAGCGCGGCCAAACAAGCCTCCGTGGTGGCGTTCGGAGACCACTGTGGGGCTCTTATAGGTCTTCATGATGCTTGAGGGCCCTCGAGCCCATTGTGGGGACCTCCGATGCCAGCGCGGCCCGTGGGGCCAACGTGGGAGCCCTCAAAGGATGTCGTGAGGGGCCCACAGAGGCCGTCGTGAGGGCTCTCAGAGTCACATGCCGCCCAAAAAGTCGCTATGTGGGCCGAGAGACCGGCATGGGGAGCACCCGACCGTACTGGACTCTCAATAGTCCCAGGTCGGCTTTTGTCTACATCACAAGTACGTAATAAATTATTTGACGGGCTGTTTGAAGGACAGCCTACGGATTTAGGGGGGCGTCTTTCCCCATCAGGTCAGGGGGCATCTTACCCCAAGGTACCGAAGTAACATTAAATCAGTACAATTTGTTAGCCATAAAACTACACCCTGAAACAAACTGTTTGGGACACAGTACACGCATGCTAATGTATCACGACTATAGCAAGGGACGCAAAAATTATTTACCTTATTTGATATTTACAATGTTCTGACACCAAAATATTTTTTGAAAGCAGCAAATAAAAAACATACAATCATCAGCCAGCCGTTGCCCAACTGAGCTTCGCAATTTTTTGTGCAGTTAACAAGGCAGGCTTCCGCTTTACGCTAAGAACATTAATTTCCAGGTCCGATTCTTTGTTTCGCCGCTAGAGGGGGTGGGGCGTCTTTCCCACCCTGGGCATCTTACCCCACTCTCCCCTAATGCGGAAAATTGCTCCAATTAGAGAATGGGATCATGAGTTTCAACAATGGTCCAGCCAGGCTGATATTTAGCCTTTAGAGCCCAAAAAGTGACTGCAAATTTGCCTTATATCGTACACCACATGTTTTCAACAACAAAGGCAATGGAGCAAACAAAACTATATGCCAGGGTTATAAAAAGAAAAAGCTTTGATACGCCTAAGGGCTTTCGTAAGTGTCTGTGTTGTACCTATCAGCTTCAGTTGTTACTTGTTGGAACATTGTCCACATCTCTGCAGCCGAATTTTTCCTTGCTTAGCAGCTAACTAACACTCCCGTGTAACCTATGTCCGAAGCAGCTCTACCTACCTATGCATCAATGCCCTGAGGGGATATCCCACACATTGTCGTCGGCACCGGATCTGTGTAGGAGGGATCGGACGGCCCGTCGAACACAGGGAGGTCGTGCCTAATGGATCACTCAGCACCCCAGGGAGCCGAGCGTCCAGACACGAGTCCTCAGCATACATATGTACAGTGCCTACTGCGTGTGCGGACGGGAAAGGGTGGGTGTGACTGGGCGTTTGGGGATGGAAGACTGGAGAGAAACAGACGATTGGCTCTGTATGGGTTGGGTCCATTCAGTTGAAGTCATCTGAAGGCACTGTCTTAGTGCACACTGCAGTGAGAAATGACTATGGAAATGCACAAACATGTGAAAATATGTTTTGAAACTAAAATTATCGTTTAACCCTCGCCCATGTGGGGGGGGGGTTGGTGCAACCCCCCCCCCCTGAGGTTTTTCTTAGCTACCACGGTTCGTCGGAAGGTCATCTCAGGCTCAAAAGAAACGATTTATACCATTCGAAAGCTGACGATGCGCTGAATCCGAAAATGTAATTTTTATCAAAATCGATCGATGGCCTTTTTTGAAAATTGCGTTTTTGTAAAAACTTAATAATTTTTTATTCAACGGGCTGTCCCAGACATTCTTGAAAATATAAACATGTATTTTTGAGTTCCAGTGAAAGCTGAATGCCAAAAGAACAATATCTAGCGGAGCAATATTTCCAAACATTAATATGCGTCTCCCACAGCCGACAATAAGGCGCAATTACACAGCTCAGTGTCACGATGGACCAAAGTCAGCCACACAGAAGCGTGAAATGACCCTTATCGACTCGCAGACCCGGCGCTCTCGGCCCGCCTGACCGGCCACGGAATGAACGTTCGGCTCTCGTTCTACTAAACAAATGTCATATTTGTCAGTGTAACTGTCCACATCGCTATTAAATGTATTCAGGATACCTGTGAAGAAAATTCATTGCTCTGTCATCTTCACATCATGCATTAATTTACATTTGTTCATGTCTTCTTTGCTCAATTGTGCTTGGTATCATGCCCATATAAGGAAAATTGGCCGCGCTGAAATGTCAGAGGTTGTACCGGCCTCAGCTCGGGTGGAGTGGGGGTAGCGCCCGGTGGGGCAGGGTAACCTTTGACCGGTCGCACGGCCGAGCAGCTGTCACCAGTACAGCCTCTGACAGTGAAACCCCGCTCACTTCCCTTGCGCGGGGACTGAGCGCAGCTGGATGGAACAAAACTTGTATAAGAAAAATGTAAATTAAAGCATGTTGTAAATCAAGTAGAACAATGAATTTTCTTCACAAGTATCCTGAATAACTTTAATAGCGATGTGGACAGTTAAACTGACAAATATGACGTTTGTTTAGTAGAACGAGAGCCGAACGTTCTTTCCGTGGCCGGTCAGGCGGGCCGAGAGCGCCGGGTCTGCGAGTCGATAAGGGTCATTTCACGCTTCTGTGTGGCTGACTTTGGTCCATCGTGACATTGAGATGTGTAATTGCGCCTTATTGTCGGCTGTGGGAGACGCATATTAATGTTTGGAAATATTGCTTCGCTAAATATTGTTCTTTTGGCATTCAGCTTTCACTGGAACTCAAAAATACATGTTTATATTTCCAAGAATGTCTGGGACAGCCCGTTGAATAAAAAATTATTAAGTTTTTACAAAAGCGCAATTTTCAAAAAAGGCCATCGATCGATTTTGATAAAAATTACATTTTCGGATTCAGCGCATCATCTGCTTTCGAATGGTATATACCGTTTCTTTTGAGCCTGAGATGACCTTCCGACGAACCGTGCTACACGCCGAACCGTTTCAGATAGCCTGCTCAAATTTTCAGTACCCTTTGGGGCATCCTTTGCGCAACTTTTGGTATTTATTTTTGTCAAGGTCATGTCAGGTCACGGAGTTATGACGTCATAAAGGGAACAACCTCCGGCCAGATTTACGCTAAATTTGAGATTGCTTCACATTGGTATAAATGCCGACTGACCTGACACACTGATGGATTGTTTTAGAATCATAACTGGCTGATTTGACATTGGCACAATGTCCGTTGACCTTTTCAAGGTTACTTAAGGTCAAGGTCAGGTCAGTGACCTCGGTTGACCTGTAATGACTTCTTGCACTTGTATGCCTTTTCGGGGTATTTTGATGCCCTGAATTCGAATTTGCTATCCATTTCAGGCATCGTCGGTTGTTTCTTGTAGTTCATTTTGGGTCAGGGTCAGGTCAGTGACGTCACACGCCTGACGTGACCCAATGCACAAATGACCTTGCAGACTTCCGATGCTCCCAACGCATCATTTTTAGAGTTATGACATCGAAATATACACCAAACGATAGAGAATTGATCAAGGATCACGACAGTGAAGGTTTCAAGTCGATATCTCTTACCGTTTTGCCGCAATCGGCGCGGAAATCTGAAAAAGTTAGATTTTTCCGAAAATTTGACCTTTGACCGGTCATAAGTAGGTCAAATGTTGACCTAGGACCAAAAAATATACCACCAATCGCGAGATCTCGTTGAGAGCAATCCGTTGGTCTTTTCCGCTAAGCTCTACGACGCTCCGTTTTCAAACGCCAGGGGGGGTCGCACCAACCCCCCCCCCCCCTGCATTGGCGAAGGTGGCAAAACACCGTTTACGGGCGAGGGTTAATGTATCTCATTTTCACCCACAAGAAGACAGCCATATACAGTTTATTTATCTGTCTCCTGGACTTTACCAACTCGAACACATTCACTAACAATAATTTCCTTTCTTTTCAGCTATATGGACCAATAGATTGTGGTTTTCAAGCTCAACGGAGCCCATGTGAACATGTTAGCAAGCCCGGTGGCGTTACTTTGGCAATAACCCAGTCCAGATAATTCTTCCATCAAAGCATCTCTTCCACATCTCGATCCTGCGAACGGAGGAAATCAAGCTGTTGACACCTGAACAAGGTAAAGGAAAGAAAACTTTCTGTATGTGTGAAGAGAAAGAAAGGAGGTGCAAAATGGCGAGCCGCCACTGCAAAGTGCCATTTGAAGCCTTTGATCTCTGCTTGGTGTTCCGAGAAGAAGCTGCAGCTCTAGGGTGCCCTCTGTATCGCAGTGTGATGTGTCTGTTATCTGAGTAACGTCACTCGATCTCTGAGAGTGACGTCACCTGATCTCTGAGAGTGACGTCACCCGACCTCTGAGTGGCGACCGATGGCCGGCGCTGACGTCATATTTGATCGCGAGTCCAACAAGTGGCGTCGGATCAGCTGGAGTGTTTTGCTGATTGTCTGCATAACGCTGTTAGCAGCTCAGGTGAGTCCGTGCTTAGGGGGAGATCTTACTGGGCCGATCAAAAGGGCCGATAAATCAGCTGGGGCCAAGCAATGAGAAAGGCACTAACCCTCAGGTTACCGCACCAATATAATCGATCTGCATCGCATGACATTTTGTAGGTACTATATCGCAAGTGGACCTTGCTCTGAACCCTGTGTGCAGAAATAGGAAAACGCCGCGCGGACTGCTTTCCAGAGACTTTGTTGTACTGTCCTTTTGTCTCATTCCAAAAAAGTAGTTATTCGACGAATTGAGAATCATAAAGCTCATTGCTTAGTGTCCATTTGATATGTTGAATCTTAGGGAGCGAATCAAATCAAAAGTTGACAATTGAGTAACTCAAGTTGCCCATGTAGGTATCAGCCAGAGTGACCATGCATTTACTAAATGTGTCCGATTGCAGGTGGTGGAGCGTGTACGCCATTTTATGAAAGAGCCGATCTCGGTAGAAGTCAAAGTTCACCGAAATAGTACCCTCAAGGTAAGACCAAATAACCGCCAGCTGGTCTGAGCCTGTTTCCTCAGGGAGCGACGCATTACTAAAGGTACAATCTTTTCTATATCAATCCTAAAAAAGATGAACTTGTATCCTACAATCAAACTAGGCATCCCAAATATCTGACAAAACTATTGCAACATCAACACCTACCTGATACTGCATCGATCCGCGGTTGAATGGCGAGGGACCAGCTGGCTTGGAATGACGGCGTTTGCATTTCAGTGCTTCATGCAGCTTTTAGAACAGTCGGTCAGAATAGAGCCACTGATAGGCTCAATGAAGCAGCGTAAATCTCCGGTTTATGGTCGGCTTGATACCTGTCCGGTACATGCATTTCCTCAATCTGATGCCCGGCACTAGGCGATGTAAGCTAGAACGCAAACTTACCACAATCGATACGAGGCCGTCTTCAGTATAAATTCGAATGAAACGTAACCTTCCCCTACGATTTGATGGTTATGGCTATTTATATTTCACAATGTACACTTATTGTTGCAGCAACAATATTATGCGTCCACTTGTCTTTAGTAGATAATATCATATAATATCATGATATTAACCCGCGCCCTGCTGGGGGGGGTGTTTGAACACCCCCCCTTGTGGTTTTTCGCGAATATCTCAAAAACGGCGGCGCGGAGCGCCGCCGTTTTTGGTACACCTTATCATACATCAATTCTACACATGTTGTGAAAATTTCAGACCAAGGTCATTCAAGGTCAGGTCACCAGGTCACTTGAAGTGACCTCACCTCATAAAAAGTTTCAATGTCTGTCATAGCTACACCGAGTGACCGATCGCTTTGAAACTTTCAGCGATTGCTAAGAGCAATAGCATGTACAAAATGTATATCTCAGAATTTTGATATCGATGACCTAAGGTCAGGTCAATTTTGCGACCTCCCCATTATAAGTCAATGGGAGAAAATTGAAATGCGCCTCTTTTGAACGAAAGACATTATAAACACTCCCAAACACTGAATTACAAGTGGTTTAGACACACTGAACATGAAAATGGTGTCCGTGACCCCTGTTTATGCCCTGAGGTCATCTTAGGTCACGAATGGTATCTAACAGTTTTTCGCAAATAACTTTTGATAGAGGCATGCTAGAGCGATGAAAATGCCTTAGATGTGTTCAGCTCGACGATACGGATAGACTGATATGCAACATGACCCTTTCCGGTCAGGTCGTGACCTTGACCTGAGGTCAAATTTTCAAGTTGACCTTTCAAGGTCAAGTTATAGTTCATTCGATGCGTCTTGACGAGAGTAACACGATGCCGGTAAAAGTAAGCTCGTACAAGGCTTGGGTCAAAAGTTATTGCAGAAAAACTGTTTCCGAAAAAATCGGCTATTTTTGCAGTTTTTGCCCCCTGCAGGCAAAACCGTTGACGTTAGGTGAAATCTGAGAAAATTACTCAGAAAGGGCGTTAATAGGGCTATCGAATGCGCTTTTCCGCAGCGCTGTAGATCTATTGGTTCCCGAGTTATGCGTTGGCTTCTTGGAAATTGTCGACATTCGACCTGGAAATCGGCGAAATTTTGCCTTCAATGACCTCTGGTGACCTGACCTTTGACCTGACCAAAAAATTGACCGAAGTGATTTCGTCATTATTTTTGACGCTCTTTCGAACGCCGCCTTCCGCGTATCGCTACGTGGCCCAGGAGCCGAGTTAGAAGGGGGGGTGTTCAAACACCCCCCCCCCCCCCAGCAGGGCGTGGAAATCCAGGACCCCCAGCAGGGCGCGGGTTAAATGACGGTGCTCAAACCGCAAACGTCGTTCATTGCTGCTTGGTCCTGATGTGCGGAGTCTTTTGTGTTGTCATGTATATAAATAGCTACGGGAGATTAATGACAATTCCAGGGCGACATACACCATGTACCAATTTATATCTGCCCAATTGACACACTTTGTACTGTATAGGACGGATTGCTCCATTATCGCCATTATTGTTACGACATTTATTACCGGGATCAATACATGCGGAGCATAATTAACATGCGATACACTCAACAGACGTTGGTAAGCTAATACTAAGGTGAGCGTCAGCCGTACATATCACATACGTCCAAGTCCAGAGTAAACTAAATATTTCCAAACTTGTTCCCTAGATAAGGAAGTAAATGTTTATTTCAAGTTCGATTATGACGTAAATAAGATTTCGTCATGAGCAAATAGGGCAAAATTCCTTTATTGCTCATTGTGGTGGCGTTATATTGATATTAGCCATTTTCACGAAGGCTATCAGGCGAATCGGCACTCTCATTTGACTAAATCTGCACACAATCTCTTTTACAATAAATATTTTTGTATCATGTATTTTTTCAGGGTTCAAATGGAACATTATGTCTGATATTTTAACCTTCGCCCCAGTGGGGGGGGGGGCATATGTTACCACCCTGTCGCGTTTTTTGCGTGTGAATAAAAACCGCGGCGCATAGCGCCGCGCCGCTTGGGGTAGCTTTTGGTACATCAATTTTGGACAATGTGTAAAATATTTGGCCCCAGGTCATGTCAGGTCAGGTCACCAGGTCAAGTTAACTGACCAAGCCTAAAAAAGTTTGCAGTCATGTCCAGCCTGCAGTGTTTGTCAGAAAGGTTTTAAACTTGGTGGATTGCATGCTGTTATGGGCGCCTACAATTTGTATATCTCGGATTTTTTATATCCGTGACCTAAGGTCAGGTCAGTGGCGTGACCTTTCCATTACAAGTCAATGGAGAAAAATGAAAATGCCTCTAGATCCGTGTGTACGCATAGGAACAGTCCAAATATTTCAGAATCACGATGATTTAGACCACTCGTGATGACCAAGGTATCACTTTTGCTGATAGCCTCTAGAAAGGTCATCCGAGGTCATTTGAGGCTACAAACAGTTTTTTGCCAATAACTCACGATTGGAAAGAGATAGAACGCTTGGGATGGTCTCATTGTGTTTGTCTTGTTAAGACGCATCGACTGATATGCAACATGACCTTTTCCGGTCAGGTCATGACCTTGACCTGAGGTCAAATTTTCAAGCTGACCTTTCAAGGTCAAATTATAGTTCATTCGACGCGTCTCGGCAAGGGGAACACGAATCTGGCAATAGAAATGTCGTGGCTTTTTGTAGTCGAAAGTTATTGTCGAAAAACTCTTTTCGTAAAAACAGCTGTTTTTTGAGTTTTTGCCCTCTGGAGGCAACACCGTTGACCTGAGGTCAATTTCGATAATGACCTTATCAAAAGAAGAGTTCAAAGGCTATCGATTGCTTTCCCCTGCGTTTTTCTAGCTACCATAGTTCCTGAGATATCGGCTTGTTTTCTGAAAAATATAATGACAATTGGCAAATTTTGACCTTTGATGACCTCTGGTGACCCCAATATTGCTCTAAGGTGAAAAATGACTCAAATACTTTCAAACGTACGCATTGAGAGCTATCGACTGCTTTTTACCGCGTCTTTCTATCCCTCTTAGTTTTTGAGTTAGAGGTGGGTGGTAACATATGCCCCCCCCCCCCATAGGGCGAAGTTGGGTGAGACCGCCACTGGGGGGCGGGTTAACAAATGAGCTCTGCAAGCATCTGTGTAACCCAAACGGACAACTTTTAAGAAACACAGTGAACCTAATTTGACCAAATCTGCACTAAATCTGCACCTAATCTGCACCTAATGTGTACCAGATGGCCGTCGTGAAAACAGGTATTATTGAACTACGACAAGTATTCGGGATTCAGGGATGCCTGGAACATAGTTTGCAACAGATATAGTCAGTGGCGAAAACGATCATTGATGAAACTCCAGGGATTGTAGTGCAGCAGAAATTGATGATGCGCAGTGGCAGTTTGCGTAGACCCGCCTCTGACATTCGCTTGCCTCTGACCAAAAGAATTCAGTAGTCTATGATTTCTGTAATCTAGTTATTCTGCTGCTACTAAGACGGTAGACAAGTTGGCGTTCCTACCGAGAGGGGATGAGAAGGTGTCAGCGGCAGATAAGACAGCCGGTAACGCACTGAAGAGCACTAAGATGGCTACGCTGGCGACTCAAGGAAGAGATGATTTCACATTTGATCTTGGTTTTGGCAGATTTAACAGCAATATAGCCTGAGATTAGGCTGCAAACAGTCATATACAATCTAATACGTTTTTACGGACAAGGTTCTACAAGTATAACGACTGCTTTCCAAAATCATGTAAATATGAGGTGTTCTCGTACCGCGTTTGCAAATTGTTGACGCACCGTCTATAAACAAACCTTATATATTAAACGTTACATTAGACACTAAGTTCGTAATATTTGTTTGTCGTATGTGTGTGGTCAAACATGTTAACCCGCGCACCGACGGGGGGGGCGGATATCCGCCCCCCTGAGGTTTTTCGCGAATAGCGGGAAAACCGCGGCGCGTAGCGCCGCGAAATTTGGTATGACTATTTCCTTATCAATTTTACACATGGTGTGCAAGTTTGAACCTCCTACCTTTCAAGGTCAGGTCACCAGGTCACTTTGAATGACCCAACCTCAAGTCACTTTTTTGCAACTTTGTCACCGTGCCAGAACTACAGTAGATGTCGGAGGCCTTTGAAAGTCGCAGGATATTATTAGGTCATTAGTAGCTACAATTTGTTTATCTCGGAATTTTGATATCGGTGACCTAAGGTCAGGTCAATTTCGCGACCTCCCCATTATAAGTCAATGGGGGAAAAATCAACTCCCTGTTTTTACCACTAAAACGGGTCGGAATGGCCCCATATACCATACATGACTTCATATACGATCAACCTTCACTACCTTGAGGTCTGTTTTGCTGTTGGGCAGCTGTGAGGTCATGTGACGTCATCAAAGGTCACCAAAGGTTTTTAGCCAATAACTCCGTACAGGAACAAGATACAGACGCGTGGATGGTCTCATTGTGTTCAGCTCGTCAAGACGCATCGAATGATATACATGATGACCTCGAGGTCACGTGACCTGAGGTCAACCTTTGACCTTGACCTTTCGAGGTCAACATATATATCATTCGATGCGGATTGACGAGAGGATCACGATGATGCCCTTAGTTTGTTCCTATATTGACTAATTCGAAAGTTATTCGAGAAAAACTCTCTCCATATCTGGCGCCGCCATTTTGACTTTTTCGACCCCTGTGACGTCATCTTTGACCTGACCTGAAAATGACCTTAGTAAAAATTGTAGATCTTGACCGTGCGTATCCGATGCCGTTTACCGCTTGTCGCTATCTTGCTTCGTTCTCGAGATCTCAGGGGGGGGGGCGGTCATCCGCCCCCCCCCCCGTCGGTACTAAGTTGGCGCATACCCCCGTCGGTGCGCGGGTTAAGCGTTCTATCACGGCTACGAGAAAAGTAACATTTCTCTTTCAAACTGCGATGAATTTTCTGAGGTCAACAAACTCTCGTGCCGTTAAATAACAACTCGCTAGTCGATACTGTACCCGCGATAAAGAAAATCGCGACACTCCCCCCAGTGTTCACTCGCAAGGGAACACTACAACACACTAGCACTGTAGCTCATTCTGGAGGGTACCATTGTTTCACGAACAAGCTTGAGTCTTGAGTCTTCATGTATGTCAGTCACGTATGCAGTCACGTTGGGCACTCCTCTAAGAAGCATATCTTGCTCACCGGCCTGCGGTGCACGTGACCTCCCGTCGTCTTGACCTCCACCGTTCGCACTCTCCCATCAGAGCTTGGGAAGACTTTGCGCACTCGTGCAAGCGGCCAGAATCCGCGGGGAGATCTTCCGTCAATGACGAGAGCGACATCTCCTACCTGAACATTCCTTCTATCCGACAGCCATTTCCTCCGCTTGAGCAGAAGTGGCAGATACTCCCTCTGCCACCTGCGCCAGAAGTGATCTGTGAGCGCCTGCACATGGCGCCATTTCTTCCGGCCAAAAGCATCATGGTCAGTAAAGACACCGGGCGGCAGTGCCGCTTCAGGCCGGCCCACCAGAAAATGGTTGGGTGTCAGTGGTTCCTCGTCGCTGATGTCGGAACTCACATACGTGATCGGACGGCTGTTCAGGACGAACTCAATCTCAGTCAGCACCGTCTGTAGCACGTCGTCTGTCACGCAACTGTTTCCCAGTGCTACTCGGAGCGCGCGTTTTGTGGAGGCCACTAGTTTCTCCCAGACTCCACCCATGTGGCTCGCTGACGGTGGCAGAAACTTCCACTCTATCTGCCTCTGACTGAGCAGGTCGGTCATTTGAGCTTGATTCCACATCTGTAAGCTCTCACGGATTTCCTTTTCTCCTGCTGTCAGGTTTGTGCCGTTGTCACTCCAAACCACTCGCGGCTTGGCACCTCGCCGAGCTATGAACCGCCTCAGCGCCATCAGAAAACAGTCTGCGTCCAAGGAGTTTGCCAGCTCAAGGTGTATGGCTCTTGTTGTCAGGCATGTGATGAGAAGAACATACCGCTTTCCAGTCCGTCGGAAGTTTCTGACAGTGAGAGGACCGAAGAAGTCGAGGCCGACACAGGCGAATGGGCGTGACATATCAAATCGGTCTTCCGGCAGTGCTGCCATCTTCGGTGGTTGCGGGTTCGCTCTCCTGTTCCGACAGAAAGGGCACTTGTGCAGAATCCTTTTCACGGCTGATCGTGCTTTAGACAGCCAGTAGCTTGCTCGGACGTCCGCTAAAGTGTGTTCGAGTCCAGCATGGAGCAAACGTCCATGCGCGTCAGAGACGATCAAACGGATGATATCATCATCTCTTCCGATGATGACAGGATGGCAAGACGTCTCCGGCAAAGGTGCGTTCTGGAGACGGCCACCAGCTCTCAGGAGACCCGATCCATCCAGGAACGGCGATAGCTGTGCGAGCTCGCTCTCTGCTGAAACAAGTGAGCCTTTTTTGATCTGCTTCAGCTCCACGTCATAGGTTATACGCTGTGACTCCTTCAGTATGTTTGCTTCAGCTGCTTGTATCTCAGGGACAAGTAGTGGCCCCCCTACTCTGTTTCCGCCAGTCGTTTTTTGCCTCAGATTGTTCACAAAACGCATGATCCAGGCGAATACGCGCTTATACCGCAGCCAGGAGGAATATCGAGCAGGATCCAGCAGTCGATCCGACCTGAGCTGAGTAGCCAATACCACCTTCTTCGGCTTCTTGATCTCTGGGTCATCGGAGCTCAGCGGCTGCTCTACTTCTTCTGAGGGCCAATCTTCTCGGTCCCTGGACAGAAACTCCGGTCCTGTCCACCAGATAGCATCAGTCTGTAACTCAGCAGCTGACGCTCCACGTGAACAAACGTCAGCTGGATTCTGATGACCTGGCACGTGTCTCCACTGGGCTGGGCGAGACAAATCATGTATCTCTGCAATCCGATTGGCTACGAAAGTATGATATCTCCGGCTCTCGTTGCCAATGTACTTAAGAACCACTTGGCTGTCCGTCCAGTAGACTGTCTCGGAGACCGTGTAGCTTAGCTCTCGTTTGATGAAGCTGGATAGTCTTACACCGAGAACTGCAGCTTGTAGCTCGAGTCTTACGATTGTCAACTGTTTCAGCGGAGCCAGGCGGGTCCGAGACATAACGAATGCTGTTGAAACCTCTCCATTCTCGGTGATCATCCTCAGATACGCGACCGAGCCGAAGGCGTTTTCTGACGCGTCGCAGAAAACATGCAGCTCTACTGCGCGTACGGTGGCCCCGATCGGCAGCTGTGACTTCAGGCAGCGTGGAACCTTGATTTCTTGTAACAGCGGCAGCTCTGACAACCATTGTTTCCACACCACCAGCTCCTCGCCAGTCAGCGGCTCGTCCCAGCTGCATCGCAGGGTCCACAGACGTTGGACGAGCAGCTTTGCTCTGAGCAGGAATGGTGAGACGATACCCAGAGGGTCGAACACCATTGAGAGTCGCCGTAAGACTCCGCGCTTGCTCGCTGCTGCGTCGACTTCACGAGATTTCACACACAAGACGTCTTCCTCTGGACTCCAGAAGCAGCCCAGGGCACGTTGTTCAGCTTGTCCGAGGCATGACAGGTCCAGTTTGCTTGAGCTTCGCTCTTCTGCTGAGATACTCATCAAGACGTCCGAGCTGTTGCTCATCCACTTGGTTAAGTGGAATCCACCCTTGGCCACCAGACTCGTTATTTCTTTCTGCATTGTCTTCGCCTTTGACACGCTCTTTTCCGACTTCAAAAAGTCGTCCATGTAGAAATTTCTTGTCACTGCTTTGGCAGCTTCACGTGACTCCGCATTTTCGGTCACATGATCTTCAGCTGTTCTGCGCAGAACGAAGTTCGCCAAGGTAGGGCTACACTTGGCTCCAAAGATAACAACCTTCATCTGATACATGTCCGGAGGCCTTGTCTTGTCCATATTCCTCCAAAGGAAGCTGAGGGCAGGTTAATCTTCTTCGCGGACTTTGACCTGGTGGAACATCTGTTCCACATCTGCTACCAGTGCTATGTGTTCTTCACGGAATCGAATCAACACTCCTACCAGATTTTGGAGCAAATCTGGTCCCGTCATCAGTGCTTCATTGAGTGACATGTCGCACCACTGAGCTGCAGCGTCGAACACGACTCTGACCTTTGGTTTCGCTGGGTTCACCACTGCATGATGAGGGAGAATCCAACGTTTCGGGCAGTGCTTTGCCTGTTCTTCTGTTGTTACCTTCCTTGCGTGGTTATTGGCGACATAGCCCATCAGAGCCGCGTCATAAGCTTCTGCTTTCTTGGGATCGCGGCTCAGGCTGCGCTCGAGGGACTGCAGTCTCTGGTAAGCCATCTTGTAATTATCTGGCATCTGAACGTCGTCTGACCGCCAGAGTAGTCCAACTTCATATCGATCCCCGTGGTTACAGATCGTGTTCTCTATCATCTTCTCAGCACGGTCATCTTCTTGTGACCGCGATGAGCCCTCAAACTTGGTTCCGAACGATTCAGTCGTCCACCAATCCTGAAGACAGGTGTCATCTTTGTCTATGAGAGCTGACTGAAAGAGGACGTTTCGGAGGTGTCCAGGTACCAAATCAGCTACTGTTCCGGTAAGCGTCCATCCAAACGCAGTGCGAATGCCGGTGGGCTGACCGGGCTTGCCCACTCTCACTTCGAGCTGAAGAATGGCTTCGAGAACGTTAGCACCAAGCAGTAGCTCAACTTTGCCATCACAGTTGGGAAGCTGCACGTCCTGCAAATGCTTCCAACTTGAGCGCTTCTTTACTTGTGGCACCGTCACTTTGATATCTTTCACAGAAAACACTTCTGGAACTGTGATAATGCTACCGTTGTCAGCCGACAGCACCTTCAGCTGCAATCGCTTGGTGTGTTGCGCCGGCCCACAGCCTTCCACGTTCTGCAAGCGAAGCAGCTGGCTTTCACCTGACAGTCCGAGGTCTTCAAGCACATCTTCGCAGCACAACGAAGTCTGCGAGCCAGGGTCGATCAGTGCACATACTGTCTTCTGTTTTCCATCGATTCCCAGTACCGTGACCGGGACGAGCTGCAGAAGGGTAGTTCTCTGGTTTCGCTCTCCTGAGCTGGCCACTACCCGGGCGGTCGCGCTGCTGCCACTATCTGTAGCTTTCTCGTTGGTAAAACTTGTCGAATCGCGCTTGATCGGCTTACTTCCGTGCAGAAGCCTGTGATGGCGCAGTCTACATCCATCCACGCCGCAGGACTTAGCGAACTTGCAATTTTTTACTGCATGGTTCCTTTTCAGACAGAAAAAGCAGAGCCTGGCACTAGCTACTAAAGTCGCCCTCTCATCGGCCGTCTTCTCCAGGAACACTGGACAAGCCGTCAGCTGGTGTTTTTCATCGCAACAAATGCACGGATATCGCCTGGAAGTTTCTGCATCAGTGACGAGAGCTGTTCTCTGCATGGCTGAGCTTCGTTCGTCGCTGATCTGTGGTCGTCTTCTCTCGGTGACCCTCTTGGCTCCTTTAGACACTGCCGCATAGTTCAGTGCAACCCTTACTTGCCTCTGAAGCCACGTGTCAAACTGTATGAGGCTGGGCCGCGCGGGCTCAATGTCCATGACGTGCTCTCCCCAATCGCGCTTTAGCTCAGATGGGAGCTTCTCCACTGCTCTCCTGAGATTCTCAAAGCTGTGCAAGTCACCGTGATACCCTAGCTTCTGAAACACGGTGACGGCGCAGTGCACAGTGGCGTGGAACTTCTCCAGCGACACCGGATCCAGGTACGTCGGAGAGGGGCATCCAAACATCGCTTGAAGGTTGGCGGCTACTATATCCTCCTCTCGTCCGAAGCGGTCCTCTAGCGCTCGAATGGCGTCTGCATACAGGGCCCCGTCGTACATCATACCAGCTATGGTGCGCTGTGCGAGTCCAGTGACAGCTGATTGCAGATGGGCCATTTTCTCGGTTGCTGACAGCGCCCTTTGGTCATGGACAAGCGACTTGAAAAGAGCGAACCACTTGGACCACTCGGCGGGTTCACCGCTGAATTTGTACAGCGTCAGTCTTGGGAGGCTCTGTGCAAACAGCTGCGACGGATCCTGATTCGATGGGCGATTGACAGGGAGGTTCAATCCCGGGTCCAATGGTGCGGCAGCCTCACAGGCGCTGGCTCCGGCTTGCTGCCTCGCTGAGTCTGTTTGAGCTGATGATTGATTACGGTCCTCGTCAGTTTGCTGCTGGCTATTCATTGTCATCGGCGCTTGGGGTAACTCTTCACTGAAATCGTGCCGTCTGTCCCAGTTTAGGCCATCTTCTGCAGCCATCGTCAGCTGCGCTTGCAGTTCCGCTGCAGCTTGAGCGTCTTTCGCCTCTTGAAGGCGACGTTGGCGTTGAAGCTCTTGTTCTTGTCTTTCTTGCTCAAGTCTTCGCTCCAGCTGTGCGGCTTCCAGTCTCTTTACTTGAGCGTTAACCTGGGCCTGCCGTGACATGGTGGATACCGCTGAAACTTGTGACCCAGTCGCAACTGATGCGGGGTCTCCCTGCCTCTCGCGCAGATAATTTTCGATGCGGCTAACAGCTTCCTGATGCTGGATAGACGCATCTTCACAGTACTTCAGAGCTTGCTCCTTTTCCTCTTCTGATTCAAACGTGTTCACGTATTCATCCGTGACGTTTTCTATAGCCTGAAGCGCTTTATCCATGTCAATCAACAACGACGATAACTGCGTGCGGCTCCCTCTTGCATCGATGATTACGAAGGCGCTGCGTCGGATTCTTGTCAAGTTGCTTAGAAGTCTTGCACGATGGCGCTTGATGTCGGGAGACATCGTGTTTCCAAAACAATTCAATCAGAATTACGTTAATCACAAATCAATTATATTATTTCTGACTGAAGTTTTAATCAATTTGCTCAAATTACCATGTAGCTAAATGTCAACATTAAAACGTACAATCAATGTGATGGTTG
The DNA here is from genome assembly GCF_019059575.1 of Amphibalanus amphitrite. Classification (NCBI taxonomy): domain Eukaryota; kingdom Metazoa; phylum Arthropoda; class Thecostraca; order Balanomorpha; family Balanidae; genus Amphibalanus; species Amphibalanus amphitrite. The sequence goes on from NW_024881745.1 coordinate 284,623, forward strand.
TCCTGCAACCGCCTCATTAGGCCTCACTTAAGTTAAGCTTACGTTTAGCACGTATTCAGTCGCAGGCAAGCGAGCTTGACATTTGTTCAAGATGAGCAAATCTTTACATTTAAATATTTTCATCACTTATTTGTTTTAACATGTTTGACTGTTCTCGTACCGCGTTTGCAAATTGTTGACGCACCGTCTATAAACAAACCTTATATATTAAACGTTACATTAGACACTAAGTTCGTAATATTTGTTTGTCGTATGTGTGTGGTCAAACATGTTAAGCGTTCTATCACGGCTACGAGAAAAGTAACATTTCTCTTTCAAACTGCGATGAATTTTCTGAGGTCAACAAACTCTCGTGCCGTTAAATAACAACTCGCTAGTCGATACTGTACCCGCGATAAAGAAAATCGCGACATGAGGTCTTCTGTTCTTTTGCTTTGTTTTCTCCTTGCCACCCGCACTGTTGCTGCCGCTGCAGCTACTGTTCCTGCTCCGCTCTGCCCCGGTGACTGCGGCTACTGTCCCTGCTCCGCGCTGCGTCCTGGCTCCCACCTGAGTCACCTGCTGCACCCCGGAGTATATACCTCCGGTATTCAATTAACTAAGTGCCGGCCGGCCGGCCAGCTCCGGTGGCCGCCCTATCTCGGTGTTTGGTGTCACGTTACCGGCCCAGTGAGTCACTGGCTCGTGAGACATGTTACCATCGCTGACCCAGGAATGGCTCCAGCGCCACCACATTGCTTAACCCGCGCCCCGTATGGGGGAGCGCCCCGCGTCCTTTTCCGTCGATACCTCCTAAACGGCTGGAGATATCGCCACCAAACTTTCAGGACCCCTCCGGGCATCAATTTTACACATTGTGACTAAAAAAGTTTCCAGAGGCTATGATAGGTTGTCCACAAATGACGTCAGAAAAACGTCTTGTTCTGCCATTTTCGACCGAAAAAAGACCTTCGCGAGAAGAGCTGTCAGGCCTACAGCGTTGAAGATACATAAACATGATCAGACATATAAGGTGTAGAATTGACAGGGCTACAAAACTGTTATCTCGTATTTTTGAAATTTTGAGTTTTGACCCCCAAAAAATGAAAAAAACCTTTTATTAGATATATTAGCCCAGAAACCTAAAACGTTTTTTGAGTTAAAAAAAAACGGAATAGGTATATGTGATAGTGCTTACCGTCTTCTATCTAAATACCAAATTTTAGATAGATATCACGGTTTTTTGCCAAGTTATAGCGAAAAAAAAATGTTCAAAAAGATGACGTCAAATTTTCAAACTCATTTTTTTTGGCAATTTGAGACCACCTAGCGCAAAACAAAGACCACCATTAGACTCCCCGTGACGAGCTGCATCGAAATGATACCAATTTTATGCAACAAGATCAACTTTGAAATTTGACCAAATTTGACCTGACCTTGACCTGACCTTGACCAAAACGTGACCTAAACTGGCCCCAAAGGCTGCCTGATCCACATAATCGCGTTTGTCATGTAAAATGGACCATAAAACATGAATCACACGACACTTTCATATTGTGAGTTGTGACCCCCAGTGACCTGACCTGGTATCAACGACCTCAGATAGCAAAGTATGTGTTTAACGAGCAATGTACCATCGATGGTTTTCAATAACTTACCAGTTTACTCGATTTCACAACACATTTCTTGAAATGCCTGTGAACGGTGAAAATCCGACCTTTGACCTGACCTGTGACGTCATCGGTTTGACCTAGGTCAATGAAATTAGGTCACAAGGTAGTTCCCTGTTGGGGCTATCGAACGCCGTTTGAATTTACAAAATAGGTCGGTAAATTTTTTAGATCTTAGGAGGGGGCGAAACGCCCCTCCCCCCCCCCCCCGACGGGTCCGCCGATAGTCCTACGGGGTGCGGGTTAACCCACGGTCATGGCATGTTGCTGGGTTGTTAGTGGATGCTATGTTAGTCTAGAGCTAGATTACTTAGTTTTGAAGAGTTTATGAAATGAACAACAGTATTTTCTCTAATGCGACGACTATGTACTCTAATTAAAATAACTTATGGAGTATTACGTTGCTATAATTCAAAAGGTGCATGTTTTATTTTTTTGCCGGGATCAGCCGAGCTTCAGTGAAACACGTGACCTAAAAACATTAACCATGACCTATGAGCCGACCTAGTCGACATATGACTTTTTAACTATACCATGAAAAATGACAATCTGACCATTGAAAGCTGAACGCTCACTTACTGAACCCCCTGAACTTCACAGACCTGACTTCTGACCCGACTGTTTCAGTTCCCGGCTGTGACCATCTGTAACAAGAACTGGTTCAACCTGACGCGGGCCCGTAGACTGCTCGCAGACGTGTTTCCCGGCAACAACTGCAGTGACGAAGACATTCTGCGAGACGACATCAACGCCGGCTCCGGCTGCACGTGAGCACGGAGGCGCACCCCCCCCCCCCCCCGGTCTGTTTGTGGTCAAACCTGACGAATGAGAGTGGGCGTATACCAATGGCCTGCATCAGACTGCAAGGGGCTGTCTAAAAGGTCCTGTCTGGAATCATCAGTATCGTTAGCATAATGTTGTATGCGAAAACGATCTTAGGAGAAAACGATTCACGTAAAAATCCAATAGCAATGCGTGACAGGACTTCTACTTTCCATTCCACAAGGTTTCGGGGAGGGGGGAGGTGGCGCGTTAGCTCGTAATTGCATTTTCCGTTTTATCCTCTAAATCTGCAATCCCTTGCAGACTGTCGAGCGTCATGCCAGATGTCTTTGGTGGGTCGCTGAGAAGGACTCGTTACATGTAATTATTACGAGCGAGCTAGCGCAGTTAGCGAAGCGAAGTCTTTTCAATATAACGGAAAAATCTCAGTATGAGCGGCCCGGCCCGGCCCCGCCCGGCCTGTAACGCTTTTGAGAGGCTTATATCTCAGCAACCGCTGGACCAATTGGCCTGCGGTCTTTTTTGCTGGGTAATTCAATTAACCCGCGCCCTGCTGGGGGGGGGGTGTTTGAACACCCCCCCCCCCTTGTGGTTTTTCGCGAATATCTCAAAAACGGCGGCGCGGAGCGCCGCCGTTTTTGGTACACCTTATCATACATCAATTCTACACATGTTGTGAAAATTTCAGACCAAGGTCATTCAAGGTCAGGTCACCAGGTCACTTGAAGTGACCTCACCTCATAAAAAGTTTCAATGCCTGTCATAGCTACACCGAGTGACCGATCGCTTTGAAACTTTCAGCGATTGCTAAGAGCAATAGCATGTACAAAATGTATATCTCAGAATTTTGATATCGATGACCTAAGGTCAGGTCAATTTTGCGACCTCCCCATTATAAGTCAATGGGAGAAAATTGAAATGCGCCTCCTTTGAACGAAAGACATTATAAACACTCCCAAACACTGAATTACAAGTGTTTTAGACACACTGAACATGAAAATGGTGTCCGTGACCCCTGTTTATGCCCTGAGGTCATCTTAGGTCACGAATGGTATCTAACAGTTTTTCGCAAATAACTTTTGATAGAGGCATGCTAGAGCGATGAAAACGCTTTAGATGTGTTCAGCTCGACGATACGGATCGACTGATATGCAACATGACCCTTTCCGGTCAGGTCATGACCTTGACCTAAGGTCAAATTTTCAAGTTGACCGTTCAAGGTCAAGTTATAGTTCATTCGATGCGTCTTGACAAGAGGAACACGATGCCGGTAAAAGTAAGCTCGTACAAGGCTTGGGTCAAAAGTTATTGCAGAAAAACTGTTTCCGAAAAAATCGGCTATTTTTGCAGTTTTTGCCCCCTGCAGGCAAAACCGTTGACGTTAGATCAAATCTGAGAGAATTACTCAGAAAGGGCGTTAATAGGGCTATCGAATGCGCTTTTCCGCGGCGCTGTAGCTCTATTGGTTCCCGAGTTATGCGTTGGGTTATTGGAAATTGTCGACATTCGACCTGGAAATCGGCGAAATTTTGCCTTCAATGACCTCTGGTGACCTGACCTTTGACCTGACCAAAAAATTGACCGAAGTGATTTCGTCATTATTTTTGACGCTCTTTCGAACGCCGCCTTCCGCGTATCGCTACGTGGCCCAGGAGCCGAGTTAGAAGGAGGGGTGTTCAAACACCCCCCCCCCCCAGCAGGGCGTGGAAATCCAGGACCCCCAGCCGGGCGCGGGTTAAGGTACGTCAATTACGGGGTAGAAGGGATGGGGCATCCCTTCTACCCCGTAATTGACTGCTTTTGATACATCTCAGTGACCGTCGTGGCACGTGCCACGTGAAAAGTCAAGGGTGATCAAGCAGTTTTGCAAAAGTAATGATTTTGAGAGGCCAATATCTCCGCAGCGGCTTGAGCGATTGTCTTGCGGTAATTTTTACAGGGTAGCTGCATCCCTTCTATCAAAGGTCGGATAGGTACTCTTGATCTATGCTCGGGGTTACATGAGCAGAGTTAATACGCATTACAAACGGACTACAATGGTGAGCGAATAGGAAAATCCGTTCCTGATACGCATTTACTTGCTCATGTAACCCCGGTATATGTGAGTGACCCCCACTGCATGCGTGCAAAATACAAAAAGAAGAGGTGCCAAATTTGTTCCCATTTCAGTGACTCGGTAATTACTGGGGCGAATTCGCTGAAACTTGGCATACAGGTAGGCACCCACCAGGCAATGCATTCCCATGTGTTGCTGTTAGGGCGCTACTGCACGTGCGCAGGTGCAGGGGGCGTTTCCAGATCTCGAGAACGGCTGGGCCGATTGCGCTCAAATTTGGTACACGGTTAGGGACCGGTTAGTAGGGTGCCGTGCAAAAGTCATTTTGGACCCCGTTTGCACGTGCGCACGTGCAGAATGCCGCTTCCAGATCTCAGGAACGGCTGGGCCGATTGCGTTCAAATTTGGCACACCGCTAGCGACCGGTTAGAAGGGTGCTTTGCACAAGCCCGTTGGAAGTACCCTCTCGCCCTTCCGCACGTGCAGGGCTCACTTTCTCCGGCTCGCTCGTTCTTCGCCCAAAAGGCGTTTTACTGGTTGTTAAAACATTTGTGTTATCTTGGGACGGCTTTGGCACTTCTGATTCTGGAGCATTAATTCAGCTGCTTCCTACTGAGACTGTATATGTAACTGTCCCATAAGTAAACTAATCATTAGTCAAATCAGTGTTGTAGATATCACCGTGGTATAAACAAACCCAGCATTTAATAGCAAAACAGCTATGTTGTGAAAAGCTAGCCAATTACCTACTACCAAAAACTTTCTGGTGCTTCAGAAGACATGATGAGTAGGTGACAACATTACCAAACAGGCCGAGTGCTTTTGAGTTGTGAGAATAAAGTTTCCACACACAATCGGGCCTGCAGAGATGTTTGCTGGATGCAATTTTCGGTTGGGTGAATGTGCAATATGGATGCGCGCGTGCAGGCCAGATAGACGTTTTTCTTGTAGCTGGGGCTGTGATCGGCAATTTACGAGCACGTGCTATCGGCTCATTTTTCTATGAAAACTGAGCTTCTTGGTTGATAAGGCCTCGGATCGCTTAAAGATATTTGTTTCTTCGTTTTCTCACTTATCTTGATCCTGAGCCCTGTATTAGGCGAACTTGATCGGTAATTGATCGCAACGCATAAGGAAAAACGGAAACGGTTTGTGAACGGAATTACATAGAATGCTCATATTAACCCACGCGGGGCTGGGGTCTCCAGCCGAACGCGCGGGGCTGGTGGGGGGGGGGTAAATTTTACCCCCCCTATTATCTCCCGAACTAATGGTCCTATTTGGAAAACTCAAACGCCAATCGAAAGATCGCATCACGAACAACTAAAAATATGTACTTCATTTAAAGTTTGAGGTCAAGGTCAAGGTCAGGTCAAGGGTATAAATTGCAAGTTTCTACGGTATCGGCCTTGCACCGTAGTTGCCGAAGAATGGAGTCATGGACTGAGACTGATTGCCCAAAACGTGTTCTTAGGCTACCAAGACAATATTTGTTGCATACAATATCATTCAGAGGTCAAGGTCAAGGTCAGGTCAGGTCAGGTCAGGTCACCAAAAAAAAAAATATAGAAAAGGGCATGTGCGACACATGTTTTATGGGTCATTTTACTCATAGAATTCAATAGGCACACTCAATAAGTGATATGGAGCACCTGTGGATGAATTTCAGGTCAAGGTCAGGTTGAGGTCAAATTTTGAAGTTGGTTTTTAAGGCCTAAAAAGGTGTCTATCTGATGCAGTTTTTCACGGCGAATCGAATGGTGCTGTTTTTGTTTCCGTACGAGGTCCAGAAATTCCAAAAAAAATATTTTTTTTTTCTCAAAATTTGTGTGTGTCGTGACGTCATGAAATTTTGAATAACTCCCACATTTTTGAACCGATTCTTCTAAAAATTGGTATGTAGGTGCACATAAACCACTTCTCTGACATATATTCCGGTTATATCGATACACTCAAAATTTTGGATTTTATAATTATTTTCCCAAAAAAGTCAGTTTTTTTAGAAAAAAAAAAATTGGGCCAAAATCCAAAATTTTCAAAAAACCGAGATAGCCATTTGATAGACAACGTAGAATTACGTATAACCTTTTTTACGTCTTGATTCCTTTAAAAATGAAGATGTTAGCGGCGTTTGAAATTTTGCCGTTTTTTTTAGGCGAAAATGGCGAACATGACGTCACTAAAACGTCAACTTCTCAAAAAAATTCCGACGGATTTCGCTCGAATTTTCAGGGAACGTGTCAAATTGATGTAAGAAAAGGTACTGAAAGATTGGCGGCGCTGCGCGCCGCCGTTTTTGAGATATCGCAAAAATTCGTGAGGGGGGTAAAATTTACCCCCCAGCCCCGCGCGGGTTAAAGGTTGGTACAGGAAAAGATAAAACATGCAATATGCAGACGAGAAGTGCATTTCCTTTACACGTTCCAGTTGATGATTGTGAAATGTAGCGTATAAAGTGGATGACATGCAGAGACATTTGATGACATTATGCTGCTCCAGAACGTAGCGAAAGTACTTCGAACCAGTCCTTTCACAAACTATTGCACTATATTATCAAATTCAGATTCTGAACCGTAAAGGTGGGAGCGGCCAAATTATACTACCGGCCAAATTGCCCCGTCCTCCCCTACATTCGAAGCGTCTCGACGACAGGAACACGATGCTGGAAAAAGAAATGTCCAGTTTTAGAGCAGACGTAAGAAATGCTCACAAATATCCTAACATTCCAAAACCTTACATCAGCAGTGTTCGATAAAAAATAACACCCCTTTTTCTAGCCTGAACTATGCGCGCATGATAGTTGACGTCCATTGCTAGCTCATGCTAGATGAGCTCGTTGACCCATTTCATGAAGGCGTCACTCTCCTCTTCAGTAAAGTAGTTTCTCCAGTCGCCCACTTGACCCTTCCGCATGAAGGTACCCTCGTCGGTCGTCTTAACCATCCGTGTCTGCTCCCAGTGTTTGAAGTTGCAGCCGGGGTTCTTCTTCATGTTCTCGAAGTCGGTGTGTCTGGCGATGGCCTCTGCCTCCTCTTGGGTCAGGGGCTTGTCGAGGAACTCCGCCACTCTGCGGACTGCCGTCACGCGATCCTCATGCAGCTCCTCGTAGGTCAGGCACAGTACGTGGTCGGCCTGCTCGCGGTAGCCCCTAACGTGTTCCCGGTAGGGACCGTTCATCACCTCTCCGCGAACGAACTTGTCGCGGAACTCGGCGAACGTTCCTCGGTATCGCTCGTAGTCCACCATCCTCTGGAAGTGGTAGTAGGAGACGCAGACGTCGCGCGGGTCGCGCGAGACGTACAGCACCTTGGCGCCGCTCGTGTGCACGCTCTCCGGCAGCAGGTGGTACATGAGGTGGGTCTTGATGAGCCGCGGTGACTCCATCTCGTGCAGGGGAGTCATCGCTATGCGAGCCGTGGCCGGCAGGTCGAGCAGTGGGAAGCGGTACTCGAGGGTGCGCCCGCCACCGCTCTGGGCACCCGTCTCGCGGTGCACCACGCGCCACACGATCTCCTGCAGCCACGTGGTGCCCGACTTGGGGAAGCTGGCCACGATCACGTCGCTGGGCCGGCCGCGGAACTGTGCCCAGTGCTGCAGCCCGCACAGCATGTGGACCCTGAGCAGCACCATGCCGCGGTACCGGTACGCCCGAGTCAATGGGTTGGTCGTGTTGGGGTCCACCGGCAGCGGCAGCCAGCCGTCGGGGATGACGGTAGACTTCAGCGCGGCGAGCATTCGTGCGATCTCCGGGTCGTCATCATCTTGACCGGTACCGTCGGCAGAGGACGGCGCTGGGCCGGCCGTTGGACGGCATGCGATTGCATTGGGTGTCAGCAGGCCACTGGTCTTAGAGCCATTCGCCTGTGTAGAGTTTGCCTCTGGCTGGAAAGTTTCATTTTCAGTCGTCTTCAACTTAGTTATGTTGAGTTGTGCCGTCCTCAGTTGCGTCTCATCAGTAGAAAGCTGGGACTGCGGTGGATTTTCGGCCATTCTGTAAGCTGTTCGTATAGAAAGTTCCTTCTCCCTGCAAGGAATATGACCTCGTAACTTTACCACAAAAATGATTCCTTTAGTTTTGAGATATTGGACTTGTAGGGTCTTCAGATAAAATGTTTAACACGCGCAGTGGAAGGGTTGCGAGTTCTACGCCCAGTAGAGGGGGGATGTCTCCCCCCTTAGATCTCAGCTCCCACTGGAGCTAGAAAGACGAGATTTGGAGGGTCGGTAGGGGCCATGGAGAACTCTTTTGTGTGTGAATTTCATGACCCTAGGTCAATATCTTTCAGGTCATATGAGGTCAAATGTGGTCAAACCTGCCATATGAGTGACTTTTTTGCGTTTACACGCCGATAACTCAAAAAAGTTACCGGCTGATTTCCTTCTTTCACTATACCAAAGAAAATACATTTGTAAAACCAGTAAAACGCCTTTTGGGCGAAGAACGAGCGAGCGAGATAGTGAGCCCTGCACGTGCGGAAGGGCGAGAGGGTACTTCCAACGGGCTGGTGCAAAGCACCCTTCTAACCGGTCGCTTAGCGGTGTATCAAATTTGAACGCAATCGGCCCAGCCGTTCCTGAGATCTGGAAGCGGCATTCTGCACGTGCGCACGTGCCAACGGGGTCCAAACTGACTTTTGCACGGCACCCTACTAACTGGTCCCCAACCGTGTACCAAATTTGAGCGCAGGCCGCAAAAAAGGCCGCAAAAAAAGACCGCAGGCCAATCGGTCTAGCGGTTGCTGAGATATAAGCCTCTCAAAAGCGTTACAGGCCGGGCCGGGCCGGGCCGCTCATACTGAGATTTTTCCGTTATATTGAAAAGACTCGCTTCGCTCGCTGCGCTCGCTCGCTCGTAATCATCGGTGGGGAAATGTTCGTCAAATACATATGCTGCTATTTGAGGTCACTGATACCAGGTCTGGTCACAGAGGTCAGGTCACTGAGGGTCAGAATATGAAAATATCATATGATGCATGTTTTATGATCCATTTTATATGCCAAATACGATTATGTGTGTCAGGCAGTCTTTGGGGTCAGGTTAGATTATGTTCTGGTGAAGGTCAGGTTATGTTCAGTCAAGGTCAAGGTCAGGTCAAGGTCAGGTCAAGGTCAGGTCAAGGTCAGGTCAAGGTCAGGTCAAGGTCAGGTCAAGGTCAGGTCAAATTAGGTCAAATTTTAAAGTTGATATATTTGCCTAAAATGGGTATCGATTCGATGCCGCTCGTCACAAGGAGTTCAATGGTGGTCTTTGTTTTGCGCTACATGTTCTAGAATTGCCGAAAATTGAGTTCCAAAATTTGACGTCATCAATTTTGAAGTTTTTTGCTATAACTTGGCCAAAAAAGGAGGCATCGATCTAAGATTTGGTATGTAGATAGAAGACGGTAGGGACTATCACATGTGTTCCGTTTTTTCGATATTTGGAAAAATGGCATTTTTTGCGTTTTTTTTTTCTTCTAAAAAATCACTGTTTTGAATTTTGGGGGGTAAAAATAAAAACAAAAATGAAGATCTGAGATACCAGTTCTGTAGCGCCGCCTTTGGTCTAAATGACCATATAAAGAACTTTGAAATTGCTTGATAACTATAGCTTTTGTGAGCGTTTCAAGATTTCATGTTTTTTGCTCATTTTTGCTCGAACATGACCTCAGTTTTACCTTAATAACTCCTGACCTAAGGTGACCTAAGACTTAAAATTTTGTGTGAAGATGAAAAATTGATGGCCGGGAAGGTACTTAAAATTTGACGTCACTGCACGCCGCCGTTTTCTTGCTATTCAGGAAAAACCACAGGGGGCAAATTCGCCCCCCCCCCAGCGGGGCGAGGGATATGCAACATGACCCTTTCCGGTCATGTCATGACCTTGACCGAAGGTCAAATTTTCAAATGACTTTTCAAGGTCGACGAATAGTTCATTCGACGTATCTCCCGAGTTCCCGAGTTAGCCGTTGGCAGTTTCCAAAATTGTTGAAATGGCCTACATTTGACCTTTGATGACCTCTGGCGACCTGACCTTTGACCTGACCCAAAAATGACCGATTTGTTTCAGTTATTATTTTTGACGGTCTTTCGAATGCCTCCTACCACGTGTCGCTACGTGGCCCAGGAGCCGAGTTAGACGGGGGGGATGTTCAGACACCCCCCGCACATTGCCCCAAAGGACGGTAAATAACTTTTGAAAATACCCATCTCCAATATCAGTGTTTTCTGGACTCAAATTTTGCGAGGAATCCGATGATGTGGTCCCTGAGATCTGAAAAATATCCATTTTGGAGATAGCACCTATTTTATGAATAATAAATATTCGTCAGGCATAATAGTCCAATAAATTGAAAATATAAGGAGTTAATTTTTGTATAACAACACTAGAATGTGTCGAGCATGAATTAGAGATATATTTTAGCTGAGATGATACTATATCTGCGCAAACATGTACATGAACTAGTACATTAACCCTTAACGGCCGAGAAGGGGTGGGGCGGGTGCCGCCTTATAGGGTTTTTCGCGATAGCTCAAAACACGCCTAGGCCGTAGACAGCTGAAACTTGGCATACCTAATCTTTTATTCAAGCTGGATCGTTTGACTCCAGCCGCGTGTTCAGGTCAGGTCAGGTCACTGACCTACGACGTCATAAATATCTGAGGACATCTGAGGACCTCTGCGAGGTCCTCAGATGTTGCAAATTTGCAACGCCCTCAGTGCCAGAGGAACTTTTATGCAGGAAGATAAAACTTACAGGGCGTAATATCCTTCAGAAGTCTCACAACTTGTATATCTCGGATTTAAACTAAATGTCACATGAGGTCAGGTCGGTCACGTGACCTCACCATTATAAGTCAATGGGGGAAACATGAAAACCGTTATTTTGGCGCCGGAAATGATCTTAAACTATCCCAAACACATGGAATCGTGGTTTCATGATCGGACCTTCAAGGAGTGCATGAAACCACGATTTCATGTGCTTGGGACAGTTTTAGATCGAAACCACGATTTCATGTGCTTGGGACAGTTTTAGATCATTTACGGCGCCAAAATCACAGTCTTCATATTTCCCCTGCATTGACTTACAATGGTGAGGTCACGTAACTGAACTGATCTCATGTGATCTTTGGAAAAAAATCCGGTAAAATCCGACCGGTAAATTAGGAAAAATCGGAGATATACAAGTTGTGGTACTCATAATGGATACTAGATCCTGCAAGTTTCATTTCCCTGTGAAAGCTCCTCTGGCAGTGAGGGCGTTGCGAAGTTGCGAGATCTGAAGACCGTGCAGAGGTTCACTTATGACGTCATAGGTTAGTGACCTGACCTGACCTGAAAATGCGGATGGTGTCAAATATCCGGCTTGAATCAAAGTTCAAATGTGCAAAGGTTCAGCTTTCTATCCTCAGCGTGTTCGGAGCTATCGCGAAAAAAAACGCTATGGTGGGGGGGGGGCGGCACTCGCCCCCCCTTGGCCGGCGAGGGTTAGACAGGGGGGGGGGTAAATATTCTCCCGGGCTGCGGTGGTTGGGATTATCCCCCGGGCCCGGCCAGACTAAATAAATCGAAATAAAAGTTAAGTGACTGAACATAAATTCACCAGGCTTCAATGGCGGTATGTGGTGGGAAAGGCAACTGTGGTCCTCCTAATTTTTCTCGCTCGTAGCGCTATTGGTTTGGTCTGCAGAGGAAGTGCCCGTCTTACCTACCCTCACCGTTTTACCTCACTTTCTCCTACGTCTTCGCACGCTGGCGGCCAATGGTGAACTCTCTATTCAGCTGGCGGTAGAATGTATATAGCTACAATCAAACAGCCGCGCCATCTACAAAAGAGCTGCCACTTTATTAAGTGGCAGACCCCGCACACCCCCTCGCGCAGTTGGCCCATCGCGGCAGCGGATGGTCACCGACTCAACACTCAACACCGAACACAAATTGAGTACCTCTCAGTTTTACATCTCTCAGTTACGTTTCACGACCATATCTTATCACATCCCTAGCCTCGTAGGGGTCCCTCGGTCTGAATCGTCGCCGCGCACAGCGTATGTACTAAGTCTTCATACGCTGGCGTTCAAAGGTGAACTCTCTATCAGAGGTGGGGTGTCATCAGAAATCGATTGTGGGCGCTCAGCCTGCCGGTGCTTATATTGATACGCCGATAATGGCAGTAACTTAAGTCAACCTAGGGTTCCCCGAATTCTAGTTTTATCGCCGGTTTTAGTACACTTATTTTTCGCTCATTTCAACGATAAGAGAAAAGAACATAAACAACACTACCTATGAACTAATTCGTCCCAGCCGACTCAAAGAATCACCCATGCAATTTTAGGTAATATAGCAAAACAGTTAAATCATATAAATAACATGTCCGATCACCAGCCATCGAGACTTTGTCGACAAACAGACCCATCCTAAATCTAACAATTTTCTGCCATACTGACAGTGACTGTCACTCGACCCAGACAAACACACAGTACATTTCTAACTTCCGTCGGAGCGGAAAACATGTTGAGAATACCAGCCTTCGAGGACCCCAAGCAGAGCCCGACTGTCCGCTCCTCATGTCAAGGTCGTCGGCTGCCCAATACCGCTCCCTTTTCCCCCGGCTGAATCTGCGTGTGACGATACGTCTTGCCTGCGGCAAAACATCTATGGAATGACTTTTGTCGTAGATTTTCTTCCTAACGTTGACGGGCCGGGCTCAAAAACTATACTAGCACCCTCGCCCACCCTTCCCTGTCGAAAATCAGGGAGCTTACGTTCAATGCAGCATGTTTCCGCACTTACCTTTGTCTCTGTGTGCAGCATCACCATAGATTATTTACAGTATGTAATAATCTCAATGATTTGCACTCTATTGGCGCGGAGGATAACCACTGATCGTGTCTCCTCTAAGACTCGATATAGTTAAACCTTTGCCAGTGCATGAATTAGAGAACACGTCAAGTTCACTACTATCTTTCATCCCCGGTTTCATGATAAAGTTCTTATCGCGAGAAAGTTGGATGGTTGCATATTTGGATCCCTCCAGCTGGGGGAGGTGGTGGTCGAGACTTTAACGCATTACGGCCAAAAAGTCGGAAGGGTTATACTTTCGGAGGGGTTATACTTTCGACATTCGCTCTCCGCCAAATGCCTAACTTATGCTTATCTACAACTGGTGAATATCATAAACCCCAAGCATTTTACGTAAGAAAACCGATTAATTTGAGAGTTGTGGTGAGGATTGGGGTGAGGATCATGAACGTCTGCACGGGAGCCCGTCTGAGAGCTACCACACCCAACGTGCACTAAAGAAAAACCCCTGTCCTGCTGAAGGATAAAAATGCAATATACAGACGAAAACAGCATTTCATCTACCTGTTCCAGTTCATGATTGAGAGATGTAGCGTATACACTATTGACATGCAGGGGCATTTGATGACATTATGCGGCTCCCGAAGGAAATAAAAGAAATTAGAACCAGTCCCTTCATGACCTATTGCATTATATGATCCACATATTTCTCAATAAATAGAGAAGTCTGTGTATGATCACATTCAAATTCTGAACCTATTTCACGCTCAGTTTTAACCCTCACTGGCACAGGGGGGTTAATGCAAAATCCCCCTAAAGTTTTTAGCAAATACCTCGCGTAAAAAGCGGCAAATCGCAACGAAACTTTAAGTACCCTCGTATTGAACAATTTCACACCTACCCTGAAAATTTCATGACCCTGACCCAAATGACCTTTGACCTGTAACCTACTTTCGGAGACCATGTTTGGCCAGAATCGCGATTCGGCGTATGTCGGCTCGCATTAGCCGCGCGTTTGCAAGCTTTTCGTGGTTTCAAACGTTCAAACATGTGATTTGATGTTGCTGCCATGCATTAGGGTGGATGTCAAGGTCAACTAAAGGTCAGATCAGGTCGCTGACTTTTGGTGACCTTGGCTCACGTTTACGAGTTTTACATGTTTCTACGATATTTTTATTAGCTGAATTCGAATTTAGCACCCATTTGAACATTTACAAAGTAGTTTTGGTGCCTTCGTAACATGTTAGGAAGCTGTCAGAGGCGGTTGACACGTACCACGAATACCCGTCACGACCCCTACTGGTTGACCCGACCTGACCTGACCCGACCTGGTTTTAATGCTTACAGAAATCATATGTGATCAGAACTAACACGATATTTGTGATCAGCACCCCGAAAAACATAGCAGCCACACTTAACGACGCTCTAACAGATTCCGATTTTCCCGACTTTTGGGTCGTTGACCTGACCTGGAAGGTCAACCGATGACCTAGGACCTTAAAATTTGGTATCATTGGCTTCCACCCGTGACAGACAACACGATCGTTTTCCGCGAAGCTCTAGCTCGATCGGGAGCCAAACGTGAGGGGTGTCGTACCACCTCCCCCCCCCCCTCCTTGTGCCGTCGAAGGACGCAAAATGGCCTGTGCCGGCGAGGGTTAAAGCAGACATGAAAAATGCACAAAGATACTAACATTCTAAAATCTTACATCAGTGTTATGTTCTGGTCACCGCGCATGCGTGCCGCGTGGCGGACGATACTAGCGCCACTGGTGGTGACACGGTATCTAGAGTCAGTCGTTCTTCTGAGCTCGCGAGAGGTGGTGTGTCATTGCCGGCCAATACACTCCGTAACCGAACAATCAGCAGTGGTGGATGTGAAATAGCATCCTTTGTTACAGCTTGAACTATGCGCGCATGATAGTTGGCGTCCATTGCTAGCTCACTGGATGGGCTCGTTGACCCATTTCATGAAGGCGTCGTTCTCCTCTTCAGTGAAGTAGTTTCTCCAGTCGCCCACTTGACCCTTCCGCATGAAGGTACCCTCGTCGGTCGTCTTAACCATCCGTGTCTGCTCCCAGTGTTTGAAGTTGCAGCCGGGGTTCTTCTTCATGTTCTCGAAGTCGGTGTGTCTGGCAATGGCCTCTGCCTCCTCTTGGGTCAGGGGCTTGTCGAGGAACTCCGCCACTCTGCGGACTGCCCCCACGCGATCCCTGTGCAGTTCCTCGTAGGTCAGGCACAGTACGTGGTCGGCCTGCTCGCGGTAGCCCCTAACGTGTTCCCGGTAGGGGCCGTTCATCACCTCTCCGCGAACGAACTTGTCGCGGAACTCGGCGAACGTTCCTCGGTATCGCTCGTAGTCCACCATCCTCTGGAAGTGGTAGTAGGAGACGCAGACGTCGCGCGGGTCGCGCGAGACGTACAGCACCTTGGCGCCGCTCGTGTGCACGCTCTCCGGCAGCAGGTGGTACATGAGGTGGGTTTTGATGAGCCACGGTGACTCCATCTCGTGCAGGGGAGTCATCGCCATGCGGGCCGAGGCCGGCAGGTCGAGCAGTGGGAAGCGGTACTCGAGGGTGCGCCCGCCGCCGCTCTGGGCACCCGTCTCGCGGTGCACCACGCGCCACACGATCTCCTGCAGCCACGTGGTGCCCGACTTGGGGAAGCTGGCCACGATCACGTCGCTAGGCCGGCCGCGGAACTGTGCCCAGTGCTGCAGCGAGCCGCACAGCAGGTGGACATTGAGCAGCACCATGCCACGGTACCGGTACGCCCGCGTCACCGGGTTGGTCGTGTTGGGGTCCACCGGCAGCGGCAGCCAGTCGTCGGGGATGACGATCGACTTCAGCGCGGCGAGCATTCGTGCGATCTCCGGGTCGTCATCATCTTTGTCGGTACCTTCGGTAGAGGGCTGCGCTGGCCCGGCCGCAGGGTGGTCTGCCGTCGGATGGAGATTCCGCAGGTCACTGGTCTTAGAGCCATTCGCCTGTGTAGAGTTGGCTTCTGGTTGGATAGTTTCATTTTCAGTAGTCTTCAACTTAGTTGTGTCGCGTTGTGCCGTCTTCAGTTGCGTCTCATCAGTAGGAAGCTGGGACTGCCTTTGGTTTTCGGCCATTTTTGCGCTGTTCGTAGAAAAAGTTCCTTTTCCCTGCAAGGAATATGACGTCGTAATTTTACCACAAAAATGCTTCGTTGAGTTTTGAGATGCCTATTTGATTGGTAGCGTTTTCAGATAAAATGTGTTATCACAATTTCTGTGCCTACATATGTATAGATTCAGAAGTGAAACAAGAATAGTCATAATACATTCATCGTTCAAACACATTCACACACGTGGGTATGTATTGCGGATTTTACACGATACTATAAAATGTTTAATGTGTGCGATACTGAGGCTAAAAAGTAAGTAACTAAAAAAATTAAGCTAGTTGCCCACACACATGCCGTATCTTCAAAATTACAGAATAAAGGTTAAACAAGCACAAACATGTGTAAAAAAAATGCAACTTCCAATGCTTTCAATTTTTAATCAATTCACAAAAACCAGCTGGTGGATAAAAAAGATGAATTGATTATTCAACAGCTTTTTACCGTGTTTATTTTTATTTTTTAATCAAGTGCATCCAGTGTCACCGCTTTGATAAATCACCAGCTGTTAATCACCGCACCACCTGCCACCAGCACCACTCACCAGCACCACTCACCAGCACTCGGAGATGTGCGCGTGGCGCGTGGTGTCCGCGAGTCCGCCGCACTGTCATGGTGAGGCTGTGAGATGAGCCAGGACGGCGATCAGTGCTCCGATGACCTTCGACCACTGTGCGCCGCCGGCGTTCGGTGGCCTTCCGCGTTTTCGTAAGGCGGAAACATTGGAGAAACATTGGAGACGCCGATAGCAGGCGAGGATTCCCGAATTACAATATAAGGCCGATAGGTAGGTGTAAGAAACACAAGCATAGGGCGTGAGAGAGCCCGTAACACAATAAACGATGGAAACCCTGCCCCGTATATTGACAGTGTTTCCAAAATGTCTTGAAAAGAAAAGTAACAAGTTACGCTGCATTCACAATGCACGTGTTGAAATTAAGCACCCTTTCAACACAGCACGTTTTGCCACCCCGGCTAATTTCTGGTCAATCCACTCACCTGAATTGTCCCTTTGGCCAACCGCCGGCCAATGATGTCTGGTTGGTCGGTCACTGCTTGCGCTGCCAATATTTGCCGCTCACTCTGAACAGACGGCGTATGTGTGCCGTGGCCGAGCCGACTGCTCGACTCTTGCTATGAGTAACAAGCCACGTCTATTTGGCCGTCGGAAGCAGCTAAAATACAGTAAAAGACAGTCAAAGCGATTACGCTCTACACACACCAATATGCTATTGTCGCGTTGCCACATGTACGAGTATGTAAGCATAGGTAACTCGTTTGTTATATTCCTCCTCGATAAATCTTGCCAATATGCCGCTGAATGTATAACCGGATCCCTTCCCTAGGTTTTGCCACTCATAGTGTTTCACGATTCCAATCCAGGCAAATTCGTTTTTTTAAGACTGATGGATCGCTTTGACCCGCGAGTTGCTGGGGAGGAAGGGGGTATACGCCACGTTATAGCTAGAAAACGGCGCACCGCAGGCGCGCCAAATTTTGGCTACCTGTGGCAAATCGATTGAAGTTTATTTTGCTTAAGTTAAAAAGATTGATCTTATAATTCTTAGATATCAAAGTTCTAGTGACGTCATGGTTTCGGAGGTTTCAACCAAAATGTCATATGTTTAAAAAAAATCATGTAAAATCACAGAACAGACGCATCTACATATACGATGAACGACATTATACTGTCGATACCACGAAGTTCAATCAACTGGCTATATCTTTGATGTGTATTACCGTCCCACGTTTTCCAAACTCCTAAACTGAATCTTGGCAATTTTTCGTGACTACTTCACGACAGGATGTATGTAGGTACTTATATTATAATCTGCTCAACCCGCGCCCGGCTGGGGGTCCTGGATTTTCACGCCCTGCTGGGGGGGGGGGGGTGTTCAAACACCCCCCCCTTGTAACTCGGCTCCTGGGCCACGTAGCGATACGCGGAAGGCGGCGTTCGAAAGAGCGTAAAAAATAATGACGCAGAGGTGAAAAAACGGCTACTCGCCTGCGTGCGTAGGTGACAGCCATAGGAATAAGGAGACAGATTCGAGCATCTTAGTTAACCCAGCCGGGCCCGGGGGGTAATCCCAACCACCGCAGCCAGGGGGGGGGCGTTTTTCGCCCCCCCCTGTCTAATTCCGCTAATTCCGCAACTTTCCGCAACTTTGCCCACATCCCTAGATAACTTTTTTACCTTAGCTGAACCAGACCGAGTCACGCGCTCAGCTCATCATTTCAATGAAATGTTCACTGAAAAACTATACCGTACACACACGATACGATGGGCTGGTCCCAGGCTCTGGAACCAAATAATCAGTCCTATGTTTCCGAACATACAGACAATTCCGGCATCCAAAAGACAGCTAAAAAATATAATAAGAGGTTCTCTTTTAGACTCGTACTGATATTCATATGCACCTAACCTTACCTTAGATTCTTACTGATATCCTGGTAGGAAGGCCCTCATGGCCCTGCGACCTTGCGCGGCGGGCGTCGAGGTGCTGTGTTTGCCGCATAGGTCCGTCGGGGTCGGATAGCCGGCCCTCGGCGCCTGCCGCCGGGGACGTGGGGCTAGTCTGCGTTCCATTTCTACTATTTCTATTTTTTCTGTCCTGTTTTTTTTTCTCAGTAGTGTCTTGTTAAATCAGTTGAGGAGAGAGAGAGGTGGTACATTTCAGTGTTCCGTTTTTACAGTCATACCAAAATGGAATATTTTGGTAATACCCACTGATTATTTTTGTACCTATGGTAGTGTCGTTTGCCGTTTTGGTTATATGTGTATCACTTTCTTTGTATTGTATCAATGTGTCATGTGCCGTTTATGTTGTGTATGTGCGTTTGTGGATTTTTTTTTTTGCGCCTGCCGCAAGAGGAAGTCCTAGAAGTTTTAGATACCGTAGTGGTCTCTATCTCCGATAGAGAAAGCAATATTAGAATAACTCGCCCCTCATCTACCCCGCCTGCCGAGTTAGGCTCGCCCAGCAACAAGCTTGCTTAGCTGGGTGGCCTATTTCGGTGGGCACTTGACCATGCTGAAACCTGACCAGGAACCGACACCGACCTTTTGATCTGCATGCTACCGGCTTATACCCATGTCCTTGTGTGATTGTTCCAACTCCCTGTACGAATGTGTAACTAACCAAGGTATGAATGTATAGGTACTGAAGAAAAAAAAAACAAAAAAAACGTAGTGTCTAGTCAAAGCTATTTTTAGCTTTGATTTCTTTCCGCCCCTTGTATGCATGACTCATAACACTACTTGCATCTGTATTTGGCTGCACAGGTTTTTTCGCTTCTTTTTTTGTTATTTTCCTTTTCTTAGCAGGGAGTGTCACGACTTGCATATTTTTGTTTTTGCTGTTAACGTATGGTTCTGTGGTCGTGCGGGACCGTGGGTGGACACTCCTGGTCGTCTGTTCATGGGCGGCGGACTATTTTGTAGATTAGTTAGTGCATGAAAAAAAAAATAAGGGAGCTACGGAAACAAAAGCGATACCAAACGAAAGGTCCTTACGAGACGATTCTAAAGCACCTAAATTTTTTTTGACCTCAGGTCAATTTTCAAGGTCAGAGGTCAAGGTCAAAGGCAAAAACCGGCACATGTGTAGTGGTCTCAAAGTAAGCCTTCTAGAGGACGGCAGGCTGCACCAAACCGGCAAAATTGGGTGTCAAACGAAAGAAGAGAATCTGAGGATTCCGAAAATGTTCTCAAATTTAAAGGTCAAGGTCAATGTCACGCTCAAAATTGACCTCAAACTTGGCACTTTTTCGCACATCTTGCGTGCTAGCTTCCAAGATGTTTTGAAATGTTTTGAGGCTTATCAGTTCCCTATTTGTGGTTCATCTTACGATACAAGGCTGCTCAAAGGTCAAGGTAATAGAAGAGTATCCCTGCTAGAGGCTATTTCACTAATTCAAGTTAATAATAATAAATAAGGCAATTTTGCCATCCGGAAGCTCTAAATGAAGGCTTAGAGGAAAATAGATGCCAGATTCGTGATCAGCGGGTACAAATCCATCATAAACGACCTTCCATGTGTCAAGGTCAACCAGAGGTCATTCGAGGTCACATGAGGTCAACATAAAACTTGACCTTTTCCGAACAAAATATATATCATTCGACGCGGCTTGACAAGGCGAATGCGGTGGTACCACTGCCGTAGCTCTAGGACCATTTTTGTCGAAATTATTTACGAAAAACTAAAACCACATTTCGGGGTCGTTGACCTGACCTCTGATCTCAGGTCACCAAAACTATTTTTTCTATTTTTCTCTAGGTCAAACGCTACACAACCGTGCTCGTAATTTGTCTTTATCTCTAACACTCTATTTTTAGCAGCTATTTGAAGTTTGCGTCTGTGACGCCGAAGTTTGCCGTGCAGGGGCTAGAAAAATGGATCTTGTGACGTCATCAAGGGGGCTAGGTCCAAATTTTTTACTTCAGAAGATGTCAAATTGATGGGAGAAAAGGTACTGAAAGTTTCGCTCTCCTATCCCTAAGCGTTCGGGAGCTATCGCAAATATTCGCCTGGGGGGGGGGGGGGCGAAAAACGCCCCCCCCGGGCCCGCGAGGGTTAATGCACCTAAAATTGATAACTAGGCCGTTTCCGCTAAAATCAGAGCTGTCTTCCCATAGAGAGCCACTATGGACCACGACACAAAAATTTAACAGCGTCATCTCTTTGTAGACAGCTGGGGCTGAAAAATCCCGCCGGTGCGACAGCCGGTGCGTTGTGAATCGCCATAGACAACGCAGGAAAAACGGCGACAGCGCGACAGCTCGTCCCCGCTCGTCGCCGGTTGAGCGGTGGCGGGGACCGGCGCGGCCTTGGCCGCCGCTGGAGTAGGGGAGGACCGGACGACTGGGACGGGGGACGTCACATCTGGGCCACAACTGGGGTGAGGTCCATGACCATCGGTCCCAGAAACTTTGTAGGAGCGTTGATAATTGGTTCTGACTACTGAAGCAAAGGCAAGTGAATCAGTGACAAAACTGACAATCCTTTCGTGAGTTCTGATTGAACTGGATCTGGAAGCCAGGAGCCAGGAGGAGCTAGAAAGTCGATCAGACCTTTAGGTAAGTTGGAAGAAAGTGGTTGATTTTTTGTTGTTGTGTCACTGAAATGTGGTGACGCGTTGTAATGCCCAGAGACCGAAATTTGGCCTTCAAAGGTGATGGCAAAACGTAAAAAAAAGGTACCTACTGTTTCAAGATGACTTGTAAAAAATTCGTGACAGCTAGACATCGCGTAGGTGACAGCTTTTGAGTTTTATTCACCTCTGTTAACCCGCGCCCTGATGGGGGGGGGCCATTTTGGCCCCCCCCCTGTGGTTTTTCTTAAATAGCGAGAAAACGGCGGCGCGCAGCGCCGCCAAATTTTGGGTACCTTACCGGACATCAATTTGACACCTTCACACAAAATTTCAAGTCACAGGTCACCTCAGGTCAGGAGTTATTGAGGTCAAACTGAGGTCATGTTCGAGTAAAAATGAGCAAAAAACATGACATCTTGAAACGCTCACCAATTCTACAGTTAACAAGCAATTTTAAAGTTCTTTATGTGGTTGTGTAGAGAAAAGACGGCGCTACAAAACTGCTATCTCGGATTTTCGAAATTTTTGGATTTTGACCCCCAAAAATCAAAAAAATTGATTTTTTTAGAAAAACTCAAAAAAATTCCAAAAATTTTTCGAATTTCGAAAAAAAACCGGAATATATGTGATAGTCCCTGCGCTCTTCGATATACATACCAAATTTTAGATCGATACCTCTTTTTTTGGCCAAGTTATAGCGAAAAAACTATTAAAAATTGATGACGTCAAATTTTTGAACTCAATTTTTAGCGATTCTAGACCTCGTAGCGCAAAACAGAGACCACAATTGAACTCCCCGTGACGGGCTGCATCGAATCGATACCCATTTTATGCAAAAATATCCATTTTGAAATTTGACCTAATTTGACCTGACCTTGACCTGACCTTGACCTGACCTTGACCAAAACGTGACCTAAGCTGGCCCTAAAGTCTGTCTGACCCACATAATCGCATTTGTCATGTAAAATGGACCATAAAACATGTATCACACGACACTTTCAAATTGTGACCCCCCAGTGACCTGACCTCTGTGACCTGACCTGGTATCAGTGACCTCAAATAGCAAAATATGTGTTTGAAGAACATTTCCCCATCGATGATTTTCAATGAAATGCATTTTACACGATTTTACAACGCATTTCTTGAAATGCCTGTAAACGGTGAAAATTCGACCTTTGACCTGACCTGTGACGTCATCGGTTTGACCGAGGTCAATGAAATTGGGTCACAAGGTAGTTCCCCCGTGGGGCTATCCAACACCGTTTACCGCTTGTCGCTATGTTGCGTGGTTCTCGAGATCTGAGGGGGGGGCCAAAATGGCCCCCCCCCATCAGACCGCGTTGCTCGGCAGACCCCATCTGGGCGCGGGTTAAATGACGAAATCACTTCGGTCAATTTTTTGGTCAGGTCAAAGGTGAGGTCACCAGAGGTCATTGAAGGCAAAATTTCGCCGATTTCCAGGTCGAATGTCGAAAATTTCCAAGAAGCCAACGCATAACTCGGGAACAAATAGAGCTACAGCGCCGCGGAAAAGTGCATTCGATAGCCCTATTAACGCCCTTTCTGGGTAATTCTCTCAGATTTAACCTAACGTCAACGGTTTTGCCTGCAGGGGGCAAAAACTGCAAAAATAGCCGATTTTTTTTTCGGAAACAGTTTTTCTGCAATAACTTTTGACCCAAGCCTTGTACGAGCTTACTTTCACCGGCATCGTGTTCCTCTCGTCAAGACGCATCGAATGAACTATAACTTGACCTTGAAAGGTCAACTTGAAAATTTGACCTCAGGTCAAGGTCATGACCTGACCGGAAAGGGTCATGTTGCATATCAGTCGATCCGTATCGTCGAGCTGAACACATATAAGGCGTTTTCTTCGCTCTAGCATGCCTCTATCAAAAGTTATTTGCGAAAAACTGTTAGATACCATTCGTGACCTAAGATGACCTCAGGGCACAAACAAGGGTCACGGACACCATTTTTATGTTCAGTGTGCCTAAACCACTTGTAATTCGGTGTTTGGGAGTGTTTATAATGTCTTTCGTCCAAAAGAGGCGCATTTCAATTTTCTCCCCTTGACTTATAATAGGGAGATCGCAAAACTGACCTGACCTTAGGTGATCGATATCAAAATTCTGAGATATACATTTTGTACATGCTATTGCTCTTAGCAATCGCTAAAAGTTTCAAAGCGATCGGTCACTCGGTGTAGCTATGACAGACATTGAAACTTTTTATGAGGTGAGGTCACTTCAAGTGACCTGGTGACCTGACCTTGAATGACCTTGGTCTGAAATTTTCACAACATGTGTAGAATTGATGTATGATAAGGTGTACCTAAAACGGCGGCGCTCCGCGCCGTCGTTTTTGAGATATTCGCGAAAAACCACAAGGGGGGTGTTCAAACACCCCCCCCCCCCAGCAGGGCGCGGGTTAATAAATCCACCTTGGTGACACGGCGTTTTGGAATTATTAAGCGGTGACTTTATAAACCGGAGTCAGTTGTGCTTCTATCGAGAAATATGTGAACAGCTCAAATGGCCACAATAAGCGGCTGGATTTAGGTATTATCCGAGGATTTATTTTAAGCGAATTCTACTGTATTTCTTAATTCTATCTTCTTAGGCCTAAAGGCACCCATAACACATGCGTCATATGCAGCAAATGCCAACTTAAATTTTCGGGGATATGTTCTACTTCTTACCTGGTTGACCTGACCTTAACCCTCGCACGACCAGGCCATTTCTCATAACACGAACGACCAGGGGGGGGGGGTTGTTACGACCCCCCCCCCCTGGCGTTTCGAAACGGAAGGTCGTAGAGCTTAGCGGAAAAAACCAACGGATTGCTCTCAACGAGATCTCGCGATTGGTGGTATATTTTTTGGTCCTAGGTCAACATTTGACCTACTTTTGACCGGTCAAAGGTCAAATTTTCGGAAAAATAGACTTTTTTCAACTTTCGGCGGCGATTTCGGCAAAACGGTGGGAGATATCGACTTGAAACCTTCACTATCGTGTTCCTTGATCAATTTTCTATCGTTTGGTATGTATTTCGTTTCCCTAGCTCTAAAAATGGCGCGTTGGGAGCGCTGGAAGTCGGCAAGGTCACAGTCGGCGGCAGAAATTCGAAAAATCAAAATTTAAATTTTTGAAATCTGATTGTATTTTTGGATTTGGGAGGTCCATTTGCTCCCTATAGAAGCTAATATTGCTGCATATTCCCATTGAGGTGACAAGAATTAGCAAAATAGTGGTTCGGGCGCTTTTCAAAAATAGTACCGGACGCTGTTCCTCTTGTGACGTCATAGCTCCGTGACCTGACCTGACCCGGTCAAATTTTTTATACCATATGATAGCCAATACTTGCCCCAACATGCATGGGAAGTTTCATTACGATCCATCAACCGATGTCCGTACCACCGGCAGGAAACCTCGGGCGTTGGCACTCAGTTTGTGAAAATCCGGCCGGAGGCTGTACCTCTTATGACGTCATAACTCCGTGACCTGACATGACCCGATCAATTTTTTTTCGGCAAAAGATGCGCAAAGGTTGCCCCAGAGGGTGTTGAAAATTTCAGCCCGCTACGACAAGCCGTTTAGCGTGCACTTCGAAAAAACCTCAGGGGGGGGGTTGATACACCCCCCCCCCCCTAGGCGTTCTAGGGTTAACCCTGACCTTTGATGGAATGACCCTATGTATGTATATAGCTCTGACACTCGAATAGCACATATAAAGTACTTATTTGAAGCGTCGCGTCGCTTTCTTTCGTTTGCCGCCTCATGCGTTTCGCTGCGCTTATTGGTTCTCGAGTTATCGGCTGCGGGCTTTAAACACCCCCCCCCCCCCTCCGCAAATGAAGGTGATATACCCACCAACTGCAGGGTGAAGTGCACAAATAGATACGGCACGAGACGAACAATAGAAAAAAGTAAAATCAAGAAAAGGTGATTTTCAGCTGCCCAGTGTCAGGTCAAAGGCAGGGGTGAAAGGTGCTGGGCAAGGCATTGAGGTTTATTGTGCGCTTCCCATTCAGGCGTGTACTGGGATTATCCGACTAAAGACACTTGCTTTCCAAATCCCTAAGGTCCTAAGTATCCATTTCTGAGTCTCAAATCCTGGTCAAGCTGAAGAGCACCTCAAGCAGAAGACATAATGGCCAGACAGCCACAGGTGGTCGCCGCCGTCATTCGTCCTTGCAAGAGTCCTGTGCCCAAAGAGGCTAAACTATCTCCGCTTGGCCAACACAAGCTTTCATATTCAAAATCGAAACACTCCGAGGCATATCAACAGCAAGAAGCAAGGTCAAAAGCAAGCTCAAAATCATCTACGACTGGGAACTTTGCCAAGCCAACTGCATCCACTTTGTTAAAATCTATAAGTCATTCACATGCTCGTTCACCTAGAGGGCCATTCAATGCTTCAAGACAGATTCCCTCTGGTCTTCCAAAAAGAAGAGAAGCTAAAAATTCCGCATCGAGTGCATCTGCTCCCGCAGCGATGGCGAAACAAAGGAAGCCTCGGCTGCCGGCGTCTGCCAGCGCCGCTCGAGTCCAGTCTCGGCCCGGAACATCGGGGAGCAGCCGTTCAGGCGGCCGGCGTAGCTCTCCGACATCCTCGCCCGCTCGCAGTCGGAGCAAATCCTCGACAGTCTCGTCCCGAGCTCGGCAGACGTCTTCTGCTGGCCGCACGTCCGGCCGCACCTCGGCCGCCTCTGCGCGGACCCACTGCAGCCCGGCTACAGCGGCCGCCCCAGACCGGCGCCGCAGTTCCCAGTCGCCTCGCCCATCGTCGCACGAGGCCCGTCTGGACCAGGTCAAGCACCACATAGACCATTTGCGGCAGAGCCCGCCTCACTTGAGCTCGCCCGACTTTACCTCGACGCGCACCAGCCTGGTTGAGCGCAGTCGCGCGCCGCCGCCGGCTGAGGCCCGGAGATCCGGCGTAGCTCACCCGGGCAACTCCACGGCTCTGTTCGGCTCGCCGCGCTGTTCCGGCCACCGGTCTCGGTCGAGCTCTCGGTCTCAGTCTCGCTGCCGGTCACCGAGTCCGGTCGCCAGAGGTGCGCCCGTCTCGGCTACTCGCCGTATCGGTAGCGCCACCTGGGTGGAGACGCGGAACCGCGCGGCGCCGGTGGCTGGAGCCAGGTGCGGCTCGGGCGCGCGCCGCTCCCCGCCGCCAGTCTGGCAGACGGCGTGCCACCTGCCGCGTGTTTCCTATCCGCGCCCGAGCCCGGCGACCGCGCTGCGCGCTCGCTCGTCGTCTTCACAGACGCGTCGGGCGGCTTCTAGTGATCGCCGTGTGACGCTGCAGCGCGCGGAGACAGCTAAAATGGACTACATTCCACAGTCACGCTATATGGCCCGTCTGCGGAAAAGCGGCGCCGGGCGCCCACCGTCACAGCACCCATCGTCACAGCGCCCGGCCGCCTCGGAGCCGGCACAATCGCCGCGCCGACCGGCAAGGTCAACACTGCGATCGGCGACATCGCCCACCAGCGCTGCAGCCAACTCAGCTCACCATCACCGCGACCGCCACCGGGTCGGCGACGTGCTTGATTGGTCCGCACCTGCGCCTGCGCTTAAAAAGGAGGTACGGACTGCCCTCAGGTCAAGAAATGCGAGCTGGAGTACCACGCACGGCGGCGCGTCGGCCCGTGGCGCGGATCACAGTCGCCGACCAGAGTCGGGCCGCCAGCATCAGTGTGTGCACGAGTACTACATCAACTCTCGTCTGTTCCCGACGCCTCTGTACGCCGATAGCGGCGGCGGCAGCCAGTGTGCGGCCTGTGCTGCTGTCGCGCGCCACTCGCCCGCAGCTCGCCGCCGCTCCCGGTCGCGCTCGCCGGGGTCGGAGCGGGGGCGCCCGCGCTCCCGATCGCCTCGGCTCGGTAAGGGTGCGCGGCGCACCCGTTCTCAAAGCGCCGGCCGCCGCCGCAGCAGCGTCTCGTGGCAGGACGAGCAGGAGCGCTCGGTGAGTGTCACCTGTCCCAACTGCCGACACAAACTGACACTGTCAGCCACGGAGCTCGGTGTCGCTCTCTCTGACTCTGCGGAGCCGGGACGGAGCCGGCGGCGGTCACCGGAGAAGCAGGCACGGACCCGGAGGCCGTCACTGGAGAGGCCGGGACGGCGACGGTCCCCGTCACTAGAGGAGCAGTCACGGCGCCGGCCACCGTCACTGGAGAGGTCGGCAGAGTCTCAGGCCGGCAGACGCTCGCCGCTGACACTGAGGTCGCGACCTGTCAAGGCCATGTTTACGGTGCCCACAGCGCTCTTCCAGGACGCCAGGGAGGAGTGCGGTGGCCCAGGGTGCGGTCCCGCACGGCGATCGGCCAATGCGCTGTGGCCTCCCGAGCTGGATATGTCACCGAGTAGGGTGCGGCCGATTGCTCGCGGCTGGGCGGCCGAGACCGGCGCTGGGCTAGGAGGTCGGACGGCGCCACCGCGGCGTGCCGCTGACCCGATCAAAAACTCCTATAGCCTGAGGCAGTGTATGGGCCAGAGGCTGTGAAGCTGGTCGTGTGCAGGGAAAATGCTAACGGCTACACTGTTTGGCTGTGGGACGATGACGATCATTGGATGAATTAATTTGTCATCCTTGCGCTCTACTCCAATGGCTAACTTTTTCACATGCTGTCATTTTGTGTATGCTACGAAATGTGACTATTATTCTAGGCTGCATGGCGCATAAAAATAAACGATAGCCTTATTGAGACTGTACTTACCTAAATGAATTCCTAATTACGTGATGCCATAGATCGAATGAAGAAGTAAGAGCTGAGCGTTTACCTAAAAGCACCAGCTGCGGCATACTTTGATTATCCATACTCGTACTGCCAATTTACTTTCATTGCACCACTTCCTGCGTGATAAATTATTACTGTTTCGTCTAGTCCTCCCGTTATCGATCCTAGTTCCTGCGTTCTCGCGCACAATTGCACGCTTAACAAAGGCGTCAAGTGCTGACAGCTCGTGTCGACGGAGCCGGCTTTGGGCGACACCATGATGCAGATCAACGTCGGGTTGTATCAATACGCATGCAATGGTACAGAGCAACGGCCAGAGCAAACCAGACGGTCTGCGGGTGTAATAAATGTGAGCAACTTCTTATAGAAACATGATTTAGTAAATGATTTGATATCTGTTGTTCACCGTCATATCATGCCAAAAGCATTTTCAAGTACATGTTGCCTGTCAAGCAATGCTGAAATACACGAGTCTCATTGGAAACCATTTATATTTGCATCGTACCTTTTTTGCATGCATATTCATTCATGGCATGTTTTCGATAATCTTAGGGGTGGTAAACAACACCAATTTATCAAATATTCGTCAGTCAGCCAACAAAAAATAATACATCGCAGCGTCGAGATGACATTAGGAAGCCTCTAAAAATCCGGAAGAGGCAGTTGACAAGACCCGTCAGCAAATGGACCCATGTAAGCTCATGATAGACAATTGAGCGGTGCAAATCGAATCCGTGTCGTAGTGGAACGATGTACATTATTTTATGTACAGCATTATGTATGTATGTTAGAGCGTTCAACCAACCGAGCACAACGGATAAGTACCGTTTGCTACGGTATCGCCACTAGACCCTGATATTCAGTTGCAATGTAGCTGAATATCACTTCCGTGTGCCACTCAGATGTCTAGTTATCATATCCCTAGAGCACAGCTCCTGCAACATTGAAAACGTCGGCACGGCCCTTATCTTTTGGACGCTTCAGTGTCAGCGTATGCTTTGAATTGTTTCCGCCATTACGTTTCGGGTATGCTCTTTCGAATCCCCACGGAAAACAATTTGAGAGCCATGGTCAAAAAAGATTTAACCCTCGCCGGACCTATTGGTATTCTACATACGCGCCGGCCGAGGGGGGAGGGGCGGGTACGACCCCCCCTCGCCGTTTCGCCCCTGGTGGAGCTAGCGCGTCGCGGAAAAAACGAGCGTGTGCGCCGTTACGAGACGCAGAGATTGGTACCCAATTTTAAGGTCCTAGGTCAACCGGTGACCTCTGAGGTCAGGTCAAGTGCCCCAGGGTACGGTTCAGTTTTTGGTGAATAACTTCGCAAAAAACGGCCGCAGAGCGCTGATTTTGGCAGCATCGTGTTCGCCTCGCTCAGGCGCGTCGAATGATATACTTTTTGTCCGGGTCAGGTCAACTTGGGGTGTTGACCTCAGGTCAAGGTCAGGTCAGCACCCCCAGGTCACGAAGTTGGTCGAAAGAGGTCATGTCGCATATCATTCGATTCGGCAGGCCTTCCTGAGTCCATTGGTGCCTTTCCCGACTCGCTAGCTCAATTTGATCAAGAGTTATTGACGAAAAACTAATTTGACCTTGATGACGTCATAAATGATGTCACGCAAGGTCAACATTGCAAAAGTGACGCATCTAACCTTGCAAGGAGTGCATAAAATCACGATTCTGTGTGCTTGAGATAGTTGGAGATCGTTCCCGGCGCCAGAATAGCAGTTTGAATTTTTTCCCCATTGACTTATAATGGTGAGGTCACGAAAATGACCTGACCTCATATGACCTTTAGGAAAAATCCGAGATATACAAGTTGTGGGACTCATAATGGATACTAGATTCTGCAAGTTTCATTTCCCTGTGACATCTCCTCTGGCAGTGAGGGCGTTGCGAAGTTGCGACATCTGAAGACCGTGCAGAGGTTCACTTATGACGTCATAGGTCAGTGATCTGACCTGACCCAAAAATTCGGTTGGTGTCAAAAGATCCGGCTTGGATCAAAGGTCAGGTATGCCAAGTTTCAGCTCTCTATCGCCAGCGTGTTCGGAGCTATCGCGAAAAAACCCTATGGGGGGGGGGGGCGGCACCCGCCCCCCCCCCCCCTCGGCCGGCGAGGGTTAAGAATCCGAGAGGAAGAAAATTTATTTGGAACTTTAACTGCAGTAGTGGAGACTCACACTCACAGTATTTCCCGGCCCCCTCCCGCTACAGCTGTTTTTCCCCACTTAACGAAAATCTGTTACATTTTGAAACCACCTGACACACGCCCTTCACATCTAACAGTCATCTGACACCTATGACACTCCTGTGACACGCCTGACTCTCACCCGTCAATTCTGACACTCCCATAACATATGACACGCGACCGAGACATCTGACACATACCGCTGTCACATCTAACAGACTAACAGTCCTCTGTCACATCTGACACACAATTTTGTCACATCTGACACATACCACTGTTCTATTTGGCACTCGTCTGTCACATGTGACAGTCGTCTGACACATAACTGTCACATCTGACACTCGTCTGCCACCTGCCGGCAGTGTATCAGATGCCATTGGTCGCCGACTGCCCCCCGAGCAGGGTGGGAAGTTTCTGGACACCGCAGATGTCTGGCGCAGGGCATCTCACAACTTCTCCGAGCTCATACAACAGGTGAGGTGCCGATGATGGATGAAATAATTTGTTTATTATTCTCATGATAGTCGGACAAAACAGCATAGACGCTAAAGCACATGTATCATATATGTGGCCTGGTATAGTTGCGTTTCAACTCATTTTCGTAATTCGAAGACAAAGATGCGGTCATCTATGACATTTACGTAGCTATGACGTTTTCCCGGTTTCAGGTTCCTCGTGTCGGGTCGCGGCCGGCCGGCCGCCGACCATTTTCAGAAGTGGCGGGCAGACCGTGCGTCGAGTACTTGCTTTCTCGCGCGGCGGTACTGGGGTTCACTAGCATTGTTTAAAATATTTTCATTTGCCATGAACTTGAAATTATACACTGTAATTAACGATCTTTTGTCAATTATTACAAGTTCTTCAAATTTATTCTTTGAAAGCAAATGATTTCATTTCACTCAAGAATTGTCTTGTCCAGCACTACAACCGCCACCCAGCCGCCATCCATTGGAAGAGATAGGCTCTGCGGCACAAAGTGTCGTTTTAAGCTGGACTGGGAACCAATGTGTGATGACATTTCGAGCTAAATTTATGCTCATTGTGTACCTAGAAGCATTGGGAACAACGCTCTGACTGTACATTTTTAGATTTTTGCCTCTAAATGAAAATATTTACAATCAAGTACTTTGCGAGCGCAGTTTAGAAGCTCCCGTAATGTTAACCCTCGCCCGCACATGCCATTTTCCCATCCTAGAACGCACATGGGGGGGGGGGGGTGGTTGCCACCCCCCCCCCCGCGCCATTTCGTTCCTGTTGGAGATAGAGCTTAGCAGTAAAGACCAAAAAGATTCTTTGGGAAGAGACGAATCCAATGATACCCAGTTTTACCTTCTCAGGTCAGTCATTGACCTTCCAGGTCAGGTCAAACTAAAAAATGTTGCTGTTTTGGGTCACCGTTGGATATCAAGTGCGCTGCTTATCAAATACCGATGACGATGCTGTTTTCTGGTGCCAAGCCAGCTAGAACCTCTTTGTCACACTATCCGACCAGAATTTTGCTGCTGAGGTCATTTCAGGTCAAGTTAGGTCAAGGTCAATTATATGTGTTTGTATGTCTGTGTGTGTCTGTGTGTATACTGATGTGTGCACCGATTGTTTTTGGGTCCATATCACATGAAATCATGATCTGAGAAGCTTTTACCAAAAATGCAGTCAAAAAACTTCACAAAAAGTAAATTCAGCTTGCCTAAAACGCAATTATCTTAGATGACCTAGGTTGACCTTGACCCTGACCTTGACCCCTGTACATCGTCGAACAACATGTTCCATGATAGGTGGGAGGTAAGACTGGCAAAAAAGGCCGAAATCAGGGTGTCAAAAGCTCACAAGGCCCATGGCAAACGCAAGATGTTGAGAATTGGCCATTTGGGTCATGACATGACCTGAAAAACAAGGTCATATCTCCGAAACCAAAAATCACAGAAACTTGAAATTTGCAGTGGACATCAAGAAAGGATAGACGAGCAGCTATACGAAAAATCAGCCTTCTAGCTCTAAAAATGTTGAGTGCAGAGCAGAAAGACTGCCTGGGGGGGGTGGCAACCACCCCCCCCCCCCCCCCCATGTGCGGGCGAGGGTTAAAGTCCTATCTCCAACAAGTATGTAAATACTGCTCTAGGGAACCAACAGTTCGCATCGTACTAGCTTTAAATTATATCCATATTGTTCCCAGTACTTTGCTGAACACTGTGGTGAGTGTACATTTTTCGTTTTTTGCTTTACAAGCGTAAAATTCGTCTGGTTTTATACCACTTCATTCGCCTCCATAGCCCGGTAACGGCGCCGCGCGGCGCGGCCGGCCGGCGCCCGCTGTAGTTCCAAACACTGCCCGATAGATGGCAGGCGCAGAAGTGGTCCCAGCCGTCCCGGTACGTTTGAGATAATATCAGAAATACATGCATAAGATGCCAATCATAAATTTGAATAATGTAGGTAACTGAAATCGCAAATAATAGCAAAGAAAAATTAGTGGAATCAAGCCCTAAGTCTGCGGTTTTCATCTAAACCCCTGTATTACATTGGATCATCAGGATTTGAATGAAATGACAGGATTCGATAAGCAATGATGACGTTTGAAAGCTCACGCCTAGAGGTCGTTTGACAAAATAATCCAGAAGATAGGCTATCTCATTCAAGCTAGATTAATCTAAGAATTCCAAATGGATATGTAATTTGCGGCTCAAACTTAACGGTGAAAAGAGTGTAATCATAAAATGAATGAAATAATGCGTCAATTCAGACCAGCAAACATTGATGCATTTTGAGCAAAATAGTGATATTATATACCAGTAAAGCAAGCACAAGGCACCATTTCCCAGTTTCAACACTTTACTTTATCAATAACGCATATCACTGCTTAAGTATATAAATCGCGTAAAAGCATGACTAACACCTCAGTCCACTATACCCCCTTTTGCTATTTTTACCTGCATTGAATTCCAACGGTGATATGTGCTAACCAGTGCACCTTTTTCCAGTGTTATTTTGGTCGTAACGTCACCTGCGAGCGGGCCGGCGAATGGAGCGAAATCGTCACCGAAATGGGCATCTGCCAGACCTTTCAGACCAGTGAGTCCCTCTCTGATGGATGGCTTCTATGAGTTTGTTAGCTATTATGAGGCACATAAATGACACAGTCCATTGACCACACGGCCGGGTAGTGTTTTTGTAATTAATATTGTCTATGTAGCTGGGATCGCGTGACAACGACGGCAGGAAATGACTCAGTTCCGTCTTGCTGTACCAGTTCCTGTAAGTACATATTACCATGGTATTACTGTATGTAATGACACCCTAGGACGGTGCCAGAGGGCATGGCGACAAATTGACTAACGACTTGCACTTCGTATGCTATTTTGGCATTGCTGACTTTGTCTATGACGCGCATTCAACACTGATGTCATTTTATGTCAGTTGTGGCTTTCAGACAATTGATGTGATATTTATATCAGTTGTGGCTTTCAAACCTTTGATGCCATATATATGTTAGTTGTGTATTTTAAACTATATTTATGCAACATTTATGTGAGTTGTATCTTTCAGACGAGCCTGTGAAAACCAGCGGTCATTTCAACCACCTTTATCTCGTGCTCAATGACAAACAGAAGAAGTTCAAAAATGAAGAAGGTATGTCAGCATAAGTCACAACTTCTTTTAGTTTTGTTATTCCCTACTTTATAAACATTGATTTTAAAACGACGTGAATGCAAACACGTACTCTGTTTCATTTCCGGAGATGGATCACATCAAATTGCACGTAAAAACTCACATTGCCCTGAGTGGTGGTCGTTGACGGCAACCAGGCGCGCTCTGTTCGTGCTTTCTCAAAGCATGCCCTTCAAAAGATAACCAGTCATCCGTAAACCGCGGCATCCTACTAACCCGCCTCCTACCCAGCAGTCAGCACAAACAAAAGCCATGCTGGCCTTCTGCGACAAGTGACCTTGACACATGACCTGTGACCTGAAGCATGTGGCCCATGGCCTGTGACCTGTGACCATTGATTTGATACGTGGAACATTACCTGAGTATCTTGACCCATGACCTTGCGCCTGACTCTTGCCCAAGGCACTTGATCCATGACCTGTGTCTCCGTGACCCCTTGATCCGCTTTGAACGATGACCTACAATCCGAAGTCATGATACATGACCCATGACCCTTCTCGGATAGCCTGTGACCATGAACTCATTGCACTTCGCCAGGTTTTCGTGTGCTGATCCACGACCCCGGCGATGACCCGCGCCTGATGGTCCGCACTCACGGCAGCTCCATCATCCAGAGGCACGGGCGTGACGTGCGCATGGTACTCAAAGAGGTCAGAGGTCAACCGTGAGGTCAGAGGTCACACAACGGGACTTGGGCATTGTGCTCAAAGGGGTCAGAGGGCAAATACAGGGTCAGATGTCACAGAAGAGGTTACATATGAGGCCAGAGGTCACATGGAAGGTCGCAGGTCACAAGTAAGAGGTCACACATGAGGTTAGGGGTCAAATGGCCTCTACATGTCACAGAGGAGGAGCGAATGTCATTTGGAAGCCATCGTTCAAACAGGAGGTGGGAGGTCACACAGGTCAGAGGTCATATATGAGGTCAGATGTCACAGGTGATGGTGGAGGTGAAACAGGAAATCAGAGGTCACAGAAGCAGGAATATTCGCTTTGCGTTCAAAGACGCCAGAGGTCAAAATTGGAAGGTCAGGGTTCATTTATGACTGATAAGAGGTCACCCGTATTCATCGAGAAAGATTGGTTTTATTATATAAGGTCAGGCAGGGGCTGTACTTTCATTTTCTCGTAAATCAAAATGTTTCGAATACCTGCACACTGTGCACAGCTGCTACTTAACTATTAAATTCCTAGGGACTAAGCTAGTAGAATACTGCCACGCGTTTCGCACCATGGCTGACCTCAGACGTATGTCCAGCAGGCATCCCAAATGTCACCGCTGTATTGCCCGCGGTGTGATCTCGCTTTACAGCCGTCCCACGCTCAGTTTCATGGGATGGGATCGATAGCACAGCCAACAGCACCGACACAGCGAACGGCTGACCAATAACGGAGCTGTGTAAACACACCTTTAGTGCCCGCCCCGCGTCAAGTGTGCTTCAACCCCGCCCCATGACTAATGAATTAGCGCAGTGCAAGTCACATTCAAGTAATAGCCTACCTATAGCTTGATTGGTTCTAATAGCAGCCCTCGCAAATCGCATTCTTTATATTTTGCACATATTCTGTAGGCATTCTGTACATTGGGTAAATCGTATCTCCGTATTTCGGTACAAGAGACCTCTCTGCATGAAATAATTCATAACCGGTACAGCTATTCTAATGGAAACCTACTGGAATTTAGACCGCATTGCTCCATGCTATTGCGTATAATGTGCCATTCATTGTTTTTTTTTCGACAGTTCAAGGCGATTCCGAGCCGGGAATACTTTTGTCGCTCCGAGGACGACGGGTACTCGCACATAGGCTGCGAGGCCGACTGTTTCAACACGATACTATATCGGGAGGCTGGCTGTCTGCTGCCGTTCATGAACCACACTCCAGGTGAGGGAGAGAGGGGGAGAGAGGGAGAGAGAGAGAGAGAGAGGGAGATGGAGGAAGGAAGGCAGGGAGGGAGGTAGAGGGAGGGAGGGAGTTCCCTCTCACTTTCCTCGCAAGTTACCTGTCACTGACATTGTCTGTCTGTCTGTCTGTCTGTCTGTCTGTCTGTCTGTCTGTCTAGTGTCTTTCTGTCTGTCTCTCCATGTGTGTACGTGTGCCTCTGTCAAAGTCTCGGGTCTCTGATAGGCTCTGAGCCCAGTTCATATAGAGCCCCTTTGCTGCTAAGGGACACTTATCGGAAAGGGGGACTCGACAGACGGGTTCATATAGCCACCCTTACACACCGGCACCAATGTTACCAAAAGTGTCCTTTTGAAAAGTGGCACTTTTGAAAAGTGACACTTGCCGACTCACTGGCGGATCCAGGCTTGCGTTTTGGGGGGGGCCAACTTATGCAGGAGCCAAACCTAGGGTACCCCAAAATTCTGTTTTCTCATCGGATTTAGGCCACTTATTTTTTGTCACAGCCCTGACACTATGAATATTTTTTTTTTTACTAAAAATAAAAATATATAAATGGTAGCCCACCCGACCCATGCCTTTATATTACTTTGTAAACACTTACCATTGCTTTTGTCGACCAGTAAACGCGCTTCGAGTCAGTGCTTGGGTCCCTTTGCGGGCCGGGAGGTGGTAAAACACCCCCTGTCTAACTCAGCTCCTGGGCCACGCACTGATTGAACTATGTTTCATTATCGCTTGGGGGAGGGGGCAAACGGACCACTTTAGGCCTCTGGGAAGGGGGCACGGCCCTAAATGCCCCCTCCCTGGATCCGCCAGTGTAAGAGACCATTGGAGCTGCAGTTGGGTACCTCAGACGTCAGGGTACGCCCTCAGATGTATGGGACTCGCATGGAGACCTCTTATGCTATAGTGGACTGAAAGGACCCAAAGGAGCCTGTCTAGGGCTCCCGGAGATAGACGTGGGCCCTCAGGAGCCCGCCAGAGCCCCCAATGAGGGATAAGTGAGGGATACCAAGTGCCTGCAATTGCATATTGCATAAGCCATAACGCCTTTACAAATCAATATATTATGTATCAGTGGCAGATCCAAGGGGGGCCACATGGGTCATGATCCCCCTTGGTGCCCGGGGGCACTACAGGCCTGTCAGGGGCACCACCGGCCTAGCAGGGGCACCACCAGCCCGTCAGGGGCACCACAGGCCTAGCAAGGGCACCACGGGCCTGTGAGGGGCCCCACAGGCTTGTCAGGGGCACCCCAGGTCTGTCAGGGACACCAGAGACCTGCCAGGGGCGCCGCCGGCCTCGCAGGGGCACCATGGGCCTGTCAGGGGCACCAGAGGCCTATCAGGGGTACCACAGGCCTTACAGGGGCACCACCGGCCTTGCAGGGGCACCTTGGGTCTGTCAGGGGCACCACAGTCCTGTCAGGGCCCAGGGGCACCAGCGGCCTAGCAGGGGCACCACAGTCCTGTCAGGGCCCAGGGGCACCACCGGCCTCGCAGGGACACCATGGGCCTGTCAGGGGCCCACCGGCCTCGCAGGGGCACCACCGGCCTCGCAGGCATCACGGCATCACGCAGGGGCACCTTGGGCCTGTCGGGAGCATCACGGGCCTGTTGGGGGCACTTTAGGCTTGTCAGGGGCACCACAGTCCTGTCAGGTCCCAGGGGCATCAGCAGCCTAGCAGGGGCACCCTCGGCCCGCCAGAGGCACCACAGGCCTGCCAGGGTCCAGGGGCACCACAGGTCTAGCAAGGGCACCACGTGCCTGTCAGGGGCACCTCAGGCTCCCGTGCCCCCTCCCCCCCCGGATCCGCCAGTGATGCCACACCACGCGAAACACCGCCAACTACCAGCTACCGCGCCATAAACACGTGCCAACAACAGTCTTTTTTTGAAGGTCGACTCCACTCGCGCAACTTTTGACTGACCCCCATTGCTACCATATTGCTTCCATATTATGCTGTGGAAAGCTTTACTTCACCAAGTGGCTAAAAACCTCCATCAAGGTATATTTTCTTAGCAATTTTTCTGACGTTTTGGGGGGGGCCAAACAGGCCACTTTAGGCCTTTGGGGGGGGCCATGGCCCCCGTGGCCCCCCCCTGGATCCGCCAGTGTGCCGACTGGCTTTTCTACATGAACTGGGCCCTGATTCTGTTTTACAGGTTTGCCCAGCAGCGCCATCTGCAATACCACCGAGCACTACCGCAGCGCCATCTGGCACAAGCAGAGCCTGCTGCACAGTGGCGGATGGAACGCCCAGGACAACTGCACATGCGAGCGAAAATGTCACGAGTTCGAGTTCCTGCTGTTTGCCGAGACCGGGGAGATTGTCGACTCCAGGGCTCGGCTCAGGGTCTTCTATCAGGTAAATGGACTGTGACCGCGCCGGACACATCATGGTTAGCCAGGCTAGCCCAACTAAAACCCGATAATCATGAAGCTTACCAACTCAGCTCAATCAACGAAATCGAAAATTATTTTCCTATTTTACATCCAGAGCAAATACTTCGTCCTAAATTGCAATAGCTATACAATTGACATCCTCAAAAGACCATTTCATATTGTTCTTGCCATAAATTTGTTTGAGAACCCGTCTTATCCCATTGACACGTCTTTCTCATTCTCTCCCATTGTCTCATTCTCACTTCCCCCACCGTCTTCGCACAGGACC
Source organism: Amphibalanus amphitrite (assembly GCF_019059575.1). Lineage (NCBI taxonomy): Eukaryota > Metazoa > Arthropoda > Thecostraca > Balanomorpha > Balanidae > Amphibalanus > Amphibalanus amphitrite. Next base: position 323,315 of record NW_024881745.1, read on the forward strand.
TATACTACGAGAACGTGCAGGAGTCTCTGGCCTACCCTGTGATACCGCTGCTCTGCGACCTCGGGGGCGCTCTGGGGCTGATGCTCGGCGCCTCGCTGCTCACATTTTTCGAGATCGTCGAGGCCGTCGGCATGCACGCCTTTAGGCTGTATCGCTGCGGCGGCAAACAGGTTAGACAGAGGGGGAGAGGAGCGGGGTAAGAGGAGAGGACTGAATGGAAGGAAAAACGCAAGGGAGGTGATATGGAGACGAGCGAGAATGATGAATGTGGACAAGTGCGGGAAAAGTATGTTGGGAATTATACATTACAACAAGTGACTTTTTTATTTGAACAGAGCCATTCACTGTACCGGGAGACGAAACCCAACCGGTAATTTGCGCTAAAGCTAAGTGCCAACATATTTCATTTTAGCCCAATGTTCACGGTGCTCTGAAAAACGTTACCATAAAAAAACACGAAACTCGAGTGATTGTTTTGTGTACTTTTACATTCACGCACATTTCTAAACGTCATCGGAATTCCAGTAATAGTATCGGCATACTTTCTCAGTCCACAGCTGTTGATTATGCTAACAAGCTAGTGAGAGAATTGTGCCCGATTCTCCCGCTAGATGGCAGTAACTGTCTGCGCCTGACGGTAGACTGTACCGCAATACAGTGCGGGCAATAAGAACAGAGGCAGAGCTCCCGGAGAAAGGAACGGTGCCACACCCTGACTCTCTCTCTCTCTCTCTCTCCCTCTCTCTCTCTCTCTCCTCTCCTCTCTCTCTCTCTCTCTCTCTCTCTCTCTCTCTCTCTCCTCTCTCTCTCTCTCTCTCTCTCTCTCTCTCTCTCTCTCTCTCTCTCTCTCTCTCTCTCTCTCTCTCTCTCTCTCTCTCTCTCTCTCTCTCTCTCTCTCTCTCTCTCTCTCTCTCTCTCCCACAGGACTCAGTTGCCATCACGGGCGCGGAGGAGGAGGCGCCCTCGTTCAGCAGTCACTTTCGGCACAGCCGCCGCTCCGCCGGAGGACGTCGCTCTCGCTCGAGGAGATGCAGCTCCGGCTCGGGCCTCGAGGCCGATTTTTTCGGGGTGTGTCACGATCTGGATCATCTGGATGGGGCGCGGCGGGATCACCGCGATCACCTGCACGTTCCGGGTCACACGGTGGAGACGGGGCTGTTCCGGTGACTGGGTAGAGGACAGAGGGGCCGACAGAGATAAGGAGAGCGGCCAGGACAGGGTGGACACAGAGGGAGAGAGGCGCTGGGAGAGGCAATGAGTATGCGGTGGTTGGAGAGTGGTGCATGGGATTGAAAACAGAGGAAAACTTTGGCTGGGTGCAAGTTCAGTGGGATCCTCGACAGTGGCCATTGATGTCCAGATGTGAGATGATGGTTCGTTTCCGAACCAAGTGGACGTTGCAACGAAGAGCATGCAGTTTCAATGATAACGCCGAAATAAAAATAGCGTTAGATACATACGCGGCTGAATATACGTGAGGATACTAACTAGAAAAATGTGATGTGTTTTTCGACCCCTTGCTGCGAATGGTCGGATTATTGAGTTGAATAATAATCGAGTTAGCTTGTCGGTGCGCAGCCAAGGCAATAGAAACTCAGGCCTACCTGCGTTTTGTTGTAGGCGACTTATTGTGCTATTTATCTGTCGAACTGAATGCTATTATTGCTCGCAACAGTAAACGCTGTTATATAATGTAAGTTATAGCTAACAGAAGAAACCTAACTATATGCCTATATGCCTACAGGGTGTCCCAGAATTACCCGGACATTTATTTTCTGGCTAAAAGTACGACTGCGCTCGTTTCTGATGATATTCAAGCATCATACTTTTAGAAGATATCCCTTAGCTATCGAGATTGGGGACTGTGTGCTTTTGGTGGCCGGTAACGACTCGAATCAATTATTATCCAGAGTCAAGTAAGAGTAGTCCTTTTCCGTTTTCAGCTTAAGCCACTAATAGGCAACCATGGTGAATCAACTCCCGTTCTCAACTTTGTAAACGGACTTTCGGCATGGTTTTTGCTGGAGAGCTTCAGCAGCTCATCTGCAAGCAGTTAGGATTGAGCAAAGCGCAATTATATCAGCTAACGAAGCCAGAGAGAGCAAGAGATAAACCTGATTGACAAGCTTGGGCTCGGCCAAAAAGGGCCATGCACCAGTTTTCAAACAAGTGGTTGCTTGTCATAGACAACAAACGTCACCAATCTAGCTAAAAACTAGCTAAACAATAGATCAGGATTATCTACAAAACATTAGTCTACTTTGCACCACTATCTTCGACAAAATTTTGGAATTTGGGGTCCTTCGCCAGAAAAATACGCGAAAACTACGGGAAAAGCAGCGCAATCACTACAATTCATCCCAAAAACATAACATATACAACAAAACAGTATATTGAAGGACACTTTGTGGTCTAACGAAGGTATTATGTCATTTGAACCGCCTGAAAAAGGCGTGTGTGAACGTCAGATGGCTACAACGCCCCAACAGCAGAAACGGCCAGGCACCCGCCGAAAATCAAATTGTGAGACATTTTGAGCCACCGTGCACTCATTCGGCTTGATATGATGGCTCAAAGACAACCGTTAGCACAGAATACTACTGCGGTAATATTCTACCAGTGCGAAAACTGGATGCCGTGAACCAAATGGCCATGAACGGGTTTGTTTTGGAAACCAAATCTGTTGGAAGCCAAAGGTTGCGCAATGTTCAGACATGGAGCTTCTCCACTCCAGATGTAAAAAACGCAGCAAAAGTGGCGTAGGCAGAAATTTTTGTTTTGGGGGATAATACCTTATGGCCTGGGAACACTTTGATGTCAAGTTTATCTTATATGATCGTATTATCCTCCGGCAAGAGGTCAAAGAAAACAGGCCTACACCCAGTTTCGGGAGACCCGTAAAACAACTGAGACCAGCAATGGCTGGCATTTTCCATCATTGTCGGCTGATCTTGTAACAAGCGTATCTATTGCATGTGCTAATTCACAGCCACCCTAGTTGACTATATAGGACGCGGTAAAAAGAAAAAAGCGCAATCATGGTTGCCTTATTTTATACGCTAATTAACAGTGTCCGGGTAATTATGGGACACCCTGTATGTATCAAAACGATAAGCGGCGGTTTATCATTCTTCCGCAAGTGTTTTAGCTTACTTGATGGAATAACTAAAATCACTTTTAGAATCATCTGTAATTCTGGGGCTTGTTATAGAGATGCCGATAAAAATGGAGCCAGGAAGTCAATGTAATGATCGGTTTATTGTTTTGACCTTCCCCGGGATATTAGTTCTCATCCACCCCGTCGTGGGCTGTATAGTGTACACCTTGTCTTTTACATCTCACTTTAGACGACTTTGCTCGATGCTGATGACCATTGACCTAGGTATGAAAATGATGTTGCGTCAGTCAATGCCATGTGACATTACAATAAATAATGTTATATAATTGTTTGTGAAATATGCCTTGAATCTTACTATAACAAACAGGTAGGTATCTTTTATCATTCGACAAGTAAAGTAGTCACATTATTTCAGAATTACACATCATATTCAAAGTAACTCGTGTAAAGGAAGACGATCATGACAATGTGTCCACAGCCTTAACCCTATTAGTGGCAGGCTCCTGGCTACCCCCTATTAGTGGCAGGGGGGGGGGGGCTGTTTACGACCCCCCCTTGATATCTCGAGATCTAACGGGCCGATTTTCAAAATTCAAACGGCATTCGATTTCGCTCAACGTGATCTACATTTCTAAAAAATAAAAATTAAGAAATGTCAATAGGGGGGGTAGAGGGGGGTAAAAACGGGCAAATTGCAGATACATTTTAGACTGTTTATCACGGCCAGGTTTCTGAACCAATCTTAACGCAACTTTTGCCGATCGATAGAGAATGAACCAGGAATTCACATGGATCCTAAAAATATGCATTTTCAAAAATCATAGGCGGATACAGATCATTGAGATTGGGGGTACACAAAAAGTATAGTAAATAAGGCTTTTGTTGGTACTGTTTCTAAAAAGGGTGGTAATGGTCTTGTTATATTATAATTTTCTTATGAGAGAACGACTAAAATTGTATTGGTAATGCATAGGCGGTGTCAGGGCACCTATGTTGGGAGGTAAAACATAACCCCCCTTTTTGGACGCCTGGATCCGCCTATTATAGCAAAAACGTGTCAAAAGAGGATGCACAATAACTGTATATGTTATCACATGATACCTTTTATTCACTGTTCGTAAAACTGGTGCATCATCGTGATCTTCGCCCAAATGACTCGCTTCACGAATAGGACCCCCCAATTCCCAGTGCTCTGGAGCCGCCCCTGGTAAAGTTATGAACTTGAAATTTTCAGGGAATGTGCCCAATTTAGTTTTAGGAAAAGTCAGAACATTTCAGCATCATAGCTTCAGCGGTTTTGGAGATATTCCCGAAAAACCTGAGGGGTGGATAAAAACAACCCCCCCCCCTGCCACTAATAGGGTTAAGGCTGAAACAGACTCTTTCCGCGTTCAGGAAATCGCATGTGAGAGCCTATTCAAATACATTATAATTCTTCTCGCATCAATCGCATCCGGGAGGTGCTTGCGATTGATGCGAGCGTGCTTCCATGTATTTGAATAGGCTCTCGCATGCGATTTCCTGACTGCCGAAAGCAGGCTGAAAGAGTCTGTTTCAGGCATTATTATCAAAGGCTGAAGACGCGGGAGTTGCAGAATCAGCAAATGTCACGCCACCTTTAGTGGCCATAAATACGCCTCCATTACGAAGTGCACTCAAAGCACAGCCACTGCCTTTGTTGACAATAACCGCGGTAAATAATGCTGGCCTAGACAATAATTTCGTGCAAATTTTTACGCCATCTAGACTGGCAAAATACAGTCAAAGTGCTGGAGATTGATGGTGACAATTCCATTAGGTGCACCATATTTCTGCCAATAAGGAGGCTGAGCTCGCTGCCTAATTTATTTCATGAACTATATAGAGTTAGCACATATCATGCAATGCAGTGCACCGATTGACCCCAATGCGATCAGCAGATCTTATTGAGATGGTTGAGGACCAGAAGACTCATATATGAGGAGCCAAATGGTGACAGACACAACATATCGCCATCTCATCATATCATGCAAGCAACACACAGTTAGAGGTAAGCGCGCTATTTATTATATGTTGCGAAAGCGAATAATACTGCAACTCAGAACCGCTAGCCGCCGCTGTCCTATGCCGTTTCGTCGGACACCGATCGCCCCCCCCCCCCCCGCCCCCGACCACCCGCCGCTGACCCGCCCCGGGGTCACGTGGCAGGGGCGGTGCCAGGCCCGCCCAGCCGGGAGCTCGCCATGGGCGACTCTAGCCAACGGGCAACGGGTGGTCGCAGCCGCCCGTAACATACCTCCCCACACGGAAACAGTCTTTAGCGAAGAACAGAATGATATAGGAGGGTACTTCATCACACCCTCGAAGGCAAACATAACGGGCTCACGAGATATCTCCTAGGCAACAGACTTGTGACTTGTCTCGTTGAGAAAGAGGAGAAAAAAGTGTCAACGAACACCTATCTAACTGTACAGTCACATATACCTACCACTCGGAGATATAGAGGAGTATAGCTTCGCACGCCTGTACTTGTCAGTAAGTACAACCTTCTCTACTCGGTAATGTAGAGGAGGGTGGTGTCGCACGCCTGTATGTATGTAAGTACAACCTTCTCTACTCGGTAGTGTAGAGGAGGATGGTGTCGCGGACCTGTATGTAAGTAAGTACACACTTCTCTACTCGGTAATGTAGAGGAGGGGTGTCGCGGACCTGTATGTATGTAAGTAAGTACAGCCTTCTCTACTCGGTGATGTAGATTAGAATGGTGTCGCGGGCCTGCGCCCCGAACGGCCACCAGGGCCGGTCGTCGGACCTGACCAGCGCTCTGCGGCTGTTGCAGTCGTAGTTGCCCGTCGAGTACAGGGTGGTGCAGTTGGTGGTGATGTGGGGGAACACCAGGTAGGAGATGTCGTACGTCAGGTCCGGCACGGCCGTGAACAGCCCGGAAGAGAGGAGGTACCTCTTCGTGCCCAGCAGACTCAGGCTGCGGCTGGCAGTGAAGTTCTGCTTTGTCTCTGAAACGTGTCAATGGGTGATGATGTGGCAAACGACTCGGCAAATATAAACCAACGCTTTATTTAAAATTTCACTTGAAATTAACAGTAGGGGAGAGTGGGGAAAGATGCCCAGGGCTTGACTATGTCATATATTATTCGAAAATGACGATCGGAAAGCCAAAACTTGGAGTTTCAACGGAAGCCGACATCATTTTTCTCTAAAAATATCACACTTTCGTGCCTGAAATATGATAACTTTTTTTGCTATTAAAGGGACACTCCCACCTTAACATTAGTTTTGAGTTGAGATAGCCAAATTGGTGGCCATGGCCTGCAAATACCGGTTTGGGCACTCACAACATCGACAAAGGCTTTTAAGGGACTATCCCACCTTTAACATGGGGTTTGAGTTGAGATAGCCAAGTTTGCGGCGAGGTTCAGAAACCACTATCTATCTAGGTTGCAACCCCCGCGGCCTCTTGGTGTTGAAGAAATTCGTTCCCTTCATTTGAAAATGGGCCTTGTACAAGGCCCTATCTTCAACATGGAGCGACCGTTAGTGTGACGTCACCTCGTTTAGTCATTCTGATTTAAATGGGTTTGTTCGTTGAAAATCGCTTAAAACTTGGTCTGAACTTTGTTGTGGTGCCTACAGAGTAAAAAGAATCAGCTTTATGATAGTAATGTGGCCTGGGGAAGGAGGTAATTTTGGGCTGTGACGTCACATATTTGAAAGTTTGTGTTTGGAATATGGGAAGCCTAATATGTTTAATGAAAAATAAATGCCAGAACCGTGTTCCTGGTCATCCAATCTATAAAGTCGGGCACAATTTAACTGGTTTTAACAACATTTTAGAAGGTGGGATAGTCCCTTTAATTCGGAGATATGGAATTTCAAACTTGCAGTTTTCGGATTCTAAGGGGCTAGTGCATTGGTATGCCCCCTTAGAATTTGTGACGTCAGCGGAGATCTAACGATTTTTAAATCTTTTACTAAAACGTTTGGTAGCACGCGGTGGTATATGCTGCTTTGCGCGCAACAAATGCCGCACTTTCAAATAAAGTCGCTAGGAACAGCGGAGATCCCAAAAAGTAAACAAAAGTAAAAGTCTAATATCTTGAAAACCGGTGAATATTTTTCGATGAAATTTGGTAGATATTCGTTTTCGCTCTTTCTGAACCGAGCGACATCACTTTCGTGCCAATTCATTAACATTTTTGAAGGTGGGAGGGTCCCTTTAAGCATTTTCCTGAAGAAGTGAAAGGGGGCATCTTACCCCACAGGGTGGAAAAGACGCCCCCTGGCGTTGGGTAAGATGCCCCCTGCACTATAAGTGACATAAATAGGCACGTGAATCGCCTGAACGAATCAGTAGTCCCTTCGAGCCTGCAGTAGACACCAAACGTCATCGTAAGGGCCCTCAAAAGTAGTCGTAAGGGGCTTCAGAGGTCATCGTTAGGGCCATCATAGTCCAGCGTGGCCAAACAAGCCTCCGTGGTGGCGTTCGGAGACCACTGTGGGGCCCTTATAGGTCTTCATGATGCTTGAGGGCCCTCGAGCCCATCGTGGGGACCTCAGATGCCAGCGCGGCCCGTGGAGCCAACGTGGGAGCCCTCAAAGGATGTCGTGAGGGGCCCTGGAGCCAATAATGTGGCCCACAGAGGCCGTCGTGAGGGCTCTCAGAGTCAGATGCCGCCCAAAAAGTCGCTGTGTGGGCCGATAGACCGGCATGGGGAGCACCCGACCGTACCGGACTCTCAATAGTCCCAGATTGGCTTTTGTCTCTCATCACAAGTATGTAATAAATGATTTGACGGCTGCTTGAAGGACAGCCTACGGATTCAGGGGGCGTCTTTCCCCATCAGGACAGGGGGCATCTTACCCCAAGGTACCGAAGTAACATTAAATCAGCACAATTTGTTAGCCATAAAACTACACCCTGAAACAAACTGTTTGGGACACAGTACACGCATGTTAATGTATCACGACTATAGCAAGGGACGCAAAAATTATCTCCCTTCTTTGATATTTGCAATGTTTTGACGCCAAAATATTTTTTGAAAGCAGCAAATAAAAAACATGCAATCACCAGCCAGCCGTTGCCCAACTGAGCTTCGCAAATTTTTGTGCAGTTAACAAGGCAGGCTTCCGCTTTACGCTAAGAGCATTAATTTCCAGGTTCGATTCTTTGTTTCCCCGCTAGAGGGGGTGGGGCGTCTTTCCCACCCTGGGCATCTTACCCCACTCTCCCCTACATATGATTGCTTCGACAGTCTAAATTATTCTTCAACATAACTGTAGGCGATTGCAGCGACACTGCCGACTCAGTCCCTGCCTGTAAAATCATTTATTTTGCGCTTTCATTGCGCTTTTATAGCGGCCTGATACAAGATTCACAGAAACATGCTAATGAGTTGCATTGTTTAATTACTTGTATATTATATGTTAAATTGTTCACTGCATCTTATCGAAATGGACGAACTAAGCAACCAAGTACGCTGTTTTCGTAATCTCCCCCCCCCCCCCCCCAGCACCAGCGCCGTTCAAGCTCCTCATTTGCGGATGCTCCTCATTGGGACGCACGTGTTTGGCACGTGGACAGGGACATTCGCGGAATATTCTGCCACTCAAGGACTATCACGCTACTCGGACTGTAAGTAAGGCTGTAGTAAGGCTACAATGCGTGACCTCACGCAGGTGCTAACGCAAACTGCAATGGATGTCGCGACGTCGGTTTTCATGTGTGTGACAGCTTTAGTTAAGTCATAAACAAGTGCATGGTAATCAGTTATAAAATATTGAGCCATTATGGGCCAAACATAGACGTGGCCCCATGCGCTACTGTTGCCAGGTCTCTTGTGATAGACACTTGGTGTTGAAAATAGCAAGACTAATGTAATGAAGACAACTATAACTTGAAACAGGGCTTTCAAACAAAATTTATGGTATTTGTTGCTTTGACTTAACCTTGTTTTGGGATCAAATCTATAATTTAACGTTTCTCAAACAAAACGTATATCATTCGAAGCGCTAGAGCATTTCTCACACGATGGTCTAAAAAATATGGACCGAATTCGTGACCATACAATTTTTATTGAAACTGCTCACCAAAAACCGGACTCATACCTTAGGGGCTTTGTCTTGTCCTCAGTGTTTTTAGGTGTATTTTTTTTACAAAAACACAAGTTTTTTTTAACATTTTTTAACATCTTTTTTAATATTTCCTCTGCAGAGGACACGCGTTGATCTGAGACAGTAAAGTCGGGTGCCAGTCACTGCGTGTCATATCGGCGCGCTCGTATTTTTTTCTAAAAAGATAACGCTCAATGAGGGGCGGAGCAGCCAGGAAGGTCGTTACATTTCTCGCATGTAGGAAACCGATAGGGCCGGTGAGAAGTAAGGAAAATAAAATGAAACATTGCCGGTGAGTGCATCCGGTTTCCACTAAAAGCAATTATCGACTTCTTCCTTACCAACTACATCAATTAGTGAAGTACAGTAATTTCTGCATGCAATAGCAGCCCTACATATTTCGGGTAGAGAGTGGCCATAAATTTGCGTATCTGCGTGGCGACCAAAAGCGCCCGCACTACCTGCGTGACCGTACTCAATATAAAACACGACCCATATAAGTACACAAACGCCTTCTTTCATTCACGCTGTTGTTCAACAATGGACGACAAATTGCTAGACTTATTTTTTCGCCGCTCACTGTTGTATTTTCCTCCAACGCCCGCCCGCTGACAATCACGCAGTGACGCAGACCAAACTTGCTCGGCGGCTCCGGCTAATAGCAACCCCCAGACGACGGAAAACACAAAGCGGGGCCAGTCGGAGCTGCTCGGACGGGTAATCAGGTAACCAAACGAAGCCAAATGAATACAGGAAGAAAGGTGGTCATAATTAAAATAGGCTTAGAACTTGTTTTTGTCAGAAATAAAACAACTAAGGGCCCTACATAATGGTGTGTGGAGTATGTAGATGTTTAGCGCAATGGTTTCTTCAAAAGGTGCTAAGCTAAAGCTGAAATACAGTGTAACGCGAAAAATAGCACTGCAGTAAAAGAAGAAAAAACAGCTGCAATATCATAGTTTCGTACCTGGCAGAGTGCTGGTGGCTTTAGCAATGATCCACACATGGTACTCCGCTGACGTTTGGTGATCTCGAATGACATCAGCATACCTGAGAAACGGAAAAGTATTACACGCAAAGCAGGAGATTAAATGAGCAATGCAAATCATACCCACTAGCACTAAGCGCATTGACCCGATACAATTTACATCAAATGCGTTATGATCTATGTATTTAGTGAATGTCCTTGAACGACTTATGACCGTTACCTAATGATCAGTGTGTGTCTCATCATTCTCCAGCTACACCTACTTGAGGATGGAGAAGTCCTCAGTCTCGCTGGGGCTGCCGGTCGGCTTGTCCTGCAGGTTGCCGTAGCTCCAGGGGGTGACACCGGAGCTCTGGTAGGCCAGCAGCAGAGTGGCGCCGCCGAAGCCACCCTCCATGCGGCAGTAAGTGAGGACCTGCTGCCCGTTCAGGACGCTCCAGTAGCGGTGGTCGGGCAGGCGCGGTCCGGCCCGGTGGATGTCCCTGCAGGTGACGGTGGTCGCAGTGGTGCAGGTCCGACCCCGACACAGGTCACCAGGCGTGACGCAGTCGGCGTCTCGCCGGCAGAACTCGCCACTCCGGGATCGGGCCGGCATCAGGAAATACTGGGCGCTGTGAGCCGACTGACGCTGGCGATAAAAGTCGATGTAGGAGGCCACCTTGTCGTACAGAGTGCAGCACAGCGACCTGGTGTCGAAGCTGAAGCTCTGACAGGTGGGATGCTTGTGGCACAGCGCGCAACACTGACACGAAGTGCCTGCGCTGTTCAGAGTGTAGTTGGACACTACGTGGGAGGCGTCAAGCGTGCCGAAGTATTCGAAAATCTCCTGACACGCTCTTGATTGGTGGAGAATAGCAGCTAACAGAAGAAGATGTGGTGTCATTGTTACTACCGTTGGCTTGTTCGAGGCTTTGACCGTGCAGCGTTGCCAGCAATGAGCCTGAAACATTTCGCGGCACATGCAGGTACGATGAAGGCGTTTGAATGCCGTTGTTCGAGGAAGGACAATAACAGCAATAAGTTTTAAAGCCGCATGTTTACAACGCTTTATAGCACCCTGAGCTCGCAGTCCCGCAGTTACACAATACGCTAAGTTTCAAACTTCTAGAAATTCAGCTGCATATCGTTGATAGGACCAAAACACTTTTAAAGGCAGCGCTATCTGACTTGGTAAGAAGGCCTTAGGTGTTCTTGTATCAAACGTCTTGAACGGAATGCAAAGTTAATGTGTTCTAAAGAACTGTTTTGCTGTCTGAAAGTGATTTCACCATTACCAAATATAGTATAGCGATTAGCGACAATTATTCTATATTCTATGGTTTATTGCCGTATCTAGCGACTTGAAAAATGTACGGTAAAAACGTACCCATTTTTGTGCTTTCAGTCAGCCAACCCATGCCCCCCCCCTCCCTCTCCAGTCAATAATCCGTGGTGGCATTGTTGTATGAAAGTAATGCATGGATTGTTGCATTAACCCACGCCCCGCTGGGGTCCTGGATTTCCACGCCCTGCTGGGGGGGGGTTGAACACCCCCCCCCCTTTAACTCGGCACCTGGGTCACGTAGCGATGCGTGGAAGGCGGCGTTCGAAAGAACGCCAAAAATAACAATGAAAACATATCGGTGTTTTTTGGTCAGGTCAAAGTTTAGGTACCCACATGTCATCGAAGGCAAAATTTCGCCGATTTTCGGTCGAACACGGACAATTTCAAAGAAGCCAACACATAACTCGGGAACCAATAGAGCTACAGCGTCGCGGAAAAGCGCATTCGATAGCCCTATAAACGCTATTTCTGAAAATAGTTCTCAGATTTGACCTAGCGTCAACGGTTTTGCCTGCAGGGGGCAAAAACTGCCCCAAAATAGCCTGAGAACACTTTTCATACAATAACTTTTAACTCAAGCCTTGCACGAGCTTGCCTTTACGGGTATCGTGTTTCTCTCGTCAAGACTCATCAAATGACCTATAATTTGATCTTGAAAGGTAAACTTGACAATTTGACTCTAGTCAAGGTCATGACCTGACCCAAAATGGTCATGTTGCATATCAATCGATCCTTATCGTCGTGCTGATTACATCCAAGGCATTGCCATCGCTCTAGTGCGCCTCTATCAAAAGATATTCGCTAAAAACTGTTAAATACCATTCGTGACCTGAGATGACCTCAGGCCTCAGGGGCATAAACCGGGGTCATGGGTACCATTTTTATGTTCAGTGTGACAAAGTTACTTGTATTTCTGTGTTTGAGAGTGTTTATAACGTCCTTCGTCCAAAAGAGGCGCCTTTCAAGATTCTCCCATTTACTTACTTTTTCCCATTTACTCGTATAATGGGGAGGCCGCAAAACTGATCTGACCTTAGGTCACCGATATCAAAATTCCGAAATAAACAATTCGTACATACCATTGCTCTTACCAGTCGCAGAAAGTTTCAAAGCAATCGGTCACTCGATGTAGCTGGCAGACATTGAAACTCTTTTATGAGGTGAGTTCGCTAGAAGTGACCTAGTGACCTGACCTTGGGTGACCTTGGTCTATAATTCTTAAAACACATGTAGAATTGGTGTAGGATAAGGTATGCCAGAAACAACGGCGCTCCACGCCGCCGTTTTTAGATATTCGCGAAAAAACATGGGGGTTGGGTGTTCAACCCCCCCCCCCCCCAGCAGGACGCGGGTTAAGTAGGTAGGAATGGAATTTTTATTTCGAAATATGTCATGCCTAACATATTTGTTGCTTTAGTGAATGCATCTCACTATTTGATTTACTTATTTGAAATTTATATGTAATTTATATGTGTACGTTATGAGTATGGTAAAATTACAAAAAGAATAGTAAAAATATTTTCCCAAAAGCGTATCCATGCTCAAACGATACAAGCACACCCAATGTGCCCCTCCATTGGTCACGAAAAGCTCACCCTCCTTCTCCAGTGGCCCAGCGCGGCTCGGGTGTTCGTCGCGCCCGACGACTGAGTCTTATATAGCCGGGTGCGCCGAGGGACGATTATTGACCGCTAGTTAGGCACCGGATCCGCAACCGACACCGCACGGTAGTCGGACGAATATTATACATACCTAGTATTGTTTTATCGATATTCGGGTGTTGAAAAAGTCTCTGACGAAACGCGTCCACCCATGTGCTGTATGTTTTTCCTACTCAATATATATCCATACCTAGTTACATTACATTATCCGTATATAATGCATACATGCATGTACTTACATACACTCCGCCGTTAGAGGTGTGTTGTAGCCGATCCTGGCTACTCCGGGAGATTCTGTTAGATGTTGTGACATTTTGACCCTCGCCCCGTTTTTTTTTTAAGGGGGGGGGGTGTGAGACCTGTCCTTTTTTCTTCCATATCTCCTAAACGAAGGCTAGCTTATAGGTACGACTACCGAACTTTTCATAAGTTTACCCTTTTCGACCGCAATTTTACACGTACACATCCTGACAAAAGGAAAATATGGAGATCCCAAGCAGAATGACCGAAAAAGACTTCAGGGTGGCGTCATGTTCGGTCAGTTTTGGTGCAAAACATGGTTCTACAACACGGACAATGGCTCTAAAGAGCTCAGTTTTTTTTATAGTACTAACTTCGGTCCCGTAGCTCAGTTGGTTAGAGCGTTGGACTCCGCGTGGTGAGAGCACGCGTTCCCGCTTATGACAGTCCGGGTTCGAAGCGCGACGGGCGCTCGATATTTATGGGCCTCCTGACAGGTATGGTTGCGGTTGGTGGCAGGCCGTAGCCAGGCGAAGTCAGCGAGGGGACCGGCCGTGCGCGGCTTTGTGCGCACGTTAAACTTTGGACTCTAAATTCTGCCATAGATTCGGAATTGCGCGATTGGAGGGTAGAGGGCAGGGTCATCGCAACAAGCTTCGCTTAGCGGTGGCTCTGTCCTTGTATAGACGGCTGAGTTTCGCCGCCCGCATCCGTCCGCGGGAGGAGGCCGTCGGCCGTCTCCTAGCAACTGTTGCTAGGGCAACGCCACCCCGCTCCCCGCTTGGGCAGCGACAGCTGACCAGACGCTCAGAGGAGAGAGTCGGCGGAGCAGGGGCCGGCCGGACTTGTGCCTGTTTTTGGTTTGTTTTGCCTAATATAGCAAACATGTGATTTTAAATATCGGCTTTCGGACCTAGACTCAACCACAGTCTACATTGGTGGCAGCGGTGCGTGTTTATCGCAAAACTATGCCTTTTGAGCGCCGCAACAAAGTGAGAAAAAGTAAAGCCGATTATTTTCTGTGCCTTTTGCACTGACATTTTGGCCCGCTTGATGCGTGGCGAGACATTGAAGATCGAGCTAGCTTGCTTGCTGGCTATGATGAAACCAGATGGGACTACCACAGCTGCGGTGGCCAGCTACCACACCGTCTGCACTGCAACATCTGCGAGACTGCGCCATGAGACAGGTCAACTTCGAGCTTTCCTCCATTGAGGTTGGTGACACGCTGCTCCATGACCTGTGTGCGCATATTTAACATGTCGCTCGTAAAAACTGTCTCGGCTCCGGACAATGACTGCACAGTGGCAGTGAGTCGCGCAGTTTCTGTGAAATTCGTCGAGTGACTGAGGCCTCGTTCACTGCCTCACTGAACTGAACTTTCGCTGATTTTTTACCGCTGTGGCTCATCGTTGATCGTCATTTTATGGAAGAAAAGTTATAACTCTATTTTTTTCATCGCAAGAAAGTTAAAAAGTTACATCCTTTCCGTGTCATATCCTTTCATGTGAAGGTGCCTTTCTTTTTCCTTGTCCTTTCATATGTGAGAAACGATCATTTGCCTGTGTTCTATCCTTTCCCAGTCGTACCCATTTTCCGTATTTTTTTTTCTGGTGTTTGTGCATTTCATTACGATGCCGGATGATGTAAAGCCACCTGATCTGGATTCTGGTTCTGAGATGGCTGTTAGAACCACAGTGCGTGACCCCGTTGACATTGCGATGTCGTCTTTTGTTTCTTTGCCGCGTTTTAATGGGGATGGATCTCTGCGCCGGTATTTGGAGGATTATGACCGCTATGCTCGTGTTCAGGGGTGGGATGAGCGACGCAAACTTGACGTTTTGCCACTGACTTTGACTGGCATTGCTCGCGATGCGTATGATGGGTTGCCTGCGTCCCAGCTTGGCTCATTTTCTGGTGTGGTTGAGGGGCTACAGTCGGCCTTTACCAAGGCGTCGGGGACTGACCACCATTTGGCGCTTCGGAACTTGCGCTACAGTGCAGAGGAGCCCCTGGATGCATTCGTCATTCGTTTCAAAAAGCTGATGAAGCTGGCCTTCCCTACTGTAGACGACCTCACTCCTCTCCTGTTCAGTCACTTCCTCGCTACGCTTCCGCAGGAGTATTACACTGCCGTAATTGCCGATGGCATTTCTTCCTTTGACTCTGCCGTCACAAAGGTGCGCAACATTCAATGTTCACGAGTAACAATCGGTGCTGCAGCATCCCCGCTTGCTTCCGCTGTGTCTCCTGACCAGCGTGCTCCAGGCTCTCAGTCCACTGTGAAACCAGTCCGTGTTCTTGAGTCTGAACAGTCTGTTGTCGATGCTCTGAACAAACGTGTCTCTGAGCTTGAGGCCCGCCTGGCTGCAGTGACGCTCCAGGCCCAGATGAACCCAAACGTGTCCAACCGTCCCAACCGTGTCCAGCGTCCGAGAGGTGACGCTGCTGCTTCAGTGACGTGTCACTGTTGTGGCCGCGCCGGTCATGTCCGTAACCGGTGCCGTCTGAATCGCTGTCGATGTTTTGTGTGTGGCGGTGAAGGTCACATCGCCAAAGTGTGCCCAGAGCGACAGCAGGGAAACGACCAAGGGTCCGGTCGTTCACACGGGGTCGCCGGTCGGACCCAGTAAGCAATGATGAAAAGTCAATCCCGATCACTGATACGATGCGCATTACGGGAAGCGTGTCTGGTGTCAAATGTGAGTGTTTGCTGGACACCGGCAGTTCAATTAGCATCTTGCATAGCTCAGTGTTTGATGCCCTCCCAAATGTGACCCTGAAACGTACCAATGTAACGGCCAAGGCTGCGTCTCAAGAAGACTTGCCTTTGTTGGGTCGGGTCGTAGTCACATTCCAGATCGGTGATGTCACTTACCCCCTTCCCCTATTTGTGTCTGACGCAATTGACGTGCCTTGTTTGTTGGGAGTGGATTTCCTTCAACACTGTCCGTGTGTGATAGATTTGAGTCGGAGACGTCTTGTCATGGTTCCCAACGTGTCCGTTCGCTCAGTTTCTGCACAGGCTGTGAGTTTGGGCAACGTGTCTCTGAGCTGTGACCGCGTGATTGCTCCTGGTAGTGAAATGGTCCTTCAAGGTCTTGTGCCAAATTGCAATTACGTCGGCCCAGCCCTGATTGAGCCAGATGATGTCCCCTCTGGTGTTGAAGTGGTGCGTGCTATTGTCAATGTTGATCGTGCTTGTGTTCCCGTGGTCGTTCGGAATGTGACAGCAGAGCCGATCACGCTCTTCAAAAAGCGAAGCTTGGCTTCGGTCGAGGTTGGATTTGTAGAGCAGGCACCGGAGCTCTCGGCGTCGACAGATGTTGATGTGAAGAAACTGGCCAAACTCGATCAGTCTCTCCTCACTGACGAACAGCGTCAGAGAGTCCACGAGCTGTTGTCCCGCTATGCAGATATGTTTGACGGCCATATCGGCTTCACTGATGTGGTCACCCACGACATAGACACCGGTGACCACCCGCCCATTCGACAGGCACCCAGACGTGTTCCCCCTCACCTTGCAGCCGAGGTCAAGGCACAGATCAGTGAGCTGGTGGACCAAGGGATTCTCGAGGAGTCGAATGGCACATGGTCGTCTCCAATCGTTATGGTTCGAAAGAAGAATGGAAAGTTTCGTTTGGTTGCTGATCTGAGACGTTTGAATGCTTGCAGTAAGATTCCTGTGTATCAGATCCCGCGTATTGATGATACGCTGGATGCGCTGTCTGGTTCTGATACGTTTTGCCAACTTGACATGAACAGCGCGTATTTTCAGATCGGTGTGTCCGAGAAAGATAGAGATAAGACCACCATCACTACACCCTTCGGTTCGTACCGCTTTCGAAGGATGATTTTTGGTTTGGCAGGAGGACCTGCTACCTGTGCTCGTCTGCTTGATCGTGTGTTGGGAGATATCACGCCGAAAGACTGTGTTCATTATTTTGATGATATTGTGGTTCATGGAAATGGAGTGGAGGACGTGCTGGCCAAACTTGATAAGGTGCTGCAGAGGTTGCAGGCCGCAGGGCTTACACTGAATCTGGAGAAATGTTCTTTGTTTTGTAAAGAGGTCAACTTTTTGGGTCATGTAGTGTCAGGTGGTGGCGTGAGAGCTGATCCCGAAAAAGTAGCCAAGGTAGTAGACTGGCCTGTTCCTCGTACAGTCAAGGAACTGTCGAGCTTTTTGGGACTCGCGTCATATTTCAGAAAGTTTGTGCGCAATTTCGCCGAAATAGCTGCTCCTCTGTTTCAGCTGACGCACAAAGATGCAAAGTTTCAATGGGGTGACATGCAGCAGAGCGCGTTTGAGCAGCTGAAGTGTGCGCTTACGAGCGCGCCAGTGGTCTCATTTCCCACATTTTCAGCTGGTGCTGGCCGATTCCGGCTGGATACCGATGCTTCTGACACAGGCATTGGTGCTACCCTCTTCCAGGAGCAGGATGGAGAGGACAAGGTGATCGCGTTCGCGTCTCACAGGCTGTCGAAGGCGCAACGCAACTACAGCACCACACGAAAGGAGTTGCTGGCTTGTGTTATTTTCGTCCAGCATTTCAGACACTACCTGCTTGGTAGACGTTTTGAGCTGAGGACTGACCACGCGAGCCTTCGCTGGCTTCTCAATTTCAAAAATCCCTCAGGAGTGCTGGCGAGATGGCTGGAGATACTGTCCGAATATGACTTCGAGATTATCTTTCGTCCAGGGTCTGAGAACGTGCCAGCTGATGTCATGAGCCGACGTCCGCCGGTGACCCAGGATGCCGCGACTCAAACTGCACCAGAGAGTGTCCCGGTCATGAGAGTGTCTCCTGGCTCGTGGTCAAATGGCTTTCTTCGCCACGAGCAGGACCAGGACCCTGCGATAGCTGACATAGCGAGACACATGTCCACAGGAAAGAGGCCGAGATCGACGAACGTGACCCCCAGCGCTGTGACGCTGCTGAGACAGTGGCACCGCCTGAAGCTGCTGGACGGTGTGCTGTTCCGTGTGTATCGTGCCCGTGCAGGTGGAGAGGAGCAGTTGCAGCTGGTCGTACCGCAGCAACTTGTTCCCGGTGTGCTGACCTCTCTGCACGCAGGTCCAGCTGGAGGCCACTACAGTGCTGAGGCCCTTGTCGCGACTGCCAGACGCGAGTTCTGGTGGCCCAATATGGACGAATCCGTGAAGGATTTCTGCAGCCGATGCGAGCGCTGCAACACGAGAGCTGCCCCAGTGCCCCGACCGAGAGCGTCGATGGGCGAGCTTTACGCTGAGGAGCCTCTGGAGACCATTTCAATCGATTTCCTTTCAGGTTTGCCGACTACTTCACAGGGCAATCGACATTTGCTTGTGGTTGTTGACCATTTCACCAGGTGGTGTGAGGCTTACCCAGTGCCAGACATGAAGGCAGTAACGGTAGCAGACGTCCTGGTGAATCAGTTTATTTCTCGTTTTGGCTGCCCGAGACGAATTCATTCTGATAACGCTGCCAATTTCACAGGAGCTCTCATCGAAGAGGTTTGTCGCCTGCTAGGCGTTGAGAAAACTAAGATTTCCCCCTATCATCCGGAGGGCAACGCTAAATGTGAGCGCATGATGAGAACCATTCTGGGAATGCTTTCAAAGCATCTGGACGGTAACCATGATGACTGGGATGTCCATCTGCCGCTATTGATGTTGGGCTACCGTGCAAAAGTGCATTCGTCGCTTGGTTACTCACCGTATTTCATGCTCTTCGGCAGGAACCCAACGATGCCTGCCACTCTTCAGTTTCAGGTGCCGTCAACTAAGGCCAAAACAGCCACTGTGTCAGAGTACCTGGAGAAGCTCACGCAACGGTTGAAACTGACCCACGACATCGCTATCCAGTCTTCCAACAGCAGACATCAGCGCAACAAGAGACTTTACGAGAAGAAGCTGACACAGCATCAGTTCGAGGTTGGTGACCCTGTTTATTTGTTCAAAGCTGTAGTACCACGCGGTGAATACTACAAGTTCGTCAGGCCGTGGAAGGCAGCTATTGTGACCGCAAAGCTGTCGGATTTGAATTACAGAGTTCGTTTGCTGGGTGGCAGAAAATCGGTTGTTGTGCATCATAACAGGTTGAAGCCCAGACCCGACGGCTCAGTGATTCCGGTCCCAGATAGTGACCTTACCTTTTCAGAGACTGCTAACCCGAACGTGGCGGCCGGAGAGGCGATTGATTCCACAGACGCCCTCCAGCCGGATGGGAGGACTGCAGGTTCTCCTCTGGCCGCCGGGCCAGCTGGTCCGTCTCACCCACAGACTGTGTGGCCCACAGGAGATGATTATGTCCCACCGGCTCCTCTTGGCATTTCAGACGCTGATGAGCCTGCTGGCGTGACGGACGTCACTGATGACTTGTCGACAGGCATTGCAGTTGCAGGTGATGACTCCGCTGTGACGGTTCCTTCCGATGTCGCTGCTGGGTTGGCGATTGGTGTCGCAGACGTCACCGAGGCCGTAGAGCCGGTGGCCGCCAGCAACGCTGGTTCAGCGCCGGTGCCGGCGCCACGCCACAGCTCCCGGATTCCCAAGCCTGTCGATCGTTTTGTTCCCGGGTGATGTGCTAGATTAAGAGATTGTTGATTGTGAGATATGTAATTGTTCTGTGTTGTGACTGAGTTGTAAGTTGGTCTGTGAAATCGTAGTTGGTGTGCTGTTAGGCTTATTGGGACTGTGCAGAAACAGAAGGAAGTTGTCGAGTTTGGTATTGGCGTAGCACCCATGTGTTGTCCGAGTGGCCACGACGACATCGCTTGGTTCCCTGTGAGCGGGGATAATGCAAAGCACCATTGACTTGCCGATTTGCGACTTCTGAGAACGCACTTATCCTTCTTCCGTTAGCCACCACTGCCCTGTCCTCTCAGGCCGGTTAGAAGAGATAATTTGATAAAGGAGAGCACCTGCACCAGGCAAACCTCTGTTTCTGTTGTCGTAGGGTATCTACACGCTTTATGGTGGGTACTGTGTTCACCGTTGTGTTCTTTTGCGCCCGAACTAGTGCCCACCGTTGCGAGTTACTCCTGTAGTGATGTTCCGGATATCACGGTGCTCCGGCTACTGTTCAGCTGTGGCTCCGCGAGCCATAGCCTGGCCTGCGGATTGCGTGGCCGCCAGCAAGGACGCGGCTCGCCATGCCG
Source organism: Amphibalanus amphitrite (assembly GCF_019059575.1). Classification (NCBI taxonomy): domain Eukaryota; kingdom Metazoa; phylum Arthropoda; class Thecostraca; order Balanomorpha; family Balanidae; genus Amphibalanus; species Amphibalanus amphitrite. Next base: position 343,897 of record NW_024881745.1, read on the forward strand.
TCACCGCTCTTCGCCTGGGACTGGCGTTCCGGGCGCGCCTGCCGCCGTCTGATCTGCACGCCCAGGACAGGCTGGCCGCGGTGAGACGGACACAGTGACACATCGGATGGTTGCCCCGGTGCACTGGACAGTGAAGTGCGGGAGTACCAGTGTATGTGGTGTTTGCGTGTTTGCGTGTATGTGTTTTATGCGTGGGACCAGGGACATGCGCTTCCGCGATGTGTTGTGTTTAATTAGGTGAGCGCTCGCTTTCGTGTCTTGTTTCGCGTACCAGTGTGTCGTTTTTTATGGTGCGTCGGATATAGACGGCTGAGTTTCGCCGCCCGCATCCGTCCGCGGGAGGAGGCCGTCGGCCGTCTCCTAGCAACTGTTGCTAGGGCAACGCCACCCCGCTCCCCGCTTGGGCAGCGACAGCTGACCAGACGCTCAGAGGAGAGAGTCGGCGGAGCAGGGGCCGGCCGGACTTGTGCCTGTTTTTGGTTTGTTTTGCCTAATATAGCAAACATGTGATTTTAAATATCGGCTTTCGGACCTAGACTCAACCACAGTCTACACTTGTGATTCCTCACCATCAAAAAGGTTCGGACTAAATTTAAAAAATGAAATGATATTGGTACAATAAATCGGGCATCCGGACTGCCATCTCGAGTTTTCATTTTTTTATCTTGTAGATTTCATATACAAACGCATAAATATTGTATAAGGTATTGCAAATTCGAGCCATATATTTGTCGCTTTCTGCTGCCAGATCTGTTGAGTGGGGGCCGATCTACCGTACTATCATGGCTTATGCATTGATGATTGATGGACCGCGGCCTCTACACTAGTGAACTCTTACAGCACTGCTGTACTGAAGTCAGCAGGCAGGTAACGTTATACTGCAAACATTACAACGGTATTTTACGTCACTAGCTACTTCGGCAACTTGGAGCCGGCGAATATCTGCCGGCAACTTGGAGCCGGCGAATATCTGCCCACATCTTAGCTGAAATAGCGAAAACGTTAGCTGGGCAAGTTATTCTGCTCATTCATTTGATGTTGCCAGCCATCCAAATGAACACACATGCTCAATGCTTATAGCGGGTCGGATGAACATGCAAAATCGCATTAGATGCGGCCATGGATTCGGCTCAGACGTGCTATCAGCCACTTTTATCAGTCGTGACAGATGATATACGGGGACGGTGCGGTCGCAAAACGTCCCGCTGATGACAATCACAGCCGTGGCCTGGGAGTGTTGACAATGTCAGAAAAATGTCGTGCTCGAGCGCGGCTCATAATGAAAGACCGAACGTGACCAGGTCTGTGGTTTGGGGTTGGAATAGCGGGTCAAAATAAGGGGGTTATGTTATGGACTGAAGCAAATGTGCGCAGTTGTAACTGTAAGCTGTAATACAGGTAGCCACAATACTGCCAATTATTTCTGTCTTGCTCTTGTAGAAGCTGTCATAGCGTGACTCACTAATGCCAAATGCTGTTTGAACAAAACATTAACAATCATTGACGTTAACATTAACGGCGGACAACAAACCCACTCTCCTTCGAGGAGAATGGGGTAGGGGAGAGTGGGGCACATTCGTGCAAAAAATGGATAAATCCATGTCACATGGATGATGGAACAGATGATCTGTTCGTCGGTTAGTGCAATGGCAAAATTATTGGTTGTTGTATGGAAAGGCAATGTTGCAGATATTTTTCCTCTTTAAAAGTTATCCTCTCGCAAAAACGGAAGGAAAATATGGAAGAATGTGCCCCCACGCAGTGCGCACACGAACCTGCCCCACAATGACCGTCTTATCGGCCGCCGCCGATAAGACCCGTTGAGGGCTCCAGCCGCGACCACGGCGGCACTGAGCCCGGGGGGACGGGCACGCACAAACAGGACGGCGGGCAATAACTGGGGAGCTCAGTCGGGGAGCGGCCGCGACCGCGAGAGGAGAGGAGTGACGCTGCGACACAGGGACCTACTCCACATTTTTTTTCTCCCCTCCTTTTTTTTCCTACCTATTCGTCGTGAACTCCGTGGCGGCAGCGCCAACGAGGGATCGATCATTATCAGCCAAAGCACAGTATAGTGGGCGCCGGCGGTGCGCCGGCCCGGAGACCTCAACGTTATTTATAATATATTTCAAAACTTCTTATTGAAAAAATGACAGTTTTTCAACAAACAAGGTTGCAGCAGTTCTGTGAATAAAGTGAGCTTCTTCGCCCCCAATTTTGAAAAGTTAAACCACATTTCAGAGTCAGGATCACGAAAATGGATGATATGAGAAAAGTTTGAAAGCGCACGAATATTCCAAATTTGCGTTTTTATCAAGCATGACAGCAGGTACAGTGTTGTCTTCTACAGTGAACGAAGGGCGGCAATAGATCCGTTTACATAGGGCTAGTTGCCAGATAGTGGAATTCCGATACCGATACATTTATCCCACTAACGAGACATTTCAGGCACATTCCGCTAGTTATGACGACCTATCCGGCCTTATAGTTCGTCAGAACTAGCGGAATGTGCCTGAAATGTCTCGTTAGTGAAATAAATGTCTCGGTATCGGAATGCCAATACCTGGCAACGAGCCCTATGTAAACGGGGCTAATGGTAGATGTTTTTTCTTGACGTGAATGACGTGTGAATGAGCTAGTGTGTGTGAGGGAGAGGTGCCATGAAATAAGCTAAAAAGCTTTTGCACTGATCCCAGACTGTAGTGTATGATGTCTTAACATGCGAAAATATTCAATAAAATCGAGCAAACAAACGACAACAACTACATATTTTCATACCTTACCTTTAGCTCGTGCAGTCACTCGTCTTCCCATAAACTGCTAAAAAAGAATGTGCCTAATGCACGAATGTCCCCCACTCTCCCCTACCTTCTCCATTCTCCTCAATTCATATACTCTCTTCTTTTTTTTTCTCTCTCTCTCTCTCTCTCTCTCTCTCTCTCTCTCTCTCTCTCTCTCTCTCTCTCTCTCTCTCTCTCTTTCTCTCTCTCTCTCTCTCTCTCTCTCTCTCTCTCTCTCTCTCTCTCTCTCTCTCTCTCTCTCTCTCTCTCTCTCTCTCTCTCTCTTTCATGATATAAGATATTTCTATGACCTATGATGACCTGGCCTTGACCTGAAAACCAACGTACAAGCTGAGTATCTTCAGGGTATCTAAAGCATCTATTCACAAATGTGTTAACAAAAAATGAGCCTGATCCTGACATGTAAGCCGGCGGCCAGAGCCCAAAATGTGAACAAGTCGGACATTGATAATTTTTACTTTGACCTGACCTGTGGCGTCATCGGTGACCTCGAGGTCAATGAAATTAGGTTTCATTCAACAGTTGTTCAGGGCTATCAGACGCCGTTTGAATTTTAACAATTAGCCAAGTAATTTTGGAGTTAGACCCCCTCCCCCAGGCGCGTTACACGGAGACCTCAGTGGGGCCCGCGACATGCCCATCAAAACCGGACACGGCCTGTCCCGCCCAACTAACTTCAACTGGCTGCGGCTACTCCCACCAACTGCAGACCATCCCCGTCAGTAGTCCCAAATATCGAGCGCCTGAGCGACTCGAGCCCGGGCTGTCACTACCGTGAATCCACCACTCTCGGACAGGCACTTTTGCACATTACATGGCCACCCCATTTGTCACTCCGCTCCAAACTGCCGTCAAACATTTGAAAACTGAAGGGTCTCTGGCTCGAGCTGTACTTCCTCTCAAAAAATAAAAGCTGATCGATGAAAGCTCGTATATTTCGCACGTCTGATTGACACACACACACAAACAATCGGACGGTTGAAATCAAAGAATGACAGAGAAGTTTGCTACAAGTTGGTCAATGGTCATCTATTCCCGTGAGCGCTGTCAAATATCACTAGTACGGCTGGTACGGCTCGTACTGGGGCTGAACGGGCTTGGGGGGCGGGGCCGGCTGGTAATCACCCTGGGGCACCACCGGCACCTGCGGGATCGGGTACTCGGTGGGCACCGGGACGGGCAGGTGGGCGCCCTGCGGCTGGTAACCGTTCACGCCGGCCGTGTAGGTGACGGTGTAGGTGTTGCCGTAGTCGTCGGTGTAGCTGTACTGTCCCTCACGGGCGTAGCTGGGCTGGCCGCCGTAATCGGCCACGGGCCTGCCAGAGTCCGAGGCAGAAATGCCGTTGTCCGTCTGGTAGCTGTAACACAAAATAGTCGTTTTCATAAATCTCATCCTCGTCGCCAGATATGTAGTGTCCGCGTCGTCGTTCGGTTCGGCTCGGATTCATTCGGTTCATTATCGCCCGGGCCGCACATGCCACGAGTCTCCCCACCGGATGCCTGTATTTCGAGATGGCCAGGTCAAGCTGTTGGACAATTTATCCAGGTAGGACTATGACCACTCCTACAACATTATAACCGAAAATAGCGCACTGGCGACAAAACACTACAAAAGGGGAGATTTAAACAATAAACATCAACAACAACCAAAAAGTCATTTTGTGTAGGCATCTCTATTTTATATGAGCATGATAGCATAGGTCTCTACCATACCTATTATCAGAAGTAAAATAAAGTTTCAGTGATTATATTTGCCAAATTAATTACATTCCTTTGTAGACATAGACGAATTCAAAACTCAAGTTACATATAACAATTTCTGCTTACCTCGAGTCATAGGAGCCGTCGGGGCGGAGGTCGAACTGCTGAGAGAGGATCTGAGGGACCTTCTGTCCGTATTTCTGGGTAGTGGAGTAATAGGGAGGCTGGGTGGTGGGAGAGTAGGGAGGCGGGGTCGAGGGAGAGTAGGGAGGAGAAGTCGGGGGAGAGTATGAGGGAGCCGGCAGCTTGTCGGCGACAGCAACGGCCAGAAGAGCGGCAATCACAAACTGAAAAAAATACAACTTATTTAGCGCATAGCAACAGCTAGAAGGCCATGCTAGAACAGACAACTGCTAGATTCCAGACGAAGCCCGAAATAGCATGTCTCTTGCACAGTGCACATACCACACATATCAAAGAAAGCTTTTTTTTTATCAATTTAGGGCACAAAGGACAGTGCAGTAAGCCACTCGTCACACTCACCATCTTCATGTTGGCTGCTGTTGCTGCTGCTGTCAGTCTTGCCAGCTCCGGTGATGGAATGATGCCTGTCTCAGCCGTCAGCCGGGTTTATATTGTGGTCCCGCTACAGACGCCCTCGACGGGACGATTTAACATGTCTATGCATCTAATCCACCTCTCATTACATGGTTTGATAAAAATGTCTGCCTTTCTTCACAATTTGAGCTCTTCTTATCATATTAAACCTCAAGGTTATATCGTATCCAAGGTGCGACCAATCTTATCTGGTGCAACGTGAGGGAAAGGAGAAGAGAACAACGTGATAATATTTGTATCCCACAGGTAAGTCATGTGTCACTGGTTCATCTCAGTATAGAGCATGACAAAAGGGTGTCAGTGCTAGGAACCAGAAACAAACACCTTGCATCTTTTCATCAGCGACAACGTATAGCCATAATTATCAGTCAGGCCAGGTCATCTAGCAGGTTAACCATAGTAGGTGTAAACCGCCACTAACAGCTCCGTAACATTCTGCATGGCGGCACCTAAACTACTTCATAGAAAGCCAGATAAGCGCCAGATAAGAAATCATCTAAAAACTACTGCAAATGACGCAAACTCCTAAAGGTAACCTGAGATCACCAAAGGTCAATCAACTTAACCCAGCCTTGAAATGACTGGTAATATGGTAATATGAAATGACCTTCATATTACCATGCAGAACCGCAGGCCGGTACAGAACGTTAGTTGCTGATACCAGCCGTGGGCCGGAACACAACGTAAGTTGTTGATATCAGTCGCGGGCCGGACGTCAGGACTCAAAATGGTCGCGGGCCGGATCCAGCCCGCGGGCCGCAGGTTGCCGACCCCATGCCTCAGGTGAACTGGGGTAAAAATTGCCATCAAGCGCTGGAACGTTGAATTGATGTGGTAAAGCGATGTCAACATAGCTTTGCGAAGCTATATCACCGTTGTTTACCCACACAGATACAGACTGGGGATTCATACCGAAAACGCCACCCCAAACCACCAAAGATGTGACGTCACCAGCAATAGGACTTCTCTCGTCAAAAACTGAAATTGGCATGCAACACATTTGCAAATTATATAACCTACTATCTATTAAAATCACATTAATGCTTAGGTACACTGCTTAATGGATGTCTTACAAGTTATGATAACATATCTATAGCTATTAGATAAAAAAGGCATATAACGGGAAGGCACTCAGGAATTTGTAAATTATGTAACAGGTAAAATGAAAATATAAACGATATGTGAAATGATGCTACCGTTCAGGCACACTACGAGCCAACCTACCTTTGTCAAAAATTGGTGAGAAGTGGGCATTTCATGCTAAAAGGCGCAATCACAGTGGAAGCGGGAAGTTGAGAGCAGTGTGCAGCTTCAAATGTGCACAGTTAAGGACAACCCTTACCCCACCCAGGACCAATATAAGATCCACCCATCGGAACATAAAGAACGATGGAGCATTTCAGGTGCATCCATAATCTCTAGCTAGAGACATTTTGAAAGAGACATTCGAAATGGAATCGAAAGACATTGAAAACACGATGGTCTGCGACTTGAGAGGACAAAGATATGATATAGGAAGCATCCAGCTGAATCATGGGAAATGAAGACAAAGGTTCATACCTGCACGCCCGACTAGCATACCAGATGGTGTGTAATAGGTGTGATAGCAGTTTTTACATGTGACATCAGGGGAAACAATCTGCTCTCCTTCCATGGACCGTAACACACAGATCTTCTCACGAAGACATGCTCCAGCCTAGGCGTTTCTGGTTATTCCAAGCGGATAGGGCTAGCCCGGTGCCGACTAGCTATTCAGATCGGACGGCGGGGCTTAAAGCCGACCAGATAGTCGTGCCCGTATATAAGCCAGGTGGACTAATGCCGATGTCACCATTCGTCAACTGCAGCTCACAGGACACACATCCTCAAATCATCAAACATGAAGCTGGTGAGTGACGCGAATATGGAAAGCTTTGTGATGTGGAGTTGATGCTTTTGTATACTTCTTTTCCGTCCAATTTTCAACCACTATACACGTCAAACGTTTCGTTATCATCTCGATTTGTGTTGCTAAACAATAATCACATTACCATAGTCAATCCTTATAACCAAGCTTCGATCGTTGTGTTTTGCAGATTGTGTTCGCTGCAGTTTTGGCCACGGTCGCCGCCTCTGCTCCCCAGTACCAGCCCAGCTACTCTCCCCCGAGCCCTGCTCCATACACTCCCACTACCCAGAAATACGGACAGCAGGTCCCCCAGATCCTCTCTCAGCAGTTCGACCTACGCCCCGACGGCTCCTACGACTCGAGGTAAGCGATTGGGGAAATCTTATGAAGACCATCATAGTCGTATAGCTCTGGTGCTTTTTCATGAATTTTGTGGTTTTAAGTCGCTTCCCTTCCTTTGCGTTTCTTTTTTAGATAATTGATTGCGTTGAGTTCCGCCACTCTCTATTTTTTTTCTAACGCGGCGAACTTTTTTCATTACAGCTACCAGACGGAGAATGGCATTTCTGCCTCGGACTCTGGCAGGCCCGTGGCCGACTACGGCGGCCAGCCTAGCTACGCTCGCGAGGGACAGTACAGCTACACCGACGACTACGGCAACACCTACACCGTCACCTACACGGCCGGCGTGAACGGTTATCAGCCGCAGGGCGCCCACCTTCCCGTCCCGGTGCCCACCGAGTACCCGATCCCGCAGGTGCCGGTGGTGCCCCAGGGCGATTACCAGCCGGTCCCGGCCCCCAAGCCCGTCCAGCCCCAATACCAGCCGTACTAGGGATGAGTCTGGGATAGACCATGACAGATTGTTACCTGAGCTGATGTCTGTTTGTATGTCTGTGTTTTCTTTGTGCATCGACCGTTCGTAATACACGGGCAATTGCAACCTTTTGTGTTATAGAGTTATTGGAGTCAGAAAGCCGCCAGTTTCCGATGTTCTCTTCGCGAAGATGACTTGATAGATTTGCTTTAATCTCGGTTACATTAAAAAATATATTAAGCATATAAACAATGACAAAATGTCTGTTCCGACTGGAAAAAGCCACCGTCAGCTCAAAGAATAAGTAATAGGATATTTGAGCGTCCTCATCATTGGTCGCTCTGTCGTTTGATTTTCTAAATAAACTAACATTATCAAACTGTTCGAGAACAATTCTTTTCGGGAACAAGTGACGTCGTCGGCCAAATTCTGGTAAAGAAACAGCGATCAGTTCTCGAACTTTCATGAACTGTTCGCAAACACGGTAAAGAGGGGGTAGATAAGACCCTCTCCTTAGCCGTTTCGCTCCTAATTGAGATAGAAACTTTAAAAAGGAAGAGTGTGCGTCGTTACGAGACACAGATACTGGTATCCAATTTTAAACCTCGCCCTGGCAGGGCGAGCCTGGCAGCCTCGCCTTGCGCCTTTCATAACGCATCCTGGCAGGGATGGGGGTCGATGCAACCCCCCTGGCGTTTCGAAACTAAATGTTGTGGCGCTTCGCAACAAAGACCAGTCGATTGTTCTCAACGAGTACTCGCGATTGGTGATATTTTTTCCGCGCCCTGATGGGGGGGGGCATTTTGGCCCCCCTGTGGTTTTTCTTGAATAGCGAGAAAACAGCGGCGCGCAGCGCCGCCAAATTTTTGGTACTTTACCGGGCATCAATTTGACACCTTCACACAAAATTTCAAGTCACAGGTCACCTCAGGTCAGGAGTTATTGAGGTCAAACTGAAGTCATGTTCGATTAAAAATCAGCAAAAAACATGACATCTTGAAACGCTCACCAATTCTACAGTTAACAAGCAATTTTAAAGTTCTTTATGTGGTTGTGTAGAGAAAAGACGGCGCTACAAAACTGTTATCTCGGATTTTCGAGATTTTGGGATATTGACCCCCAAAAAATAAAAAAATGAAATTTGAAAAAAAAAAATGTTTTTTTTTAAGAAAAACTAAAAAAATCCATTTTTTTCGAATTTTGAAAAAAACGGAATATATGCGATAGTCCCTGCGCTCTTCCATATACATACCAAATTTTAGATCGATACCTCTTTTTTGGCCAAGTTATAGCAAAAAAATCTGTTAAAAATTGATGACGTCAATTTTTTAACTCAATTTTTAGCAATTCTAGACCTCGTAGCGCAAAACAGAGACCATAATTGAACTCCTCGTGACGAGCTGCATCGAATCAATATCCATTTTATGCAAAAATATCAACTTTGAAATTTGACCTAATTTGACCTGACCTTGACCTGACCTTGACCTGACCTTGACCAAAACGTTACTTAAGCTGGCCCAAAAGTCTGCCTGACCCACATAATCGCATTTGTCATGTAAAATGGACCATAAAACATGTATCACACGACACTTTCATATTGTGACCCCCCCCCCCCCCCAGTGACCTGACCTCTGTGACCTGACCTGGTATCAGTGACCTCAACTAGCAAAATATGTGTTTGAAGAATAGTTCCCCATCAATGATTTTCAATGAAATGCATTTTACTCGATTTTACAACGCATTTCTTGAAATGCCTGTAAACGGTGAACATTCGACCTTGGACCTGACCTGTGACGTCACCGGTTTGACCGAGGTCAATGAAATTGGGTCACAAGGTAGTTCCCCGTTGGTGCTATCCAACGCCGTTTACCGCTTGTCGCTATGTTGCGTGGTTCTCGAGATCTTAGGGGGGGGGGGTGGCAAAATGACCCCCATCAGACCGCGTTGCTCGGCAGACCCCATCAGGGCGCGGGTTAACCTAGGTCAATATCTGACCCAGTTATGGGTCATAATATGGCGGGTGAAATGTCAAATTTCAGGGAAAGGCTATTTTCCAAATTGCTTGCCAATATTGGGAAAACCTATGAAAGATAGCGACATAAAACTTTTAAGACCGTGTTTCGCAGCGAATTAGCGACAAAATGATGTATAGTTGACAGCATTGCAGACACTACTGGCGTGACGTAGTCCCCCGGAACATGGGAGGTCACACCCATCGCCGGCGAGGACGACGAATATCGAGAGCTTTCCAACTAACAAAGTCAACTTTGGCGCATCTAAGATAGAGACTTGCAAAAGGAGCGTATTCCTCAGTCAATTAGCTGCAAAATGACATATTGTTGACTGGATTTGCCCTATGACTGACGCTACGTATCCCCGGGAATCCGACAGATCACATCCGCCGGCCCGGTGAAAATCGAGAGGTTGTAACTAATGCCGAACCAATATTGGTGTATGTGTCTGTGAAAGATAGAAGCGTGTATTTTTTACGATCGCGATCCTCAGTCAGTTAGTCACAAGATGCTGATATCCTCACTATCAGGCGTGCAGAACATTCCAGGTTTTCAATATCTCGGATATCCTAGAACATTCTGTTCAACTTCTTCAAAGTTCAATCTAGGTAATTGACCTGGGTTGACCTTGTAAAGGTCAAGGAAGTTTTGAAGGCATTTAGGTGAAAATTGAACCACAGATTCGGACTCAAGACCCCAAGAAACCCCACTAAACACAGCTCATATCACGGAGGTCAGCATGTAAACATGCGAGGTAATTGACCTTGGTTGACCTTAGAAAGGTCAATGTATAATATAGGATGCTTGTCCATTCAAATTCTGACATAAATCACACGGAATATATTCGTTCTTGTTGAAGAGATCACGTCCCGTTACTGTATGTTCGATTTTGTCAAAAGCGGTCAGAGGTTCTACCTATTATGACGTCATAGCTATGGCTCGGTGACCTGACATGACCCACAATTGTTTTTTTACCAAAAGTTGCGCAAAGGATGCCTTGCAGAGGATATGGAACACTTATCCACGATCAGACTAACAGTTCGGCGCACATCGCAAAAAAACTCGGGAGGGGGTCCCCCAACCAGGGCGAGGGTTAATGTATTAGGCCAACTGGTGACCCCTGAGGTCAGGTCAAGTGTCCCAACGTAGGGGTTTGGTTTTTGGTAAATAACCTCGCCACAAATGGTGGCAGAGCAGCGATAGTGGCACCACCATGCTCGTCTTGACCAGGCGTGTTGAATGAGATACGTTTAGTTTGGGTAGGGTCACTTTAGGATGTTGACCTCAGGTCAAGGTCAGGACAAATACTTTTGGATCATAAAGCTACTTGTCACGCTGTCACGCTGCATATCATTTGATGTTGCAATTCTTTCTGAGTCAATTGATGGCCCAACCGACTCGCTAATTCGATTTGATCGGGAGTTATCAGAGCCAGAGGAAAGCTCCTACTGCACCAAACAACCTTATTCACGTCTTGTATGACGTCATCTAAAGTCCCAAAATCTTCAATTTAAGCGTCAGCGTTGTAAGAATTACAGGGTGGAAAGAAAAATATGTTTTGATTTTAACAGCCCGTGACATCAAAGCGAGTAGTAATAGCTCAAAATGAATTAGTGCATTTGAATCACCTTTTCTGGAAGTTTTATACCTGGTGTCATTCACACTCTTTCTCGCTCCTGGGCGTCCCCCATAGCACGTGTTCTGAGTAACCCCTTTTTCGCAGAATTTAGAGATATGTGTACCGCGCAACCTCGCGAGATGAATTCAGCGCACAAATCGGGTGGATTCTACGTGCGACCTTCCAAATCGTCTTCATCACGTTCGGGAGACTCTCTGGGCTCATGGCTGGCACCTGTGATTTCATTAACCCTCGCCCGCACATGGGGGGGGGGGGTGGTTGCCACCCCCCCAGGTAGTCTTTCTGCTCTGCACTCCACATTTTTAGAGCTAGAAGGCTGATTTTTCGTATAGCTGCTCCTCTATCCTTTTTTGATGTCCACTGAAAATTTCAAGTTTCTGTGATTTTTGGTTTCGGAGATATGACCTTGTTTTTCAGGTCATGTCATGACCCAAATGGCCAATTCTCAACATCTTGCGTTTGCCATGGGCCTTATGAGCTTTTGACACCCTGATTTCGGCCTTTTTTGCCAGTCTTACCTCCCACCTATCATGGAACATGTTGTTCGACGATGTACAGGGGTCAAGGTCAGGGTCAAGGTCAACCTAGGTCATCTAAGATAATTGCTTTTTAGGCAAGCTGAATTTACTTTTTTTGAAGTTTTTTGACTGCATTTTTGGTAAAAGCTTCTCAGATCATGATTTCATGTAATATGGACCCAAAAACAATCGGTGCACACATCAGTATACACACAGACACACACAGACATACAAACACATATAATTGACCTTGACCTAACTTGACCTGAAATGACCTCAGCAGCAACATTCTGGTCGGGTAGTGTGACAAAGAGGTTCTAGCTGGCTTGGCACCAGAAAACAGCATCGTCATCGGTATTTGATAAGCAGCACACTTGATATCCAACGGTGACCCAAAACAGCAACATTTTTTAGTTTGACCTGACCTGGAAGGTCAATGACTGACCTGAGAAGGTAAAACTGGGTATCATTGGATTCGTCTCTTCCCAAAGAATCTTTTTGGTCTTTACTGCTAAGCTCTATCTCCAACAGGAACGAAATGGCGCGGGGGGGGGTGGCAACCACCCCTTCCCCCCATGTGCGTTCTAGGATGGGAAAATGGCATGTGCGGGCGAGGGTTAAACCCCACAGATAAAAACCAGGGGCGTCGGGCCTGAGAAGAGGGCTGGCCATGAAATTTCGGCTTTTTTGACTGGTCACGTGCCCTCTAAAGTGTTCCTCCGGCCAGGAGAGGCTCGCTCTTTATGTGCTAGATGGAGCCCCGTCTTTTTTGGAAACAGTGTACTCAGTTACACCCTCCAGAGCTGTCACTATCTAACGCCCGAGCCTTCTCAGCACCCGAGCGTAGCGTTCCTTGTTGACGGTGACCGTGGTGCCTTTCGATGTTTCGAGGGAAAACGGTCCGATGAGACAGGCGGTGGACATAACACATCATTACGTCAATGTGAGACTGTGCAGAGGGCTCTATAACGTTGTGCCCAGAGGGAATGAAGCCCAAACTTGACAGTTCTGGGTTGATTTTACCGCTCATTCGGACCGTTTCCCTCGAAACATTGAAAGGCACCACGGCCACCGTCAATAAGGAACGCTACGCTCGGGTGCTGGAGAGGCTCTAGCGTTAAATAGTGGCAGCCCTGAAGGTTTTAACTGATTAAATTGTTTCCAAAAAAAGACGGGGCTCCACCTAGCACGTAAAGAGCGGGCCTCTCCTGGCCGGAGGAGCACTTTAGAGGGCACGTGACCAGTCAAAAAAGCCAAAATTTCATGGCCAACCCTCTTCTCAGGCCCGACGCCCCTGGTTTTTAACTGTGGGGTTTAATGAAATCACAGGTGCCAGCCATGAGCCCAGAGAGTCTCCCGAACGTGATGAAGACGATTTGGAAGGTCGCACGTAGAATCCACCCGATTTGTGCGCTGAATTCATCTCGGAGGTTGCGCGGTACACATATCTCTAAATTCTGCGAAAAAGAGGTTACTCAGAACACGTGCTGTGGGGGACGCCCAGGAGCGAGAAAGAGTGTGAATGACACCAGGTATAAAACTTCCAGAAAAGGTGATTCAAATGCACTAATTCATTTTGAGATATTACTACTCGATTTGATGTGACGGGCTGTTAAAATCAGAACATATTTTTCTGTCCACCCTGTATTATAGGTAAATGGCGATTCCATGTGATTGAGTACCTAAATATTTTTTTTTTACACAAAATATGCCTGCAAACGTGTGTGCCACTGTATGATAATGCTAACGCGAAAGATATCAGAAATGATGAATTGTTCAAGAACGTTCATGAACATTGACGGACTGTTCGTCAACAAGGAATTGTTAGTGAACATGTGACCTTGAATGTAGGATTTTGTTAACTATCAAATAAACAAACCAATACACAAACGTTGTTCACGAACTGTTCATGAACAAATATGCAAACACAAAACCCTGTTTATAAGTCAATGCTTTCTCAGCGCCAACCATCTGCATTTTCATTTCCATTAATTGTGTTCCTGGCTGGCGGTCAACCCCACCAGACAACCGGTGGTGAAGTCCCCTTTTGAACTGCTTAGTACACCCTCTCAGTGGTGACAGTTTGAGAGACGGCTAGCTATACCACCACGACGGTCTCTGCCGCTGCGGCGCTCCATCGGTAGTGTGCACAGCCATCTCTTTGCCCTGTCCTTACAACAGGAGCTATTGTTAGGACAGGGCATTAGCCCTTCCTGGTGAAGGAGCGAAGGAGCTTCCTGCCAAAAATAAAGGCTAACGTGCCCTGTTCATTTATTGAACTGAGCGTCTGTGGGTATCCTGTCAAGGAAAAAGTTGAAGGCTTCTTCTATACCACCTTATCTTTGAGGTCGTTTTTCTTGTGACCAAGACCAGGGCGATTCAGAAATTCCCAACTATCGCAAAACGAACATCTTAAGAAGTTATAACTTTCTCGTTGCAATAGCTTTATAACACAACATGCTTCAAATGCTCGTATATTACGAACGGTCGATGCAGGAAGAAACACAGACATACAAACAGACATCAGCTCAGGTAACAATCTGCCATGGTCTATCCCAGACTCATCCCTAGTACGGCTGGTACTGGGGCTGGACGGGCTTGGGGGCCGGGGCCGGCTGATAATCGCCCTGGGGCACCACCGGCACCTGCGGGATCGGGTACTCGGTGGGCACCGGGACGGGCAGGTGGGCGCCCTGCGGCTGGTAGCCGTTCACGCCGGCCGTGTAGGTGACGGTGTAGGTGACGCCGTACTCGTCGGTGTAGCTGTACTGTCCCTCGCGAGCGTAGCTGGGCTGGCCGCCGTAGTCGGCCACGAGCCGGCCAGAGTCCGAGGCAGAAATGCCGTTCTCCGTCTGGTAGCTGTAATGAAACAGGTTCACCACGTTAGAAAATACCAAAAGGTTGTTTAACTCAACACATCTTACCTTCAGAGACGTCTCCATATGAAGAGCATCAGAGTAAAGCTTAAAAACCCTCAAAACTCATGAAAATCACTAGAACTTTAGGACATGGATGGTCTTGATGCAATAACTCCCAATCGCTTACCTTGAGTCGTAGGAGCCGTCGGGGCGGAGATCGAACTGCTGAGAAAGGATCTGGGGGACCTGCTGTCCGTATTTCTGGGTAGTGGGAGTGTATGGAGCAGGGCTCGGGGGAGAGTAGCTGGGCTGGTACTGGGGAGCAGAGGCGGCGACCGTGGCCAAAACTGCAGCGAACACAATCTGAAAAACACAACAAGCGATGTTTCGTTATAAGGATTGACTATGAGAGTGTGATTATTGTTCACCAAAATAAAGCGAGATGATAGCATAACGTTTGACGTGTAATTGTTGGAAATGATGGAAAAGAAGATGAAAAAGTATCAAATCAACACCGCAAAGCTTTGCATATCCACGCCACTCACCAGCTTCATGTTTGATGATTTGAGGATGTGTGTCCTGTGAGCTGCAGTTGACGAATGGTGTCCTCAGCATCATTCCGCCGGGCTTATATACGGAACGGGCTCGACTGGCCAATCTGCATCAAACACTCCTTGCCCAGCTGAAGAGTTAGCCTTGCCCCTTCCGTCACAAATAACTGGAAATGTTCCGTCTCCAGCATGACTTGATATGAGCATCAAGCGGTCCCACGCGCGATCCTCAGATATCCATCAACTTAGTGTCCGTTCTAAATGCTGTTCTCACGATAGTTGAAGAGCGACATAGAGTATTCATTGTTCACACTTTTTATGAATAGGTTTAAACATGACTATCTGCCCTATTTAGAGTGATATGATATATCAAGTGATCTAATCTGATGCTTAAAAAACATAGATGGGAAAGGGGTTCGGAAATACCTTAAATGTTACTTGATGAGAACTGTTGGAATGTTATAGGAGGTGGTTTTAAGGTTGACGAACTCCAGCGCAGCAGGACGAGTGCATAACCATATTTCATTTTTATATCATCCAATTCTGTCTCAGCATTTAAAAGTTGACGATCAACCGCAATCACTGAAAGTTGTGAGTTGGACAAGGAAAATTGGAATGTCCATTACCTTGTACCGATTTTTCTAACCTGGTGACCTGAACCAAGGTCATCCGGACCTGAAATTTCCAGGTCATATCTAAAAAGGCTGCCCCATAGGCTGTGCAAAATTTGGCGGCGCTCGCCGTTTTTACGCTTTATTTGAAAAACCCTGGGGGGGGGGGAGGTCGCATCGATCCCCCAAACCCTGCCAGGGCGATGGTTAACGACAAACTATTGACAGCTGATAGCTGGCGTACCTGGCATTTGATTCAAATCGGATCATGTGACGACAACCACATTTTCTGGTCAGATCATATCACTCAACTATAAGGCAACAAGTAAACATCTGCCCTGTCCAAAAACATCGCAGCTTCGCTCCATCCGTGCCGAGCAATATTACGAAGAGGGATGAAATTAACAGCAAGTTGTAAGATCTCAAATCATATGTAATCGGTTTCATATAGGAAATGGGACTAAAAATTAAAAGTGATAGTGACGTCAAACTGTCAACTTTTTGGTATACCGATACCAAACCGATACAAACTCGGTATTTGGTATTTCAATCTTAATGTTTTTGGTATTTTGTTGGTATCATGAACCCTTAAGAGGCTAAGAAATCGGTAAAAAGTTGGTATTTCCTCATGTTCTCAAGTTGGTTTGGTTTTGGTATTTCTCCACGGTTTTGGTTGGCATTTGGTTTGGTATCGGTATTCCGATTTTCCGTCATTGACATCACTACTAAGGACTACAGAGCTATGAACTCTGTCCGAGCGGCGCTGATAAATCCCGGGGCAAGGTGCGGCTCGGTCCTCGTTCCTCGTCTCATCTCACGTGTCCCGTTGCCATCGCCTCATCAGCTGATTCACCCCGCGGGGAAGGTTCTGAGAATTTGCATCCCGCAGATCCGGGAGTGGTGCAAAAAGAACGGCATAATCTAAAACACAGATAGCCCTCGCTAGCAACGCTCGGGTATCCAAGGCAAGCAGACTTGAAAATGCGTTGTCACAAGTGCATACTCGTACATTAACCCGGCAGGCGGTGGGCCTACCAGCCACCTTCCGCGCGGTGGGGGGGCATTTCCCCCCCCCCCGTATCTCCGAAACTACTGGACGGATCCGGAAAATTCAAACGGCGTTCAATAGCCCTGTCAAATTTGTCGAAGCAAACGAAATTTCATTGACCTCGGCGTCACCGATGACGTCACAGGTCAGGTCAAAGATAAAATGTTTCACCGTTCACGGGGCTTCTAGGGAAAGCGCTATAACACCGAGTAAAACGCATTTTGTCGAAAATCAGCGATAAGGCGTCAGTTGTCTAGTACATATGTTGCTATTAGAGGTCACTGGTCATACCAGGTCAGGTCACAGGTCAGGTCACCAAAGGTCAACATGGGTCACCACATGAGCCCAACTTTACTAAGGTTATGCGATGCATGTTTTATGGCCAGTTTTTCATTTCCAACTCAATGGTGTTGGTTATAAGACCATCAGGTACGGTTTAGGTCACTTCCTGGTGGAGGTCAGGTCAAGGTCAGGTCAAAAAACGTCAAATTTCAAAGTTGATATTTTTGCATTAAATGGGTAGGGGAGAGTGGGGTAATTTGGCCGCTTTTTTTAGAAAACGATATAACTTAAAATTGACGACACATTTCTGCATTTTCTCAACGCTGGCAGGTGTCGCATTCATTTTACTTCACTGGACAGTGAACTTGAAATGATAGAGTAATTACTTATATTGAAATTGTGACGCATTACAAAGGTCTGCAAGGCGGCCAAATTGCCTCACTAACAGGGTTATTTGGCCGGGGGTGTGGGGCAATTTGGCCGGTGTTAGTTTGCGGTCGGGATTTTCTGTTATATTGCGAGTCAGCTTCAGATTCAGCAATGACGTGTGTCCTATGACGCATTTGCCGCATTTTGGAGGTTGACTCAGGGGTCACAGGGGTCAAAATAGCCAAATCAGCGGCTCTAGATGCGATATAGGGTTGTATACGACTCAGTCAATAGCAATCAATTCAATCACGACAAATTTGGGAAACCAATCAAATCAATCAAGTCAGAGCAGTTTTCGGGAATTGATTCAATCGACTCAAACGCAACAATTAAAGGAATCAATCAACTCAATCAAACGACTCAAACCAAGACATACATTAGGTTTTTTGCCCCACCAACTTGGAAAAGTGTCCATAGCAGTCTGGTGTACCTACCTACCTACCTACCTACCTACCTACAGAAGAAACAAAAATATTGTCAATTAAAATTATAAATTGCCATGCCATTCAAAGTTTCTATGTAATAAGGAAGGATACCTAGTGATGGACAGGTGGATCATGATATTGAGGTTCAACTGGTAGAATTGGAGCAGAAGTTTCATTTAAAGGAAATAGTTCACTTTCACGAAATTATTTTTTTTGCAATGGATTTATGATTTTTTATGTTCAAAATGATCAGCAAAGAAAATAAAACCTATTTATAACAAAATATTATTTTCTATATTTTGATATAAGAAGACCTTTTCAGTTTCTGTAAGGCACAGGCGATCCAGTATGAAAAGAGCATGGGTTCCGAAAATTCTTCAGAAACTAGAGAAATTATCGCGGCCACCGGCATTTGGGCGATCTGCTGCTGCTGAATGTCCTTATTGATCAGTACGATAATTTCTCTTGAGTTCTCGTAGATAATTTCACTAGTTTCTGAAGAATTTTCGGGACCCATGCTCTTTTCATACTGGATGCGAATATATGCAAGGCACACATCCTCAACGCAATACACCTTTTTCGGGACGAGAAATAGAATATCTTTGCCTAGGGTGATCGTTGGGCTGTAAAAGCTCCTGATTTATGCTCGTCTCAGCCCAAGCTACGGAACTGCTATTCCAGTTCAAAACCCATGTTAAAAAGTGAACTATTTCCTTTAATGGGTGCAAAATAACCCAGTAGTTGACTCGCCCCTTAACCCAAATCACCACCTTTCTCCTAAAAGTTGTCAATTTAATTTTGGCCATAGTCCAACTCCATTTACACTAAATATCAGATATTGCAGTTGAAAGTTGGCTGCTCGGATTTTGGCAGTGTTCGTAATTTGGCCATTTACCCTACACCATGTCTATTTCAATGGATTATATGCATCAATAATATATTAACCATAGGGAAATAGAAATAAATATCTTACCTGTGGCTGTATGTGACGGTTTTGGTTAGACAGAGACTGACGGGCAGCCTGAAAAAAAATATTTCCACACAATGTGCATTTGAGACGTGGGATGTTGTCAGATTGGGAAGGAAGATATTTGAAGTATTTAGCGGTCCACGAGTCTGGACGTGGCATGTCAATGTTAGGTACCTATGTGAAGAATTCAAAACATTTGTGTTTGAATTTTATTGCAATACAATTTGAAACTGTTAGGACTGGGGGATAGGGATGAGGATTAAAAATATATTTAAAAGAAAATGGAGAGGACAGGAACTCTGGAACCACAGTATAAGTTAAGGACAAAGGAAGTGGGAACGAGGAAAATTAAAACGCGAAAACGGCACGGTGCGACTGCATGAAAACGTTTTGCCAATAGGTAAGTATGCTAAGCTTTTATAAATCCTTATTCTACCTCTTTTGATTTTTTGGTAAGATGACGTCATTGATTATCATGTAGTATGGTAGATCATCATAAAATAAATCGTTTGTACAACACCAATTTCGTTTTAGTTATTATTTTATTTGTAATAAAACCACTTGATAATATTCGGTAAAAATTTCAAGGAAAATGAAATATATTAAATATGTTATGCTTAGGCTCTCAAGAGAAAAGAATCAACAAACGTTCTGCTGCAAATTAAACAATGCAGCAAATTAGCTATTAATTAGGCACGTAAACGTAAATAGCGAGACGAAAACGGCGCTTTTGTTTCAGTTATTTTTGTAGGGGTTTCAGATATTTATAGAGTTCAGTGGGTTGTTTCTGAGATGTGGAGATGTGAATTATTAATTAATCACACTTTATTAGTATATAGGGCCTTGCACTTTATCATCTGGATTAAAAAAGCGTTTCCTGCTGAGTGCAGAAAGGTAGGTAGGTGCATCGCCAGGTTCTATCACCAGGATTGGTGCAGTTATTGCAGTTTGAGTTGAAAGTCAAAGTTGGCTGTTCATGTTTAGGCCCTGTTCTTTATTTGGCCATCTACCCCATATTGCAGTTGTGATGACAAGCAGTTTTCAGTGTAGTTTTGTGATCTTTGATGTCATCAATTGGTGTCATTATTTTTCGTCAACTAAAAGTTATTTGAACTTTCCTTTCAATCGACTCAATCATACGAGTCACTCTAATTTTCAGGAATCAAATCAGTCAACCAGTCGCTAAAGTCAAACGAGTCAGTCAACCAGTCATCTCGAAAAGTCAATCGACTCAATCCAATCAACTCAAAATACGCGTTGAAACAAATCAATCAATTCAATCGACTTGATTGGTATACAACCCTGGATGCGATCACAGTTTTTTACGAATAACTTTTGAATTAATCAAGCTAGGCCAAAACTTCGAGTACCATCGTAATTCTCTCGTCAGTCCGCATCGAAAGATATATGTGTTGACCTTGAGAAGTCAAGGTCAAAGGTTGACCTCAGGTCACGCTGCATCAGGGCGCTTGACCTCAAGGTTACGTGATTTCAAGGTCATCATGCATATCATTCGATGCGCCTTGGCGAGCTGAACAGAATGAGACTATTTGTGCGGCTGTACCATTTTTATGTAAGGATTTATTAGCAAAAAACGTTTGGTAACCTTTGATGACGTCACATGCTCTTACAGTTGACCAATCGAAAGTAAGGCATCGAAGTAGTCAAAGTTGGTCATGAATCATGTCATTTATGGTACAATTGACCATGAAAACTCGGCCGTCCCAGCATAGTGACCATGAGCGCACCGGCCAAGTTGCCCCGCTAGTCCCGGCCAAATAACCCCATATTGCCATTCTGAAAATTTTTGTCTATAAAGTAATCACGGCTATACGGAATTAGATAAAATTGCTCTTGGAACCGCTGATCACCCCCAAGAATGGCGCTATAATGTCTGAATTCGTTTGTAGCCCAAACACTACATGTTATACAACTTTGTAAACAGAAGTAAAAGTTGCCATTTTCTAATGAAATTAACGTTTTATTAATTTTGAATAAAACTACGAGGGGCAAAGTTTTGACATTTGTCCTCCAGTTATTTCTACCCATGACAAATGAATAGAGACTAGAGTTATTTCACTCACTTTTAGTAGACATCGTACAGGTGGGGGCGGCCAATTTACACCACCGGCCAAATTACCCCACTCTCCCCTATCGATTCGATGCAGCTCGTCACGGGGAGTCTAATGGTGGTCTTTGTTTTGCGCTACGAGGTCTACACCTTTTTAGGCGCAATTTCAAAAAGTTGAAGGCCAAATTCAAAAAGTTGAAGTTCAATTTCAAAAAGCCTAACACCAATTTCAAAAACTTTAAGTCCAATTTCAAATAAGTTAAGTCCATTTTCAAATAAATGAAGTCCAATTTCAAAAAGATAAAATACTATTTCAAATGATATGCTATGAACTATTACATTTAGTAACATTTAGTTTTTAGACCGTCATTTCCATGTAAACGATGGATATGCAGCTTGCAAGTGAACTTTTCAAATGACTCACAATAGCCAGGAGTATGTTGAGGTAAACGGCTTCATACAAAAGAACGTGCAATATAATCGCAAAAAAAGAACGTGCAACATACTGTGGTTGGCTCAAATGTTCAAATGGTTGCTAACTTCGAATTCAGCTAAAAAAACTAGCCTAGAAGAATGTAAAACCCAAAAAAGTGAACCGAGGTCAACAAAGGTTATGACCTAGCCTGACCTTCAAGTGACCTTGACATCTACCCAAATGCTTTGGAGCAGCATCAAATCACATGTTTGAACGTTTGAAACCACGGAAAGCTTGCAAACGCGCAGCTAATGCGAGCCGACATACGCCGAATCGCGATTCCGGCCAAACATGGTCTCGGAAAGTAGGTCACAGGTCAAAGGTCATTTGAGTCAGGGTCATGAAATTTACAGGGTAGGTGTAGAATTGATCAATGCGAGGGTACTGAAAGTTTCGTCGCAATCGGCCGCTTTCCACGTGAGTTATTCGCGAAAAACCTTAGAGGGGTGCATCAACCTCCCCCCCCCCTGTGCCGGCGAGGGTTAACGACAAAATAATTATGATACCAATCGTTATCCTACATCTTTCATCGAGTGAATCTAACATATCATCATGTTTGCTATGGCATAAAAAGATTATATTATCTCTTATTGCATCACTCAACAACTCGTTTGAAATTGTATTTTATCTTTTTGAAATTGGACTTCACTTATTTGAAAATGGATTTAAGTTTTTTGAAATTGGACTTAAGCTCTTTGAAATTGGTGTTAAGCTTTTTGAAATCGAACTTCAACTTTTTGAATATGGTCTTTCACTTTTTGAAATTGCGCCTAAAAAGGTGTAGAATTGCTAAAAATTGGGTTTGAAAATTTGAGGTCATCAATTTTGAAGTTTTTTTCGCTATAACTTGGCAAAAAAAAAAAGAAGTATCGATCTCAAATTTGGTATGTTGATAGAAGGCCGTAGGGACTATCACATATACTCCGTTTTTTTTTTCGAAATTCAAAAAACGTTTTTGATTTTTTGGCTATTATATTAAAAAATCTATTTTTTTATTTTTGGGGGTCAAAATCCAAAAAATTTGAAAAACCGAAACAGCAGTTTTGTAGCCCTTTTGATTCCACACCTTTTATGTCGCAACATTTTTCTGTATCTCTAAAGCTGTAGGCCTGACAGCTCTTCCCGCGAAACCTTTTTTGGGTCGAAAATGACAAAAATGACGTCACGCTGACGTCATTAGCGGCCAACCTATCAGAGCCTTTGGACAAATTTTTGGTCACCATGTGCGCTAGCTGCTCCCGGGAGGGTACTGAAAGTTTGGTGACGATCGGCGCAGCAGTTCTCGAGATATATTGAAAAAAAAAACTAAAGGGGGGCAAAAATGCCCCCCCCACCGCCTGGAAGGTTAACAATTCGAAGTACAATGATAAGTAGGCTTGACGCTTGACAGAGTGTTAAGAAAGATTTAGTCACTGGTTCAAACCCACGTAAACCGGCTGCAGAAACCCCAGTTGACAAAAATCGCAAAAGCCTAATTGGGAATGCCAGTTTTCGGATACCAATAATTGTTTGAAGCCAACCACGGCGTGGCTGGACAGCAATTAGCAAACAAACGTGTGGCGTGGTCCGCGAGAAAAACGGTGACCGAACAAAGATCAACTGAATAACGAGAGTGGCGCCAGCCGTCGACAATACCGTGGTGAACGTTTGTCTCCAGCTCCATCCCCAAAACCCGCCTACTTCCAAGCAAAACGAAAAAATGCAGTCCCCGCTCCAAAGGCAATAAAAATAATGACACGTGTAATCCTCGTCGGACCAATTGGTTTTCTTCGTAATGGCTGGTAGGGGGAGTGAGTATAGCCTCCTCATCGCGTAGCCACTAATTAAATGGAATTCCGCAAAAAGTGTGTGCGCCGTCACGACACGCAGCGACCGGCGACAGTAATTACCAACATGGCCCATAAACAGCATATCCATACGGCTTGAGTCCTCATTCAAAAATGTCGCGCAACGGACATCTTTTCCCCCTGATCCCTACATTGCAAATTACAAAATGAATGATCTATGTACCTGAGGTTCAAAGAAATGACATGCCGTTTTCTGTATCGAAGTCGTTTCTCGAGATATGAAGGTGGATAGAATCATCCAAAGCCCCGTCAGTTGACATACCCAGAAGGTTCAGCAGCGACATGGTATCCCCACAGAGCTGAGTACTTACCGATGACGGCTGGCTCGGCACCACCATATTGAGTTGATCATCACACAACAGCGTCCAGCTGTGTCACTCAGGCTCCCATGATGGCTAGATGAGACCAGAGGCAAGAGTCCGGCCTGGTCCCGCACACGCTGAACGTTCCCGATGAAATCCCAAC
Source organism: Amphibalanus amphitrite (assembly GCF_019059575.1). NCBI lineage: Eukaryota > Metazoa > Arthropoda > Thecostraca > Balanomorpha > Balanidae > Amphibalanus > Amphibalanus amphitrite. Next base: position 367,923 of record NW_024881745.1, read on the forward strand.
GACCTCTAATGCATACATCATTACGTTACAAAATTATTACAAAGTGAGGCAATCACAAATGACAACCTTTTTAGAATCAAACTCAGGCTTGTGATTCCGCTCAACAATCTAAGCATAAAAGGTCCACTTCACTTGTCACCCCGACACAACACAAAACACCTCACTTTCTGAGTACACCCATTCTGTCCAAGTGTAACACTTTCAGGCTTCACCACACCATCGCCGACCACTCCTGAGACGCTTCCCCGCACCATGCCACCTGAGAACTGAGGTTCCTGACTGCTCACTTGCCTCTGGGCTCCCTCGCTTCACACTCGCTTCATGGTTCGCTCGCCAACGACGAGTCAGTCAGCCGGTGTCCAATGACACAGCCTCGTGGCATCGCTGGGCTGGGCAGAGAGAGAGAGAGAGAGAGAGAGAGAGAGAGAGAGAGAGAGAGAGAGAGAGAGAGAGAGAGAGAGAGAGAGAGAGAGAGAGAGAGAGAGAGAGGGAGGGAGAGAGAGAGAGGGAGAGAGAGAGAGAGAGAGAGAGAGAGAGAGAGAGAGAGAGAGAGAGAGAGAGAGAGAGAGAGAGAGAGAGAGAGAGAGAGAGAGAGAGAGAGAGGGATGCTTGACATGGGCAGGATGATCATCAGTTTTCACAAAGTAATTGATGCAAAGTCGTTTCATTACAAAATCGCTTCATTACTCATTACACTCAGGATTAAACGTTTACCATGGCGATCTGACATTCATCCCGCAGAATAGCAAACCCTGGTTACATATATCCTCATTCGCATCATAAGTTGTATTTTAGTGGAAAAGCAACATATCTAATTACTATTATATTTTTATTTTTATATTGTGTAAGCTTCAGCTTGATCTGAGGTGTCCCGAATCTGGGCTAAATCCGGGCTGTCTTGATTATCATAATTTTTTACCTTGATCTCAAACCATTCCATATTATGTAAAAATTGTTACTGATGCAAAGAGTAAGAAGTACCTAATAACAAAACCATAGATAACATGAATCAACAATTTATTCATGTTAACAATTGATTCATGTTAACAAATAACAAATAACATTCATGTTAATAAATAACAATTGATTCATGTTATCTATGACAAAACAAATTCCATGTAATAAGAAAAAAATGTGCATTGGCATATTTTACACTGCACATAGTATTGGCCAGGAAAACCGCTATAAGAGTTTCACATGGACAGTGGACACGGACTAAGCGAATGCCTCCATCACTCGGTGTGTGGGGGGGGGGGGGGGAGGGAGCGGACTCGTGGCCGCCAACCGAAGATGGCAGCGCCATCTGAGCACCTTTTGCCTGCGGTAGAGGGCAGGGCAGGTGGGATCTGCATGATTAATTTGCCGTGATCATCCTGTGTCAGTCTGGTCATGCACTCATACGGCATATGACCTGGGTATGTCATGCATGCCCTCCAGGCTACACGTGTCATGAAGAGTTGTAGTTGTCTGGTACCAGCATCTATGGGCAGGTAGCTAATCGAGTGGCGACAGCCACTATGATGTTTGTGGCGACAGGCCCTCCTGTTTGCGGTGACGCTGCGACGGTCACTCCTGTTTGTGGCAAAAGTCGCTCCTGTTTGTGACGACAGTTATTCCTGTTTGTGGCGACAATCCCTCCTGTTTGCGGCGACAATTCTTCCTGTTTGTGGCGACAATCCCTCCTGTTTGCGGCGACAGTCGCTCCTGTTTGTGACGAGAGTACCTCTTCTTGAGACGACAGTCGGCACTGTTTGTGACGACAGTTCCTGCTGTTTGTGACGACAGTTCCTCCTGTTTGTGGCGATAGCCACTCATGCTTATGCAGCAGTCCGCCGTGTTTGTGGCGACAACCACTCATGTTTGTGGCGACAGTCGCTGCTCTCTATGGAATTTTGAATTTGATTTGTTCAAAGATGACGCGTTACTGCATTATGGGTTACGTCAGGTCGACTATCCGTATCTCGCTCTATGTAAGTAGGCGCAAGTCAAGATTGCTAACTTCGCCACATATGACATGGACTAAAAAAGCTAGGACAAATTGTCACTATAAACAATTAGAGTTCCTACTGCTCAAATAATTGCTAAATCCAAAACGTTCTGCCAAAACTAGCATAAAAGGTCATAAACTAAAGCAAGTAGCAACCGCATTCATCAAACGTCAACGTCAGTGATAACGTCTACTCGTGACCTAGACTTGACACCTACCATAAGTCATGGGGCAAACATTATTAGCTTAGATGTTGGCAAGTTTCTAAATAGGCAAACATTAGATAGTATTGTTTCATGTCCAAATGGGTGAAATTGCAGGTAAACCTATGTTTTGCCCACCAATTACGATAAACAACAGCTTGCAAACAAGTGATTTACGTCCTTATTCACCAAGACGTTCTGGTCTGCGATCAACGATCGCACAGCTAAAAAAAACTCAGCACACGTTGGGCAATCACTATGCGACTATGATGTTCTTTGCGGTGCGCTGCTGTTGGAATTGGACAGAAAACCGGATTGTCTCCAGGGCTGCGTTCCGCTGAACTGCTCCCTGCTGCAGGTACCTGTCCCACCGCTGGCCGGGTCTGCAGCCGGCCACCGAATTCCTGCCGGCGTGTCCGGCCACTCGGCCAGGTTCGACGCTCTGTTGACCTTGATGACGTCCGATGAGCCACAGCTGAAGGACCCGGTCTTGGTCTGCCGCCCACGGGAATACAGCAAGGGAGGTGGAGGGCCATAGAAGATCCAGTAACTCCTATCCTACTCTGCCGTCTAAAGGCTGAAACAGACTCTTCCCGCAGTCTGGAGATTGCATGCGAGAGCCTGTCCAATGCACGGTACACTCACTGCTTAGTGCTTGGTAACCATTCTTATTTCCAAAAAGTGAAAATAGTTCGAAAACTAGAATAATGATAACAGGGCTTATTTTGAGTCAATTTCAGGCGACCAACATGCTTTCAAGTTTCAAAGACTTTCAACCACGGGCTCCGCCAAGGTTTCAGCATGAGGGGCCCAACCCAAAAATGTACAACCCTATACATGAGGCTACATTACGGAAGTTAATTTATTGGGAAGGGGGAGAGGGGGAGGGTCTGGAACTCCGCGACCATCCTCCTCCCCAAATCCCGTGGTGGAGCTCCTGCTTTCAATCCAGATATTCAGCCTAAGCAATCGCAACAGTTTTCTGTGACCGCTCAGACGTGGAACTGTGTGGAAACCGGTAAAAAGTCTCGAGACCATTCTCTGTGCGCAGTGCAGTGATGATAACCGGATCCAGTTCTCTGATATGGGCATGCAAGATTTCATGACATTTTTTCGTCTAGCAGATTTTCGTCGGACAAATTTTCGTCCGCAGATTTTCGTCTGAATGAATTGTCTCGCAATTTGTTCATCTGTACATTTTTTTTTTTCGCCAGTGTATATTTTCGTCAGTACGTTTTTTTTTCAAACACCCTCTTTGACATTTCTTTGCTTGTCCAAAACGTGTAAAAATCGAAAAATGGTAAAAGGGAAAGATTGGCTGCGATGGCGAATACATAAAGAGCAGAATGGTCAGATCAGAACATAACCAAACCTCACCTAAAACTACCTACTGATTTTTGCCTACCGGGGGATAAGGAAAAATTACTTTCGTGTATAGATAGCAAGCAATGATAAGTCAAATGTTTTTAGGATAAGTTGTTATGCATCAGGCTTCAGGCTAACTTAACCCTCGCCGGACCTATTGGTTTTCTACATACGCGCCGGCCGAGGGGGGGGGGGGCGGGTACGACCCCCCCCCCTCGCCGTTTCGCCCCTGGTGGAGCTAGCGCGTCGCGGAAAAAACGAGCGTGTGTGCCATTACGAGACGCAGAGATTGGTACCCCGATTTTAAGGTCCTAGGTCAACCGGTGACCTCTGAGGTCAGGTCAAGTGCCCCAGGGTACGGTTCAGTTTTTGGTGAATAACTTCGCAAAAAACGGCCGCAGAGCCGCGATTTTGGCAGCATCGTGTTCGCCTCGCTCAGGTGCGTCGAATGATATACTTTTTGTCCGGGTCAGGTCAACTTTGGGTGTTGACCTCAGGTCAAGGTCAGGTCAGCACCCCCAGGTCACGAAGTTGGTCAAAAGAGGTCATATTGCATATCATTCGATTCGGCAGGTCTTCCTGAGTCCATTGGTGGCTTTCTCGACTCGCTAGCTCAATTTGATCAAGAGTTATTGACGAAAAACTAATATGACCTTGATGACGTCATAAATGACGTCACGCAAGGTCAACATTGCAAAAGTGACGCATCTAACTTTGCAAGGAGTGCATCAAATCACGATTCTGTGTGCTTGAGATAGTTGGAGATCGTTCCCGGCGCCAGAATAGCAGTTTTCATTTTTCCCCATTGACTTATAATGGTGAGGTCACGAAAATGACCTGACCTCATATGACATTTAGGAAAAATCCGAGATATACAAGTTGTGAGACTCATAATGGATACTAGATCCTGCAAGTTTCATTTCCCTGTGACATCTCCTCTGGCAGTGAGGGCGTTGCGAAGTTGCGACATCTGAAGACCGTGCAGAGGTTCACTTATGACGTCATAGGTCAGTGACCTGACCTGACCCAAAAATGCGGTTGGTGTCAAAAGATGCGGCTTGGATCAAAGGTCAGGTATGCCAAGTTTCAGCTCTCTATCGCCAGCGTGTTTGGAGCTATCGCGAAAAAACCCTATGGGGGGGGCGGCACCCCCCCCCCCCTCGGCCGGCGAGGGTTAAAAGTATTTGGCTTACAATTGCCTGTAATATCTCCTAAGGCATTACCCGGCACTGCACTGCTTCGTCCCTATTATCATTATGACGTCACTCTCCTTTCCTCACAATATAATAGCATCGTAGTACTTTTTTCATTCAGCCTTGGAGTTGAAACAATGTATGTTTGCGAGGCAAAATCCAAAGAGTATACATAGTACATAGTTACATAGTTAGTATACATAGTTAGTATACATAGTTACTAGTGGTGTCAATCGGAACTTGAATCTTCGGAATTGTGATTTTTTTCCAATGTCCACTTCGGAGTTCGGTTGGACAATGACAGCAGGCTTTGGACAACTTTGGACAATCGCTTGCTACACCTCAACATTTTTAAAAGTAATCTTGTTTCACATTGATTGGCTGTTAGAAAGCTCAGCTTTCGATATAATTAACACTTTTGAGCTGGTAACGATACATTAAAAGCAAATTAGATAACGGTGTTGAATGTAAACTATTGCGTAAACGTCGGACATATTTGGACAGATGGCTGGCTTGGACATTTTTGGACGGACAGTCGACGTAAGCATTGGACATTGGACGGACATTGGACATACGTTTTCTGAAATTAACACCACTAATAGAGTTACATCGTAGAAAAGAGAGAGAGAGAGAGAGAGAGAGAGAGAGAGAGAGAGAGAGAGAGAGAGAGAGAGAGAGAGAGAGAGAGAGAGAGAGAGAGAGAGAGAGAGAGAAAGAGAGAGAGAGAGAGAGAGAGAAAGAGAGAGAGAGAGAGAGAGAGAGAGAGAGAGAGAGAGAGAGAGAGAGAGAGAGAGAGAGAGAGAGAGAGAGAGAGAGAGAGAGAGAGAGAGAGAGAGAGAGAGAGAGAGAGAGAGAGAGAGAGAGAGAGAGAGAGAGAGAGAGAGAGAGAGAGAGAGAGAGAGAGAGAGAGAGAGAGAGAGAGAGAGAAGAGCAGGTTACTGATGAGATAAGCTGAACTGTTGATTGCAAAATGAAGCATTTCCAGCGCTTGGCTGAAAAGTCTCGTGATCAAAGCCTCCTCCGAAGAAAAAAACTATTTACGGCGACTGACTTATGGGGAAACCATTCCCAAGACGATCAACCCCTGATCGAGCTCAAGCTTCGCAGAAAAAACGAGCGTGTTGCCCATACCTTGGCATCGCCTTCACGTGATCTTGTCACCCATAATAATCCATAGGACAAACATCAATTGTCAGTTGGGAGTGGACCCAGTTTGCACGCATACGCAAGTGCAAGGTGCTGCTTCCACATTATGAGAATGGCTGGGCCAATAGCGTACAAATTTAACTCGCCGCTAGAGAACAGTTAGCTGGGTGTTGGAACTAGTGATGTCAATTACGGAAAATCGGAATACCGATACCAAACCAAATACCAACCAAAACCACGGGAAAATACCGAAACCAAACCAACTTGGGAAACTGAGGGAAATACCAACTTTTTACCGATTTCTTAGCCTCTTATACATTAGTGAGGGCTTATGACACCAACAAAATACCAAACACATTACGATTGAAATACCAAATACCAAGTTGGTATCGGTTTGGTATCGGTATACCAAAAAGTTGGTATCCGATTGACATCTCTAGTTGGAACTACACCTTCGCACTTGCACACGTGCAGGCCTCACGGCTCACTGTCCCGTTCTCTCGTTGGTTACCCACAAAAGCGTCTTACTGGTTTAAAAAAAAAAACTGATTTACCTCACCGCTGAAGAAGCTATTTCTGCACAACTTTCAGTGTATTGGGTCATTGCAGCATGCGTATAACGCAGTACGTATCACATGCAACGACAATCGCGCCATTAACGCAAGGACGCATTTAACGAACACATACGAGCACTAAAACAGTGCAACATCGCCTCGTCGTACTAGAGTATGATGCCCTCCAACCTCGATGGAAAATCCCATTGCTAGAAGGCCAAAGACCATGTACGAATCACTAAGACAGGTGCATGAATGAAAGACTTTACTGTTCACCGCCCGGTCTGAACGGACTGCGAGTTCAAGTTGGACTGGGTCTGCGAGCCAGAGACGCCGTCAATGCTGGACGTGCTGCCGGAGGCCTGGTTGACGCTGCTGCCGCCGTTGGAGGCGCTGCCACCGGCCGAAGAGCCCAGCTGGGTGATGGTGGTCTGGCTTCCGTCCGGTCCGGTAGTCTTGCCCTGGGTCAGCTGGCTGCCAGCGGTACCGGTGGCCGAGCCAAAACCGGGTATCACTGGAAGGCCCGGCAGACCCGGGACTCCTCCGAAACCAGGGTTGGTGAACTGCGAGGACTGAGAGTTGGTGTTGGAGGAGCTGCTGCTGCCAAGGGGAGTGTTTAGGTTCTGGTTGTTGCTGGAGGCAGAACCGACGTTGACGCCGCCGTTGGCCGCCTGACCGCCGGTGCTAGCTTGTTGCTGGACAACGGTGGACGAGCCTCCGAATGGGTTAATGGTTTCTCCCTTGATGACGCTGCTGCCAGCCTGACCCTGAGCACTTCCTTGGCCAAAACCTGGGAAGGGTGGAACAGCAGGGAAGGCGCCTCCAAAGGTGCCGAAACCTGGAAGAGATCCCTGCTGCGACTGGGCGTTGGTGTTGGACGAGCTGCTGGTACCGAGAAGACCCGTCTGGCTCTGGGTGTTGCCGGAGGCTGTGCCGACGTTGAATCCGCCGTTGGAAGCCTGTCCTCCGGTGCCCGACTGTTGCTGGACGATGTTTGTCGAGCCGCCGTGAGGTCCGATGGTTTCCCCCTTCACGATGTTGCTGCCTGACTGGCCTTGAGCGCTACCGGTACCGAAGCCAGGGATAGCCGGGAAAGACGGCATGACAAAACCTCCTCCAAAGTTGCCAAACGTCGGGCCTGCGTTCTGCACAGACTGGGCGTTCGTGTTGGAAGAGCTGCTGGTTCCCAGGAGACCCGTCTGGCTCTGGGTGTTGCCGGAGGCAGAGCCGATGTTGGAGCCTCCGCTGGCCGCCTGTCCTCCGGTGGCGGCCTGCTGCTGGACGAGAGTAGACACTCCACCAGTTGGCAGGACGGTCTCGCCCTTGGTGATGCCACTGTTGGCCGTGCCAGACGAGCTGGGACTCACGGGTACGCCCTGATTCAGCAGCTGGGGCCGCGCCTGGACGCAGGCCATCACAGCCAACAGCACCAGCGTCGTACGAAACATTCTGGAACCAACAACGAGATTATTGTTACAAATTTCCTCAAACGATCCCATTTTAAGCAGTAACTAGTTACTTCATAATAATGAACATCTAAAATGATAACTTGTGGTGTCATATAAAAGCAACTGCTGATCAATTTTCCTTTTTTATTAGTGTAACGATCATGTTCAGATTCCTTTTCGACAATTTTGAAGCCAACATAGGCTACACGTTGTTTCAATATCTTAGTCCAAGACAATTGTTTATATAATCAATCATAAGCTGCTCGTTAAGCCTTCCTGCTTCAATCAGCTTACCTGGTGATTGAGTCTGCTACTGATGTGGCTTCACTGCTGAGTATTGCACGTGTCTGGTGCAGTTTCCCGGCCGGTCCGGTTTATATAGGGCGGTCGCAGTCAGCTGCTGCGGTGTGATGACGTGCCGTCTGTCTGCAGTGCGCCACTGCTCGTCTGCAGCTCCTGTGCCGGCACCCTCGACTCGGGAATCCCGTCCAGTCGGCGGCGGTGCGGCCCCTGTGGCGGCGCGGTGTGCAGGAGCCTGCTCGCTCGCCGTCGCCGAATAGCACGAACCTGTTCTGTGGCGCAGCACCGCCGCACGCCACCGTGATTGCCGTAAAAACCGGCAGTCATGACGTCAACAACCGCATGCCGGCTGATATTTGGATCGCCGGCGCGGAAGAACAAGGGACTTATCTCAGTAGACATGACTTTTGAAAACTGAGTGTATTGCGCGCTTGCAATACCTTGAATTGAATTTTTTGGTTAACCTTTTTTCAACATTAAATTACGATTGGAAAACTTGTTTGTGCCCAAATACTCCAGTCGCAATTGATGGCACATCAAAAGACATGCGCCTGGAAGAGCTTGGCAGAGTAGACAATTTGGAACTTCTTTTCCAAGGAAAGAGCCGATGGGTATTATGTTCCCCACGAAGCTCTCACCAATTATGGTCTTGCACTGGATAGCAGAAACACCAGCCGAAACAAGGCCGGACTCTGATTCACTGACGTTTCCTTTGCACGCACTTCTTGCGTCACTACGCATGATTTGTGCCGCTCGCCTTTCCCCCAGAAAGACCATGCGTGACGCGGTAATTCTAGGCAAAAACTGCAGCGCCAGGTAAGTAGATTGCATGATTCTTGGCAGAGAACTACGCAGGGTGCGTGAAACCTGTCAAGGCTTCATTGCCTTGCCATGCTTGATGACGTCACAGGTTTTGCAGAGATGCTGTATGTACCTACATTGCTTGGTCGAAAACGCAATTGCACGCTTAGCGGAAAGTAGTGTGAAGACCAGCAATCCAAACACGTTATTGCCTTTTCCCTTCATCTATCGTGCTTCATTTCCTGTTCTGATACAATGCACCTGCTGTGTTCCAGCAGGGAAATGGGATTGTAGTTTCCTTATGACGCTGCGTTGTTTCCCCATGACCGTAACTGTTTTCTTGTTATGGACGGTCAATTTACTCGAATATCTGAAATGAACTGGTGAAGGTGAGAGTCATACATTGGCTCTTGGATTTCCAGTTAACCGCGAGTTGCTGGGGGGGCGTTAACGCCCCCACTTTTTTCGCCGGGCCATAGCATAAAAACGGCGCGCCGCAGGCGCGCCAAATTTTGGGTACCTTTAGGGAATTGATTGAAGTTTATTGTGACAAAGTTTCAAAAACATCGGTCGGAAATTTTTTGGGATATCGAGGTTTTAGTGACGTCATGATTTCTGAGTTTTCGACCAAAAACGGCAAATGTTCAAAAAATCATATAAAATCACAGAATAGACATACAGACATGCCGTAAACGCCATTAGACTGCCAATACCATGATCAATCAAATGGCTATCTTCGATTATTGATTATCGTTTCGCATTTTCCATAATCTTGAACTGAATCTTGGCAATTTTTCGTGACTACTTCACGACCATGATACATGCATTTCTTAAATTGAACTTTTTGAGCCAAACACGTACACATATGATAAAATGAATGTCACCATCGTGTTCTACGCCCCAAATTACCTATAAAACATGTGTCACAGGCTGCGAATATCAGTTTTGATTTTCGGGGATATGTGCCTACCCGGTTGACCTGACCTTGACCCTGACCTATGCTTGACTGACCCCTACATGGAGCTGACACTCTTGTAGGCCTTATATGATGGATTGTGCACCGTTTGGACAGAGTTTATGAAGAGAGGCGCCCATTGCGAAGTCCTGAAGTCCATGCTACTGAAAGCCCGATTTCAGGTGTTTGACCTGACCTTGACCCGACCTGTGACCTCAAAAATCAACTTTAAAGTACTCATTTGAAGCGTCTCGTCGCGCTCTTTCGTTTGCCGCCTCGTGCGTTTCGCTGCGCCTATTGGTTCTCGAGTTATCGGCTGGGGGCGTTTAACGCCCCCCCCCCCCCCAGCAAACGGTGGGTGGCGAAATACCCCAGCAACTGCCGGGTTAACTATAAACACGTTGAAAAGCCATCAAACTGCAACAGTCTGAACACTGGACAGAAAAGTCGCTACAGCAACATACCCATAAGCGTTGATGTATTACAAATCAATTTGCATTGGTGTTTTACCTACTTCAACTGGCATTTATTCAAGATGTTAACGCCAGTTGGGTCCGTGGGTAAGCTTGGCGAAAGTCTTAGCTGCGATAGTAAAAGGACAATAGCCGTTTTCACGACGGCCATCTGGTACACATTTGGTGCATATCTGGTACAGATTAGGTGCAGACTTGGTCAAATCAGGTTCAGTGTGTCTCTTAGCAGCTATCAGCTAGGGTTGCACTAATTGCTTTATGCCTGCTTTGTCATATTATCAGAGAGCATCATCGATTAAAACACTGAAATGATTTCATAACATGAAGATATTTGCTGTAAAAGAGATTAGGTGCAGATTTGGTCAAATCAGGTGCATTCACCGGATAGCCCGTCGTGAAAACGGCTGTGGTAATACCCAATAAAAGATACACCTATTTACCATACAAAAAAAAAACTATTTGTCATATTCCTATAGCTCACGTTATGCTGCACCACTTTTTACGTCCTTGAATTGCAATCTTTTTATTAGATACCTAATGCCGAACCGCGATGAACGACATATACCAAAGTCGGTAGATGATAAGTGTCTTCGACGACCTTCCAGGCCTGATAATCCATCCATGACATCAGACTAATGATAATGATAGAGCGCAGGTGCCAGATCCACAATTTCAGACATTTTATGATCGAGAATCTAGACAGGAATTGTCTGCGGTCGCTGGTAAATGCAACTGCAGTTTGGTGGCCGCAATCAGTCATGTGCCAACACGAGGCATGCTAAACATTGCCCTCCTTGGCTTTCCCAAAGTAGCCAGCTGGAATTTCCCGATCGGGGACAGGGGGTCAATATGGGAGCAACAAGCTCAGGCCGTCACAGCTGCTTTCGTCCTTCCTTCCATCTAAAAATTGTAACTTTATACAGCTAGAGTGCTTCATCAAGGTTGATAGTTTTATATGTTACCGATGTTTGCACTCAAACCTTATTCCGCATGTCACACTGCCCCAACTTGCAGTTGTTAGTCATGCCGCGAGTGAAACAAGCCTCTGTTCACGAGGGGAAGGCGCTGCCGCCAACCATACGCACTATACGTATACTACATATACATACACTATGTGCCGCTACATACCGTGGCACTGTGCGCACTGGACACTACCCACTGAATTCTCTGCTACAAATGCACTATATCTCCCCAAAACTCTTCCCATCCCTGTAACGCCCGGTTCGCAACAAGGCGGACAACAAGGTGGATATCGGATATTGTTTGTTAGTTTTTGACACTCGCTGCACCTATTGGTTTTCCAAGTACGCGCCGGCCGAGGGGGGGGGGACGCGCCAAATACGCGCGCCGTTGGTGGGTACGACTACCCCCTCGCCGTTTCGCCCCTGATGGAGATAGAACGTCGCGGAAAAGGTCAACCGGTGATCTCTGGGGTCAGATAAAGTGGCCCAAGGTATGGGCGCAGTTTTTCATAAATAATTTCGCAAAAAAAGTCGTAGAGCCGCGATTTGGGCATCATCGTGTTCGACTCGCTGATGTGCGTCGAATGGTATACCTACTTTTTGTTCGATAGGGGTCAATTCGAGGCGTTGACCTCGGGTCACGGTCAGGTCAGCGCCCCCAGGTCACGAAGTTGGTTGAAGTCACGAAGTTCATGTCGCATATCATTCGATCCGGCAGGTCTGCATCTGAGGAGTCCTTTGGTGGCTATCCCGACTCGCTAGCTCAATTTGATCGGGAGCTATTGACGAAAAATTCTTATAACCTAAATTACGTCACGCAAGGTCAACAAAATCAAAGTGAAGCATTGGTGATTGGACCTTGCAAGGAGCGCAAAAATCACGATTCAGGAAGGCAGCAAAAAAATTAACATCCTTATCAACAATTAAAGTCTTTCAATGCCTACTTCGCCAATGTTTGAACCGCCAGAGTGTTGCCTGGATTCCCCCCCCCCCCCCCAAAAAATGTAGAACACCGCTTACCACTTGTAGGTAGGTGATTTAAGTACAGAGTTAAGCCGCGTCCCACTGGGGTCTGCGGATAATATGCGCTACTGGGGGGGGGGGGGAGGAGCTATTCATAGCCACCCCCTCCTAACTCTGAAACTACTGGGCCAATTGTCAAAATTCAAACGGCGTCTGATAGCTCCGGTAAAAAACTGCCCAGCGAAACCTAATTTTCTTGACCTCGAGGTCACCGATTACGTCACAGGTCAGGTCAAAGTATAAATTATCGATGCTTTGCTTGCTCACCTTTTCGGCTCTGGCTGCCGACGCACAAGTCAGATAAGGCTCATTTTTTGTTTACGCACTTGTTAACCCTCGCGGGCCCGGGGGGGCGTTTTTCGCCCCCCCCCTGGCGAATATTTGCGATAGCTCCCGAACGCTTAGGAATAGGAAAGCGAAACTTTCAGTACCTTTTCTCCCATCAATTTGACATCTTCTGAAGTAAAAAATTTGGACCTAGCCCCCTTCATGACGTCACAAGGTCCATTTTTCTAGACCCCTGCACGGCAAACTTCGGCGTCACAGACGCAAACTTCAAATAGCTGCTAAAAAATAGAGTTTAAGAGATAAAGACAAATTACGAGCACGGTTGTGTAGCGTTTGACCTAGAGAAAAATAGAAAAATAGTTTTGGTGACCTGAGGTCAGAGGTCAGGTCAACGACCCCGAAATGTGGTTTTAGTTTTTCGCAAATAACTTCGACAAAAATGGTCCTAGAGCTACAGCAGTGGTACCATCGCATTCGCCTTGTCAAGCCGCGTCGAATGATATATATTTTGTTCGGAAAAGGTCAAGTTTTATGTTGACCTCATGTGACCTCGAATGACCTCTGGTTGACCTTGACACATGAAAGGTCGTTCATGATGGATTTGTACCCGCTGATCACGAATCTGGCATCTATTTTCCTCTAAGCCTTCATTTAGAGCTTCCGGATGGCAAAATATCTTATTTATTATTACTAACTTGAATTAGTGAAATAGCCTCTAGCAGGGATACTCTTCAGTGACCTTGACCTTTGAGCAGCCTTGTATCGTAAGAGGAACCACAAATAGGCAACTGATAAGCCTCAAAACATTTCAAAACATTTTGAAAGTTAGAACGCAAGATGTGCGAAAAAGTGCCAAGTTTGAGGACAGTTTTGAGCGTGACCTTGACCTTTGATTTTGAGCACATTTTCGGAATCCTCAGATTCTCTTCTTTTGTTTGACACCCAGTTTTGCCGGTTTGATGCCGCCTGCCGTCCTCTAGAAGGCTTACTTTGAGATCACTACACATGTGCCGGTTTTTGCTTTTGACCTTGACCTCTGACCTTGAAAATTGACCTGAGGTCAAAAAATTTAGGTGCTTTAGAATCGTCTCGTAAGGATCTTTCGTTTGCTATCGCTTTTGTTTCCGTAGCTCCCTTATTTACGGAGTTAGACAGGGGGGGGGGCGAAAAACGCCCCCCCCCCGGCTGCGGTGGTTGGGATTACCCCCGGGCCCGGCCGGGTTAATAGATGCTTTAGACCACCTAAGGGTATCAAAATTGTGCTTTAATTTTCAGGTCAGAGTCAGGTCATCACGTAAATCTTTTATCATAAATCGATCAACTGACACATGTTTTATGGTCCGTTTAGGCCATGCTGGTCGAAATCGGTGTCGTTTATGTCATTCGAGGTCACTTTGAGTTGAATTTAGCTGAGGTCAGGCCACTTTCAGGTCAAATAAGGAAAAATTCAAAATTAACATTGTTCAACAACAAAAAAGTGTCTAACGCATGCAGTTTGAGCTCCGGAACATGACGGTGCTATTTATATTGGTGTGCGATGTCAAATACGTACTGAAATATTGATTTGAAAAACATGATAGTGAAATTTGTGTTATAGTGCGTATAACTTGGCTATTTTAACCCTCGCCCTGGCAGGGCATTTTTCATAACACGGCCTGGCAGGGGGGGGGGAGGGGGTCGATGCGACCCCCCCCTCGCGATTGGCTCCTATGGCACCTAGAAACACCAAATTTGGTAGGTAGGTGGGCCCCCTGGAGTTCTCGCCTCTGTGCAAATTTGGTTGCTCTAGGTCAATATTTAGGGGGTTTTGGGGGGTATAAATGTAAAAATTTCGCTAAAAACAGGTCAAAAGTTTTTCGCTTATAACGTTTGATCTAATTGAGATAGAGCAAAAAGAAAAGCACCAGTGAACTCAGCACGTCAAGGCGGGTCGAATGATGTACTTTTTAGCTTGCTTAAGTGTACTTTAAGTTTTCCTTAAATTTTAAGTAAACTTAAATTTATAAATTAAAATCAAGTTGACCAAATTGCATCATATTGCATATCATTCGATTCGGCTGATCACAAGGAACACAATGATATCATTTTTGAAGCTCTAGCGTCATTATGTGCCAAGTTATTGGCAAAAACGTCATTTGACCTCAGTTGACCTCATTTGACCTGACCCATGGATAACTACACCAAACAAAGAAGCACCAAGTGACCTGCTGTTAAGTATTGTGGTTTCAAAGCACAAAAGTGATGGAACGAAGCGAATATCTCCAGTATTTTCCAAATTTAGTATTTTCCCATAGGCTTAACATTACGACGTAATGAACTCTAACTGACCTCAGGTCAGTGACCTCTAAAAACCCGAACTATATGTTATACAACTCGGTGAACTTAGCACATCCTGAAAGTTTGAAGGAAATCATTCGAAAACTGTGAGTTGGACAGGTGCAAAAAGAAAATTGAAATTTGACCATGACCTTGTACCGGTTTTTCTGACCTGGTGACCTGACCCAAGGCCATCCGGACCTGAAATTTTCAGCTCATATGTAAAAAGGTTGCCGCATAGGCTGTGCCAAATTTGGCGGCGCTGCGCGCCGCCGTTTTTACGCTATCTTCGAAAACCTTAGGGGGGGGGGTAGCATCGACCCCCCTGCCAGGGCGAGGGTTAACCTTCGCCGGCACAGGCCATTTTGCGTCCTTCGACGGCACAAGGGTACGACCCCCCCTCGCGTTTGGCCCCTGATCGAGCTAGAGCTTCGCGGGAAAAAAACGAGCGTGTTGCCCGTCACAAGAGGAAGCAGATGATACCCAATTTTAAGGTCCTAGGTCATCGGGTGACCTTCTAGGTCAGGTTAATGACCCGAAAACCGGGAAAATCGGGACCTGTTAGAAAGTCGTAAAGCGTGGCTGCTAAGGGTTTTTTTCGGGGTGCTGATCACGAATATCGTGTTAGTTTTGATCAGAGATGATGTCTTCTCTGCATTTAGACCAGGTCGGGTCAGGTCAGGTCAGGTCAACCGGTAGGGGTTGTGACGGGTATTCGTAATACGTGTCAACCGCCTCTGACAGCTTCGTAATATGTTACGAAGGCAGCAAAACTACTTCGTAAATGTTCAAGTGGTTGCTAAATTCGAATTCAGCTCCAAAAACTAGCCCAGAAACATGTTAAACTCGAAAAAGTGAACCGAGGTCACCCGAGGTCACCAAAGGTCAATGACCTGACCTGACCTTCAGGTGACCTTGACACCCACCCTTATGTATGGGAACAACATCAAATCACATGTTTGAACGTTTGAAATCACGAAAAGGTTGAAAACGCGCGGCTAATGCGAGCCGACATACGCCGAATCGCGATTCCGGAAAAGAGGGAAAGAGGTCGGAAAAGAGGTCACATGTCAAAGGTCATTTGGGTCAGGGTCATGAAATTTTCAGGGTAGGTGTAAAATTGATCAATGCGAGGGTACTGAAAGTTTCGTCGCGATCGGCCGCTTTTTACGTGAGTTATTCGCGAAAAACCTTAGGGGGGGGGTTGCATCACCCCCCCCCCCCTATGCCGGCGAGGGTTAAAGATATCCGTCTAAAACTTGCTAGAGTATTTCATGGGCATGTGTTTTATCATGAATATTCCGTTTTTTTTCTTCGAAAAGTCAAAATATTATGGCAAAAAGATGAAAATAAAAATTTTGAAATTTAATATGCATAATTGTATACTTTTCAAAATTTTCAAAAGTTTGGAAATTCAAGATGTTTGATAGATGTTCAAGATGTTGTCAGTTTGATAGCAAATCGTATTCTGAGTCCTCTAATGCAAAAAAAGGATCCATCTCAAAAACTGAGTTCTTGAAAGGCAATTGTTGTACCTAGATGGCAATGTTTTGCGTCGAAGTCAGCTGAACATGACGTCATTCTGACGTAATTTTCGGCCGATCTGTGGTAGCTACGAAGTTCATGTTTTAATACAATGTGTAAAATTGATGCAGCTAAAGTCGCTGAAAGTTTCGCGTTGCTTTGTTTAGCAGTTTAGAAATTATCGTAAAAAACGACAGGGGGTATGAATAGCCCCTCCCCAAGCATGGGGCGCGGGTTAAAGATGGGCGCGTGCAATTGCCTCCACCCCATCCCCTTTACACATATCTTGTCATGCGATGACCAAATCACAATCAGGGTCCGAAACAATATTACAGGCCTATTTTGTCCAATACACATGATAAGTTGCTGCTCGGGTGAGCGGATGAATCAAATTGCGTAATTGAAATAATTTGCATTGGATATTACAATGGACTCATCCCAGCAATGTATTACGTACATATGCGCACGCGAAATGTGCATATGTATGAGCCATTCTCGTGCGTATTCCAGCCTAAATAGTTTAGTCATACACCACGATCATAGGCATTGTCTATGTGGTTTATATCTGGACGTACAAACCGGTTTGGCGTGTTTTCCTGACTGGCGAGCTCTGACGGGTACTCGTAGTGTAAACACTGGAAATGGTTGCGTCACTGGATCATTTACGACGTCAGCGCATGACTGATATGACTGTGGTGTAAATACCTCATAAGAGCAAAGTTCCGTCCTGTTTTTGGAGTTTTCAGTGTACCGTGGGATGTGGTTATGGTTTCTGTGATTATGTCTTTCCTAGCAATTCTTGAGCTTTCGGTAATGCCTATGCGATTATCCTACTTTGCGCTCCCAAAACAAATCATAAGGAGTTCATGCTTATTGCACTTCAAGCTTCATACATTTTTTTTTCTTAAAAACAAAATATCATTCTAGGCTTTTCATATCACTGTCCATTTGAAAAAGTCATATATAATCACACGTTACTAAATTCACCAATATCACAATGTGGAAAAATGTTGTTTTTCATTGCGTTTACTTGTTTCTATAGTGAAGCGCAAAACAAAGTTTTTTTTTCCTGAATGATAAATTATTATCAGTACCGGCGCTGGCCGAGGTTCCACCATCTTCATCTTGAGATGCTGAACCTCGCCAATCGAGAATTGCATAATCTGTTCTCGGTTTCCTTCTATCCAGGTATCGAACTGCACTCTATGCGTATGAGTGACCATCATTGCACGTGCCGACACAGGAAATGAGAAAAAGGGGGTGTTACTCGGTGTAAGTTACCCTATAACTGCGTTACTTTCGGATTACGGCTACAGGGCGGCAGAGGGCCATCGCTTGTCGATATTTTTACTCATTTTCAATCGTTCTCAAAGTTGTGTCTGCTCCCACATCTGACTTTATCATACCGGAAGATTGTCTTTCTAAACATAGGCAATGCGAGAAACGCCATAATTACGGAGCGAGCGAAGCGAGCGGAGTCTTACGTAGAATAACGGAAATTTCTTAGTATGAGCGGCCGGCCGGACGGCCGGCCGCGGTCACGATTCTGGGACGCTTATATCTCAGCAACCACTTGACTGATTTACATGCGGTAATTTTTGTAGGGTAGCTTCATTCCTTCTACCGAGTATTGGACGATCCCCGATGCATGTGGGTGACCCCTTATGCACTTGCCACGTGCAAAACGAAGAGGTGTCACTTTTGTAATAGGAAGTTGCAATATCTCGGTAACTACTGGGCCGATTGCGCTGAAAGTTGGCATGTAGGTAGGCACCCACTAGGCAATGCATATCCATGTGCCAGAGTTGGGGTGCTGCTGCACGTGCGCACGTGCAGGGGTCGTTTCCAGATCTCGAGAACGGCTGGACCGATTGCGCTCAAATTTGGTACACGGTTACGGAGCAGTTAGTAGGGTGCCGTGCACAAGTCAGTTAAGACCCATTTTGCACGTGCGCACGTGCAGGGTGCCGCTTCCAGATCTCGAGAACGGCTGGGCCGATTGTGCTCAAATTTGTCACATCGCTAGAGACCAGTTAGTAGGGTGCCGTGCACAAGGCAGTTGGAGGTACCCCCTCGCAATTTCGCACGTGCAAGGCCCACCCTCTCGCTCGCTCCGTTAGTCGCCCCAAAAGGCGTTATACTGGTAGTAGGAATTACAAACATTTACATTGCAGGCGACATTTTCAGCGTGACGCAGCGTTCGCGAAGTGACGACACAGCCGTTGAGCGTTCACGGTAACTGGCGCCGTGAAGTTTACTGAACCAATGCACCTACCTACACCTGGAAACCTGCGCGGCGCATGGGATTCCCGGCTAGCGGGGAGCCGGCCGGACCGCACGCCATAATTCAATACGTCATCACACCGACAGCTGACTGGGGTGGAGTATATAAACCAGTCAGAGTCGGCGAACAGTATCATTCACAAGGAAACTGAACAGTGGTATTGTTGTGGAGAAGCAACTTTTGCAGGTAAGCCAATGAATATCACTATATTATAATCTACACCTAATACATTTAAATATGCCTCAAGTGACTATCGACAAATGTTTTTTTTTTTAATGATACTAATGAGTTTGTCCTAAAATGGACAAATATTTTTTGTGATTGCTTCTCAAGATACCGAATCATTACTTATCTTATTTGGCTATGTAGTGCGATATGCTATATCTTTACACTTCCCTGTGTTCTATACACTTGGTGTGCTTATTCTACGTAACGTGAGTTTGCAACACGCGTCTGTTGTTTGTTTCAGGATGTTCCGCACAGCGTTTGTAGTCCTGGCTAGCCTGGCCTGCACCCAGGCGCGGCCTCAGTGGCAGCAGGCGGTACCGCTGGTCCCCGGCTCGTCCGGCACGTCCAACAGCGGCATCACCAAGAGCGAGACCGTCCTCCCGATCGGCGGCACGTCCAACGTGGTCCAACACCAGTCCGCCACTGGAGGACAGGCTTCCAACGGCGGCTTCAACGTCGGCACTGCCTCCGGCAACACCCAAAGCCAGACGGGTCTCCTGGGAACCAGCAGCTCGTCCAACACAGACGCCCAGTCCCAGCAAGGCTCCGTTCCAGGCTTTGGCAGCCTTGGAGGAGGTTTTGTCATGCCGTCTATCCCGGTTATCCCTGGCTTCGGTCCCAGCAGCGCTCAGGGCCAGTCAGGCAGCAACATCGTGCAGGGGGAGACCATCGGAACTCACGGCGGCTCGACAAACATCGTCCAGCAACAGTCGGGCACCGGAGGGCAGGCTTCCAACGGCGGCTTCAACGTCGGCACAGCCTCCGGCAACACCCAGAGCCAGACGGGTCTCCTGGGGACCAGCAGCTCGTCCAACACGAACGCTCAGTCGCAGCAGGGCTCCGTCCCAGCTTTCGGCCATTTCGGAGGTGCAGGACTAATCCTTCCTTCCATCCCGGCTCTCCCTGGTTTCGGCTCCGGCAGCGCTCAGGGTCAGGCTGGCAGCAGCATTGTCAGTAGCGATACCATTGGACCGTTCGGAGGCTCTTCCAATGTGGTCCAAATGCAGTCCGGCACCGGCGGCCAGGCCTCCAACGGCGGCGTCAACGTCGGCTCTGCATCCAGCAATTCGCAGAACCTGATCACGCCGCACGGCACCAGCAGCTCGTCCAACACGGACGCCCAGTCGTCGCAGTTCACCAACTCCGCCCTGGCCGGTTTCGGAGGAGTCCCGGGCCTGCCGGGCCTGCCAGTGATCCCCGGTCTTGGCCTCGGCTCGGCCACCGGTAACGCTGGCAGCCAACTGACCCAGGGCAAGACCACCGGACCGGACGGCAGCCAGACCACCGTCACCCAGCTGGGCTCTTCGGCCGGTGGCAGCGCCTCCAACGGCGGCAGCAGCGTCAACCAGGCCTCCGGCAGCACGTCCAGCATTGACGGCGTCTCTGGCTCGCAGACCCAGTCCAGCCTGAACTCGCAGTCCGTTCAGACCGGACGGTAAATTCTCATTATTGGATGCATTATCTCCGAAAATTGTTCATGACCATTTCTGCCAGTACTGTTTTTTTTAATAAGCATTGGGATTTGCACGCAGTTAATCAAGCATGTTGATTTTTGTGACTTGTGTTGGTGTGATGTTTGTTTTGTGCTTGACACTGATGCTGATGCCCTAAATACAATAATGCTGTCAATGCTTGGTTCGTTTTATTCATAAGTTGTCATCAGGAATGTTTCAAGTCCACTTGATAGCTATAAGCAGACATATGCATGGGCCTGGGCCTGTGTGCGAACATATGATCTCAGGAGTTCCCTCGACAATTTGCAGGAAGCGATTTGTAATGCCACGGAATCCCGCGCGGAACAATCAGGAAACACTATCTCAAGTTCTGCAACCAGCCAAGAACAAGGATCTAAGATCTGTGTTGACACTTGCCCCAAAACGTGAGACTTTGATCTGTGGTGATTCCATGACGTGGGGTGTTGCCACAAATTAGAAATTCATAAACGGCGTGAACTAATTGGATTTATCAGCAGAAATACTCAGCTTGCACTCTTCGAACAAAAATTATTCCTGTGTCGAAAAAGAGATGTATAGCCCTCGCATGTGTGCGGCGTTTGCCAGCTTCTAATGTGTAGGGGGGAGGTCGGTTGGACCCCCCCCCCCTTGCCGTTTGGCCCCTGATCTAGCTAGAGCTTCGTGGAAAAAATGAGCGTGTTGCCCGTGACGAGAGGAAGCCGATGATACCCAATTTTAAGGTCCTAGGTTATTGTTTGGCCTTCCAGGTCAGGTCAATGACCCAAAGTCGGGAAAATCGGGACCTGTTAGAAAGTCGTAAAGTGTGGCTGCTATGCGGTTTTTCGGGGTGCTGATCACGAATATTGTGTTAGTTTTGATCACAGATGATGTCTTTAAGCATTTATACCAGGTCGAGTCAGGTCAGGTCAGGTCAACCAGTAGGCGTCGTGACGGGTATTCGTAGTACGTGCCAACCGCCTCTGACAGCTTCGTAACATTTTACGAAGTCACCAAAACTACTTCGTAAATGTTCAAATGGTTGCTAAATTCGAATTCAGCTCCAAAAACTAGCCTAGAAACATGTAAAACTCGAAAAAGTGAACCGAGGTCACCCGATGTCACCACAGGTCAATGAACTGACCTGACCTTCAGGTGACCTTGACACCCACCCTAATGTATGGGAGCAACATCAAATCACATGTTTGAACGTTTGAAACCACGAAAAGCTTGCAAACGCGCGGCTAATGCGAGCCGACATACGCAAAATCGCGATTCCGGCCAAACATGGTCTCGGAAAAGAGGTCACAGGTCAAAGGTCATTTCGGTCAGGGTCATGAAATTTTCAGGGTAGGTGTAAAATTGATGAATGCGAGGGTACTGAAAGTTTCGTCGCAATCGGCCGCTTTTTACGTGAGTTATTCGCGAAAAACCATGGGGGGTCCATCCGACCCCCCTACACATGCGAGGGTGAAGATTCATATTCCGTAATCGCACTGGGCGTCTACAAAAATTTAAAATATGTGATTTTTCATTTTAATGACATTTGACGAAGTGAATGGCCTCGAACTATGAGCCCGTGGGATGCGAGCTAGCAAAATCTTTGTTACCATATTCCAGCTCCCTTATCTCAGATCAATGCACAATGCTCCGCTCCCGTCTGGTGTGTAGAAGCGAGTCCCATTGTGTGTAGTCATTGTGTGAAGCAAGGGCCCAGCGCAGCCCTGATTGGCGACTGATCCATAGGCGCGGGAGCCGGGGGGGGGGGGCAGTGGGGGCAGCTTCCCCTCCCCCCACCCAACTCTTGGGCCGTGGGGGCGATGCCCCCACAGCTTTGAGACGGAATACCACACTTTTTTTGCAAATGTTTTCTTTTTTGTTGAAAAAGCCAAGGGATGAAAAATAAGTTTCCTAAAACCGGTGAGAAAGCTAGATTTGGAGGTACAGTGGATCTAGTAAGGATCTCCAGACGTTACTAGATGGCGTTGAGCCTCAGTCGAGTCCATGTGAAATTCAAGGAGAGGTCACTACCGAGCTGGGCCCGATGGGGAGGTGGGCGGAGGGGGGACAGTTGGCGAGGTCACGGTGCGGGTGACCTGTCAAACAGCCCCGGCGCGGTGGGGCACTGCCGCAGGCAAATGGCGCACTCCAGCGTTGTTCCATATCGCGGTGGTGGGCCGGGCGACCGGTTAGCTTGGCTGCTTGGAAGGAAAGGATAATGAGGCATGGGTTTGCTGTGGCCGGCTCATTCTGTCAACTATGATGCACCCAAGATAATGCAAATGTGATGTTGGTAATGCAGCTGGCAATGGAATGCTAGCGAATGCTCCGAGCGCCCAGGCTATAAGGATTAAGATTATTTATGTCTCCTAAAATTTCCATTGAATATAATTCAAGCACTAGAAAGATCGTATCGTTTACCAGTTTTTTGACCGGCTGGCGTTTCTTGCGTAGCGTTTCTTGCCCTTTAGCACATAAGTATCACGCAGGTGATTTTGTTTCTGGTAATGGGCCTTCAAGGTCAAATCAAGTCGCTAAGAGAAGATGAGGAAAAGTGGACGAATGCCACATTTTTTTTTTTTTTTTGCATGAAGTCTCGAGTTGAAAACAAAGTTATTATACGTGTAAGCTAAAAACAATAAGATCAGTTAATAAAAATATTTGACCCGAAATTAGCCTCTGTTTTGTCTGACCATGATTGCGTGTAAGACACCGGTCCAACTGGGTTCAGCCCGGCCCAGCCTGGTTCGGCTTCCCCTTTTTTAATATAAATTTGGCCCGAACCTTTTGAATGAAAGGAATCACAAGGTCCCCGCTAAGCTGAGCTTGTTGCGCTGACCCTGCCCTCTACCCTCCGATCAAGCAATTCCTGGTTTATGGCAGAATTTATAGTCCAAATTTTAACGTGCGCACACAGCCGCGCACGGCCGGTCCCCTCACTGACTTAGCCTGGCAGCGGCCTGCCACCAACCACAACCATACCCGTTAGGAAGCTCCAAAACGTCAAGCACACGTCGCGTTTCGAACCCGGACTTTTACAACCGGGACGTGCGCTCTCATCACACGGCCTGGTCTAACGCTCTACCGACCGAGCTACCGGAACGGACATTTACCTTGGGGTTTCGCCTTGTGACATTGACAGACGTCAGACACTTTGGCCGAACTTTAGCCGAAACACTGAGCAAGCTGCGCAGGCCGATAGGTGCTCGTAGCGTTGAGGTTGGGTAACCTGTGAGCTAAATGCGATGTCGTGAGTTCGAGCCCCACTCCCGGGTCTGGTTTTATCTAGACACGAACCAAAACCTTTCCTTCTACTGCAACACAGACAAGCACGATGACATCTTTCCCCAATATTTTCCCCCAATATCTTTTAACCCTCGCCGGACCTATTGGTTTTCTACATACGCGCCGGCCGAGGGGGGGGGGGCGGGTACGACCCCCCCCCCTCGCCGTTTCGCCCCTGGTGGAGCTAGCGCGTCGCGGAAAAAACGAGCGTGTGCGCCGTTACGAGACGCAGAGATTGGTACCCGATTTTAAGGTCCCAGGTCAACCGGTGACCTCTGAGGTCAGGTCAAGTGCCCCAAGGTACGGTTCAGTTTTTGGTGAATAACTTCGCAAAAACGGCCGCAGAGCGCCGATTTTGGCAGCATCGTGTTCGTCTCGCTCAGGCGCGTCGAATGATATACTTTTTGTCTGGGTCAGGTCAATTTGGGGTGTTGACCTCAGGTCAAGGTCAGGTCAGCACCCCCAGGTCACGAAGTTGGTCGAAAGAGGTCATGTCGCATATCATTCGATTCGGCAGGTCTTCCTGAGTCCATTGGTGGCTTTGCCGACTCGCTAGCTCAATTTGATCAAGAGTTATTGACGAAAAACTAATATGACCTTGATGACGTCATAAATGACGTCACGCAAGGTCAACATTGCAAAAGTGACGCATCTAACCTTGCAAGGAGTGCATCAAATCACGATTCTGTGTGCTTGAGATAGTTGGAGATCGTTCCCGGCGCCAGAATAGCAGTTTGAATTTTTCCCCATTGACTTATAATGGTGAGGTCACGAAAATGACCTGACCTCATATGACCTTTAGGAAAAATCCGAGATATACAAGTTGTGGGACTCATAATGGATACTAGATCCTGCAAGTTTCATTTCCCTGTGACATCTCCTCTGGCAGTGAGGGCGTTGCGAAGTTGCGACATCTAAAGACCGTGCAGAGGTTCACTTATGACGTCATAGATCAGTGACCTGACCTGACCCAAAGATGCGGTTGGTGTCAAAAGATCCGGCTTGGATCAAAGGTCAGGTATGCCAAGTGTCAGCTTTCTATCGCCAGCGTGTTCGGAGCTATCGCGAAAAAACCCTATGGGGGGGGGGCGGCACCCGCCCCCCCCCCGGCCGGCGAGGGTTAAAAAAAGTAAAAATTATCGCTTATCAATGTTAAGCTAAGTTCATTTTGAAGAAAATATTTTTGGTCTTTTTTTGGAGTCATTTCAACGTTTTTCTTTTCTGATTCTTTCGATCCAATAAAAACCACCAAAACTGAACGTGCCAAATGAAAAAAATATCAAACTCAAATAACAGTTTAGAAACACCTTAGACATCATGCAACTATCAACTGAATAGTTGCATGCTATGAATACGCCCTAGATTTCAATTATCATTGTTCAGCATTTTGGCTGGAACTGGCGCTGCCTCTCGCTTGCCCGTTTGTTTGAGATGATTCCCTTCAGTCGCATTCTTGCTGGTTCCACATGAACAGGATACCACCATACCGGAGTGAACGCACCCGCAACCATCATCCCCTCCCCTCAGCCTCTGCGCAGTGGCGGGCGGCCCGCGGCCGACTCCCGGCGCTACGCACGCCCCATGCGCCGTGATACCGCGTCACTCCCCCTCCCTCCTTCCCCCACAATGACCGGTGACCTCACTTCCCTCGGCTTTTGGACTCGCCCTACCCCGACCGTAGCGCCACGTGGTGGCTCTGGAGATCTTAAATAGACCCACTGTACACTAGGCTGATCTCTATTATGGTGTGCCCCCCCCCCCCAGTCTGAACGTAGTTCCCGCGCCCCTGGTCTGATCTGTAACTGGTCAGTGTTTTATTTTTTGTAGTGTTAGGCTCTTTCAGTCTCTTTAACCTAAATGATTATAAGAATGAGTGAGGGACTGGGTGCAGCCATGGTGGTGCGTCAGGCGCCGGCTGAGACCGTCACGTGGACAGGTCACCCAGCATTGCTAACGGTCACTCCGATATACGTGAACCTGCCTCGAGGAGCTTACCACGTCACCTGAAGGCTGTCGTCCAGTCCGTGTCAGGGAGCTTCAGACGAGCTTACATGCAGGGTAGGGGGTTTGTCTGTCCCGAGAATAGAAAGGCAGGTACTAATATCGTTCCTCCTGTGACCAATCTTACAAATCCCGTAAAGAAATTGGCAGCAGTGGTAAGTACAACTTTTCTTTAAAAAAAACTCAGAATGGATGAAAAGGTGTTTTTGGGCCCGGGTGCCAGATTAAGCGGTGCTTGTGAATGACACCACGGACCCATCACCCAACCTTGCGCGCATCCGTTGCACCAGTTTTAATTATTTGATTAAAGCAGCCTGGTTAACGCACACTCCTAGTCCTTATGCGTTTTTCGTCCTCTTTTTTATTTTTATTTTAGTGTTGCTGATTTTTTTTTTTGCAAACGATAATTGCGCCTGGAAACCTGGCGAATAGGGCAATAATTTAGGTTAGCGAAAACCCCGATCGTCACGTCTCCCGTCCAATGTTCCACAGATGTCTCCTTCTCCTGCTTTCGAGGACCCGCATGAAAAGATCTGATCAGTCGCATTCCTTTGTTTGTATTTATATTTCAGAGATAATATACCTAAAGCTGCAGAGCGAAACCACAGCTGAAGATAGATGGAAACGGAGCCGGGTCACCGATAAATATTACATTTATATGTCATATAATCAACTTTGATATCACTAACTGGAAACACGAAATCGTTGTACATGCCACGTACGCAAAACAATAACACAACACTGGCACAAGTGTCCGAGTTAACTACACTCACACACCTTCATCAGAAACCTGATAGGCATTCTCATGTCAAAAGATCTCGTAGATAAAAATGACATCATAAAACAGTTGAGCAAGCGGCAGGCGCTCCTACCGTCCGGTCTGAACGGACTGTGAGTTCAGGTTGGACTGAGTCTGCGAGCCAGAGACGCCGTCAATGCTGGACGTGCTGCCGGAGGCCTGGTTGACGCTGCTGCCGCCGTTGGAGGCGCTGCCACCGGCCGAAGAGCCCAGCTGGGTGACGGTGGTCTGGCTGCCGTCCGGTCCGGTGGTCTTGCCCTGGGTCAGTTGGCTGCCAGCGTTACCGGTGGCCGAGCCGAGGCCAAGACCGGGGATCACTGGCAGGCCCGGGACTCCTCCGAAACCGGCCAGGGCGGGGTTGGTGAACTGCGACGACTGGGCGTCCGTGTTGGACGAGCTGCTGGTGCCGTGCGGCGTGATCAGGTTCTGCGAGTTGCTGGAGGCAGAGCCGACGTTGACGCCGCCGTTGGCCGCCTGACCGCCGGTGCCGGACTGCATTTGGACCACATTGGAAGAGCCTCCGAACGGTCCAATGGTATCGCTACTGACAATGCTGCTGCCAGCCTGACCCTGAGCGCTGCCGGAGCCGAAACCAGGGAGAGCCGGGACGGAAGGAAGGATTAGTCCTGCACCTCCGAAATGGCCGAAAGCTGGGACGGAGCCCTGCTGCGACTGAGCGTTCGTGTTGGACGAGCTGCTGGTCCCCATGAGACCCGTCTGGCTCTGGGTGTTGCCGGAGGCTGTGCCGACGTTGAAGCCGCCGTTGGAAGCCTGTCCTCCGGTGCCCGACTGTTGCTGGACGATGTTTGTCGAGCCGCCGTGAGGTCCAATGGTCTCCCCCTGCACGATGTTGCTGCCTGACTGGCCCTGAGCGCTGCTGGGACCGAAGCCAGGGATAATCGGGATAGACGGCATGACAAAACCTCCTCCAAGGCTGCCAAAGCCTGGAACGGAGCCCTGCTGAGACTGGGCGTCTGTGTTGGACGAGCTGCTGGTTCCCAGGAGACCCGTCTGGCTCTGGGTGTTGCCGGAGGCAGAGCCGACGTTGAAGCCGCCTTTGGAAGCCTGTCCTCCGGTGGCGGACTGGTGCTGGACCACGTTGGACGTGCCGCCGATCGGGAGGACGGTGTCGCTCTTGGTGATGCCGCTGTTGGACGTGCCGGACGAGCCGGGGACCAGCGGTACCGCCTGCTGCCACTGAGGCCGCGCCTGGGCGCAGGCCAGGCTAACCAGAACCACGAAGACTTTGCGGAACATCCTGAAAAAGTTAATGTATGTCAGTCCCATTTGCAAAAAAAGCAGTATTGAGTTGTAATATTATGTTATACAAACAAGACATCAGCATTCATAAACCCAGAAAGGTGGCATTTGATGCTGCCTTTTTACGGCTCTATTTTATAGGCATATACCTAAGCATGCAAGCATCGGTAAGGTTTCTACTATTTTCAGTTCAACGTGAAAAAGCAAGCTGCAATGTCGACCGGTTTCAGCCATTTGCCCACAGGCACTTTTCCTTGCTCACCTGATAACTTTTCGCTAGAGCTGTTATAATATCACCACTGGATGATACTGTGTGAATGATACTATTCACCGACTCTGACTGGTTTATATAGGTACTCCACCCCAGTCAGCTGTTGGTGTGATGACGTATTGAGTTCTGGCGTGCGGTCCGGCCGGCTCCCCGCCAGCCGGGAATCCCATGCGCCGCGCCGGTTTCCAGGTGGATGTTGAAGGTATATATGATGTTCCAACGGTAACAGACTTCGTGGGTAAACTACGCAGTCTCATGGGAAGTGCCAACTCTGTAAATGCTGCCTTCTCGTAGTGAAATTAGCGCAGTGACGTCAGTATTGCTCCGAGCCTGGCAGTGCTTACGTGTATGTTGTCCGTGGCTATAGGAACTTTGTTGTCCGTTATATGGCACTCAGCTAGCAAACCAGGATAGGTGTTAATCCTCGAACGTATAGGTGTTTTACCAGCCGCGAACGTATAAGGGGAGGGGGTTCGTTGGACCCCTTGCCGGTTCGCCCCTGATCAAGCCAGAGCTTCAAGCCAGAGCTTCGCGGAAAACACGATCACCCGTGACGTGAGGAAGCCAATAAGGTCAGGCTTGGTCATTGGTTGACCTTCCAGGTCAGGTCAATGACCCAAAAGTCGGAAACATCAGGCCCTGTCGTGAAGTGTGGCTGCTATTGCTGCTGTTTTTTTTTTTTTTACTTGCTGATCACAAATATCATGTATTTTTTATCATAGATGATGCCTTCATGCATTTAGGCCAGGTCGGGTCAGGCAAGGTCAGGTCAACCAGTAGGAGTCCTGCCGGGTATTGGTAGTATGTGTCAACCGCTTTTGACAGCTTTGTAACATGTTACGAACTACGAAGGCACCAAAACCGTTTCGTAAACATTTGATTGGCTGCTAATTTCAAATTCAGCTCCAAAGCTGACTATAGAAAGTCATAAGGAGTTCAACATTGGGGGTCCTGGAACTTGGAAGCACATATTTCCTAGAAAAAAATCGCGTTTTACACCTCATCACTAAAAATACTATAACTTCTTTCTTTTTTGACCGATTTTGATGAAACTTCAGGGGACCCGCATGCCGTTCAATACGATTGAATTAAGTGTTTTCGGATTGTTCGAGGCTGACCTCTCTTGTGACGTCACAGGTCATCATCCATTTAGATGATTATCCACATGTCGAATCTATGATAGGTATGTTGGTATACATCATATCCAGACCCATTTTAGAGCACTAGATTTATGTTTACTTTTGACTTCCCGTCATTGTAAATTGGACAGGTTTGTCCTTGTTTGAACTCCCTGTGACGTCACAGGTCAAACATCGAACCAAAAAATACCGCATCTTGTGCATTTGGATAAGCGCTATCGATTGTCCTTTTTTCCTATTTTTCCCCGATCCGACCATTGGCCCTGGAGATGTGAAAGGGTGCCCCTTTGCCCCCCCCCCTTCGGCCTCCCCTTCCCTCCGCACAGGAAACTGACAGACCTCAACGGGGTGTGTGTTATTTGCGCTTACTAGGTTGGTGATGGTCAAGCTAGCGATAGACTGCAAAACTTCTTGGTGGTTTGTAAAAAAAGTTTGTATTTTTACACATACGGCACTCTTGACCGCCATTATACCAACTTACTATCGTCGAAACAAATGGTGCCTGTTAGGAATACCTACATGTGTAGGTACGTCTGCGATGCATCAACATCGAGCGCTACACCCAATGGCCTTTACCTTTCCAGGAGCCACTGAGCTGTTTTCCAGAGCGCTGTGCGCAGTGAGTGACGTCACAAGTGTCGAGTTTCCACTCCCGTGACGCAGACGCCCTGCTGTCTACTCAGCTAGCCGATATACATCCACCTGGAAACCTGCGCGGCGCATGGGATTCCCGGCTGGCGAGGAGCCGGCCGGACCGCACGCCAGAACTCAATACGTCATCACACCAACAGCTGACTGGGGTGAAGTATATAAACCAGTCAGAGTCGGCGAACAGTATCATTCACACAGTATCATCCGTGGTGATATTATAACAGCTCTAGCGAAAAGCTATCAGGTGAGCAAGGATAAGTGCCTGTGGTCAAATGGCTGATACCGCTCGACATTGCAGCTCTCTTTTTTCACGTTCAACTCGAAATAGAAGAAACCTTCCCCAATGCAGACTTGCATGCTTATATGCCTCTAAAATAGAACCATAAAAAGGCAGCATCGAATACCACATTTCTGGGTTTATGAATGCTGATGTCTTGCTGGGATAACATAATATTACAAATCAATACTACTTCATTTTTTTAGGAAATAGGACTGACTTACATTAACTTTTTCAGGATGTTCCGCACAGCGTTCGTGGTCCTGGCTAGCCTGGCCTGCGCCCAGGCGCGGCCTCAGTGGCAGCAGGCGGTACCGCTGGTCCCCAGCTCGTCCGGCACGTCCAACAGCGGCATCACCAAGAGCGAGACCGTCCTCCCGATCGGCGGCACGTCCAACGTGGTCCAACACCAGTCCGCCACCGGAGGGCAGGCTTCCAACGGCGGCTTCAACGTCGGCTCTGCCTCCGGCAACACCCAGAGTCAGACGGGTCTCCTGGGAACCAGCAGCTCGTCCAACACAGACGCCCAGTCCCAGCAAGGCTCCGTTCCAGGGTTTGGAAGCCTTGGAGGAGGGTTCGTCATGCCGTCTATCCCGGTTATCCCTGGCTTCGGTCCCAGCAGCGCTCAGGGCCAGTCAGGCAGCAACATCGTGCAGGGGGAGACCATCGGACCTCACGGCGGCTCGACAAACATCGTCCAGCAACAGTCGGGCACCGGAGGACAGGCTTCCAACGGCGGCTTCAACGTCGGCACAGCCTCCGGCAACACCCAGAGTCAGACGGGTCTCCTCGGTACCAGCAGCTCGTCCAACACCAACGCTCAGTCCCAGCAGGGCTCCGTCCCAGCTTTCGGCCATTTCGGAGGTGCAGGACTGATCCTTCCGTCCATCCCGGCCTTCCCAGGTTTCGGCTCCGGCAGCGCTCAGGGTCAGGCTGGCAGCAGCATTGTCAGTGGTGAAACCATTGGACTGTTCGGAGGTTCGTCCAATGTGGTCCAAATGCAGTCCGGCACCGGCGGTCAGGCGGCCAACGGCGGCGTCAACGTCGGCTCTGCCTCCAGCAATTCGCAGAACCTGATTACGCCGCACGGCACCAGCAGCTCCTCCAACACGGACGCCCAGTCGTCGCAGTTCACCAACCCCGCCCTGGCCGGTTTCGGAGGGGTCCCGGGCCTGCCGGGCCTGCCAGTGATCCCCGGTGTTGGCCTCGGCTCGGCCACCGGTAACGCTGGCAGCCAACTGACCCAGGGCAAGACCACCGGACCGGACGGCAGTCAGACCACCATCACCCAGCTGGGCTCTTCGGCCGGTGGCAGCGCCTCCAACGGCGGCAGCAGCGTCAACCAGGCCTCTGGCAGCACGTCCAGCATTGACGGCGCCTCTGGCTCGCAGACTCAGTCCAGTCTGAACTCGCAGTCCGTTCAGACCGGACGGTAGGAGCGCCAGCCGCTTGCCCATCAGCTCTAAGCTGACAGAGTTAGCGAGTGACTGTACTGCATTACCATTTTCCAATTTAGGTGCATTATCTACCAAAGTTGTTTAAAGGAAGGGTGCCACCTTCCGAAATTTTTGTTCTATGAATCTATTTTACTTATTTGAATTTTTAGACGTGGTTAGCGCGTCCACAATATACAAAATACCGAAACATTGCATTTAATACATTGGCCAAAAAAAAAGATCGTTGTTTATATCACCACTACAACTCAAGGTCGTTTGATGTGGCAGCTAGGACGGCTGGCATATCCTGTTGTCATGGCAACATATCATTCTGCCATTTGCATTGATGGCGCAACTGAGACAAAAAGATGAACAAATAAAAAGGAAGAAGATAACATGATTTGAACTAAGTTGTAGGTAACCAAGTAGGTAACTGTTGGCCATATTTGCCACCTAATTGGTTATTCAAAAGAACATCAAATAAGTCGAGTAAAGGTTTTTCCTTTACAATGCTTAAGAGATCTATGGAACCCTTCACCCTTCATGCAACTTACTAGAAAAACTTCCCAATTAAAATTTTAAAACTTAAGTGTATACCATAAAGAAAAAATATACCCTTTCAAAATGATAAAACATGCTTCAAAAGTATAACTTTTATACATACCTTTGCTGATTTCATGTTTTATAAAATACCCTTAACACGACGAGGAAATAGTGCTGAAGATTTTTGCCTGCCCGAATGCTGGCAGCAAAACTCGCAAATGATAACTTCACGTGCGGATTCAATGCTGACCGTCTCGAGCATAGGTAAGTGAAGCCGGTTTTTAGGTTCATGTGAGGCTAATCTTGTAAAAACTGCGTTGTGTCCAAAAGGTGGCACCCTTCCTTTAAGACTGCCAGTATTGTTATATTTCAGTTGTATGATGTGACGTTGCATGCATGCATTTTCAAATATGCTAACAAGTTTTTGTATTTGACTGATGATTGATGGTTTTATGCTTTTAATGATGCTGATATCGTAAATATACCATTGGATTTAATACCGGTTTTCTTATCTGCCGAATCGTTGATCTCAGTGGATGGCCAAAGACATACGTCAGTCTGTCGTTGGCAAAGATCAGTGATCAGCCCCCGTCCACGAGCTCCATAATCCCTTTACCGTGATGTCACCACGGCGGTAGAATCTCCCTTCACCCATAGGCATGCATGCAAATTTCATCATCTTTCGGGCGAGCTGGAGAAGAAAACAAGCATTTTATGTCATCAAAAATTGTACCAATGTAACAATGAGTTCGCCTCATTACGATAAATGGTGCTGAAACTAAAAAAGGACTATGTCAAGCCAAAATCAGCAATTCAAATGACCACTTCATTTGAACGTGAAGGATTTCCTCTGATTTCGTCACCACGGCGCCTTTATTTCCCTAGTGAACCAGCCTGAGTAGTAAAGGAATCTTGAGTGATCCAACTTTACATAGGTAAGTACCTCGTATGGCAACTTTGCGATCTTTCCACGATCTCACAGGATCTGACCACGATGAGGACAAGGATCTGCGATCTCTGTGGACCTTACCAGTCAAACCAAGGTCCCTAGTGACTCCGTGATAATGGGTGACGCAGAACTGGGAATTTATACCTGTGATCGCGTCTGATCTCTAACCCTCGTCTCGTCCCGTTCGGGGGGGGGGGGGAAGGGCGCTTCCCTCTTCTTTTCAGACGATATCTCCTTAAGTTCGTCGCGTCTACTCCCAGGCTAGTGTTTCAGAGTTATATTTTTGGGGGATGGATCACGCTCAACCCGCGCCTGACTGGGGGGCGGGCTCTACATACAGAGCACCCCCCCCCCCACCCAGTCATGAAAAGAAAACATGAATGATGAATAGTCATGAAAATGTGGGAGGCGGGAGCATGGTGTGACAAAAGTGGAAATAGCCGGTGCGCCGCGCGGCGTCCCGGCAGCCCGCCGCCATAAGAAAATTCATGCTTTTTGTCACTTTTTCGCTCCTTATGAGTCACTTGACCTAATTAGAGCTTAACCCGCGCCCCAGTGGGGGTGGGGGGTGGGGCTATTCATAGCCCCCTCCCGTTTTTCTCCCGTGTTTTTTTTTTGTTGTTGTTGTTGTTGTTGTTGCAATAACTTCTAAGCCGCTTGACGATATCGACGCCAAACTTTCAGTACCTTCGGCTGCATCAATTTGACATCTTGTGTCTAAATATGAACTTCATAGCTATCATAGGTCGGCCGGAAATGACGTCAGAGTGACGTCATGTTCGGCCTATTTCGACGCAAAACCTTGAACCACGGCAATCGCTCCCAAGAGCTCAGTTTTTAACCCTCGCCCGAACATGGGGGGAGGGGCTGGTTGCCACCCCCTCCCAATGCAGGCAGTTTTTCTACTTTGCACTCAACATTCATCGATTTGATTCAAACTGGCAGGATGTGCTAATCTCACCGAGTTGTATAACCTTCATCCAGGTTTTCAAAGTTCGAGTGACCTGAGGTCACTTAGAGGTCACGACAAATTTTAAGAAAAGTTGCCTGTATTGCTCTAATCGTAAAAATATGCTCCAATTCAACGTTTTTGTGTTGTTTTACCTCAATTAAATATGAATTCGGTGTCTGCTTACGAAAACACTTCAGTCAGGTCAGTTGAGGTCAAATGAGGTCAAACTACGTTTTGGCTAATAACTTCGCACTTAATGATATGCGATGTGATGCAATTTGGTTAACTTGAACTTAATTAATTAGTTTAAGTTCGCTTAAAATTAGGAAAATTTAAAGTTCCCTTGAACGTGTAACAAAATAAACCATTCGATGCGCACGGACCGTGCTGAGTTTACGTTTTTTTTTTGCTTTATCTTAGATCAAAAGTTGTAAGCAAAGAACTTTGACCTGTCTTAGCGAAATTTTTACATTTATATCCACCCAAACCCCCTAAATATTGACCTAGAGTAACCAAATTTGCACAGGGGCGAGATCTCCGTATAAAGGCCCACCCACTCTGTAAATTTGGCGTTTCTAAGCACCATGGGAGCCCATCGCCAGGGGGATTCGTGGCCCCCCCCCCCGCCCCCCCCCCCTGGCCGTCCGTGTTATGGAAAAGGCCTTGGCCTGGCGAGGGTTCATGAGCGTCGACCAAAACTTACGTTGTTTGGTCGGATAACTGTGTGTGTGTGTGTGTTTTTTTTTTTAGAATGCTAACGGTGCCAATTACAATGGCAGCGCAAGTGTTGCCACTTTTGGAATGTTGGAAGGCCGGAGTGCACCCCGTGGCCACTACCAACGATTTACCCTCTACCCTATATTTTGCCCTCTACGAATAAAGTCGTGCTAGATCGGCAAAATCCCACTGTGCACTGCAGCCCCACTGACTACGCCATGGACGGCCAGTGGCGGCTCCAGGCACGCAGGCCGGTGGGACCTGTTGCGTCACACAGCCCAAACCGGAACCTCAGACTGCGTCGGTGGCGCCGCCGGCGGTCGACAGCTGAACTAAGCACAGAGCGGCAGCGGCGGTGGCGGTCGCTGGGCGGCGGGGCCGTTCAAGGTCTCAGCTGCGAGAATCGGCCGATGTGGCAGCTGAGCGCGCCCCTGCGCGTGGCGCCCACTGGCGGCCCAGCGACACGGATAGTCAGCGGTGGAGGGGCTGAGTGGTCGGGCCAGCGATAACGCGGATTGGGCAGTCTGGAGGTGTGGTTCCAAGGTTCTGCGACAGAACGCTGGTGAAACAAGTGACCCGAACTCGATCGCGACGAATTTCAGGCCGGAGTGATTGGATACAAGGGCAGGTAAGCGAGTGGTCCGCAGTTGCCTCTCAGACAATCTGACATAGAACTTGTGCCCTATCAATGGTCACCAGATTGGAACCATCTGCGATTCATTTAGCATCGCCTGACTGTGCTTATCATACGCTAATCTCACTAGCCATTGCGCATAAATAACTCAAAACGGACACTGTTGTGGTTGTATTGATGAATGATATGTTTTCAACAGGTGGTTTTAGTTTATATGTATCTACTGACAACCTACTTGTGTGGTTCGAGATCTAGTGTAGACTAGTGATGACATTTTTAACTGTGTGATGTTTGACGTGAATGTTTTAGTGATACAGATGCCTGGGTGTTTTGTGTAAGAATGAAACAACTGACCTGCAGTTAAAAACCGCTCTGGGATTCGCATCGATTGTTTGCACAGGTGCACTTATGGCTCTCATTTACGCTGATCTACATTTTCACGAATGTCAGTCACTCTTATAACTATCGTTATTGATGTCAATATTATGCTACATATCCCGCCAAGTGTTAGTAATTGACTGTCTTTAGTTACCCTCCCTCTAGCTGAAATCACTTACCAATGTTTTGAAACTTCAATTTTACAATGCACATCGTATGCACGGTGATATCACCAACAAACTTGCCATCAAACATGTGTCATGTATGGTATAGCCCTGTATGTGAGCAACGTTCACAGCGCGGGAGCGGCGATAGAATGTTCACTGAACATTTTATCGCCACTCCCGAGCTGTGTTTGGTTATGAGCGGGTTACGTTACGGGTAGGTAGGACAATGTCAGGCGCCAGACTGCACCCCTCCCCCCTCCCCTGGTGGCCCCTGCGGCCTTCCACCGCTGCAGCAGGGATGACGTCATCGGTGACCTCGTGTGTTCTTTCTCCGTGTTGAGACCTGCAGACCCAGACATGCCACCGTCTCGGCGACGCTGGGCTTAAGTGGAGGCGATGCAAAGTGCTTCACTAACATCGACTTCACGCTTCACTTAGGCGACTTTACTTAACATCGTCATGGGCGCAAATGACCTATAGGGGCCTCCCACACCTCACTTTGCGTGAACTCAGTTCAGCAGTCTATGGACGATGACACTTCCCACGGTTGACATCAGGCATGAGCATGGAACCCGATTGTTGTATTGGTGATATTGTGGATTCCACAACAGAATTACCGGACAATGTGCATTTCATGGTGTGTCAAAAGTGGAAATAGCCGCCCGGCTTTAGTTCGCCAGCCTTGTCAATAGATGGCAGTACCACAATATGGGCAGCGGATCGTGCAATTGACGTCAAATTTTCGTTATCTGCTAAGAATTGAATGGCGGATCTTTTCATGCAAGAATCATGTAAATCGGTCCACAACTTTTCTAGCAACAGAGATATGAAGTCAAACACCCCGCCAGAGCGGCGGCGCGCGGCCGGCGGCGGCCGTTACGCGCCGCCTGGGAGACTGGCGGCGCTGAACGGTTCCGACTTGGCACTGCACTAAAACCTGTTAACTGCTTGGAATGGTTATTATAGCAAAATTTTCATTCAAGTGAGGGATAACCAAGGGCAGGAAGTACGTATGCTTGTGTGCGTACTGTGTAAGCCAAGAAACTGCATTAGCAGATACTCGCTAATATTAGATCCAGCCAAGTCCAAACGCATTCCAGGGGATGTGTTCCTGATGGGTCAACAATATTTATCGTTCGAGGGCGGATACAGTTTTAACAATACCAAAAATATTTTTGCACAACTCTATTCCTTGAATAATTCTCTTCAACGCCTCATTCCTAGTTAAGCGGATTAGCCCACCCTGGTTGAATAAATAAGGCGATTTCGCCACAAGGTCGCGGAAAACCGACCGAAAACGGCCGCGCTCAGCGTTAATTTGGGCATGCAGACTCTTAAATACTCGCATTGGGCGGGTAGGGTTTCCCAGGTATTGGCTCCAAAACACCGTATTCGGCTCCCGAATACGTCCAAGTGACCCGCCTCGTTCCTAGTTAAGCTCTAATTAGATCAAGTGACTCATAAGGAGCGAAAAAGCGACAAAAAGCATGAATTTCCCTATGGCGGCGGGCTGCCGGGTTGCCAGACGGCGCACCGGCTATTTCCACTTTTGACACACCATGTCACAATTGATCCATCGGAAAACATGTTTTCTTTTGCACCATATGCATTTTTAGGAGTATCTATCTGACAACAAACCCATGGCGAGGATCTGGGATCCGGATAGATTCCACAATATTCCATCACTTGCACTGGCAACCCATGTGATTCAAGTGGGCGTTTCAGAAGTTTAAGTATCGCCTACATCAAATAACTTCTGTTTCGTCTATTGCATTGCCATTTTGTCATCATGTTTGCACAAAGGTATCCCCCACGGAATTACGGGACGCATGATAGGTAATGTTGAACGTTCATTGTGACAGTATGACTAGATAAGTGAAACCTTTTTAAATATAAAGGTACTGTATTATAGAAAGCCTTCGCAAACGCGTTTCGAACATATCTTCGTCAGTGCTAGTTTCCCATAATACAAAATCACCATTTTGATTTTGTATTATGGGAAGCTAGCACTGATCCGAGGATATGTTCGAAACGCGTTTGCGAAGGCTTTCTATAATACAGTACCTTTATATTTAAAAAAGTTTCACTTATCTAGTCAGGTACAGACACATTTGGTGAGTCTATATATTGCGCTGATAAGAACTGAGGTGCTTTCACCTCATTGATGCCTTTTTAAGCGTATGTATAGGCAGCGCACTGTTTTGATGAGCCAAACCGGGAGTAATCGGCATCTCGCTGGTTGCGGTGCGGTATGATCACGATAACGGGTTATGTGGCACGAACAGTGTGCTGGTGCAATGTAGACGGATTGGGCTACCATGTCACGGAGTCTCCATTTTGGGAAATTCGCTACTGAACACAATTTAGTCTTGCAGGACGCTACTAGCCAGATTCCAATTTCGAAAATTTTGCTCCGACATGTATTCCCACCAAGCGTCTCAAAACGTTAATGATTAAATCATAAATGTTAATTGGCACTGAAATGGTTATAAGAGCTGCTGATTTTCTATCTTCTGAACACCAGTTTGAACTGATCTTCTCACGCCGCCACTGGCGTTCTCCTGACTCCGCCACTGGTGTTCTCCTCTCGCCGTCGCTGATGTCCTGACTCCGCCACTGGCGCTTTCCTGCTGCCGCCTTTGGCGTTCTGACTCCGCCCCTGGCGTTTTCCTGGTGCCGCCACTGGCGTTTTCCTAACTCCGCCACTGGCGTTCGTACTCCGCCACTGGCGTTCTCCTGACTCCGCCACTGGTTTTCTTACGCCGCCACTGGTGGTGTTTGCACCGCGCTGCTGTAAATCCTCCCCGAGCGGGTTGGCCTGGTTACCAGCCAGCGGCGGCGAAGGCAAATCCGCTACTCTGGTTATCTGTACTGAGCAGCCAGGCTGGACGGACCAGGAG
This sequence comes from Amphibalanus amphitrite, assembly GCF_019059575.1. Lineage (NCBI taxonomy): Eukaryota > Metazoa > Arthropoda > Thecostraca > Balanomorpha > Balanidae > Amphibalanus > Amphibalanus amphitrite. Next base: position 406,783 of record NW_024881745.1, read on the forward strand.
GTGTTTTTCGTGTGCGGGTATATCAACACGGTTTGATCGGACTGCACCCTTTTAGGGGTCAAAGGGAACGTATCAGCTCACCCGGTCCACCTACGACACACGCCGGAGAGATGGGTACTGAAGAGGGAAGAGGGCACGGCAGGGGCGCCGCCACCACTACGTACAGTACGTACACTGTACGTAGTGCAATTTTTGACTTGGAAATCCACTACGTACAGTGCGTACTGCTCAAAATGTGAAAAATAGTTAATTTATTTTAAAAAAGTTTTTAATTACGTTTTTTAAAGTTTTTAATTGAAAAAAAATCACCAAACTTCAGTTTGTTTTGACCAGTTTTGACATACCAAAATTACATTTGTCATTTTGAACTGCTTAAAAATAAGGTACGCTCTTGTTGCCATAACAACTAGGAAGCTTGGCAGCTTGGCTCAACCAGGGCACTAAAGAGTCTAAAGGGCTCAACCATGGGAATGAACCGCGCCGAGCAAACGCCGAGCGTGGTGTAGACTGTAGAGTTTTAGGGCCTTGGTGTAGAGGCCTTTTGTACGTGATTGGTTGCTCATAGTGATATAGGGCTTGGGTGGTAGCAAGGTCAGCAAGGTGGTAGTGATCTCAGATCTGCAGAGTAGAAGAGTGGAGTGCTAGAAGTTGTTTATTTCGACGTGTCCGTTGACCATAGGCGTAGGAACAGGGGGCGGGGGGCCATGCCCCCCCCCCCACTTTCGGAGGTGGGGGGCCAGCAATGTTAACTGCCCCCCCCCCCACTTTTTGCTGACTTTAGTGTCTGTCTGTAAGTACCTACCACCCGGTACCCTAAACACCAGAACTTGACTATTCAACCTGCCCTTTAATGAAGATTCCCTTTTGTTTCTACAGCGTTATTGACCGCAATTTCCTTCACTCAATGAGGGAAACCATATTAGAGACAAAACTGTGAGTCCTGGTGGCAGCATTTTGTTGAATACGAGACGCGGGACATGAGCGGGCACTGAAAAGGAATAAGACAATACTAGTAAGGTGCAGGAGAATGCGTATACAAACGACCAACGCTTGACCGGATCTGCTTGGAGTCGGCATAGTTCGTCACAGGCGTAGTAGCTGGGGGCCAGGGTGACCATGCCCCCTGCCTCGGTTCAAACAGGCTGGGGGCCAGCAATGTCTGTGGGTATCTGCCCCTCCCCCTTCGCACTTTCAGTGCAGTGGCGGTCGCAGAGGGGGGATCAGGACCATACCCTTCCCCCCTCCAAAGGCTAATCAGGGGGCCATCATATCATTTGGCCCCCCCAAACAACCAATGGGCAGGACCCCCATGGGTGTATGGGGCTCTGGCCCTTATTCGATTGTCACGAGGCTCAAGAAACCCACGCCAGCTATTAACAGCTCCCATACCAGTCTTTGAGGGTCCTACACTGATCTCGGAGGGCTCTTCAGTGGCGGTCAAGCGCCCACATTGAGGGATGAGAACCCACATTGACCTCTGAGGGCCCTCCACTGGCATTTGAGGGCCCCTAAACCGGCCTCAAGGGCCCAGCCGGCGTCTGAGGGCCTCACTCCGGCCTCTGGTGACATCATTTCTGTCTCTGGGGTCCCAAGACTAACCTTTAGGTGCCTCTGAGCATGGGATCTGAGGCATGGGATCTGAGGGCCCCGCACTGCGGGCCCTCAGATCCCGTGCCGGTATTTTCCCGTGCCGGTAAGCCCATGCAGGTATTTTAGGGTCCCACACTGACCTCTGAGGGCCCATGATGGCCTGTAAGGACCCACATTAGCCTCTGATGGCCCAAGTCGGCATCTAAATGGCTCAAACTGCCCTTTGCAGGCCCTGTACTGGTCTCTGAGAGCCTTAACCCTCGCCGGCCGAGGGGGGAGGCAGGTGCCGCCCCTCCATAGTTTTTTTTTCGCGATAGATCCGAACACGCCGGTGATCTGAAGCTAGGCATACCTGACCTTTGAATCAAGCCGGATCTGTTGACACCAACCGCATTTTCGGGTCAGATCAGGTCACTGACCTATGAAGTCAAAAATGAACCTCTGCACGGTCTTCAGATGTCGCAAATTCTCAACGCCCTCACTCCCAGAGGACCTTTCACAGGGAAATGAACCTTGCAGGACCTAGTATCCATTAGGAGTCTTACAACTTCAGAAAGGCAGTGCATAGGTAACATGAAAATACAGAGTCTGAATCTGAGTTGCTTTGTTTTGTTTATTGTATTCAAGCCATTTCGACTAAACAGACAAAAGGATTAAGTAGGACTTCGGATTAATCTGACTACAGAATAGTTGGACAAATGTTTTCAAATAACAGTCGAAATTGCTATTTATGAAGGTGGTCCCGAAGAAAATTTTCACCATCACAAACTCGCCGGCTGGAAAGGCATGCTTCTGCCCCAGGCCCCCATAGTGTAAGTGCAACTGTAACTACATGCATCATTCTGCAGACTGCAATCGGTTCGAAGCCAAGGGAGGGACGGCAGGGACAGCCGTCTTTCCCTTGGTCAGCTGGGTGTTTATTAGATCATTCGTTTTACTCATTTTGTATTATTTTAAATGAAAATGTTGACTTCTCGACAATCAGTGGGACGAATCCGGAGAGTTTTCAGGTTTTGGTGATGTTATAAATAGGCACCTTGGAACTTGGGAAAATTTTCATCCCACCCTGGGTGTCGTGCCTGAGCCTACCACTAACCTGCATGCGGGTGTACGTAGTGCTCATAAAAGCGTGGCGGCGCCGCTGGGGCACGGCGCCAGAACACTCTGCGCCCTGCGTGTGACATGTATGTGTGCTTAGGGCGTCATGTGCCTGCCAATATCAACAGGTGCTGTCATCTGTGCATTCTCCCTGGCTGGCGACAGCATAAACATATGCAGGTTTATGTGACGTCAATGCAGATTGTCCTGGTTTGAATACGGTTGTCGAGCGAGGCCAGATGAATATTACGTGAACAACAGGCTGATTCGCTACTGGCCCTTTTTCTCAGTCGGTTGCAGTGACGTTTTCATTGTCTCCTACAGCTTCATTTGCTATTTATACGCAGTTGCAAACACTAAGCATGGGTCCAGTAAACACAAGTTATTTTACGTTGATTTGTTATTTGTATTTGTATATGTGTCTACACAACATGCGAAAAATGTTCTAAATGTTTCGATTATTTGAAGCCAGAGTATGCAGCACTTTAGCTTTTCCCGGCGCTGACGAATCCTATTCACGCCACGTTTTTAAAAGCTTGGACTGTGAATGTTTCGCTTCCCATCGGATGTGCCAGAGTCAGCAGGAGCGAAATTACCTGTGATTCTTTTCCAATAACTGTGTTCTCCTCGAACGCCCAAGAAAATGGCACTGTCATCTCTCTCAAATATGCTATGTGGATTGGATTTGGCAAAGTTCTTGAAACGTGGAGAACATTTGATTTATTTGTTATGCAAGCTTATTTCATTTTTTTCAAGTTTCGTAGTCCTTGTGCGAGGACCATACATAACACATTTTAGTTTAACCCTCGCCCTGGCAGGGCCTTTTTCATAACACGGCCTGGCAGGGGGGGGTCGATGCGACCCCCCCCTCGCGATTGGCTCCTATGGCACCTAGAAACACCAAATTTGGTAGGTAGGTGGGCCCCCCGGAGTTCTCGCCCCTGTGCAAATTTGGTTGCTCTAGGTCAATATTTAGGGGGGTTTTGGGGGGTATAAATGTAAAAATTTCGCTAAAAACAGGTCAAAAGTTTTTCGCTTATAACTTTTGATCTAATTAAGATAGAGCAAAAAGAAAAGCACCAGTGAACTCAGCACGTCAAGGCGCGTCGAATGATATACTTTTTAGCTTGCTTAAGTGTACTTAAAGTTTTTCTTAAATTTTAAGTAAACTTTAAGTAATGAATTAAGTTTAAGTTAACCAAATTGCATCATATCGCATATCATTCGATTCGGCTGATCACCAGGAACACAATGACACCATTTTTTAAGCTCTAGCGTCATTATGTGCCAAGTTATTGGCAAAAACGTCATTTGACCTCAGTTGACCTCATTTGACCTGACCCATGGATAAGTACGCCAAACAAAGAAGCATCAAGTGACCTGCTGTTAAGAACTGTGGTTTCAAAGCACAAAAGTGATAGAACGAAGCGGATATCTCCAGTATTTTCCGAATTTAGTATTTTCCCATAGGCTTAACATTACGACGTAATGACCTCTAACTGACCTCAGGTCAGTGACCTAAAAAAACCCGAACTATATGTTCTACAACTCGGTGAACTTAGCACATCCTGAAAGTTTGAAGGAAATCAGTCCAAAACTGTGAGTTGGACAGGTGCAAAAAGAAAATTGAAATTTGACCATGACCTTGTACCGGTTTTTCTGACCTGGTGACCTGACCCAAGGTCACCCGGACCTGAAATTTTCAGGTCATATGTAAAAAGGTTGCCCCATAAGCTGTGCCAAATTTGGCGGCGCTGCGCGCCGCCGTTTTTACGCTATCTTCGAAAAACCTTAGGGGGGGTCGCATCGACCCCCCCCTGCCAGGGCGAGGGTTAATGACCTTATCCTCGTAGTAGGTATTTTTTTCTCAAAACACTTGTTTAAATATTGATAATTTTGAGCACAGCTCTTCATCAGAATACCAAGTCGAAAATGCTGCGATAAAAATCCAACCTTTGACTCCATCACTCATTATTATGAGTTATGTACGACACATTGTCGTGATGTGCGCTGACATTCGCCGAATCGCATGAATGCCGGTCTGACAAAGTGTTGAGAGATGGGTCACCGGGGTCATAGTCATTGGGGCCAGGGTCTTGAAATTTTAAGGAAGTTGTTAAATTAAAACATGGTATTTACTGGATTTGGATCGCGATCCACGTTTTTTTTTTTAGGGGAACGTTCGAATCCTCACCCGTAAGTGCGAATGATAACTCAACTGATTTGCCGCTCTCAACGTACTCGACTTATGCTGCATCCTGCATATTGCAGCACAACGTCTGCTGCAACGACTGCAACTCATGTCAACAGTCACAACAGTCGCTCCCTTTGATGGCGAGGAACTAATAGATTGCGTATGCTGACAGTGCTCCACTATGCCTGGCAACAAATGGCAAACAAGGATCTAGACTCACAGTTTCTCTGCCTGTCCGATGCAAGGTTTATTGACCCGTTGTTTGTCACGATTTTCCGTTTTCCTCTACAATCCCGTCAAGCTAGTGTCCGCATATAATGCTGTTCGCTGACAGCCATGTGGCGAGCTGAAGAGCAGTACTGGCTACCTAGGCAGAGCTGATAAGCTGCAGACTTGCAGAGCGGGCGAGGTAAACCTCGTAAATAGCTTTGGCTGTCATTTTTCTAACACCTAATTATTTGTGAAAACTGTTCTCTGTGTTCGCCCAGAAATGTTTTTCCCCTTTATTTACCGGCCGCATTCCGTCTCCATAATTGTGATGCAATAATGACGCAATAAAACGCAGCCAGGCATTCTTATTCAATCATACGCTCACTATAATTACTGGGGCTGCCTGACCTCGAACTTAACCACTGTGCATGATGCATGGCAATGTAATTGTCGGGTCGCGCGGTGATTGTGGCACTGTCTAAATTACCCTACCTCTCCCCTCTCCAACCTCGCTTCCTCCCCCGAACACGTGCTTCCGCCCCCCCCCCCCCTGTTGCCATTAGGGGGGGAGGGGGGTCAGAACTCCGGGGTGCTCCGGGTAGATACACTCACAAAGTTTCCCGCACTCAAATCTTCTTCGATGATGACACGAGGAGCCAGACAAATGCTTTTTCGGTTGGACCATTTGAAGAGCGCCTAAGCCTGCACGGTACTCGCCGTCCTGTGCCACTATTTTCCTGTCATCCAAGTGTGCACGCGCACGCGAATCTCAGCCGATTACTTGCTCGCTGTGTACGCTATAGTTTCTTTCATTCATTTTACCCTCAACAGCCCCACTATCCCATCAGTCAGTCGCCATTTTCAGCCTGTCTTCAGTCACCATTTTCCCATCCCACGTTCCGCCTATTTTTTAAGTAGTTCTCCCATCCTTTTCGGCCTCATGCCACCAGAGCGCAGCCAGCCCAGCACTGCCGCGTTAGCTCTACATGTTTGCGGGCTGAGGGGGAGGGGAGGGGGCACCACTAGCGACTGGTCACGTGACAGGTCTGCTGGACAGGCCTGTAAACACGGCCCGTGTCCGGTAAATAAATACTGGCTCCGGCTGAAGGCGTACCCCATCGAACGTCGGCCACCACAGCGGTTACCCGTGGCCAGCCGAAAGTCTTCGTTCGACATGGATGGTAATATTTTGGGCTGAAAAGTGATGGTGATGAGCAGGTAACTACAATGCATTTGACCTGGTCTTATCATTTTTTCTTTCTTACTGGTGCCGCATTTATGCACTCTGTAGCAGGCATTTGCACAGTCCGCTATGCATGCGTCTGAGTAAATGAGCGCAGGATGATATTTCGGGATCTTGAGCCCGGAATCATATTTTGCGGGAGAATGATTCCAATGAGATCATACATATGCAAACAATGTTAGTCGACAGATCAAGTGAGAGCGTGGATCCCTGTCACTGGTAGTACCTATTTGTCGATACAATTGTGTGTTTTTGTCCGTAAGACGATCCACTGAAATCGTTTTTTTAATTGAACCCGACGCCGGTCAGAACTGACGCCTCTGACCAACACCAAAATTCATCTGATCTCCTAATTGCATTTGGACTGACGCTGCCCGTCGGCTCGTTTTTGCCAGTCACGAACTGCAGCTCGCCGTCTTTTCTCCCTCAAACTCGCCTTTTGACGAGTCATTCCGGGTGCAGTGCATCTGTGAGGGCGTAGGTTCGGCTGCCCTTGTGAGAGTACCCCGGGTCCTGCCCCCTCCCCCGCCCGGCTGTACTCCCAGCTGGTACCTCTCCCACGCCCCTGGGCTGGCCCCCGCACTGTCACGTGCATTGAGTAACACTGTGACTGGCAAAGGTAGTGCTGAGACTTGTGTGGGTACATTTCCACGTTGCGATGCTGAAGGTCGGACTACTACACGAACTGCTGAAGGATTTCGCTGAACTACCTATTGTTGGGCTGGTACAGTCGGTTAGGCTGTACCATGGAGGAGAGCTGTACCAGCCCAACAATGTTCGCGACTGCTAGGCGTGTTAGGGTGTTCGCGGGGGTTGAACACCTCCGACTTTTCGGCCGGGGTGACTAGTAATGTATTCGAGCCCATCCCTCCTTCCTTCCATTCCGAGCTCTATCCATCTCATTCCACCAACTCTTCTCAGAATGAAAACCAGAACATTAGACCGGGGGTCAAACCGGGTCTTCAGAGTAGGGCGTATAGGCTCTGTTGCATAACACTCGAGTCAAGCTGCACAGTTTACCAGTACCAGACGGTTGCTGCCTGTGCTACCGGTGGACTGATGGACTGGTACAGGATGCATGACTGGTACTGGTACTGGGGTTAGGGGTATACCGGTGGACTGGTACAAGCAGGACTGCTGCAGGGCCAGTACATACACTAGCTGTACACTGGTGAGGGAATGCTGCAAATTGCGATTGCTGGTCGCTCTGAGTTACCGCAGAAGTGGGTGGGTGTACTGCTGCTATTCGAACCCGCAGACGGAAGAATTCGACGGTTTCCACTGGAGTGCATTACATCCTTTTTAAAGTGTACCTACCTATGCATCGCAATTTGCAAGGCAACCAGCCAGCGGATACATTATGCTGAGGCGGAAGTCCACTGGCTTCAATGCTGCCTTCCCACCCGGCGCGGTGAGCCGTGAGCCTCCGGAACGGCCCCCTGATACCCACTTGGATGATAGCTGATTATTTCGGTGCCCATGGTTGAGTGTAAAGCACACAGGGTAGCCGCGGTTATAGTGGGGTTTCAATGTCAATCGGTATGATAAGATACCGAGGAATGCAGACAAGCCAAACAATGGTTGATACTTGCGCGATGATGGGCAAAGCCAACATTTCCGTTCGTTACCCCCTTATGCCATCTCGATTAATTGTGACAACACCACCGATGTTGCATTTATTATTTGGATTGTGCACTGTGCAGGTACCTACGTACTCTTATTATGTTTTTTAGTTGTGCCTGGCACCCTAGCCCTCGCCGGACCTATTGGTTTTCTACATACGCGCCGGCCGAGGGGGGGGGGGGTGCGGGTACTACCCCCCTCACCGTTTCGCCCCTGGTGGAGCTAGCGTGTCGCGGAAAAAACGAGCTAGTGCGCCGTTACGAGACGCAGAGATTGTTACCCGATTTTAAGGTCCTAGGTCAACCGGTGACCTCTGAGGTCAGGTCAAGTGCCCCAAGGTACGGTTCAGTTTTTGGTGAATAACTTCGCAAAAAACGGCCCCAGAGCCGCGATTTTGGCAGCATCGTGTTCGCCTCGCTCAGGCATGTCGAATGATATACTTTTTGTTCGGGTTAGGTCAACTTAGGGTATTGACCTCAGGTCAAGGTCAGGTCAGCACCCCCAGGTCACGAAGTTGGTCGAAAGAGGTCATGTCGCATATCATTCGATTCGGCTGGTGTTCCTGAGTCTATTGGTGGCTTTCCCGAATCGCTAGCTCAATTTCATCGGGAGTTATTGACGAAAAACTAGTATGACCTTGATTACGTTATAAATGACGTCACGCAAGGTCAACATTGCAAAAGTGACGCATCTAACCTTGCAAGGAGTGCATCAAATCAGGATTTTGAGTGCTTGAGATAGTTGGAGATCGTTCCCGGCGCCAGAATAGCAGTTTTCATTTTTCCCAGGTTCATTTCTCTGTGACATCTCCTCTGGCAGTGAGGGCGTTGCGAAGTTGCGACATCTGAAGACCATGCAGAGGTTCACTTATAACGTCATAGGTCAGTGACCTGACCTGACCCAAAAATGCGGTTGGTGTCAAAAGATCCGGCTTAAATCAAAGGTCAGGTATGCCAAGTTTCAACTCTCTATCGCCAGCGTGTTCGGAGCTATCGCGAAAAAAACCTATGGGGGGGGGCGGCACCCGCCCCCCCCCCCTCGGCCGGCGAGGGTTAATTGTGACAACACCGCTGATGCTGCATTTATGATTTGGATTGTGCACTGTGCAGGTACGACTCTTATTACGTTTTCTAGTTGTGCCTGGCCCCCTAGATCTGTATTATCTACAGCTTTAGAAGTTAAGCTTTAGAAGACTGAAGACAAAATGATGCTTAAATCCTACCTACCGGGTTCTCCTCCATCCATGCCGATACATTTGAAGCACACCGTCGGGATCGCTACAGGCGTCCGCTGTTTGCATCTAATCTAGCACGTTTCCTGAAACCCGTTTGCATGCACACTGGTGGAGCCATGCATTTGACCGTCGTTGAATAGGTCACGACATTTGAAAACTTACTCCACATCGTATCGTTTGGCTGCATCAGAGCACAGCGGGCCCCAGCGCTAGCGGTCTCACGGTTTGTTTTATTCTGTAGCCAGGGCGCGGACTGCTCGCCTGACTGGTTCCAGGAACTTCAGCCGACTTCCAACGCCTGGAGGTCACGTGACGTCATCGCTCTCAATGTGTGACGTCATCAGTACAATGTCTGATGTCATAGCACTCATGGTCATGGTATAGGCGTCCGCTGTTTGCACCTAATCTAGCATGTTTCCTGAAGCCCGTTTGCATACACATTGGTAGAGTCATGCATTTGACCGTCGTTGAATAGGTCACGACTAGAGTTGCAAAGTTTCCCTACCGCACTACCGGCATGCCGGTAAATTTTCACTACCGCAGGTTTTTTCGTGGTATCTGGCATGTCTTGCCGGTAGCATGCCGGTATTTTTGATTTTGCACAAAAATAGAAAATATCAGCATTTGGTTTAAACTTTGGTCACTAAGAGGCTATCAAATTATAATAACAGCAATATTAGCCACTGCAAAATACATTTTGTGGCAGAAGTTACATTGCTAAGGGTAGGGATAACACATGGACCTCGGCGATTCACAGGTTTCGTTATAATTAGGATTGTCAAGAATCTACTGTGGTCAATAAATGGAAGAATACTGATACTTATTCATGCTGCAAAAGCTCGATCAATCAGTAAGTCTAATGGTATGTAAAAGGTAAAATACAACCAGTATAGCGCCTTTTGGGGCGACTAACGGAGCGAGCGAGGGGGTGAGTCTTGCACGTGCGAAATTTCGAGGGGGTACCTCCAACTGACTTGTGCACGGCACCCTACTGACCGGTTTCTAGCGATGTGCCAAATTTGAGCACAATCGGCCCAGCCGTTCTCGAGATCTGGGAGCGGCACCCTGCACGTGCGCACGTGCAAAATGGGTCCCAACTGACTTGTGCACGGCACCCTACTAACTGGTCCCTAACCGTGTACCAAATTTGAGCGCAATCGGTCCAGCCGTTCTCGAGATCTAGAAACGACCCCTGCACGTGCGCACGTGCAGCAGCACCCCAACTCTGGCACATGGATATGCAGTGCCTAGTGGGTGCCTATCTACATGCCAACTTTCAGCGCAATCGGCCAAGTAGTTACCGAGATATTGCAACAATTACAAAAGTGACACCTCTTCGTTTTGCACGTGGCACGTGCATAAGGGGTCACCCACATGCATCGGGAATAGTCCAATACTTGGTAGAAGGAATGAAGCTACCCTACAAAAATTACCCCGTGTAAATCGGTCAAGTGGTTGCTGAGATATAAGCCTCGCAAAAGCGTCCGCACGGCCGGCCGGCCGGCCGGCCGGCCGCTCATACTCAGAAATTTCCGTTAATCTAAGGAAAGACTACGCTCGCTTCGCTCGCTCCGTAACAAAATAAAGAAATGTTCATGACAACGTTCCCTAGAGGAAAAGGCAGAATCAAAACACCACAAAACACATTGTTTGGAAATTGGCCTTGAGTCCTGAGATGTGGTCTGAGATACTCTATACAGTATTTGACACCGAAAATCCAGCTGAAAAGGCAGGTATTAGGTAGCTCTGAGCCTGACTTTGGTCCCAAAAATTAAATGAAAATCAAATAAACTGGCATTTTGTCTCATCTTTACAAGAAAACGCAATATGCATACAAAATAAACAAAGTGGCGCAGAATAACAGGGGAACCAAGGATTGACTTTTTAGATCTTCTCTCCCCTGATGGAAGGATGTAAGATGATGACGTAATATTTTTCGTATGCCTTTTTGGTTCAATTCCTGAAAGGGAATGCATTTTCTTGTTGTGAACTAAACTCACAATGTTGATTACATCAGAATTCAATATCCTTTTGGATCATTTACATCAACAAATCATTTATGAGGCAGTTTGCTACAGTTCAGAAACTTGTTTTGCAGCAATTTAATCAGCTGGTTAAAAGTCTCTGTTATTATGGCGCATCTGTTTCGAAATATTTGATAGTTGATAACCTTGTGTTTGGAGAGGAAGATTCTTCGAGAAAGCGGGTATTATATCGTTTTTAGCATATTATTTGGTGACTGTTCTCAGGACAAGTGAGTTTTTCACATTTTTCAAATGATTCGTATCTTATTCATGGGCCAGCAAGCCATGGCGAAAAGGAAAAAATGTGTTGATCTCGCTTCCTCAGGCACATGGCCGAATCTGTAGGTACTTTTTATGTTGTGGCCATCTAGATTTCAAAATTTGATTTTGGTTGGTAGGTTCCTGCAACATTTTAGGAGAATGTGGAATAGTAGAACACTTCTGAAATGTTAATGTGATGACTGCTTACTTGAACTGTCCAGTCTTCAGAAGTGGTTCAGAAGTGGTCCAGTCTTCTTCGTGGTAATTTAAGTTCTTTTTGTCATTGCTTTTTTATGCTTTTTTCTTACTGCTTTTTTACAGGCAATACCTCTTTGATTACACGTGATATTTTAACAGTTATAGACTGGAACTGAGTTTCAAAATTGTGGGTATTTGTGGGGCCAACTGAGCCAAAATCATCCTGTTCGTAGTTAGGTTGGACATTGGGTGGCTGCTGGGTGGGAACTGGGATGGGCACTGAAATTGCCAAAGTGTGGCATCTCTTGTAGGGGTAAGCTAGAATCAACATTGCAGGTTTTTTAGTATGCCGGTAATTTGGTGGTGTTTTTGCTTGGGTCGTGGTAACATGCCGGTATCCCAGAAAATTTTTGTGGGTGCCGCTAGCAGCCTTTGGGGGAAATTTTGCAACTCTAGTCACGACATTTCAGAACTCCACAATCTATCGTTTGGCTGCACATCAGATCACAGTAGGTCCAGCGCTAGCGGCTCTACGGTTTGTTTTATTCTGTAGCGAGGGCGCGGACTGCTCGCCTGACTGCTTCCAGGAACTCCAGCCGACGACCTCCGCCGCCTGGGGGTCACGTGACGTCATCGCTCTCAATGTGTGACCTCATCAGTACAATGTCCGATGTCATGGTGCGTGAGACGGGAGCATGAAGCGCAAAACAGGAGTTTTAATGTAATTAGAAACTACATACAATAAACATCGTGATGTGAATGTGGACCGGAAAAGTAAAATCAGAAATATATCTGGTGATCTCAGCTCATGAGACAAGACACTAATAATGATGCAAACCAATTTTTATCACAACTGTGCTTTTGGTTACCATCCACTGATCATTAACCACTGTTATATGTTACTAATACTAATGTCCACAGACCACTGACCACCGATCAATAACTGACCAAATCAACCACTGACGATTGACGAGTGACCAGAAACCACTGACCAGTATCCAGTGACCAATAAAAGTGACCATAAATAAAAAGTGACCAGTGACTAATGAATGATCACTGAATGATCACTGACCAATGACCACTGTTACTGCGCACTACTGACTGCGGATCACTGATCAGTTGCAGTGACTGCGAGGACGGAGAACGATGGACGCAGGAGGGTGATATAAAAACGGAACGTGACTCGCATTAGCGTCAGTTGCACAGTTGAATGCCATCGTTGAAAGTTGTGTGATATGAAGGTGTGGAAGTGTGTCCGAGAAATGCGCTCGAAGGGGTGGGGTTTGCTGCACGCCTTCCTGTCGTTTGGTCCTTAGCTACTTCATCTTTGCTAAGGCTGGGGGGATCCATGTGATCGCAAGGCACCTCGCAGTTGCGATCAAACGTAAGTTGAATCGGAACAGATATTGGAGGGATCCATCACATCGTAAGCTAAGTACAGGGTGTTCCATAATGAATGTTCATTTTAAATAGGCTCAAAATCTAAGGCTGGGGGGATCCGTGCTATCGTAAGTTATATCGGACGTGGCTGCGAAACTTCTCTCGGTACGAAACTTCTCTTGATCGGAAGAAAATCGGAGGGATGAAAAAGAAAGAGCGGCAAATCGGAGCTACGTTGTACGTAAGTTGTTTCGCAGCGTTTAAATGCCAGTTTTACTACGATTTAAATGCCAAGCAGATCAGCTGACCTCGTAGTACCATGTCGATAAGGTCGAATTCCCCATACGTCTATAGTGTAAAAGTGACCCTTATTGCAAATAGGCTGTCAGGGACATCTCCTCCTCTGTAAATTTGGAGGGATCATGTGTCGGCATTCCCATGTTCGTTTCGGAGTCCATCTGTTCCATTTGGAGCCCGTCAGTTGGCGTCAAGAGTTGGCGCAGCGAGCGCCCCGAAGACTGCGTCTGCGCACGAGGCTTCGCGATGGAGGAGTATTTTGACGAAATCGCCCTCGCTGCAGAAGAAATACAGGGACTTGTTGAGAAAGAGGAGGCCGCAGTGTGCCGACGACTTTAAACTGTACGCCAACGCCAAGACCAAGGCAATCAGGGGGCGCTCAGATGATCGGGAGGTTTCAATTGATCAGGGACCCACCAGGTGACCAGGGAACCCTCTGATAACCAGGGGTCCTTCCAGTAACCAGGGACTCCTTCAATAACCAGGGGCCCCTCAGTAAACGTGGGCCACTTAGGTTACTGCAAGAGACAGGAGTCCCTTATAACCAGGGACCGGCAAGGTCTCTCAGGTCCGTTTTTGACAAAGCTGTTATTGACGTCATATGCGAGCCCTTTGCCACCAGCAGAGGGCCCTTTCAAGCCTTTTTAGGGCCGTTTAACGTCTCTTGAGTTTCCTTTGAGGCTAAGGGCCTCTTCAGCAGCCGAGGGGTCTTTGAGGCCTTTTTGAGGTCCTCTAACGTCAGCTGAGGACCGTTGGACGCCATCTGAGGACCGTTTGGTGCCTTCTGATGGCCAGTAGATGCCAACTGAGGGCTCTCTGACACCAGCTGAGGGCACGCTGACACCAACTGGGGGCCTCCTGACACCAGCTAAGGGCGCTTTTATATTTGACACGAGCTCAGGGCCCTTTGACGCCCTTTGAGACCTTCTTTGGTCCGTTTGACGCCAGCAGAGGACCCTTTGGGGTCATATGAGGGCCCTTTGCTGCCTTCTAAGCGGCCCTTGAGGCTTTTTGAGGGCCGCTTGACGCCACCTGAGGACCGTTGCGGTTGGACTCCAGTTACGGACCGTTTGAGGCCTTCTGATGGCCATTTTGCACCAACTGAGGGCCCTCTGACACTAGCTGGGGGCCCTCTGACACCAGATAAGGGCCCTTTAAGGCCTTCTGAAGTCCGGTTAACGCTAGCGGAGGGCCTTTTGAGGCCAAATGAGGGCCCTTTGAGACCTTATAGGGGCTCCTTGAGACTTTTGAGGGCCGCGTGACGGCATCTGAGGACCGTTGTACTCCAGCTGACGACCGTTTGAGGCCTTCAGATGGACTTTTGGCGCCAGCTGAGGAGGGCTCACTGACACCAGCTGGGGGCCCTCTGACACAAGCTAAGGACTCTTTAAGGCCTTCGGAGGGTCGTTTGACGCGAGCTCAGGGCCCTCTGACGCAGGTTTAGGGCCTTTTGACGCCCTTTAAGGTCTTCTGAGGTAGGTTTAACGTTGGCTGAGAGCCCTTTGAACCCATCTGAGGGCCCTTTGAGGCCATCTTGTGGCCCTTCATTTGGCCATCTGAGGGCCCTTTGACACCAGATGAGGGCCATTTGACGCTAACCGAGGGCCCTTCGAGACCATCTGAGGACCCGGTGACCCCATCTGTGGGCCCTTTGAGGTCTTTTGAGGGCCAGTGAAATTTCACCACAATACCCCTGGCTGCGCTACTGGGCATTTATGGACTCGTATGGGCCTGCTGGGGAACGGGATGGGCCCTCCCGGTCTTTTCAATCATTATTTCAGTTCATTTTACATGGTCTTCGGCGGTCTAAAGATTAGGGGCCCCAACTCGAATGGGGGGAGGCCCGTGTGCCCTCTCCTGTGTGCGGCCTTGCCGACACTACACCGCTTCCCCTCCCTCCGCCATAAACGCACCGCTGCACTGTTAGGCGCCGACAAATACGGACCGGCGCCGCAACCGGCTCCCCCGCGGCCTGCCTCGCGTTGACATAGCCCTTCCCGAACACCAGTGTAACCCCCACGCGGCCTAGGTATCGCCGCGCCCACCTGTCCGCGGCGCGGCCTCTGATGGCGTATCGGATCATTGATGGTGCGATACATGTTTTGGTCAGATTTTCGCAATTAACGCGAAAAATTGCCCAAAACACTTTTTAAATTTCAAAATTGAAAAAAGTGATTACAAAAATGACGTGAAAGTGACCGTTTTCAACGTGTAAATTTAAAACGCTCTAGCGCAGCCATTTTTGAAGAAATCGACTTCAAATTTTGCACACGTGTTCATCAACCATATTTGTTTAACATATATTTCGGTTTTGTGAAAATTTTGAAAATTTCTTATATTTTTCTCTTGAGAAAGAGGTAAAGCTTCGCTACGATCGGCCTTCCGATCGACCGAGAAGATTCGTAAAGTTAGTTCGTATCTTCACCATTTGCGATACAACTTGCGTATCTACTTAGCCTACGATGTGATGGATCCCTCCAATATCTGTTCCGATTCAACTTACGTTTGATCGCAACTGCGAGGTGCCTTGCGATCACATGGATCCCCCCAGCCTAAGTAATGGTATTCATAACACATAGAGCGACATACCATTGTATTGGCAAAAGAATGGCTTTTTATGTCGTGATGGCTTCAGACACTTGCATGCTTTCAGTTTTCGGCACTGGCGCCGTTTCTGCGGAGGCAGATTTCGGCCCTCCTGCAGACATGCCGAACCGCCTGCCTGACATCCTCTGGCTTCAGCCCGCGAACAAATGCATCCACGGTGTTTTGCAGTTCCAGAAGTGTAGTGGGAGGGTTGCGCCGTAATTCCGTAATGGTACGTTATGCTTTTCTTTAAAATGGTACCCATACCTACGGCGGACCGCAGTTATGTTTCTCAGCCTACCATATTCTGCGACTGCCCAAACTGCCTCTCCTTGTGTGAGCGGCGCAGTGCATCGCATCTGTGCTGCTGACATCGCGGCAGATGGCGGCCATGATACTGAATGCTTTGGGATAATTTTTGCACAGATAAAAAAACCAATCTTTTTGCAACAATGCTCATATAAAATTATCGATCATTGTTTTATTTAAGATCCTCCAATGGTACATTTAAAATGAACACTCATTATGAAACACCCTGTAGATACGCAAGTTGTATCGCAAATGGTGAAGATACGATCTAACTTTACGAATCTTCTCGGTCGATCGGAAGGCCGTTCGTAGCGAAGCTTTACCTCTTTCTCAAGAGAATAATATAAGAAATTTTCAAAATTTTCACAAAACCGAAATATATGTTAAACAAATATGGTTGATGAACACGTGTGCAAAATTTGAAGTCGATTTCTTCAAAAATGGCTGCGCTAGAGCGTTTTAAATTTACACGTTGAAAACGGTCACTTTCATGTCATTTTTGTAATTATTTTTTTCTCAATTTTGAAATTTAAAAAGTGTTTTGGGCAATTTTTCGCGTTAATTGCGAAAATCTGACCAAAACATGTATCGCACCATCAATGATCCGATACGCCATCAGAGGCCGCGCCGCGGACAGGTGGGCGCGGCGATACCTAGGCCGCGTGGGGGTTACACTGCATGGTGTTCGGGAAGGGCTATGTCAACGCGAGGCAGGCCGCGGGGGAGCCGGTTGCGGCGCCCGTCCGTATTTGTCGGCGCCTAGCAGTGCAGCGGTGCGTTTATGGCGGAGGGAGGGGAAGCGGTGTAGTGTCGGCAAGGCCGCACACAGGAGAGGGCACACGGACCTCCCCCCATTCGAGTTGGGGCCCCTAATCTTTAGACCGCCGAAAACCATGTAAAATGAACTGAAATAATGATTAAAAAGACCGGGAGGGCCCATCTCGTTCTCCAGCAGGCCCATACGAGTCCATAAATGCCCAGTAGCGCAGCCAGGGGTATTGTGGTGAAATTTCAATGGCCCTCAAAAGACCTCAAAGGGCCCACAGATGGGGTCACCGGGTCCTCAGATGGTCTCGAAGGGCCCTCGGTTAGCGTCAAGTGGCCCTCATCTGGTGTCAAAGGGCCCTCAGATGGCCAAATGAAGGGCCACAAGATGGCCTCAAAGGGCCCTCAGATGGGTTCAAAGGGCTCTCCTCAGCCAACGTTAAACCTACCTCAGAAGACCTTAAAGGGCGTCAAAGGGCCCTAAACCTGCGTCAGAGGGCCCTGAGCTCGCGTCAAACGACCCTCCGAAGGCCTTAAAGAGTCCTTAGCTTGTGTCAGAGGGCCCCCAGCTGGTGTCAGTGAGCCCTCCTCAGCTGGCGCCAAAAGTCCATCTGAAGGCCTCAAACGGTCGTCAGCTGGAGTACAACGGTCCTCAGATGCCGTCACGCGGCCCTCAAAAGCCTCAAGGAGCCCTTATAAGGTCTCAAAGGGCCCTCATTTGGCCTCAAAAGGCCCTCCGCTAGCGTTAACCGGACTTCAGAAGGCCTTAAAGGGCCCTTATCTGGTGTCAGAAGGCCCCCAGTTGGTGTCAGCGTGCCCTCAGCTGGTGTCAGAGAGCCCTCAGTTGGCTTCTACACTGTAAAAAATGCTAACAAACCAGTTAGTTAATTCTTCAAGCAAAATCTAGTATTAAAACACACGTTGTTGCAAAAAATGGGTCAGGTAACACATATGTTTGCAACCTAACACCACATCCATTTCATCGAAGCAGAAAAGCTAACATCATTGTAAGCCGACAAATATTATCCGTGCAAACCATGCCGTGCTATTTGACAAACATGTTTGTTTATGCTTCCTTTGCCTTTTTTTCTGGGTAACGTGTTAACTAACAAATCAAACGCATGTTGTTACTCACAATCTTAGTTTTCTTACTACTCTTTTTGTTGTAGCATTACAAAGACCTTAGTTAATTGAAAAAAAAATCGCCATTTTGTGCGCCCCTCTGCGCCCGCCATTGTTCAGTCTGTGCCAAGTCAGAGAGGGGAGAGGACGCGTGCGTTGTGAAGGAGCTGAGCTGTGGCGTATAAGTGTTGCGTGTGCAGTATAAGGAGCTGCTGTGGGATGCAGAAGTGGTGATACTGTGGTGATACATAACCCGAATAAGAATAATAAGAAGTCAAACAGTGAAATGATATGGATTGTTGGACATGGCTTTCATCCTTACTGGTATGGTGAGTGATTATGGGAAAGATCAGTGGAGATATTGCTGGCGTTTTAGTGTGGTTTATGTATGTCACTCATTTTCTTTTCAAATGAAGCTCCAACCAGGCTTTAGAGGGTCTCAGGTTGGAGACACTGTTCATTTGTTGACTGTCAATTGACGTCTATAAGTACATATGACGGACTGAACAATGAGCATGTTGCACACTAAAACCGCATTAAGCTTTGAACAAGAAATTAAATGTACCTAATTTTTGGTTGGGCACTCAACCAGTGAACGCAGTGAGGTGCTGTTTTATGCAATTCCTGTCACTGCAGCCATGTTGTCAAATAATTTTTTTTTTGTAGACACATGAGCCACCATTGTTCGGTCAGGGAATTTTTGCCCTTTTGTTGCAATTTAGTTTGCCCATATCGACAGAAATGAAGCACTCTCAATGTTTTCGTAATAGGTATTTGGAGCCTGTATGGTGTCATGGCTGGTGCGGATTCCTGCAGGCTATATATAGCTTAGAACGTAACTTTAGAACGGAGCGCCTTTGCCGCTCGGCAGTTTCCTACAGAAGATTACTTTTTTAGGTTCATTTTTAGTACAATAAGAGAAATATTACTGTATGCAGTTGTAAGCTTGCTGAAAGGAGCTTGAATGCAGTTTTGAATAAACATGTTTGATGAGTTTAATTCGATTCGTTTTTTTTTGGGGGGGGGGCGGCTGTGAAAAGAGGTGACTAACACGCACATTAGTTAAGTTACACGCCTGTTCTCAAAAATGCATTTAGTTTATTAACACGCACAGCTTAGTTAGCTAACACGCAATATGTGTGTTTTGCGTACACGCATATAGCTAGTGAAAAGTGGCCGTGTGACAAACACATGTGTTACCTAACACGTCTGTAGTTATTAACAAAACACACCGATGATAGTCAATAAACACGCTTACACGGCTTATCTTAGTAACCTGGCAAATATTCGAAAACTAGGAGGTGTGTTTCAAAACACGCTATTCAACCTTTTGCGTGTAATTGAAAACACACTTAGTCATGAAATGCGTGTTTTGCTTACACGCCTATGGTTAGTGAAAAGTGGCCGGATAACTAACTAGTTGGTAAACTTTTTTTACAGTGTACTGGCCATCAGAAGGCCCCAAACGGTCCTCAGATGGCGTCCAACGGTCCTCAGCTGACGTTAAGAGGCCCTCAAAAAGGCCTCAAAGACCCCTCGGCTGCTGAAGAGGCCCTTAGCCTCAAAGGAAACTCAAGAGACGTTAAACGGCCCTAAAAAGGCTTGAAAGGGCCCTCTCATGCTGGTGGCAAAGGGCTCGCATATGACATCAATAACAGCTTTGTCAAAAACGGACCTGAGAGACCTTGCCGGTCCCTGGTTAGAAGGGACTCCTGTCTCTTGCAGTAACCTGAGTGGCCCACGTTTACTGAGGGGCCCCTGGTTATTGAAGGAGTCCCTGGTTACTGGAAGGACCCCTGGTTATCAGAGGGTTCCCTGGTCACCTGGTGGGTCCCTGATCAATTGAAACCTCCCGATCATCTGAGCGCCCCCTGATTGCCTTGGTCTTGGCGTTGGCGTACAGTTTAAAGTCGTCGGCACACTGCGGCCTCCTCTTTCTCAACAAGTCCCTCTATTTCTTCTGCAGCGAGGGCGATTTCGTCAAAATACTCCTCCATCGCGAAGCCTCGTGCGCAGACGCAGTCTTCGGGGCGCTCGCTGCGCCAACTCTTGACGCCAACTGACGGGCTCCAAATGGAACAGATGGACTCCGAAACGAGCGTGGGAATGCCGACACATGATCCCTCCAAATTTACAGAGGAGGAGATGTCCCTGACAGCCCATTTGCAATAGGGGTCACTTTTACACTATAGACATATGGGGAATTCGACCTTATCGACATGGTACTACGAGGTCAGCTGATCTGCTTGGCATTTAAATCGTAGTAAAACTGGCATTTAAACGCTGCGAAACAACTTACGTACAACGTAGCTCCGATTTGCCGCTCTTTCTTTTTCATCCCTCCGATTTTCTTCCGATCAAGAGAAGTTTCGTACCGAGAGAAGTTTCGCAGCCACGTCCGATATAACTTACGATAGCACGGATCTAGAGTTGCAAAGTTTCCCCCAAAGGCTGCTACCGGCACCGCCCCGCCCCACAAAAATTTTCTGGGATACCGGCATGCTACCACGCCCCAAGCTAAAAAACCACCAAATTACCGGCATACTAAAAAACCTGCATTCTTGATTCTAGCTTATCCCTGCAAGAGATGCCACATTTTGGCAGTTTCAGTACCTGTCCCACCCAGCAGCCATCCATTGTCCAACCACAAATACCAGCAGGCTGATTTTGGCTGAGTTGGCCCCACAAATACCCACAATTTTGAAACTCAATTGCAGTCTATAACTGTTAAAACATCACCTGTAATCAAAGAAGTATTGCCTACAAAAAAAAACTAGCACATTTATCAAAAAGGTGAGAACAAAAAGGACTTCAATTACTGAAATGTGTTTTTGAAGACTGGACAGTGAGCAGTAATCATATTTACATTTCACAGGTGTTCTACTTTTCCACATTCTCTTAACATGTTGCAGGCGCCAGCCAAATGTTTAAAATCTACATGGTCAAAACATGGGTAAACAAGTACAGATTCGGCCATCTTCCTAACTGAGGAAGCGAGATCAACATCTACTTTTTCCTATCCACTATGGCTTGCTGGTTCGTGAATAATATACGAATCATGTAAAAAAAATGTGTTAATAACTCACTGGTCCTGAGAATAGTCACCAAATAATATGTAGGGGAGAGCGGGGCCAGTTGAACCACTTTTTATATATTGACATGCACAGCGAGATCTAGTTGTCATATCGAAAAATGCACAATACCATGAAAAAATATGCTCTTTTGGCTTTATTTTAAGATATGTAAAATTATGTTTCAAACATATTTTGCTGCCAAACGCATGCTTATAAAACAGCTCTACGCCCGTTTCAAATGACCCCGATGCGAGGGTCAATTGAACCAGCCCATGGGGTCAATTGCACCTATCCTTAACAATGGGATGTTTTCCTCTTTAAGGCCACTTTCTTAAGGAGATATTTTGTCCGGTTTACTTTTCCAAATGCTACATTTAATAGGTCGTTGGAAAGCTAAAAGTGCAAAGTTCCTCATAATAGGTGACACAAAGTACATAGACTATGGTAAAATGGGCGGATGAGGAAAATGAGAAATATCTCAAGCTATAGTGTGCTTTCAAGCAAAAGGCTGGAGAAAAAGGGGTCAAAAATTGAGCTGTATTAAACTACTATTTCAGTTTAAAAGCTCATTTCAAAGGTGGACTATTTCCTTTAATGTTTACAGCCCCTGAACAATAACCATTGCAAAGGTCACCGGGGTCCATTGAAACGGATTGTGGCCCTGTTTCAACTGACCCTCAGAAAAGCGTTTCAATTGACCCCATCCGCTCCCGCCATCTCGCACGCGCCGTAAAGCACATGTCAAACGAGCTGGAGGGACGGCATCATGCAGAATGAAGGGCCAAATAAGGTGTTATTCCGGAGCCAGGAGTTCTTCTTTCAGCAAACAAAGGTATATGAGATATCACAAAATATTCATAAGAACGATTTCTCCCAAACGCCCCTCAAAAACACAAAAACAAGTGTCAAATCGAAACTACCGTCCGTTTGCCGCCCAAACGCCGTTGACAAAGGGAGTGGTCGAGCGCGGACGCGCAGTGGTGTCGGCAACGCCATATGTTGCATACTGTTGAAAATAAAGCCATGTTTCATCTGACCCCGTGTTTCAACTGGCCCCGCTCTCCCCTACAAAAACGATATCTTCCATCCTCTCCAACCTCAAGCGGGAACAAACACAAGAGGATTTCGAAACAGATGCGCCACAGAGGCTTTTAACCAGCTGATTAAAACGCTGCAAAAAAAGTTTAACGACTGCAAGCCACTGCCTCGTGAATGATTATATTGATAAAAATTATCCAACACAATATTAAATTATAATGAATTTAACATAGTGAGTGTAAATCACTACAATAAAATTTATTTCTCTTCAGTTATTCAACCTAAAGGGTATATGAATAAATATTACGTCATCAGATTACATCCATTCATTAGGGGAGAGAGAATCTTAAAAGTAAATCCTTGGTTGTCTAATTATTTGCGTCACTTTGAGTCAATTTTGCCAGCATGATGTGTTTTCTTGTAAAGATAAGACAAAATGCCAGTTCAAATCCATTTTCATTTAATTATGGGACCAAAGTCAGGCTCAGGGCTACCTAACACATGCCTTTTCAGCTGGATTTTCAGTGTCAAATTCTTTGAAGAGTTTCTCAGACCACATCTTGATCTCATGATCTCAGGACTCAAGGCCAGTTTCCAAACATTGTGTTTTTTGGTGTTTTGATTCTGCCTTTTCCCCTAGGGAATGTTGTCATCATGAACTTTTATTTATTTTATTGTGCTATACGTATTACCTACCATTAGACTTACTAGTTGATCGTGCTTTTGCAACATGAATGAGTATTCTTCCTTTTATAGACCACAGTAGATTCTTGACAATTCTAATTATAACCAAGCCTGTGAAATGCTGAGGTCCATGTGTTGTGTTACCACTACACTTAGCAATGGAACTTCTACCACAAAATGTATCTTGCAGTGGCTGATATTGCTGTTACTACAATTTGAGAGCCTCTTACTGTCCAAAGCTTAATCATTTGCTGATAATTTCTTTTTTTTTGCACAAAATCAAAAATACCGGCATGCTACCGGCAAGACATGCCAGATACCACGAATAAACCTGCGGTAGTGAAAAATTACCGGCATGCCGGTAGTGCGGTAGGGAAATTTTGCAACTCTACACGGATCCCCCCAGCCTAAGTAGTTTAGATGCCTATGCTGAGTGCCGTTATAATCTATCATTGCATTTACCGTTGAAGACATAGGCGGCGGAACGGGGAGGGCACCGTGCCCCCTTTGATTTTGGCATTTTAACATTAGCCCTATGGGCGTTGCATGGAAAGAATGGGACCAAAAGTCGGCAGTACATCCCACCCCCTAATTGAGGGTGTTCCACCGCTACTGGTTGAAGAAGGCATTGATAGTTCAGGGCAAAGCAGCTGGCGGACATACAATTTTTATATCTTTTCACTGAAGAGCCAGGTCCAGTCTCTCTCCCTCTCTCTCTCGCTCTCGCTCTCGCTCTCGCTCTCGCTCTCGCTCTCGCTCTCTCTCTCTCTCTCTCTCTCTCTCTCTCTCTCTCTCTCTCTCTCTCTCTCTCTCTCTCTCTCTCTCTCTCTCTCTCTCTCTCTCTCTCTCTCTCTCTCTCTCTCTCTCCCCCCCCGAAGCCGAAGTCGAGCTAGAGTGTTTAGCCGAAATGTAGTAAGTATGTATCGGCAGCCGTCTTGGGCCTCCCTCTTGTGCGCGCCTGCCGCCGTCATATCTGTTGGACAGCGCTTCCCCCCCCCCTCCTCCCCAACACACTCTCCCCCCGTCTCTGTCCGCCTGCCGTGGCTGGTTACGTCAGCAGCTCGCAGATAAACCATCGATCTACGCGCCATCTGTGATCGTCGTGTGAACTAGCGCTGCTGGGGCTGCGGCCGGCGGAGCAAGGACCGTCGATACGGGCGGCAGTACGGCCATGGGCTAGTGAAAACCGGTTTGGTAGGCCCGGTTGGGCACCTGATAGTCCTGAGGGTCGGGTGATCTCTTAGCTGGCGAGCGGCCTCTTCTATAGGACCACGATTCACGAGAGTTATTCACGATTCACGATTCATGAGAGTTAGTGCTAGCTTCCTGGGCAGGATGCGTGAATATGCATTATGCAGCTTCTATGGATGTAATGGCATTTGATGTTGGTTTTATCACGTGTCGTCAGGGACACACACGATTGGTGCGATATTGTTTCTAGGCAGGCAATATCTCGTTTTGTGTTGAATGCTGAATTACAGTGGTTTTGATTGATTGTGCAGATCGGCTGACAATCAAATTACATTTGGCCACAGGGGACGACATCGTTTCGACTCGGATCATAACATGGCTGAAGTGACCAGCTGTCTGGTTTCCCTTTACCCCCCCCCCCCCCCACTTGTACCTTCGCACGTGACGTACGTGGTGTGAGGTGTCTCAATCAACAGGCTTTGGATAAGCTTTTATGGTCCAGAGGTCGTTGAACATCTTGTACCATGTGTTACCTGTACGTCTGCAAGCTGTCGACATTTAGATGGAATTAACTAAGGTCACATTTCCCTTTCATTCTCAGCTCGCACCAGTGGCACAGCGGCGAAACTGTAGTGTCTGAGGCCGCCACAAGATGGCGACATCGTGGCAGGGCTGCCGCAGCGCGCGGTACCAGCCGTACAGCAACGCCAGTGGCGTCATCGGCAGCGGCGGCGTGGGCGGCATCGGCGGCGGCGGCATCGGCGTCGGCGTTGGCAGCGTGGCCGCCATCGGCGGTGGCGTGGGCGGCGGCGGCGGAGGCGGGGGCGGAGAGAGCATGGCCGTCGGAACCGGCGCCGTCACGCGCTACAACAGCTACAAGGCGGTGAACCCGTTCCTGTGGCCGCGCCAGGAGCGCAGCCAGCGCACCTGGTGGGGCCCGAGCGTGTTCGGGCCGCCCTGGTGGGCGTTTCTACCCAACCGCAGTTTCCCCTGCTGCCTGGTGGCGCTGGTACGAACGACCAACGCCTCGATCGGCATCATCCGGCACTTTGTGGGCTTCCTGGCTCGCTGCAAGGAGACGGACGCGCCGCCGCCACCGCCAGAGATGGTGCATCCGGAGCAGCCCGGTCAGCCGCTCTCAGAAAAGAAACCCTGCAACGTGGAAAGTCATGACCACAGAAATGAGGTACGTAGAGGGAGATAGGGGATTGTCCTTTGCTAGGACTGAAACCCTGAATCGGGAAGGTTCATGACCACAGGGACAAGGTAGGTGAAGGGGAAGTAAGGGGCGTCCTGGGTGACCGTGGCCCGCTGGGTCTCCATGGCATCAACATACGGTTGAGGTGTGATGGTTGATTTAGATCATACGCTGGTAGGAGACGCGTGAGGGTCAATTTACGCTCGGTGTAAGTCTAGTTCGTGTTATCTTTGGTCTAGTATTTTACGTGCCCTGCAACCTTGCGTGTTGTAGCCTATGCTGCTGTATTGCCCACTGCCAATATTCCTATGCTAATGTGCTAGTGACGTTTTAAGCATTCCTGCATGCCGCATAACTAAAAAGATACTTTAAGCAGTTTTTACACTTGATATTGTTCACAAATAATCGTTTTGAAACGTTATACATATTGCAAATGAATGTGACACACATTTTGATCACAACCATTGACTTCCTCATTTGACATGCGCTTAGTTTTGTGAGCACCGAGCACCGCTCAATGTTCTTTGCCGTGTATAGGGACTGGTTCTGTTCGTTACCTTATTTACTCTACGTATATCTGTACTGATATCTTTGCTGATGCTCATCAGTTATGCCGACTGTCTCTGTTCGTGAGCATCATTTACGTGTGTGGGTATCTCTTTGTGTTGGTGGACATCACTTTATGCCAGTGGATATCACCTATTATTCGTCGACCTCACTGTGTGTGCTGTGTCTCCGCCAGGTGTACGGACTGTCACGGTTCTGGCTGTCCACGGAGATGGGCACCAACCCGGCTAAACAGGACATCTCCTTCTTCTGCAACCCGGGCCGCAGCACAGACGAGATCGAGACCATCGTTCTGGGCGACACCAGCGGCACCACGGTCGACGCCGAGACGGGCGAGGTGGCGCTCGTGTCTCGCGATGGCGAGTCGGGCGAGACCATGCTGGTGCACGCCGTGCGTGACCTCACGCGCGAGATCGTGCTTACGCAGAGTCTGTACGAGATCGACGTGCGCCGCCAGTACTTCAGTGACCCGGTCAAGTACGGTCACCTGCTGCGCGAGTTGGATCTGCTGGCGCAGCCGCCCTGCCGCCGTCTGATCAAACCCCTGCACGGTACCATGGGCGACGGGGACACGCTCGAGGCCATCCCCGTCAACGGGGAGCAGCTGCTGCAACTCTGTGTGGCCTATGGCTTCAGCGAGGCTGAGACACAGCGGGTACTCGAGCACTTCCAGTACATGCGCGCCCGGCTGGAGCAGCCGCCGTCGGCACCCGGCAGAGGGTTCCCCTGTTCGCAGGGATCGTTCGGGTCGCCCGCGGCGCCCGGCACGACACCGCACCCTCCCAGTCCACCGCCGACGCCCGGTATGCGTTCAGAGCGACGCGGACCCAGCTTCTCTGCAGCCCTGCGCGGGGGGTTCGGGATGCAGCTGCCGGCCGGCCAGCGGCTGTGCGTGCAGGCTGGCGGCGCACCGTTCGTCCGCGACGGACTCGGCGGCGACCACTCGAGTGACCCCAGCCTGCAGATTGGCGAGATGATGGAAACCGACTCCGGCGGCAGCAGCGACGGCGGCGACTTCCTGACGCGCCACGAAGCTGACCTGAGCGCCGGTGCCGACGTGCCCGTGCACTGGATCGAGGACTGGCCGGAGGCGGCGGCCACCGACCCCTACCGTCGCTCGGTGTCGTTCGACGCCGACAGCGGCGAGTCGTGCTGACGGGAGAGGGGAGCGGAGACAATGGTGGGGAAGGGCGGAAAACGCTGCGAGGAGCGGCGGAGAGCACTGCGAGGAGCGGAAGCCAGGGTGTGTACTGTGTACGGAAGGAGTGCCGCTGGAAGTGGGGAACGTAAAAGATGCGTTCTTACCACGGAGACTGAACTGAGTAGTGGTGATGATAGAGGTAAAATGACGACCAGAAAACGTTCTCATAAAGTGATAATGTGGAATGGGATGACGATGCCTGAGCTGGACTCCAAGTCGTCAGAGCAGCGTGGAACAGTCAGCAATGTGCATTGATGGCAAGGGTGAGCAAAGTATCCAAGGACAACTTGTGCCAGAAACGTCACATTCACGGGCTGTGCGAATGTATGAGGAGGCGGCAGTACCGGGTACCTGGATGTGGTTGAATGTGTCCGATTATCCCTTAAGATGTTGCTGAAATAGTGGACATTGAACAGTATTGGTGATCTTTACTATAAACTAGTGCTGCAACGGGACTGTTGCTAACGCTAGCTGCAATGCAACACGTTGGGATGCAGATTAGCATCAGTGTGAAAGGATATCGTGCAATGTGGTGAAGCTGCTTACAAAGTGAACGGGCGCCCCGGGCGCTGTCGAGCTGCGGTGTGAGTGAGGAGGGCAGACAGGGGCCACTCCGAGTCCGCTCCGCGTGATACAGGCACGCAGAGCTGCGACTGGGGCCGAGCACCTCCTCTGGACTCGCAGGCAGCCGCAGCAGAATACGACAATGCACCACGCAACGCGTGGCGGTTAGTGTTACGTGACGTGACGCCACGGAGTGACGTAATGATGTGAGACGTCACGTACGATGTCGTTAAGTGAGGCAATAAGGACGCTGCTGGTTCAGTGGTGTGACGTTGTACACGTGCTCCTTGGGCGCGCGTGCCGCGCCCATGATGGCCTTTTCAGCTGCTGTGAACTGTTGTACATATATACAGACGTTTCGCCCCACAAAGATGGCCGGCTGACGCTGTTCTTTGCCTGTGATGCCCTTAATTGCTCTGTGAACATTGCAGACCTGTTATTGACTGATTGGTTACCATTGGACTTACCAATTTCATTGCTAAGTATTTCCCAATGTTGGTAGCCACGGGCAAATGTGAAGCAATTGTGTATGCTGTTCGGACATTGCTAGCGACTGCCTATGACCACATAACTACAGCAGGCGACTACATGTCCACTTTCCAGGAAGTCGATCGTCTTCTGGATACACTGATGAACCGAAAAAAGTTGTTTTGTTGTGGGGACGAGCGACAGTAATTGGTTCGGAGTTCAGACTACGACGCTCTACGAGATACGCAACGTGCGATTTTGCGAGATACGAGTTTGCGTACTCAAATTTGTCGTTTACTATACATACTCAATGGTATATTGTATTGTATTGTATTTACATTTAAGAGCGATCCACATACAAAGTGCGTGGCGATTACTGCTCAGAATCCGTATCCGCGGTTGCTAATCTAATCATTCAAAACATTTGCACATTCACTCACGTCAAAACACGGACAAAACACTCAGGACAGCCTCATCGCTCTTACCCACCCCCACCCTATTGGTCAGCGACGATGTGCTGATTGCGGCTTTAACCTTCGAGGCGGTGGGGGGGGCATTTTTTGCCCCCCCCCCCCTTTAGTTTTTTCTATATATCTCGAGAACCGCTGCGCCGATCGTCACCAAACTTTCAGTACCCTCCCGGGAGTAGCTAGCGCACATGATGACCGAAATTTTGTTCCAAAGGCTATGATAGGTTGGCCGCTAATGACGTCAGAGTGACGTCAACTCTGCCATTTTCGACCCAAAAAAAAGGTTTCGCGGGAAGAGCTGTCAGGCCTACAGCTTTAGAGATACAGAAAAATGTTTCAGACATAAAAGGTGAGGAATCAAGAGGGCTACAGAACCGCTATTTTGATTTTTCGTATTTTTAGGATTTTGACCCCAAAAAAATCAAAAATAGATTTTTTGAATATAATAACCGGAAAATCCAATTTTTTTCAAGTTTCGAAAAACCGGGATATATGTAATAGTCCCTACCGCCTTCTATCTACACACCAAATTTGAAATCGATACCTACCTACCTCTTTTTTTGGCCAAGTTATAGCGAAAAAACTGTTCAAAATTGATGACGTCAAATTTTCAAACTCAATTTTTAGCAATTCTAGACCTCGTAGCGCAAAACAAAGACCACCATTAGACTCCCCGTGACGAGCTGCATCGAATCAATACCCATTTTATGCAAAATATCAACTTTGAAATTTGACCTTTTTTGACCTGACCTTGACCTGACCTCCACCAGAAAGTGACCTAAACCGTACCTGATGGTCTTATAACCAACACCATTGAGTTGGAAATGAAAAACTGCCCATAAAATATGCATCGCACAACCTTAGTAAAGTTGGGTTCATGTGGTGACCCTTGGTGACCTTTGGTGACCTGACCTGTGACCTGACCTGGTATGACCAGTGACCTCTAACAGCAACATATGTACTAGACAACTGACGCCCTATCGCTGATTTTCGGCAAAATGCGTTTACTCGGTGTTACAGCGCTTTCCCTAGAAGCCCCGTGAACGGTGAAACATTTTATCTTTGACCTGACCTGTGACGTCATCGGTGACCCCGAGGTCAATGAAATTTGGTTTCCTTCGACAAATGTGACAGCGCTATCGAACGACGTTTGAATTTTCCGGATCCCTCCAGTAGTTTCGGAGATACGGGGGGGGGCAAAAAATGCCCCCCCCCCCCACCGCGCGGAAGGTGGCCGGGAGACCCACCGCCTGCCGGGTTAACAGCGCGGGCGAAACGGGCGGGAGGCAGCTGCGACAGGTGAGGTGGCAGGCTGTTCAGCAGAGATGCAGCTCGATAGCCGAACCGCCGCTTGCCCGTTTCCAGCCGCGGACGGGGAAGATGGAAGAGGTGATCTTGCGTACTCAAATTTGTCGTTTAGGTACCTACTATACATTGCCAAATATATAATTTTTTTCTTACACACTCAAAACTTTTTTACTACCTCCTGGAGGGTTCATTTTCATCAAACCAGCAAGATAAGAGTAGGTATATTGAAAGGGTAACTCTTTGCTACCATTATGTGCATAGTAACGGTACGTGGTTAATATGAACTTATTCGCTAGCGAAGAGTATTATTACCATGTAAATATCAATATTACTCTCGCGATCCAGAACATCACGAAAACTCTTTCCTTCTGGGTATCGTGACTCGTGTACAGATAGTCGTTTCATGCGTGGATCTTGTTTACCCTCGTGAATATGATATTTGAAATGGAATCACTCAGCCAATCAGAAAAGAGATCGGCCGTTTGCGGTTTGAAGGCCGCGCGCATCTGTCAGTTTTCGGCCGTTGGTCTCCGAGAGCGGATGTGAGCAGTGTCGGTGCCGCGCGGCGTGGCCGTTGGTGATTGTGCTTGCGTGTTGTTCATCGCCTATAGAGCCTCTGCATGGACATTTTATTGTAAGTACCGATGTGCTAGAGCATTGCATGCCGTTGAGTGGTGCTAATTTGACCTGGTTAACAGGACCCCGTGCACGGCCACGTGGCCTAGGTTGTGAGTACGTACATTAATTTTGTTGTGATGCTACAAGCTTATGCATTTTGTTGGTGACTTCGAAAAAGCCTTGCACTGTAGTGATCGTCTCATTATCTCACGCAGACGGGCGACCACCCAGGAACGCCGTCGCTCTCTTCAAATATTGTGCGCTGTGCCTTATCCAATATGAGGGCGCTGAATGTCTTGTATTCACATTCAAAGTGCATTCAAGTTGTATCGTAGTGTTTATTTACCGCTTGTGCATTGCTGAACGCTTCGTATAAATTCGTATGCATAAGTGAAGAGTCTCACAATGTTCATGGCTGGTGTGCCCCTCGTATTGTTTGTACGGAAGCCAAATATACATTGTTGCTCTTGAAGCATGTTTTTTTAGTTGGTGAGCTCCGGTTAACAGAAGCTTCGTGAAGCTTCTGAAGGAAGCGTCTGTGAGTCTGTTACCATCCTCTGGGGGGTTTACACTTAAGGAAAGAGTAAACATTACCATGTGACAAAGGGTAGGCCAGAAGATAATACTCTCTGTAGGAGGGTAAAGCACAGAGTAGATGATGCGTTACTCCCTAGAAAAGGGTCCCGTTTAAGATTTACCCTTTCAAAGAGTGTAACCCAAAAAATGTTACACTCTAGACAAGAGTAAATCAAAAGAGTTTACCATTCAGAAGATGGTAAAAAACGTCTGTGTGTCATGTTACCCCTCCCTGGCGAGTTTACTCTTCATGAAAGAGTAAAATTTACCATCTGGAAGGTGGTAAAAAACGTCTGTGTGTCAAGCTACCATGCAATGGCGGGTTTACCCTTCAGGAAATGGTAAAAAAGTTTTCAGTGTGCATGGCCAGATCCCGGGTCCAATTTTTATCCGCCGCCATGGATAAAAATATATAAATATGTTGCTCAGATGGTAAACTATATCGAAGTATAGCGACATTTTCATGTAACTTGCCTATTTCTTCACGCTGCACTACACCTTTTTGCGTTGTTCGATGCGCAGTGTGGCCAAACACCAGTTTAGCGCGAATTAAATCCCAGCGCTGCTCGGATCCGTTGAAAATGGTTCCCTGGTTTCAAAATTGACACTTAAACCTATGTGAGACCTTTTACGATGCATTATAAATGCTTGCCGACATATAATGGCATAGTTCCGCCTCAAAAAGTCAGGAAAACTATAGCTTACGACGGGTGATGTGCCTACCAGGCCAGGGCTGTGAAGTCGATGGAGTTACTCCGACTCCGACTACGGCTTTCAAAAGTCAATTTCAACTCTGACTCCGGGCAAAACTGTCGACTTATACGATCGACTCGGACTCGGACTCCGCAGCCATGGCAAGTCCACGCAGTCGATGTATTTTCGGTGACTCAGACTACGAGTCTTGGTCCGAATCGATTCCGATTCCGACTCTGACTGCAGGGTCAGAACTGTAGACTTCGAACGACTCCGACTCTGATTACGAAATCCTGGAATTTAACCGCAAATAAGAGGCATAAAATTGTGGGTCCCAGCAATAATGGGCATGTTAGGAGGAGGAATCATTTAAAAAATTCCCATCATTTCTCTGGTAAATTCTTATGATTGTCCAAAGTTTGCTTGAAAAAAAATCAACATCTAATTATGTTTCTGTGTGAATGTTCCTGGTGAAGCACATGAATCGATAGATGGTTGCTGAAATACACGCACCGATAGGACTGAACCTCAGCAATGGGAGTAAAAACAAAGACTTACACCATAAGCACCTTCATGTCATTAACCCTCGCCCGTATTGGTGTTTTGCTAGCCGCGAACGTAGGTCGGGTCAGGTCAGTTCAGGCCAACCAGTCCTGCCGGGTATTCATAATTGATAGGTGTCAACCGCCAGTGACAGCTTCGTTGCATGTTACGAAGGCACCAAAACTTCTTCCAAAATGTTCAAATGGTTACTAAATTCGAAATCAGCTCCAAAAACTAGCCTGGAAGCATGTAAAACTAAAAAGGGTGAACCGAGGTCATCAAAGGTCATTGAACTGACCTGACCTTGAAGTGATCTTGACACCGACCATAATGCATGGGACCAACATAATAATATCAAATGTTTAGACGCTTGAAACCACGAAAAGACTGCATACGCGCGGCTAATGCAAGCAAACATACGCCCAATCGCGCTTCCGGCCAAACATGGTCTCGAGAAATAGGTCACAGGTCAAAGGTCATTGGGGTCAGGGTCGTGAAATTTAATGGGTAGGTGTAAAATTGATAAACTCGAGGGCACTGAAAGTTTCGTCGCGATCGGACGCTTTTTACATGAGCTTTTTGCGAAAAACCGAGAGGGGTCCTTTCGACCCCCACCCTCACCCCTATATGGGCGAGGGTTGAAAAATTATTAAGATTTATTCATTGGCGACCGTATTCTGCAATATAATAAGTCAGAAATACAGCGGTTGAGCCATCCGCGTAACGTTACGGAGCCGCCGCCGCGCCCACCCTGTAGCCGGACCTCCCCGGGCGGGCCAACCCGATACGTTCAAAGCTGAGCCAAAGGCCGGGGGCAGGTTGGGGCAGGGTTTTTTGAATGGATCATGTCCAGAAAAGTGTGGCGAATCTTCTCATGGTAGATTTGGCGTGGAGTTTTTTGGCCATTTTCTTATATCTCTACGTTTTTAAGATGGACAGTGTTTTCAGGGGATGTTTGAAAAGGCCATTTTCAAATGAGCATAACTCATCGGTTAGTCCAAGGATACCTATAGAATTCGGGTATACTATCAAATATAGGCTCAGTAGTCATATGCCACTCCAATTATTTCCAAACCTTTCCGACAATTACGCCAAAATATGTTGTAAACATGACGCGGGTTTTCGACGATTTCAGCACAGCCGGGACCGGCATTGCGTATGTCCACTTTAGCTAGCTTTTTGGACACCGAAAGGAAGACATTGAACCAAAGTATTGTGATATTAACATACTTTGGACAATTTCCTATCGACTGATAGCTATAAAAAGTCAAAATTCCAAAATTCGTTTTTTGATTAAATTCGCGCTAATCTGGCGTTTGGCCACACTGTGCGATGGCCAATCGTCATAACCACTTCGGCATCAGTTTGGACAAGCGTCATTCAGAATAACCCATCGGCGATGTGCATCACTGTTAGACGGTCGGCAAAACAGGCTGGACTCCATTTAACTATTCTGCATAGCTCATTGTCATTGGGCACAATGTTCGTCACAGGCAAAACACTTTGTCAGATTGTGATAATGCTTCAACATTTCACAAAATGGTTACTCGATGTGCAAAATTCATCGGTACTGTGCGTAAACAATGACTGTTGATGTAAAACTTTCGTCAATGATCAAAATGTCAATGAGGTAGTGCTTATCCAGCCATTTTAGATGTTTAACGTTTATCACACATTCATGGATGAGGCTTGCGACATGTTCCAGCGCAATTTGCATTAATTGGCTTCTGACCAAGTAACTTATCAACCATTAGATTCCGAAAAAAGCAGTATACGATAGCTACGAGGAGACTACCGGTGCAATGCCGAGTAGGCATGTAGATGGTGGAACGTCAGACTCCTAAGCGTTTTGATGTAAACTACGAAGCCGGCCGTCATTATCGCGTCACTGCTCTTGCGATGTCATGGGGCGACGCCTCGGGCGGCCGCGCCGGTCGGACTCGCGGGGAACGGCTGACAGATGGCGAGCCGGGCCCGGCCGGCCCACCGCCCAACACCTTTGTTTGAGGCAAGGCTATAGCTATAGAACTCCAGGTAAGGACACCAGCCGTTTGACCTTGAACGCCGCCGGCCGGCCGATGACGTCATTGGAGGCAAGCCGGCTCGGCGGACACACAAGGCGAATGCATAACGGAGGGGCGTTGGAACGTTGCGGGAGCCGGGGAGATATTTTAATGTGGTTGTATACCACCATTGTTATGTTTATTGATCTACAGACTGCATTCTTTTAAACCTCGATGCACTCTAGGCCTGGATGGTTCGTACATTCGTGGAACGATCACCCCGTCCGAAGTCCGTGGTCGAAGCTGTCATAGTATTAAAGACACTAAAGGACTGGCTACACTATGCGTTTTCTGCGTGCGTTTTTGCGTGTTTGCGTGTTTTGCGTGATATCGTGCTAGTAAAAAACGATATTACGTTTTCGTAATGTTATTTTTCATATTCAATTTTAGCTAATATAAGAATTGCATTACCTTTTATACATAACTTATGTTTAAGTTTTATTAAATATAGCTTTCTTCTAGAACAATATTACGCAAATCACGCAAACACGCAAAAAACGCACGCAGAAAACGCATAGTGTAGCCAGGCCTTAAGACGGGTGCAATAACGGCGATCCGATCCCGTCTCTGGCGAATCTAGAGGGGTCGTAAGGACCCAGGCCGAATCTGACCGTCTATTTTTAGGGAAACGGGGTGGGTGAATTGACAACCGATGGCTTAAGAGATAATGAGAAGAGATCCCGTCGTCGATTGGGGCATTCCACGTCAAATCGAACAAAAATCGGCTGTTTTGCACCTCACCATCAGCGATTTCATTATAAATTTGTGAGCGAGTTCCTGTGTCGCCCCGGACATTACATTGATGTTTTTTGCACATTCTAACCACAGGTCTTCTAAATATAGGGCATCAAATTTTTACAAAATGTTGCATCTTTATATTTTTGAACGACCATAACTTAGGTTGTACTTGTTTGATTTGAATGAAATAAACCTTACTGTTTAGGTAATTTCTTAAGCATTTGTTTATAATTGCATCGACTTAAATATATGACCTTGAAATTTGCTTAACTCTGTTCTCAAGCACAAAAATTGAAATAGCAAAAAACACGCCACCTTCGATTTGGCTCATTTTTATATATTCTATTGCCTACCATATTCATAACAACCTGTGAAAAAATTAGAATGGGCCATCCATAAGTTTTGAAGAAAATGGCACATATGCAAACGTATGTTAGCACGCGCAGTGGAGGGGGAAGAGTGAATTTCGCCCCACCCCTCCTGTTTTTCGCCAATATCTCATAATATTGATGCGAAATTACTTATGGCTACCTGTCCAAAATTGAATTGCACATCTCATCGTGCAAGCAATAAGAAAATCGGTTCACAACTGTTCTAGTAATAGCGGTGTAAAGTGAACATCCTGTCGCCGCGGCGACGCGGCGACTCGGCAGCCGGCGCCGACCGCTACGCGCCGCCTGAATTGTAGACTGTGCCGGGACAGAACGGAACGGTTCCGTCTTTACATCGCGCTCCTTACCGCTGATTACGTTCGATTCGCGTCAAATTTTGTGAGAAGACTAAGAAATGTACAGTCAATCTTAAGGTGAAAGAATTCTGAAAATAGGTTGGTAAACAATTGAAATATGAACGTGTAAACACAAAATTGTGACTGCTGCGTTTCCCGCGTCGGCCGATCCCGCCTCAGCCGGCGACATGTTACTCTTAGCAGGACTCTAACTGCCATATTTATTATCGGATTAACTAGAAATTCCCCATACATACTCAAAAATATATGTTCTTTCGTATAGTGAAGATCAAAAGACGTGAAGATATCGTTGCGTGATAATGTTTTCGTTGAATTTATTTCATGATGCATTTCCACACGGCTCAAAATTCACCGCAAAATACCGTTTGCCTGAGACACTTTTACAATGGAACGGGAATGCTTGACTACGATGACTATGCATTTCCATTCTCGCAGAGTGTGGGATATCACTAATCAGCAATCATTCATTTCAGAAAGTGTACACAAGCAAGCATGTCTTGACTCTGTCTTTCAAGGTCACGCGCGGTTGCGTGATGTTGATGCATGAAAACGGCGTTTGCCGCGAAAGTTATGAATGGCCCACTCCAATTTTTTCACAGATGGTTAGGAACATTGTGACGGATATAATATGTAAAAATTACTCAAATCGAAGGTGGCGTGTTTTTTGCTATTCAAATTTTTGTTTTAATTCAAGGTCAAATGCATTTCAAGGTCACTTCAATTTAATTTTATAATTAAAAATCAAAGCCTTATCAATTGCCTACAAGACCCTGTTAATATCATTTTGATACCAGAAAAGGAACCAGAGTTATAAGCATTTAAAAAAATGATGTGTGGCATTTTTGGCTATATTCGATGACCTATATCTCGGCGATACGTTATCAAATTTCGAAAATATTACACGTAACTCAGTTTTGAACCATGCCCAGTCTGCCTACAAATTTTCAGAAAAATCGAAGGGGATGACGGATTTCGGTGTTTGATTTGACGTGGAATGCCCCGATTGTTGTTTGACAGACAACACATGTTGTACTGGACGTATGACCATCAGAGGTAATGCCTGAACGTAGGCAAGCATAATTGTTCTGTCATACTGTTTAGGAATATAAAATGGTAATGGAGATTATTGAGGATATGATCTCTACATTACAGGAATTCGCTAATTACTACGGCCCATAGGGGCACCGCCGGAGCTGTTGTTTTGCCATCGGTCCCAGGCAACTCCAGGGAGCTGCAGTACCCGGCGGCCAAAGCGGCCCACCTCGTCGACTCGCAGGTCCTGTGGGATTCCGTGATGCTTTAGTGCTTCACCCACAGAAGCACGGGCATAGCAGTAGGATGTGGGGCTAGGTGTCTGTCCACCTCTTAATTGAAAGAACAACGCACTGAAAACTTTTTTACCATTTCCTGAAGGGTAAACCCGCCATAGCATGGTAGCTTGACACACAGACGTTTTTTACCACCTTCCAGATGGTAAATTTTACTCTTTCATGAAGAGTAAACTCGCCAGGGAGGGGTAACATGACACACAGACGTTTTTTACCATCTTCTGAATGGTAAACTCTTTTGATTTACTCTTGTCTAGAGTGTAACATTTTTTGGGTTACACTCTTTGAAAGGGTAAATCTTTAACGGAACCCTTTTTTAGGGAGTAACGCATCATCTACTCTGTGCTTTACCCTCCTACAGAGAGTATATTCTTATGGCCTACCCTTTGTCACATGGTAATGTTTACTCTTTCCTTTAGTGTAAACCCCCCAGAGGATGGTAACAGATCCACAGACGCTTCCTTCAGAAGCTTCACGAAGCTTCTGTTAACCGGAGCTCACCAACTAAAAAAAAAAATGTTTCAAGAGCAACAATGTAGGTATATTTGGCTTCCGTACAAACAATACGAGGGGCACACCAACCATGAACATTGTGAGACTCTTCACTTATTCATACAAATTTATACAAAGCGTTCAGCAATGCACAAGCGGTAAATAAACACCACGATACAACTTGAATGCAATTTGAATATGAATACAAGACATTCAGCGCCCTCATATTGGATTAGGCAGAGCGCACAATATTTGAAGTGAGCGACGGCGTTCCTGGGTGGTCGCCCGTCTGCGTGAGATAATGAGACTGGATCACTACAGTGCAAGGCTTTTTCAAAGTCACCAACAAAATGCATAAACTTGTAGCATCACAACAAAATTAATGTACGTACTCACAACACTAGGCCACGTGGCCGTGCACGGGGTCCTGTTAACCAGGTCAAATCAGCACCACTCAACGGCACGCAATGCTCTAGCACATCGGTACTTACAATAAAATGTCCACAGAGGCTCTATAGGCGATGAACAACACACAAGCACAATCACCAACGGCCACGCCGCGCGGCACCGACACTGCTCACATCCGCTCTCGGAGACCAACGGCCGAAAACTGACAGATGCGCGCGGCCTTCAAACCGCAAACGGCCGATCTCGTTTCTGATTGGCTGATTGTTTCCATTTCAAATATCATCTTCACGAGGGTAAACAAGATCCACGCATGAAACGACTATCTGTACCCGAGTTACGATACCCAGGAGGAAAGAGTTTTCGTGATGTTCTGGATCGCGAGAGTAATATTGATATTTACATGGTAATAATACTCTTCGCTGGCGAATAAGTTCATATTAACCACGTACCGTTACTATGCACATAATGGTAGCAGCGAGTTACCCTTTCAATATAGAGAGAGAGAGAGAGAGAGAGAGAGAGAGAGAGAGAGAGAGAGAGAGAGAGAGAGAGAGAGAGAGAGAGAGATCCCTTTATTGGGAGACTCTGGGTCCATAAGAAGTAACACACAATGATGATGACGTGACAATCATATGATGATGACGGTATGAAGATGACATGGGTACATGACCAACATCAGCAGCGATCAATAACCACACAATGCTGCAGTCCACACTTTACGCATAGGAGATGTGTGGGCGATATCACTGTAATACAGTGTAGACATTATTCGGTTTTCTGACTTTTTCAAACGCGACATGAAATTCCACACAGCTCTGCGGTAGGCCGCATCAAAGCCATCTATGTGTTCTTGCGCAAACATTCCAGAGGCACTACAAAATTTAGGGTAGCCTAAAAACATTCTAGCAGCGTTATTGAAACACACTTTAAATTTCCGAAGAACCGATGCATGAAACGAGTGCCATAAATGCATGTAGCTGATGTTAGAACAATATGCATTGTACAAATACTTTTTAACCGAATATGTACATAAAGCGAATTTACGACTCAATGAATTGGCACGACAACACAGTGATCGGTACTGATGACAAATCTCGACATTGTCCACTTTGGTTCGTGTGCTCGAAATGTGGTATCCAAGATACTTATATTGGTCGACATATGAAAGCACACTATTGCACAATGATATCTTAGGGAGTGATAGATTTCGAAGACTCACGGGAAGCATGGCCATGCAGACTGTCTTTTTAGTATTGAATAGAATGTCATGATCTTTCGCATACTCGGAGCAAATGTTCAGCAATTTTTGAAGCCCAAAAGGCGTAGGCGAAAGAATGACCATATCATCTGCATAATAGAGATGGTTGAGACTACCTAGATAATGGCACCCCACGCCACTTTGGTCGAGAAGAGTCGATAAACCATCCGTATATGCATTAAACAAATAAGGTGAGAGAATGCCGCCTTGCCTAACGCCATTTGACACGGAAAAACCATCAGATAATGCCTTACCCCATCGAACATGAAAACGCTGCGACCTATACCACGAACTGAGTAATTTCACTAAATTTGAATCCATCCCCTTATCAAGTAATTTGTCAAACAATGTCCAGTGATTTACACGATCGAACGCCTTTCGTGCGTCCAGGAAACATATGAATACAGGGCTATCATTTCGTAGGAAATAATCAGAGATCTCTTTAAGCGCATATATAGCCATGTCTGTAGAGTGTTTTTCTTTAAAACCAAATTGATGGCATCCTGTGCTAAGATATGAGGAACATCTGCTCAAAAAGACCCTTTCTAAAACTTTCGAGCTCGCGCTTGCAACTGCTATTGGGCGGTAGTTATCTTTTGCGGACAAGCTCGAAGTCTTGTCCTTCACAATTGGCGTAAGAACAACATTTGTAAGCTTATCTGGCAAATGCATATGCTTGGCTATCATAGTAAAGCATAATGACAAATGTGTCGCGACTGCATTGCCGCCAAATTTTAAATGTTCTGCATAAAGAAAATCATTCCCACTTGAACGACCTGATGACAGTTCTCCGATAGAGTCAATCACTTCCCTGACAGTAAAAGGCCGAAAGGTATCGCCAGCTGTCGAAAGTTTGTCCTCCACAACTTCTCTCTTATCAGTGTTATTCACACTATTTAAAATTTCCGAGAAATGATCTCTCCACATACTGGCAATGTTCTCTTCCCCAGAGATACCGTCAATTGATGGAGCAAGAGGTGGGCTGCTGTTCAGCTTGTTCACCTCTTTCCAGAACCCTGAAATATTATGTGGGTTCGCAACAAGCTTATCAGCCAGAGCTTTTGCCCTTAGCTCCTTCTCGTTCCTCAAACAGTGGCGCAGAGCATACTTAAATCGCGATCTGGCTAAGCGTAGCTGACAATAAATGTAGCCTTCCCTAGGTTTTCCCACTAGTGCCCACAGTGCATACAAATCGCAAAGAATAATATGCGCGTCCTTAACAAAATCATTCCAGCCCGGAACGTTACGACTAAATTTACCTCCTAGCTTTTTGGAAATGGTCGTTTTAGAGGCGTTCAGCATGGAATTGAGAATACTTTCATAATACTCATCAATTAAAACACTATGTGTCACGTCAGAACAGGCGCCGCAGTGCAATAGCTCATAAGGAGTCTCAATTTGAGCCAAATTATTAGTGACAGCAGCGGTATAGTCCTTGAGCTCATTAGGACTCAGCGACATCCAATCAACAACCCATCTATCAGCTGCTGCTGTCTCAGGTTCAACGATATGAATATTACAGTCATGGGTTCTAATGTGAGTGAATACCGGGAAGTGATCAGAGCTAAGAACGGAATGGTTTATGCCAATGTTTTCAATAATTTCGAAAAAGGCTTTCGTACAAATGATATGGTCAAGCCAGGCCTCAGTACCATGGCCATCATTAACATGAGTCTTTGAGTCAGAAGAGAGATATAATGCATCCGCTATAATAAGATTGGACTCAACGCAAAACGACTCTAGCTCCTTGCCAAACTCGGACGCTTTCACTATGTCAGCGTTAAAATCTCCTAATACACACACATATGGTGAATCTGATTCATCAACAATTGCCTTAATCTTGCCTAGATAATACACATAACTTTCAAAATTAGGCGGTGTACAGTAAGGCAAATATACACCAAGGAGAAGAAGCTTAGTTTCACCTTGGTAAACTTCTAAGCCCAGGATACGATCATCATCATACGTCACAGGTTTCACAAGATGGGTTAGCGCTTTACGCCACAACACGGCCACGCCACCATAAGGTCTGCCTGAAAAGAGCTTAGTGAATGGATCCATTGACGATAGTCCAAATGAAATAAAGTCGGGATGAATATTATTTAACGACGGAAGATCCGACGGGAATAGCCAGTGTTCTTGTAAAAACACAATATCTGAATCGTTACACAACATATTGATACCACCAACGTTACGTTTAGACGACTGACAATTGTAAGTGCTAATTTTAATCATGAACAAAACAATTAAATACTTATAGGCTCTAGCTACATACAAAGAAGACCTCATGCTATCGTAGATCAGTATTTTTGTGAACCTAGATCCCTTCTCTGGAAGAACCGTCGTACAATGAGCCCTTGTGCCCACAGCTGCGGGTCCAGCAGGTTTATCTCAGCAGGGGGATTGACAATATCGAGGCGATAGGACTCATAACTGTCAAATCGGGTCTGCAGCTTTTCAACGGTCACCGTCTCTGCACCGGACTGCTCGCGGACATAGGCGCTGACGGCCGCCTCACCGGTACCTGGCGGGAGACGGGACATGAAGAGGGAGACTCGCTTGACGGCCACCACGGCCTTGATGGATCCAGTCGTCTTGGTCCCAATAACTGCAGAGGACTTGGCTGTCTTCGGAGGCTTCACGCTGTTCAGTGCAGCGGCACCTGGTGGGGCAGCAGTGGGCTCGACAGCAGCAGGCTTGCGAGCTGGTGGCGTGCCCTTTTTCGCACGGTTGGCGATGGTCCACTCCCCTGCAGATGCTTTAGCAGGTGCATCCTGAACCACATTGGCATACGTCATCGGCTGCGATGGCCCAGCGGTTGTCTCGCAGGCGTTATCATGTATGCTACTGGCAGTTGTGGACTTTTGGGCTACAGCCTCTTCGACCCTTTTCGATGTATCGGCGGTTACTTTCAATATATCTTGAATCATATTTTTCATAGAAGCCATTTCGACGTCCATCAGTTGTTGTTTCCTCATCAGCGCGCTCACATCGATGCAGTCGACAGTTATAGGCGGAAGCTTTGCCAGGTCCAGTGCGACAAACTTCGGTAACTCATCCCTGTTACATTCAATCAGCATCTTTGCGATGTCATCCAGGTTCATCTTTTTCTTATTCTGGCCGCGACGATTGCCAGCTTTTACAGATTCTTCTACATGCTCACACAAGAGGGACTTCGCAGACTCAACCTCGTCATCCGTAAAGTTTTCACAGACCAGCCTCACAAGCACATCGATGGGAACGCTGTCAATTTTACACAACATGTAGCATATTAACTCATTGATGATCAAGGCCATGGCCTAATTGATCAAGACACCACCGATGGTGCCGTGCTCACAATGTCACGTTCTTTTGAAGTCGATCTAGAAAATCGACGTGTTAGTCTGCTTTTTGCGGT
Source organism: Amphibalanus amphitrite (assembly GCF_019059575.1). Classification (NCBI taxonomy): domain Eukaryota; kingdom Metazoa; phylum Arthropoda; class Thecostraca; order Balanomorpha; family Balanidae; genus Amphibalanus; species Amphibalanus amphitrite. The sequence goes on from NW_024881745.1 coordinate 449,542, forward strand.
CAGTGAGCAAGCAGCAAAAATTATTATCTCTCCAAAAAGTTCACAATGTTAATCTTGAAGTTGTTCAGTACTTACGGCATACCAGCGCTTCAAAACTTGTCACCGTGCTTGTCTGATCTTAGTCAAACATGTCAAACCAAAATTACAAGTCAGGGAAGCAAGAAACCATAAATAAACCAACATAAACGAAGAGCTCCCGAAAAAGCTTCTTACGGCCAGCTGACTAACAGCTGACTGAATATACTGACTGAATATACTATTATCTTGCGGGTTTGATGAAAATGAACTCTCCAGGAGGTAGTAAAAAAGTTTTGAGTGCGTATACAGCGCCTGGTCCCGCCGAAGCTCGGTATCGACCGTGACTTATTCACAACTGGCGGATCCAGGGAGCGGTCTTGGACACTGCGGGGGCTTACCCCAAAAAGGTTTCTCGGAATTAATTAAAAAAAAACTCTGATTTCGATTCCTTGCGCAGTGCGCACTGTGCAGTGTGATTAACCAACATTTCCTCAGAAAAGTTCTGAAGTTTTCTTTGATTCTCGAAAAGCGATTTCGGGCGCTGCCAATGTGGGGGAAGACATTTGCCCCAAATGCCTTCCCCTGGATCCGCCAGTGGGTTGCCCCACTCCGAGCTTGACTAAAACCATTTTCAAACCCCACCAGAAACCGATGGTAAGGTGAATTTAAATCCAATAACTCATCTCTGTCTGCCCGCCTAAATATGTAAGGGTGATCCAAAAAATTTGGAACCCCTAGCTTAAAATGTCTATAAGTCCAAAAGTCTTCACTTTATTGACAAATTCCAAACACCATAAGAAAGAGCATTAAATTCTCTATAAAATCACGTCAAATTGGTGCATGTATGTTGTAAAGCATTGACGCACTATTAGCTTTTGGAATGAGCGTCAGAAAACTGAGTGAAACGAAATCGCCAAATGTTAACAACGCACTGAAATCCGTTAGCATTCCATCTCTTTTTTTTTGCGAATAACACCACATCCAAATTCAATTTTATTGCATAAAAGTCTACACAGAAACACTCAATAGGACAGATACACGCGTCCTAACTCCTATCTTCCGCTGCTCATCCCAGCATGTGCTCAAACCGAGCTCCGTGGGCCGTCACGCAGGCCTGCAGTCGCTTGGGGACGGCTCCGACTGCGCGGGCCAGCAGTCTCTGGGACAACTGATCCCAGCAGGCCGTCAGCCTTTCCTTCAGCTCATCGATGGTGCTGATCCTCTGACCTCTGTACACCATTCGCTCCAGTTCGCTCCACACGAAGAAGTCCAAAGGGTTGAGGTCAGGACTCTTAGGTGGACAGGCATCTGGCTCGATGAAGGCCGGGCAGGCCTGTTCCAGAAAGTCGACCACTGAGTGGGCCGTGTGGCACGGAGCACCATCCTGCTGGAACGTCCAGTTGGAGCCGCAAACCGTCCTAATGTCCGGAAAGTAGTGCTGCTCCAGGATCTCTCGATAGGTGTTCTGATTCAGGCGGACACTTGAGTCGATGAAGACCAGGCTGGTTTTTCCCATCGCGCTGACGCAGCCTCCAACCATGACTCGATCCCCTTGGGACCTCGAAGAAACCTGGATCCTTTCCGGTGTGACATCTCTGCGTCTTGTCCCTGGCTGTCTTCCGTACACTCGGTCATTTTGTGTGTTCACACGCTTGTTGAGGGTGAAAATACTCTCGTCGGAGAACCACACACGTCGCAGGGAGGAAGCGTCCGGGTAGCGTCTCAGGAGCTCTGCACTCAGAAAACACTTTGAGAACATTTTTGAATAAGGGCTCATATGAGTGCCAAAACAGGGCTCAAATCTGTATGATTTTAAAATCGGGATCAGTTAGGCGCCCTTTTCGGGCTCAAAGTACATTAGCCCCGAAAGCGGCATCAGTTCGTCTTCCTTTTCGGGCTCAATTCGAGCTGCGTTTTAGGGCTCCATACGACATTCCGCCATTCCGTCTTTTGCTGTTTTCAGTGCCATGTGTTGGTGTACCTACCGCCGTGATTTCAAAATGAATGGTAAGTTATTAGTTATCAGTTATCGCTATCTTTTAGAAAAAATCAAGATGTTGATGCTCATGCCATTTTAATCCCTTATCAATTAAAATTGTGGTGGCATTTGTTCAGAAAAGGTCTGATCTACAATTGTGGCGCCGTTGATACGAATACGCACGGGTTTGATTATTCGTTTTTCTTGTATTTCCGCCACATGAAAGCATCATATCTGGATTCAGGATGTCAAATAGTGTAAGAATGTGCAAAAATTTTGTCTGGTTCTTCGTGATGATGTGATTGAAGCAATGCTTTCAAGGGTAGGTAAGGATTTTGTTACTTGTTCGTAATGGTTATCTTGATGCTCAACTAAAATTAATCCTAACCTTGCCTACTAAACTATTAAGTTAAACTTAGTACCAATACCTACCAACCTACAACCTATTTGGATCTTTCATATACTTATAACATGCTGCTGCTTCTGCTAACATGCTGCGGAATGCTGGTTGACATGATGGAATGCTGGTATGACAGTGTTCCATGTTTCAGAATTTTAGGTGAATAACCACACATGATGGGGAAAATGTTTTCATCCTAAAAATATGACAAGTGGCTTTATTTCATCTTTGCTAAAAAAATATGTCAAAAGTTTGATTCAACAGCCAGCTGCCAGGTTACGCATGACTTGACAGTTGATGCATCTACTCTACATCATTTCATTTCAGATCCTGTGAAGGTTCTGACAAAATCTGAGGTAAAAATGGCATTATGCAGTTTTGCGGAAAGACTAAATCTATCTCATTTTGTCTTCAGATTTTTTTTTATTGGGACACCCAATTGAAATCCAATTTTAGAACACTGTGACACCATGCCTGTGTGCCAAGTAAGAGGAAGGGTCTACAAGTATACATCAAGATAACCAATTATGGACAAGTTGAGACTTGAGTCATGAGCTCTTATTTGTGGTTACAATACCTTCAACTGCATGATTTTGCACAACTTCCATACAGGCATCCAGACTGGAAAAGGTTCAAGTCCATACTTATTCTGGTGCTTGAATATGGCAGTTCAAAGATGGAAGGCATATGATGCTACAAAATGAAAAAAATAATTCAACTTACAAAAAATAGGTATTCATATCTATCCTAAACTAAACTAACCTAAACTTACCCAACCTAATCCAACCCAACCCAACCACCCCAACCAGCCCAGCCCAGCCCAACCCAGCCCAGCCCAGCCCAGCCCAACCCAACCCAAAACCTACAGTCTAAAACCTAGAGCTAAAACCTGCAGCCCAAACTGGAAAACATCCATATGGTACGCCGGACGCCCGTGAAGCCGTCATGCGCCGAAGTTCGGCGCAAGCTATTTTGCAATTTGCGCTGAAATTTCTGCATTATTTGCGCCGAAGGTTAGTGCCCTTTTGCGTCAAAATTAAGCCACTTATACAAAAAGCACGTTTACATCTGCTGGCCAAGGTTTTATAAACCAGACAGAACGCTCTGGGCCTTAACCACTCCTGACTTCCATGTTTGAGCGTCCAAATTAGTTGATGTTTCCATGGAAGCTGAATACCACAATACGTGTAGCGCACTGTAGCATCGTGCCGTGAAATAAGGCTCGGGACGGAAGTTCCGGGGTCACAAAAATTGGTGTGGCGGTGTTGTCGCGGCTGGCGGGCTCCAGCAAGGGGTTTAAGTTTACGACACCACTCTTGTTTCAGGAGAGGTGTCAGCGATTCGAGACTACTTGGGCATGCGGGCAGCGGGGTCGGCGTGGCTGCCTGCGGCTGCGGCCACACATCTTGGCGTCCTGGAGGCGGAGATGCTGATGGTGGCATGAGTCATCACTGGCTGCCCGATTTCCATGCTCCAAGACTCGCCGTGAGGGCCGAGGCGGGCGTCGTGCCGATGGAGAGATGAGGAGGGATGCGCTGGCATCGCGCCTACTGGCGAAGGCGCTCTCCCTCCCGTCGGAGGACCCGCCGCGTCGTGGCGGAAGCCCCCCCCCCAACCGTGACTGAAGTCAGTGACCGGCTGGAGAGAGCGCGGGGAGCGGTGTGGGACCACTGGAGTGGCGCTGCCCGCCGAGGCGCGCTTATCCACGAGACTGCCCCCGTAGACGCCAACAGACGGCGTCACGGTCCACCTGGACCTGCTGCCGATCGGGGCGTCCGCGACAGCGAGGAGGAGTGCTGCGGAGGCGTGACTGGGAGCGCTCCCCCAGCGTGCGACGTGGGCCTGGGTCGACGGGTCTGCGACCGGGGGAGTAATGGGAAGGCGGCGCTGGGGTCCTCACCGAGCACCCAGACAGTACAACATTGGTACTGCGGGAGGCGGCGGGGAGGATTTGCTCCATTTACCGATCTGAGATGGTGGCGCCCAAAACGGCAAAGCAACATCTCCTGAAGCACCCGTCCTTCGAGGAAGACCCCATAATCATTTGCTCCGACTCGCAGGCGTCGCTGGCGACGCCACGAGGTGGACAAGTGGCCCAGACACCCCCCCCCCTCATCCCCTAGGTGCCGCCATCTGGGAGTATATGATGGCCCTAGTGGCTGTAGGGGGCCGAAGAATCCACCATAGAAGGAGGGCGGCGATAGCCCGATTAAGCTGGGCGTCCAGTGGAGCCTCGGCTCTATCATGGGCATTGGGCAAGGACTCTGCGAGCACCCCCGTCTCCTCCATCTTCGACGGCACTCCAGTCAGAAAGCTGTCCCCACCCGAGTTTCCCAGCAGCATGGGCCACATGAAACCGAACAGCGCCGAGCCGCTCGACGCTGAGGACCAGGCGAGAGTAACAGTGAAAAGGTGAAACGCTCGAAACGGCGCGCGCCGCCGGCCGAGGGCGCCGAGCCGGCCCAGGCCGGCTGCGGGTCAAACAGAAGCCGTCTCCGCGGCGGCCGCCCAGTGACAGCGACTCGGACTGACGTCGAGGCACCGCTGCCGCCTCCGCCGACCAACCCGCCGCCCAGCAAGGGCAGTTTGAAGGCGGCTGCGCCGGTGAAGGTGGCGCGGCCTGGCAGGGGCCGCGGCCGGCCCACTCCCAGCTACCCGTCCCGCGAGGTGCTCAGTACCACCGACTCGTCCGATTCTGAGGCAGCGCCGTCGGCGGGCCGCCGCCAGCAGTGACGACGACCGGCTGGCGGCGTTCGCGCGGGGCTTGTCCGACTCCTGGTACTCGGACTTGCCGCCCAAACTGGACGCCGGCGGCGTGAGCACCAGCAACGCCAATAAAAAGTCCACCTTCATCCGGCTCTTCTCGCACCGTGTCAAAAGGACTACGCCGCGCGGCCGGCCGGCCAACTCGAATGAGCGCAGCGAAGGGCACACGTCCCCGACGGCGGCACTGGCGCCTCCCGCCGCGCCGCTGCCGGCGTTGCTGGCAACGCCGATCCAGGCCCATCGATTTCTACTGTTTTGTTGCCTACGTGCCGCTGCCGCCGCTCAGCCAGCACAATGGCGTGCCAGTGTTGCGCTGTCGGATCGAAAAGCGGCTCGTGCAGCGGACGGACGGGTGCGGCCCGCGCGATGAGCCGCCGCCGCACACCGAGCTGCGCCGCGCGGACGTGAAGGTGGAGCTGGCAGCGGCCTGCTCAGTCCCCTCAACGGCGTCGACCGGCTCTCCGGCGATTTGCGGTCAGAAACGCCGCCGCTTCTGGGACCAAGGTGTCAGAGCGCGGCGCTGCCCGTGAGACGTTAAGTTAGCACAGGCAATGTCGTCTGCACTCCTTGCAGTTCATGTTGAATACACAACCATGTTGCGAAGTAATAGGCGCCGGGTTTTTCAGTTCATAGAACTTTTTCCCTGGCTATTACACCCCACAACCGAACACTGACACCTTGCACAAGTATGACTGTGTGTATGAATGTTAATAAATACATGAACCAATGTTGTGTTTTCGGTTCCAGTACCTTCTTTGGGCACCTCGGCAACAAGTAAGTAATTCGTTAGCTTTGCCACACCTAAGATAGGCTCCCACGTTGTTATTTGCTCCCGGGTTAACATAAACCGGTTTAACGTAACTTTTGCATCCCGGCCAAAATTGCCGGTTAACTGTCCCACCGCTCGAGACTGGCGCTAGGCTGGCCGAGCAAAAAAAAAGTTTGTCCGCGGCTTCGTCTTATTCGCAGCTGCTGGACACGGGGGAGGGGGGGAGGAGGGGCTGCATCGGACGAAAAGCGGGCTCTGGTATTAACTGGATTTTTTGCCAGCTGGCGCCGTATGGTGGCGCTAGCAGAGCTTCTTACATATCAATGCTAGATATAAAAGAATGAATATTTACCAATCAATTTTTCATTTAAAGCCATTTGAAATATTTATGTCCATCCTACTACCGCGCTTAGGTATATCTAAAATTAAATACCTTTCGTGCGTCGCCAGCTGGCCAGCCAGCTGACGCAATCCAGCTTTTACCAAAGCCCCGAAAAGCGATGACGTGAGCCCTAATATTGGCTTCACCACACAATTTGAGCCCTCAAACTGGAATCAGGTGAGCTCGAAAATGGGGATCAGGCTGAAAACTGGTATCATAGTGAGACTAGTTTTAGAGCTTGACACCGATAATGGGTACTGACTGAGCTCTGTTTCTGCGATCAATGATACCGATTTAAGGGATCGTATGAGCCCATGTGGCGCTAGCTCAGAAAGTATTCTCGAAATGTGCTGTCTGTTTTGAATATGGTACATTAGCCCGAAAACTGGTCTCTGAGCCCGAAAATCGGGACACTGTTTTCTCAGTGTGCCGCCCTCTCCTCTCTTCTCTGCTTCTCACCCGGCTTAAGTTCTTCGACACGGAACTTCTTGAAGCAGTGCAGATGAAGGTCGTTTCGCACAATTCTGTTCACAGAACTTTGAGCGACGCCAAGCTGTCTCCCAATTTCACGTTGGGAGAGATGCGACCCAGGTGTGGCCTCTTGACTGAGAACCAGTTCTTCAGTGTCCTGAATGTTCTTGGCGGTTCTTGCGCTTTTCGGCCTTCCGCTGCCGAGTTTCCTCTTCGCTGTGCCATACTGATCAACTTTCCTTATGATATTATTCACCGTCGTTAAACTCCAGCCTTTAGAAGGGAACTCTCTTAAAATTCTCTTGGCGCCCCACTTCTTCTCTTGTCTAAGAAGCACGGGTGGAGAATTGTGCTGGACTGGGGGTGCTCGAGCTCTCCCAATTCCACGCCGGCTTGGCTTTGGAGCCGCGGCCGGGCGGCGTGGGTCAAGGTCACCGCTAGGCGGCGGCGGATTTGCTGCGCCCGAGCACCCCCAGCTGGTCACAATTCTCCACCTATGCTAAGAAGTTTTATCAGACACCTGTGTTCAGCCGTTGGTCTCATGGTGGTTCAACCAAGGGTTCAACACCGAATGACGCCCCGAATGACCTTATTTTTTTGCTTCTGTTGAAATTTAAATTCACTACAATAGCACGTGAATGAGCTATTTTTATTCATGAACCTTCAACATGCGACATGGTCAGAACGGTCAGAACAGCAAACCGCAAATCACTGATTTGCGCGATTTGCGCATAATGTTCAAAACCGTTTCACTGAGTTTCGTGACACAAATTTATAGGCATATAACTAGGGTAATATTCCTAGTAATATTTAAGTTCAATCCATTTGGTTTTATAGAGAATTGAACGCTCTTTCTAATGGTGTTTGCAATTTGTCAATAAAATGAAAATGTTCGGACTTACAGATATTTTAAGTTAGGGGTTCCATTTTTTTTGGATCACCCTGTATAACACATGGTACGGCACCCGGCCCTGTCTGAGCTATGAGCCGATCGCGATATTTTCGGCTTTCCCCAACCCAAGCTCGATTAGGAACGTTCTCCTTCCCCACCCGATTGCTGATGTCAATTCAAATTCAATACCTCATCTCTGTCGGCCCGACCATAACCCATTCATTGCACACCGTTCAGCGCCCCGCCCCGCCAGAAGTATCCTAGCGCGCTGAGCAGTTGCCTCCAGCCGCGTCATCGCGAGGCCCCGCGCGGCCCATAAATTAATACATTGCGCGAATAGCCGTGTCGCCCCCCTGGTTTGAGGCGGGATTGACTTATCAAACGCTCTGTTGCCTGTTCATTGTTCAACCAGCCGATAACATGCCAGCTACGTCCATCTACATTGTACCTATGGCGCTCATGAACGCTACCGATTTCTATATGGATAAATGACTTACGAGTTTCGCCCACCTATGCCTCGCACTGCACTGTATAAACGTGGTCATATTTATATTTTCTGTAAAGGGGCGATCTGTTTTTAGTTTTGACGAAATGTTATGATGAATGCCGAAATTAGCATGGGGATTTTTTGGCGAACGACAAAGGGATATTACTGAATGACGAAGCATTTATCCAAATCGTCAAAGGTTTTGCCGGAATTCAATCAGTTATGGCGAATAGCGAATGTTCTACCAACTGACGAACTGTGGACTGTGGAGTGGGATCAGCATTCCGTTTTGCCCATATGCTGAAGGTTTTGCCGGAATGCCTCTCACTGGCGCCACCTATGTGCTGATCGGACGAATGGGTTTTGCTGATAGGCCATCGAACAACGCAAAAAGGTGTATTACCCATCAAAATCCGTGCACTCGCTGACCTTAGTTCTCTGGTGTTACCGATAGGTAGCGCTGGCGTCGCGTCCCGCGCTATGGCCGCGCCTAGTCAGCCGCCTGGCCATTGTCGCATGGAAGAAAATTAGGTACAGTCCACAGCAGAAGTAATGTGGGGTTTCAGTCATGGGTATGTTCTGCTTCTGAAGCAGAACATACCCATTACCCCCAGGCGACCCCCCCCCATACCGACCCCTCCCCCCCCAGGCGGTCGCGGGTTAGGAACGATTAGCCAGACTACAATGAAACTTTGAATGTAGCTTATATGTATCGTCACCCTTGCAGCTGCAACTTTAGCCATTGACATCTTCTTTTCGATCACTCCGCATTAAACAATCGCCAGTCAAAGCCAACCGTTGAGATTGGTAAAACCCTACATTACTTTAGCGGTGGGCTGTACCTATCATTTCACAAAACCGGCCCATACCTTCCGGCCTCCGGGTCTCCCCCTATTACTATCATTCATCATCATTTCAACGGCCTTACCTGACACGGTCTTGCTGAACAATGAAGAAGTGGCGCATAGGTCGGTTTACCGTTGGTTCTCCCCATCCAGCAACTCTGAACTCACGATTTTGTTCCAGCTGCGGATTGGCGCTACGCCATTTACCGCAACCACTGGCGGGTCCAGGGGGGGGGGGGGCCACGGGGGCCATGCCCCCCCAAAGGCCTAAAGTGGCCTGTTTGCCCCCCCCAAAAAAAAACGTAAAAAAAATGCTAAGAAAATATGCCTTGATGGAGGTTTTTAGCCACTTGGTGAAGTAACGCTTTCCACAGCATAATATGGAAGCAATATGGTAGCAGTGAGGGTCAGTCAAAAGCTGCGCGAGTGGAGTCGACCTTTAAAAAAAAAGACTGTTGTTGTCACGTGTTTATGGCGCGGTAACTGGTAGTTGGCGGTGTTTCGCGTGGTGTGGCATCACTGGCGGATCCGGGGGGGGGGGGGGCACGGGAGCCTGAGGTGCCCCTGACAGGCCCGTGGTGCCCTTACTAGGCCTGTGGTGCCCCTGGACCCTGGCAGGCCTGTGGTGCCTCTGGCGGGCCTAGGGTTCCCCTGCTAGGCTGCTGATGCCCCTGGGACCTGACAGGACTGTGGTACCCCTGACAAGCCTAAAGTGCCCCCAACAGGCCCGTGATGCCCCCGACAGGCCCAAGGTGCCCCTGCGTGATGCCGTGATGCCTGCGAGGCCGGTGGTGCCCCTGCTAGACCGGTGGTGCCCCTGGCAGGCCTGTGGTGCCCCTGCTAGGCCGCTGGTGCCCCTGGGCCCTGACAGGACTGTGGTGCCCCTGACAGGCCCAAGGTGCCCCTGCAAGGCCGGTGGTGCCCCTGTAAGGCATGTGGTACCCCTGCTAGGCCTCTGGTGCCCCTGACAGGCCCATGGTGCCCCTGCGAGGCCGGCGGCGCCCCTGGCAGGTGTCTGGTGTCCCAGACAGACCTGGGGTGCCCCTGACAAGCCTGTGGGGCCCCTACAAGAGTGTTTTAGATGCTGTACAAAACTTTTTCTCGAACGGCGTCTCGTATTGAGCGCTTCGGGCGCTTTTACGCCAATCGTGTATGTTATCTTTAAATTTGTGTACAAAGATCCAATAATTTTTTTTCTCTCTCTCCCTCTCTCTCTCTCTCTCTCTCTCTCTCTCTCTCTCTCTCTCTCTCTCTCTCTCTCTCTCTCTCTCTCTCTCTCTCTCTCTCTCTCTCTCTCTCTCTCACAGGCCCGTGGTGCCCTTGCTAGGCCTGTGGTGCCCCTGGCGGCCTGGTGGTGCCCCTGTTAGGCCGGTGGTGCCCCTGACAGGCCTGTGGTGCCCCCGGGCACCAAGCGGGGTCATGAGCCATGTGGCCCCCCTTTGATCTGCCACTGATACATAATATATTGATTTGTAAAGGCGTTATGGCTTATGCAATATGAAATTGCAGGCACTTGGTATCCCTCACTTATCCCTCATTGGGGGCTCTGGCGGGCTCCTGAGGTCCCACGTCTATCTCCGGGAGCCCTACTAGACAGGCCCCTTTGGGTCCTTTCAGTCCACTATAGCATAAGAGGTCTCCATGCGAGTCCTATACATCTGAGGGCGTACCCTGACGTCTGAGGTACCCAACTGCAGCTCCAATGGTCTCTTACACTGGCGGATCCAGGGAGGGGGCATTTAGGGCTATGCCCCTTCCCAGAGGCCTAAAGTGGCCCGTTTGCCCCCTCCCCCAAGCGATAATGAAACATAGTTCAATCAGTGCGTGGCCCAGGAGCCGAGTTAGTCAGGGGGTGTTTTACCACCTCCCGGCCCGCAAATTGGGACCCAAGCACTGACTCGAAGCGGGTTAACTGGTCGACAAAAGCAATGGTAAGTGTTTACAAAGTAATATAAAGGCATGGGTCGGGTGGGCTACCATTTATAGATTTTTATTTTTAGTTAAAAAAAAAATATTCATAGTGTCAGGGCTGTGACGAAAAATAAGTGGCCTAAATCCGATGAGAAAACAGGATTTGGGGTTACCCTAGGTTTGGCTCCTGCATGAGTTGCCCCCCCCCCCCCAAAAAAAAACGCAAGCCTGGATCCGCCAGTGACCGCAACATCACCTCAAAACAAGCAATAATACACTAAACCAACTATTTATTCGATGATTCAAATCGCGATTAACTGCCACGCGACAACTGCTCCCGGCAGGTGCCGTTACGTGCGGCTGTCTGCAAACCTTAAAAAAGCATAAAAAATACTTTCAGATTTTTCGCTGCGTAGGATAAATGCTGAAAGGGCGTTAGATTTGCGTGTATGCATAACAAATGTCCCAATAATCCTCTAGCTGGTGTTAACACTTAACCCGCGAGTTGCTGGGGGGGGGGGGGGCGTTAAACGCCCCCACTTTTTTCGCCGGGCCATAGCATAAAAACGGCGCAGACGCGCCAAATTTTGGGTACCTGTAGGGAATTGCTTGAAGTTTATTGTAACAAAGTTTAAAAAAAAATCGGTCGGAATTTTTTTTAGGATATCGAGGTTTTAGTGACGTCATAAATTCTGCGTTTTCGACAAAAAACGGCATATGTTTAAAAAATCATATAAAATCACAGAATAGACATACAGACATGCCGTAAACGCTATTATACTGCCAATACCATGAACAATCAAATGGCTATCATCGATTATTGATTACCTATCGTTCCGCATTTTCCAAAATCTTGAACTGAATCTTGGCAATTTCTCGTGACTACTTCACAACCATGATACATGCATTTCTTAAATTGAGCTTTTTGAGCCAAACACGTACACATATGATAAAATGAATGTGACCATCGTGTTCTACGCCCCAAATTACCCGTACACCATGTGTCACAGGCTGCGAATATCAGTTTTGATTTTCGGTGATATGTGCCTACCCGGTTGACCTGACCTTGACCCTGACCTATGTTTGACTGACCCCTACATGGAGCTGACACTCTTGTAGGCCTTATATGATGGATTGTGCACCGTTTTGACAGAGTTTATGACGAGAGGCGCCCATTGCGAAGTCCTGAAGTCCATGCTACTGAAAACCCGATTTTGAGGTGTTTGACCTGACCTTGACCCGACCTGTGACCTCAAAATTCAACTTTAAAGTACTCATCTGAAGCGTCTCGGCTGGGGGCGTTTAACGCCCCCCCCCCCCCCCTAGCAAACGGTGGGTGGCGAAATACCCCAGCAACTGCCGGGTTAACATAAATGTATGATCAGGGCAAGGATCAGGGTTTCCGGCTGGGACTATAGTTCGTTTTGTTCTAACCGGTTTGGCTCCAAGTTCATAATCAAAGCTTTCACGTGAGTTTTGACAACTTCAGCGTTTGGCCAGTAATTACTTACCGCTAAAATATTTATTCAAATTGTTCTCGGTAAGAAGCTATTAAATCGTGCTTCCAAAAATGGGCATAATGATAACGTCACTCGTGGGAACTGGTACCCATGTCCATACGATGGCACAAACTGCCAACGAAATTTAGAAAGCTTCGTTTTCCGCGGTCAGAATCGAGGAAGCGGGTCACATCTCTACACATTTCAATGCAAGCTCGACAACATGGCATAACCTCTGTGGTTCCAAAATGCACATACCTATGAAGTTTATCGGAAATAATTAACATGCCAAAATTATGGCGACGTTTGATTTTCACAGGTTCAATTTTTTGCCTTTTTCGCTGCCTAAAACGCGTTTTGAGTCGAAAAAGCTACTTGGAGCCAAACCAGTTAGAAAAAAAAACACTTACGAGCTGTTCTTCTCAAATTGAGACGGCTTGTTGAACAGCGCCCGCAGGATATACTGCAGTTCGCGAGACACCTCCAGCGCCGAGCTCCCGTCGATCCCGCTGAACTCGTTATTGAACGCCGAAAAGCGGGGAGGGTCGCGCACCGCCTTGCACAGGTCGCCGGCGGCGACGTACGGGTCCGGACGGAGGGTAGTCATCCTCCAGTGCTCTCGCGGACCCAGGCGGTACCGGAAGCGTGGCCGGGTGCCCACCAATTGACGCAGCTGGTGTGTCGCCGGCGCGCAGCCGAGCACCAGCTCGCGGCTGAAGACGGAGCTGTTTTTGCCGCTGCAGTCCTGCAAGGTGGAGATGACGCTATTCACCACGTCTGGCGGCAGCGGCAACGGCCTCGCCCACGGTAGTGTCGTGCGGATCTCGTCGACTGACCAGTACCCCGATCTGTCGATGTCCAGCTCCTCAAAGAGCTGCTCCGCGGGCACTGCACGCCGCTCAGAGGTGATGAAGTAGCTGTAGGCCATCTGGAACTGGATGTCTGTCGGCTGGCGTACACGGCCTGCCGATGTGGTGGCGTACTCGGCGGGGAATAGTTCGTGCAGCTCTCGCAGAAGGCGGCGCTCCATCAGCATCGGCACGTGCGCCATGTAGCGGCGTTTAGCGGCGCCATACCGCTGCTCCAGCATGCGGTCTGTGCTCTGCAGACTGCCGTAGAACGGGTCCCCCGGTGGGCCGCCCCCAATCGGCCAGTCCATGTAGATGGTGTACTCGCCACTCGACGAGATAAAGTCCTCCGGCCACACGGGCTGCGTGATCAGAAAGTCGTCGTTGAGGTAGAGAAATCGCTCTGAGAGGCCCTCGATCCGGTGCACATGCGACTCAATCGCCGGGCTGGAGAAGGTGGGCTGGTGCGACTTGTCGGGGAAGATCTCCGCATGCGTGACGACGGTGATGCGCGGGTTGTTCAGGTCCAGCCAGGCGGGCACCTGACCGTTGGTGACGACGAACACTCGCCGCACCCAGGGTGCATGCAGCTCCAGCGCACGCAGCGAGAGGCGTAGCTCGTCGCTCTCGGCGAACCGGTTGGCCGCCACTGCCACGGGCGATGGCTGTATGCCGAGCTGCCTCTTTGTGACCTCCAGCTGCCGCTGGAACTCCGGGTCAGAGCCGTTTACCCACGTGTAAACAGCGTCGATCGGTGGGTCGGGACAGGGCCGGCCGGCCAGAGGGTGACCCAAAAGGTTTTCGGAGCACATGGCGCCAGCGCTGAATGACGGAAACTCGTCTCGTACCTCTCCGCTGTATTCTGAAGAACATTGATGCATAAGTTGCCAACTGAGGTACAGCTTTCTTCTCCACAAACTCCATCCAACCAGGTGAAACAGTACTGCACAGCCGAGAAGAAGAAGCACCCCATACAGACACTTGTTCTGAATGCGGGACAGCCGAATTCGAGATGACCTCATTTCATGGAAATACCGTTTGATCTTCCTGGTGTAATCGCGCTGAACCTGTTGTAACAAGATAATATTTGTCAAATGCATTCAGCGTGCGTGCATGTAACTAACCAGGTTTTAGTGTGTTGACCCGACACCCAAAACTTTTTTAACTTGACCTGACAGAGGCGTTGGCTATGATTATGAAACGATATCAGTTACATCATCCATGCCACGCTGAGATCAGTTGCCCAACCAAACGACTGGATTGCATCCCTTGCACATAAATCGCTACAGCAAAAAGTTGTGGTTTGGTGATTCAGCTGTTTACACGTGTTCCAGATTCCCTCCGCACCGGCGACCATGACGTTCCGACTCCGAGCCCATGCTTAGGTAGTCGGTGTAAAGACTCACCTTCTTTGCTGTTAGTGCCTGGTTCTTGCACTGAGCCACCTTTTTCCACCGGTCCAGTGGAGGCCACACGCAGGTCGCACTTCTCGCCCGGTAGGTATCGTGTCCTCTGACCATGCTGCGCTGCACCCTTCCGCCCGTTAGGCTGGCTTCCCTTATCGTAATCACGACCTTTTGTACACACGACGCTGAACTCTATCATGTGATTGCTGAACCTGTCGAACTACGCGATCTGATATTGCTGTGATAGGCGGCGGAACAGGGGGGTGGGGAAGCGGGGCACCGTGCCCCCTTGATTTTGCCATTTTAACCCTCGCCGGCACAGGGGGAATTGATGCAACCCGCCGCCTAAGGCTTTTTCGCGAATAACTCCCGTAAAAAGCGTAAAAAACTGGCCTAGAAACATGTAAAACTCGAAAAAGTGAACCGAGGTCACCAAAGGTCAATTAACTGACCTGACCTTCAGGTGACTTTGACATCCACCCTAATTCACGGGAGCAACATCAATTCACATGTTTGAACGTTTTTACCCGCGCCTCGTTGGGGTCTGCAGAGCAGCGCCCTGTTGGAAGGGGGGCAATTTGCCCCCGCCCTGAGATCTCGAGAACCACGCAACATAGCGACAAGCGGCAAATGGTGTTGGATAGCCCCAACAGGGAACTACCTTGTGACCCAATTTCATTGACCTAGGTCAAACCAATGACGTCACAGTTCAGGTCAAATGTCGAATTTTCACTGTTTACTGGCATTTCAAGAAATGGGTTGTAAAATCGAGTACAATGCATTTCATTGAAAATAATCGATGGGGAAATGTTCGTCACGCACATATTTTGTTATTTGAGATCACTGATACCAGTTGATGTCACAGAATTCAGGTCACTGAGGGTCACAATATGAAAATGTCATGTGATGCATGTTTTATGGTTCATTTTAAATGCTAAATGCGATTATGTGGGTCAGACAGCCTTAGGGGTCAGTTTAGATTATGTTCTGGTGAAGGTCAGGTCAAGGTCAGGTAAAGGTCAGGTCAAGGTCAGGTCAAGTTAGGTCAAAGTTCAAAGTTGATATTTTTGCATAAAATGTATATCGATTCGATGCAGCTCGTCACGGGGAGTTCAACGGTGGTCTTTGTTTTGCGCTATGGGCTCTAGAATTGCTAAGAATTGAGTTCAATAATTTGACATAATCAATTTTGAAGTTTTTTTCGCTATAACTTGGCCAAAAAAGGAGGTATAGATCTAAAATTTTGTATGTATATAGAAGAGCGCAGGAACTATCACACATACTCCGTTTTTTCGAAATTCGGATAACTGTTGGATTTTTTTGCGTTTTTCTAAACATAAATAATCACTTTTTATTTTCGGGGGTTAAAATTTCAAAATTTTGAAAACCCGAGATAGCAGTTTTGTAGCGCCGCCTTTTGTCGATATGACCATATAAGGAACTTTGAATTTGCTTGGTAACTGTAGCTTTTGTGAGCGTTTCAAAATTTCATGCTTTTTTGCTAATTTTTGCTCGAACATGACCTCAGTTTGACCTCAATCCCTCCTGACCTAAGGTGACCTAAGACTTGACATTGTGTGTCAAGGTGTCAAATTTTTGCCCGGAAAGGTACTGAAAATTTGGCGGCGCTGCGCGCCACCGTTTTTTTACTATTTAGGAAAAAAACACAGGGGGGGGGGCAAATTGCCCCCCAGCGGGGCGAGGGTTAATTGAAGATGTTCCGCTGCTAATGGTTGCTGTAACCTTTCGTGCAGCTGTCAGTGGCAAAGTGAAGAGACGAGATATATCGTTACGTATGAGTTAGGTAGGTAACGGGTGATCGCTTTAGAATTAAACAAATTTTAAATATGCATGACTTTTGCAGGGGTGGAGCTTCCTATTCAGTTGATGGGGAGTTGATTGCCCTACCAACTTGCCGTTTTCCCCCAATAAGCGTTTTGCCCCTGGCCAATTGAAGCTGATTTCTAGGACTTTGTTGCTAAGCAAACCAATTCATTTTCTTTGTTTTGAGGAGCCTTGAAATGTCTGTGTAATTCAGAGTGCTGTCTCTGTAATGAAAACATTGGATTCAGTGTTGTGTTACATATAACTTAACCCGGCGGCCGCTGGGCCTCCGCGCCACCCGCCGGCCGCTGGGGGGGGGCATAAAGTTGCCCCCCCTTTACTTCTGCGACGATATCGTCGCAACGCGAAGAGATAGAGAAGCGAAACTTTGCACACATCTTCCTGAATACCTAGCCGAGGTTGTGTCTAACTTTGGTGTCGATCCCATTTGAAATGACGTCACAGTGACGTCATAAGTGAAATTATAGATTTGCGACTCTCATATTCCTCACGATACATCACATATATGAGACCGAATATAAAGGGCCGATTATTGGTCAGAAACTAGATGGAAGTGTAGTAAGATGTTTTAGGATGACAGCAGGTGCTGTCCAGTTCATTTACAGTCGAGTTTCATGCTCAGCGTCATCAGAAACGGTCCATGTCGGAAAACGACAAAACTTCATGACGTCACTGTGACGTCATCTTAGGTGCTACAACCACCAAACTTTCCTCAAACATTGCCTAGGTATTCATTTGAAGCTATGCCAAGTTTCGCGTTCGTAGCTCATCAGGTTTCGGAGATATTTCACAAAACGTAAAGGGGGGGCAACTTTATGCCCCCCCCCAGCGGCTCGTGGGTTAACCCACGCTGTGTTGGGAGGGGATGGGGCGTTCCCCTCCTTCCAGGTTGTTCGTGATTATCTCAAAAGCAGCCAAAAATATCTTAACCCTCGCATGTGTAGGGGGGGGGGTCGGATGGACCCCCCCATGGTTTTTCGCGAATAACTCGCGTAAAAAGCGGCCGATCGCGACGAAACTTTCAGTACCCTCGCATTGATCAATTTTACACCTACCCTGAAAATTTCATGACCCTGACCCAAATGACCTTTGACCTGCGACCTCTTTTCCGAGACCATGTTTGGCCGGAATCGCGATTCGGCGTACGTCGGCTCGCATTAGCCGTGCGTTTGCAAGCTTTTCGTGGTTTCAAACGTTCAAACATGTGATTTGATGTTGCTCCCATGCATTAGGGTGGGTGTCAAGGTCACCTGAAGGTCAGGTCAGGTCATTGACCTTTGGTGACCTCGGGTGACCTCGGTTCACTTTTTCGAGTTTTACATGTTTCTAGGCTAGTTTTTGGAGCTGAATTCGAATTTAGCAACCATTCGAACATTTACGAAGTAGTTTTGGTGCCTTCGTAACATGTTACGAAGCTGTCCGAGGCGGTTGACACGTATTACGAATACCCGTCACAACCCCTACCGGTTGACCTGACCTGACCTGACCCGACCTGGTCTAAATGCTTCAAGACATCATCTCTGATCAAAACTAACACGATATTCGTGATCAGCACCCCGGAAAACCACATAGCAGCCACACTTTACGACTTTCTAACAGGTCCCGATTTTCCCGGTTTTCGGGTCATTGACCTGACCTGGAAGGTCACCCGATGACCTAGGACCTTAAAATTGGGCATCATCGGCTTCCTCTCGTCACGGGCAACACGCTCGTTTTTTCCGCGAAGCTCCAGCTCGATCAGGAGCCAAACGGCAAGGGGGGGTCCAACCGACCCCCCCCCCCCCCCTACACATTAGAAGCTGGAAAACGCCGCACACATGCGAGGGTTAAAAAAGCCATATAACTCGGCCATTTTTGAAGCTATTGGGCTAAAAATTTCTAAAGTAGGTCATCTATGAGTGTTCTATTATATATATATATATATATATATATATATATATATATATATATATATATATATATATATATATATATATATATATATATATATATATATATATATATATATATATATATATATATGTTACGGGTCATATGCTAACTTGGGCAGTATGCAAACTACCCGGGCAGTATGCAAACTACCCAACAGCCCGGGCAGTATGCATACCGCCCGGGTAGTATGCAAACTACCCGGCCCCTTGGGCAGTATGCATACCGCCCAAAAACTTGGGCAGTTTGCATACTGCCCGCTTCTTGTCTTGAAGTTGTGTATTCCATGTCCAGTTTATAAAGTATTAATGGCTCTATAAGTACCGATTTGCCGGTCCCGTAGCTCAGTCGGTAGAGCGTTAGACTCCGCGTGGTGAGAGCACGCGTTTCCGGTTATAACAGTCCGGGCTCGAAGCGCGACGGGCGATTGACGTTTAATGAGCCTCCTTACAGATTGGACGGTTTGTGGCAGGCCGTAGCCCGTAGCCAAGCGAAGTCAGTGAGAGGACCGGCCGTGCGCGGCTCTGTGCGCACTTTAACCCTCGTCGGCCGAGGGGGGGGGGGCGGGTGCCGCCCCCCCCATACGGTTTTTTCGCGATAGCTCCGAACACGCTGGCGATAGAGAGCTGAAGCTTGGCATACCTGACCTTTGATCCAAGCCGCATCTTTTGACACCAAGCACATTTTTGGGTCAGGTCAGATCACTGACCTATGACGTCATAAGTGAACCTCTGCACGGTCTTCAGATGTCGCAAATTCGCAACGCCCTCACTGCCAGAGGAGATGTCAAAGGGAAATGAAACTTGCAGGATCTAGTATCCATTATGAGTCCCACAACTTGTATATCTCAGATTTTTCCTTAAGGTCATATGAGGTCAGGTCATTTTCGTGACCTCACCATTATAAGTCAATGGGGAAAAATGAAAACTGCTATTCTGGCGCCGGGAACGATCTCCAACTATCTCAAGCACACAGAATCGTGATTTGATGAACTCCTTGCAAGGTTAGATGCGTCACTTTTGCAATGTTGACCTTGCATGACGTCATTTATGACGTCATCAAGGTCATATTAGTTTTTCGTCAATAACTCCCGATCAAATTGAGCTAGCGAGTCGAGAAAGCCACCAATGGACTCAGGAAGACCTGCCGACTCGAATGATATGCGACATGACCTCTTTCGACCAACTTCGTGACCTGAGGGTGCTGACCTGTCCTTGACCTGAGGTCAACACCCCAAGTTGACCTGACCCGAACAAAAAGTATATCATTCGACGCGCCTGAGCAAGGCGAACACGATGCTGTCAAAATCGCGGCTCTGCGGCCGTTTTTTGCGAAGTTATTCACCAAAAACTGAACCGTACCTTGGGGCACTTGACCTGACCTCAGAGGTCACCGGTTGACATAGGACCTTAAAATCGGGTACCAATCTCTGCGTCTCGTAACGGCGCACACGCTCGTTTTTTCCGCGACGCGCTATCTCCACCAGGGGCGAAACGGCGAGGGGGGGTTGTACCCGCCCCCCCCCTCGGCCGGCGCGTATGTAGAAAACCAATAGGTCCGGTGAGGGTTAAACTTTGGACTCCAAATTCTGCCATAGAACCGGCATTGCGCGATCGGAGGGTAGAGGGCAGGGTTACCGCAACAAGCTTCGCTTAGCGGGGCTCTGTCCCTGTGAATCCTTCTATTCAAAAGGTTCGGACTAAATTTAAAAAAGTAACGTAGTTTAATCGCGTAGTCTTTTTTGCCGTCAAACGTGATTTATCGATCGAAGAGTGAAATATTGTTTTGAATATAAAGATTTAAAATATTTCCCCAGAATTTCATTGAATTTCATTGCCAGCGGCCAACAAGTCACTTTCATCTGAAATGACGACACATCTGTAGTGCCATCACTCGCTGGCTTTGGTTTGACACTTGGACCTGTAGAGGGCGTTATCATAGTTTCAATACCTAATGTTACATGAAACCATTTACATGTAAGACGTTACAAGTTCTTATGGTCGGGTTACCAGGTCAGGTCAAGTGACCTTACCCCAGCAAAAGTTGGAATGCTCGCCATCGTTACACCGACCTAACGATCGCTTTGAAACTTTAAGCGACTAATAAGAGTAGCATTAGGTTCAAAAGGCATGTATTTGAATTTTGATACTATACCGATGACTTTTAGGTCAAGTCAATATTGCACAGTCTCCCTAAAAAGTTGACAGGAGAAAGTTGAAGGACGCCCCTTTTGCTGAACGTCATTCTAAACACTCTCAAACATCGGGTTACATACAGGTAAACATGACGCACTGAATCGAAAAAAATTGCACTTGTGACCCCTTTTTATGACCCTGAGGTCATATCAGGTCATAAAAGGTCTCCAGCAGTTCTTTGATCATTATTTTTTTTTTATGGAGACGTGTTGGAGCGATGGTCATGTAAACAACCTTAGATGTGTTCAGTTCGACGATAAGGAGGCTGATAAACAACATGACCTTTTCATGTCAGGTCATGACCTTGACCCCAGGTCAAATTTGGAACTTAGATCAACTTTGAGTACTTATTCCAGAAAGCGCTAACAGAGCTATCGAATGCGTCTTTCTGCGGCGCTGTAGCTCTCCTATCTTCCGAGTTATGGGCGAATTTATAAAAAAAATGAAAAAGACGAAATTTGATCTTTGATAACCTCTGTTGCCCTATTCTTTGACCTGGCCTTAAAAATGACTAGGGCACTTTCGTCATGATCTTTGACGCTATTTCGAATGCCGGTTACCGCATCTTACATGCCGCTTACTTCTGTTCCGCTAAGTGGCACGGGAGTCGAGTAGGGGTGCTCAACCCGCCCCCCAGCCCGGCACGACTGGCGCCGAGCACCGCCCCGGCGCGGGTTAAAGCGTCTGCCATTGACATGTATATGTGAGCTATTGCATGAACTAGTCTCACGGGCCACGGTCAGCATATTGCCCGAGTAAACATCTTGCCCGTGAGAGAAAAGATGGGTAGTATGCATACTACCCGGGCAGTATGCAAACTGCCCGGGCGGTATGCATACTGCCCAAGGGGTCGGGTAGTATGCATACTACCCGGGCGGTATGCATACTGCCCGGGCTGTTGGGTAGTTTGCATACTGCCCGGGTAGTTTGCATACTGCCCAAGTTAGCATATGACCCGTAACATATGTTACGGGTCATATGCTAACTTGGGCAGTATGCAAACTGCCCGGGCAGTATGCATACTACCCAACAGCCCGGGCAGTATGCATACCGCCCGGGTAGTATGCATACTACCCGACCCCTTGGGCAGTATGCATACCGCCCGGGCAGTATGCATACCTCCCGGGTAGTATGCATACCACCCACCTTTCTTCTCACGGGCAAGATGTTTACTCGGGCAGTATGTTGACTACGCTTCGTGAGGCTTGTTAATGCAATAACTCGCGTATATATGTGAATGACAAACGTTTTAACCTTCCGGGTGGTGGTGGGGGGCATTTTTGTCCCCCCTTAGTTTTTTTCGATATACCTCCAGAATTCCGCTGCGCCGATTGCAACCAAACTTTCAGTACCTTCCCGGGATCGTAGCTATTATACATTGTGACCAAAATTTTCCAAAGGCTATGATAGGTTGGCCGCTAATGACGTCGGAGTGACGTCATTTCTGCCATTTTCGACCCAAAAAAGGTTTCGCGGGAAGAGCTGTCAGGCCTACAGCTTTATAGATACAGAAAGTGTTTAACCCGCGCCCCAGTGGCGGTCTCGGCCAACTTCGCCCTAGTGGGGGGGAGGGGGGGGGCATATGTTACCACCCACCTCTAACTCAAAAACTAAGAGGGCTAGAAAGACGCGGTAAAAAGCAGTCGATAGCTCTTAACCCGCGAGTTGCTGTGGGGGGGGGCGTTAAACGCCCCCACTTTTTTCGCCGGGCCATAGCATAAAAACGGCGCGCCGCAGGCGCGCCAAGTTTTGAGTACCTGTAGGGAATTGATTGAAGCTTATTGTGACAAAGTTTCAAAAAAATCGGCCGGAAAATTTTTGAGATATCGAGGTTTTAGTGACGTCATGATTTCTGAGTTTTCGACCAAAAACGGCATATGTTCAAAAAATCATATAAAATCACAGAATAGACATACAGACATGCCGTAAACGTCATTAGACTGCCAATACCATGAACAATCAAATGGCTATCTTCGATTATTGATTATCGTTCCGCATTTTCCAAAATCTTGAACTGAATCTTGGCAATTTCTCGTGACTACTTCACGACCATGATACATGCATTTCTTAAATTGAACTTTTTTAGCCAAACACGTACACATATGATAAAATGAATGCCACCAGCGTGTTCTACGCCCAAAATTACCCATAAAACATGTATCACAGGCTGCGAATATCAGTTTTGATTTTCGGGGATATGTGCCTGCCCGGTTGACCTGACCTTGACCCTGACCTATGCTTGACTGACCCATACATGGAGCTGACACTCTTGTAGGCCTTATATGATGGATTGTGCACCGTTTTGACAGAGTTTATGACGAGAGGCGCCCATTGCGAAGTCCTGAAGTCTATGCTACTGAAAGCCCGATTTCAGGTGTTTGACCTGACCTTGACCCGACCTGTGACCTCAAAATTCAACTTTAAAGTACTCATCTGAAGCGTCTCGTCGCGTTCTTTCGTTTGCCGCCTCGTGCGTTTCGCTGCGCCTATTGGTTCTCGAGTTATCGGCTGGGGTCGTTTAACGCCCCCCCCCCCCCAGCAAACGGTGGGTGGCGAAATACCCCAGCAACTGCCGGGTTAATGCGTATGTTTGAAATTATTTCGGTCATTTTTCACCTTAGAGCAATATTGGGGTCACCAGAGGTCATCAAAGGTCAAAATATGCCAATTGTCATTATATTTTTCAGAAAACATGCCGCTATCTCATGAACTATGGTAGCTAGAAAACGCATGGAAGAGCAATCGATAGCTTTTGAACTCTTCTTTTGAAAAGGTCATTATCAATATTGACCTCAGGTCAACGGTTTAGCCTCCAGAGGGCAAAAACTCCAAAAATAGCTGTTTTTACGAAAAGTGTTTTTCGACAATTACTTTCGACTACAAAAAGCCACAACATTTCTATTGCCAGAATCGTGTTCCCCTCGCCGAGACGCGTCGAATGAACTATAATTTGACCTTGAAAGGTCAACTTGAAAATTTGACCTCAGGTCAAGGTCATGACCTTACCGGAAAAGGTCATGTTGCATAACAGTCGATGCGTCTCAACAAGACAAACACAATGAGACCATCCCCAGCGTTCTATCTCTTTCCAATCGCGAGTTATTGGCAAACAACTGTTTGTAGCCTCAAGTGACCTCGGATGACCTGTCTAGAGGCTATCAGCAAAAATGACACCTTGGTCATCACGAGTGGACTAAATCATTGTGATTCTGAAATATTTGGACTGTTCCGATGCGTACACACGGATCTAGAGGCATTTTCATTTTTCTCCATTGACTTGCAATGGAAAGGTCACGCCACTGACCTCACCTTAGGTCACTGATATAAAAAATCCGAGATATACAAATTGTAGGCGCCCATAACAGCATGCAATCCACTAAGTTTGAAACCTTTCTGACAAACACTGTAGGCTGGACATGATTGGAAACTTTTTTTTAGGCTTGGTCAGTTAACTTGACCTGGTGACCTGACCTGACATGACCTGGGGTCAAAAATTTTACACATTATCCAAAATTGATGTACCAAAAGCTACCCCAGGCGGCGCGGCGCTTCGCGCCGCGGTTTTTTATTCACACGCAAAAAACGCGACAGGGTGGTAACATATGCCCCCCCCCACTGGGGCGAAGGTTAAGAATAGGTATAAAAGGTGTCGAATTAGAGGGCTACAAAACTGCTATTTCGGATTTTTGAACTTTTAGATTTTGACCCCCCAAAATCAAAAAAGTAATTTTCTTAGTATAATAGGCAAGAAATCCAAAAAAGTTGTTTTCTGAATTTCGAAAAAAACGGAAAATATGTGATAGTCCATACCGCCTTCTATCCACATACCAAATTTGATATTGATTCCTCTTTTTTGGCAAAGTTATAGCGAAAAAAGAACTGTTCAAAGTTGATGACGTCAAATTTTGTCGTCGTCGTTTCATTTTACTCAGTTCACGCTTCACAATGACAATGACTTGTTGGCCACTGGTTATTCAACAATGGATTTGGGAAAAAGTAATTTCAACACTTTATTCCAATCCTCATTCCATCTTATGATCGATCAATCACGTTGGACGACAAAAATTCTTCTCGGTCGATCTATGTATTGTTATCTAGAGAGCCATTTATATTCTTAATGTGGACATGGATTACACAACTTTAAGTCGGACAGCGGGCAGTATGCAAACTGCCCAAGCTTTTGGGCGGTATGCATACTGCCCAAGGGGTCGGGTAGTATGCATACTACCCGGGCGGTATGCATACTGCCCGGGCTGTTGGGTAGTATGCATACTGCCCGGGTAGTTTGCATACTGCCCAAGTTAGCATATGACCCGTAACATATATATATATATATATATATATATATATATATATATATATATATATATATATATATATATATATATATATATATATATATATATATATATATATATATATATATATATATATATATATATATATATATATATATATATATATATATATATATATATATATATATATATATATATATATATATATATATATATATATGTATATATGTATATTTCGGAAGCAGATTGTTTTTGATGCATTGATCATTGAATAAAACAGCGGCTTCAGCATTGATTATTTTCTTCGTTGTGCTCTCGATGTTACGAATCACTTTTTTACCGATGGCTGTGTGCTTAGCAAGCAAAGATCCTAAAGTTATGATGAAAAGTAAAGTGAAGTAGCGCATGTTGATATATTGGGTAAACTCAACGTTTCATCTCTCATGAGACATTATCAAGAGTGAATATACAATTTGTTAATGGTGAGAACATGGTGCTTATCAAGTTATCCCAGACATGTTTGCCCGTATCATATAATATATCGCAATATATTTTTAACTGTTAATTGAACGGATTGGTAATTTTTTACGTCGTTGAAGATTTCTTCGTTGTACACTGGTATGGCGTATTGTTTGACGATATCGCTTATGTATCTTTTAATTTTGATTACATATACTTCATCGTCTAAAAGTGATGTGTTCATTTTCCACAAGCCTTTTCCTCTTGTTTGTTT
This sequence comes from Amphibalanus amphitrite, assembly GCF_019059575.1. Lineage (NCBI taxonomy): Eukaryota > Metazoa > Arthropoda > Thecostraca > Balanomorpha > Balanidae > Amphibalanus > Amphibalanus amphitrite. The sequence continues at coordinate 475,214 of NW_024881745.1, forward strand.
TTGACGGATTGATAATGTAATTGCATTATGATCTGTTCGATACCCTGGTATAATATCTACTTGGCTCAATGAGTTCAACATTTCTTCACTTGTAAAGAACATATCAAGTCTGCTAGCTTTTATGGGATTCTTTCGTAGCCATGTATATTTACGCTCAGACGGATTAATGTGACGCCATGTGTCTATTAAGTTATGCTTATACGCAAGCTCTTGAAACACCTCTTTGGCACGTTTATTGTTTTCGTGGATATAATTAAACGAGTCCAACTCTGCAGACATCACAAAGTTGAAATCTCCGGCGACTACAATGTGATCAACCTCAAACTTATTTAATGTGTCATCAAGTTGTCGGTAAAAAGTTGGATTGTCCTCGTTTGGCCCGTAAACGTTCACAAGTAGATACGATTCATTATATATTTTACAAGCTAGTATGTTTAAGTTTCCACTATCATAAGACTTACTAGATATAAATGTGTATGGTAAATTGTTGTTTATGAGAATACTCGTTCCTCGACTTCGTGAGGAGAAACATGAGTGAAAGGCACTACCAGACCAAAGGTTTTTGAAATATGGAATTGACTTTGTCGTTAAATGCGTGTCTTGGAGGAACACTATGTTATAGGCTTTACTTCTAATAAAGTGCATGACATCTCTGCGTTTTCTTGCGTCGCCAAGACCTTGACAATTCATTGACATAATAGTTATCTTATCCATTACAGATTTTTAGATATGGTATCAAACCGAAAAGCGATCGGGTGATCCAATATAGTGAAAAACACAAAGCATGGTGTATATACAGAAAATCTGCAACGCGCCTGGTCTGTGTACGTGTGTGTTTGTTGTGAGTGTGTGTGTGTGCGTGCGTGTGTGCGTGTGCGTGTATATGTGCGTGTGGGGGTGCGTGTGTGTGTGTTATCAATGACATATCGATTCGGAGAACCGGACTCTCCGAGCACCCGGGTGGTTCGCGGCTACTCGTGGCGAGCGCGCCCCGGGCGACAAGTGTGAAGTTCTAGTGAAATCAATGAAAAAAAAAAGACAGATCACGGGACAAAAACAAAACAACACGAGAGAAAAGGGAGCAGTGTACGAATGCTGTATTATGTTCTGAATACCGTTTTCAGCCAGCATTGGCAGTACGCTAGCACGATATCTATTAGATATTCATAGAAGCGTGCGGTTTAAATCAGCGTCGCTAATCGCTCGCGACCAGCTCGAGTGGTGCAGGCCCAGTTAACATATAAATCATCATATCATGACTCGAGTGGTTAACAATTAACATACACTTAGCTATACACAATAAAAAAAGCCCGACGACAGCAAACATTAAGAAAACACTAACACTAAGCAAACACTAAGCAAACACTAAGAAGACCTCCTCCCAGGTTCAGTACAATTCTCTTATTATACCCCTCCCTCCCGACCACTTATCCGAGCTGCCGGAGCAAACTCACTTCGAGACGCTCGGAGGAGTGGAAATAAATCGTCACCTACCGTTGGGCCGGATCACTCCCGTCGCTCAGAGTAGGTACCTCATTGGTCCATGCTAGTGGTGGGATCAGCACTGGGACTGGGCCCGGCTGGTGCGGTCTCAGGCTCGGATGCCAGCGCTGCCGGGGGACCGCTGGGGTCTCCCAGACCCTCCCGCCGCGGCGACTCCGAGGCGCTACCACCCGGCGACGACCCAGGCGCCGGCCGCAGTCCAGGATCCAGCGACGACGCCGAACGACGATCCGCCGCGGGCGCCGACAGAAGTCCACGGTCGACCACCGGCGCCCGCGAGGCACCCCGGCCGACGGCCGGTCGCGGCGGAAGGGGGCCGCCGCGGCGCTCCGGAGTCGCCGGGGGCCCGGCAGGCGGGTCTGAGCGTCTCTGACCATCTCTTTTATGAAACACTTATCATGCTCATTAGAGGCGAAACAGTTAAATACTCAAAACAGAAAGCGAAAAAAACACGCGCAAAAGAGATTGATTTGCTTGCTAAAATCAAAGACACTGAAGAACAGCTTGTAAGGTCCAGGGAAGAAAGAGACGCCGAAAAATTAGAAAAGCTAAAAAAGGAACTTGAAGAATTAAGAGCTCCCATTATAGACGGATTAATTATCCGCTCCCAGGTGGCATGGTATGAAAAAGGCGAAAGAAGCTCAAAGTATTTTCTCTCACTAGAAAAAAGAAATGCATCTAATAAAAGTATACAATATATTAAAGATGGAGAAACGATCATTTCAAACAATAAAATATCATTGAAGGCTTCTCAAACTTATACAAAAATAAATACAACAAAGATGAAAATATCAAGCCAGAGGCATTTTACATAACAAGAAATATATCAAATAAATTAAGCATAAAAGAAAGTATTGAACTTGACGAACCCATTTGTATGAATGAATTGACAAATGCACTCAACACCATGAAAAAAGGAAAAACTCCAGGTTCTAATGGCTTTCCAGTCGAATTCTTCCGATGCTTCTGGTTGGAAATAGGACCATTTTTATTCAGAGCTGTTAAAAGATCAATTGATGAAGATGAAGATCTCTTTACACACCGAGAAGGCATAATCACCCTTATACCAAAGAAAGGAAAATCGCCTCACATATATAAAGGATGGAGACCCATAACTCTTTTAAACGTAGATTATAAAATAGTTTCTACAACAATCTCGAATAGGTTAAAAAAAGTCATGAGTAAACTCATAAGACCGACACAGACCGCTTATACCTCGGGGAGATACATCGGAGAAAATACAAGACTAACTTACGACATAATACATTGGGCAAATAAAAACAAAAAACCAGGAGTGATACTTGCTGCCGATTTCGAAGCAGCGTTTGAATCGGTCGCTTGGGAATATTTGAGCAAAGTTATAAAGGAATTGAACTTTGGGCCATATTTACGAGGGATCATAGATCATCTATATTTCAATACTAAGAATAACGCACGTATTCTTATAAACGGACATTTAGGCAACAAAATACACATGCAGAGAGGGATAAGACAGGGAGATCCCGCCTCAGGCTATCTTTTCAATTTAGCAGTGTCGACTCTTGCCGAACAAATCTATAACTCCACTAACTTGGCTGGAATAAAGATCAACCAAAAAGAAATCAGAATCAGTCAATATGCTGATGACACTATTTTATTTCTAGACGGCTCAATCGACTCAGTTAAAGGGGCTCTAGTAGAATTCAAAGAATTTGGAACTCAGTCTGGCTTAAACATAAACATGGAAAAAACACTGTGCATGGGGATAGGAGGTTTCAACGAGAATCAAATAAACGCAAGCACAGGCGTAAATGTTACCTTTGTTGATACTTTAACGATTCTTGGCGTGAAATTCGAAAAAGACTTGAAAGATGTATCAGATAAAAATATACAACAAAAAATACCAGCTATAAAACGAGAAATAGAGCAATGGAAGCGTCGTAATCTGACACCGATAGGAAGAATTACTATTCTTAAATCTTTGCTCATAGCAAAACTAGTTCATCTTTTTATGTCACTACCAAATCCATCAAAACAATGCATCAAACAATTGGAAAAAATATTTTACAATTTTGTGTGGAACTGTAAGAATGACAAGGTGAAACGCACAAAAGTAATACAAGACTATTACAAAGACGGTTTGAAAATGGTACACATTGGCTCATTTATTAAAAGCATAAAACTATCATGGTTACAACGCTATATGTCATCAAAAGCCGACTGGACATTTGTGACGAATAGCGAGATTCCAGAACCAACGCAATTACTTACATACGGCACGAACAAATTAAACTTATTACGTGACAAAACTACTAATTTATTTTACACTGACATTCTGGATAGTCTCATAAAGTTTAGTCATGAATATAACCCATCAGTAGAACAAATATTGTCAGAAAGCATATGGTTCTCCAATTGGACAAAATACGATACAACAATTGTCAAAAGTTGGGACAACAGTGGCATAAGATTTATATGTGATTTATACAATAATATGACCGGGAAAATATATTCAAAAGAAGAGCTGGAAACCGTTTATGGAATACAAATGACTTGTTTATGTTACACGGCTTTACTGCGTAGCTTACCAACAACAATAAGCGCAAAGGTGGATAAAGCATTAATAAATTATCCAAATATACCATTCAAAATTTTGCTTGTAGGCAATTGCAAGCTACCCAAGGTTGCATATCACACATTTGTTGAAAAATTAACAGATGAGAATAAAAAAACTAACAAACATCTTGAAACCAAGTGGAAACTTGATATAAACGAATTTGAACAAGGAACGGTGCAACGAGTTACCAAAGCCACAAGATCAACATTTCTTATCTATCTTCATTTTAGGATAATTAACAGAATTTATGCAACCAACAAATATTTGTCAAACATTGAAGTTATCCAGAACGATAAGTGCTCATTTTGTGACAACACCACGGAAACAATAGTTCACTTATTCTGGCAATGCCGAATAACACAAATATTTATCAAAGAAGTTCTATCACACTTGAAAAATAGATTCAATATTACCTTGCATATTAACCCTCGCCCCGTTGGGGGGGGGGCATTTTGGCCCCCCCCTGTGGTTTTTCCTGAATAGCAAGAAAACGGCGGCGCGCAGCGCCGCCAAATTTTCAGTACCTTCCCGGGCATCAATTTGACACCTTCACACCAAATTTCAAGTCTTAGGTCACCTTAGGTCAGGAGTTATTGAGGTCAAACTGAGGTCATGTTCGAGCAAAAATGAGCAAAAAACATGCAATCTTGAAACGCTCACCAAATCTACAGTTATCAAGCAATTTCAAAGTTCTTTATATGGTCTAGTAGACAAAACGCGGCGCTACAAAACTGCTATCTCGAATTTTCAAAATTTTTGGTTTTTGACCCAAAAAAAATCAAAAAATTGATTTTTTTAGAAAAACTTTGAAAAAATCCAAAAATTTTCCGAATTTCGAAAAAAACCGGAATATATGTGATAGTCCCAGCGCTCTTCTATATACATACCAAATTTCAGATCGATATCTCGTTTTTTGGCCAAGTTATAGCGAAAAAACTGTTCAAAAATGATGACGTCAAATTTTTGAACTCAATTTTTAGCAATTCTAGACCTCGTACGGCAAAACAAAGTCCACCATTGAACTGCCCGTGACGAGCTGCATCGATTCGATACCCATTTTATGCAAAAATATTAACTTTGAAATTTGACCTAATTTGACCTGACCTTGACCTGACCTTGACCTGACCTTGACCAAAACGTGATCTAAGCTGGCCCCAAAGGCTGCCTGACCCATATAATCGCATTTGTCATGTAAAATGGACCATAAAACATGTATCACACGACACTTTCATATTGTGACCCCCCCGTGACCTGACCTCTGTGACCTGACCTGGTATCAGTGACCTCAAATAGCAAAATATGTGTTTGAAGAACATTTCCCCATCGATGATTTTCAATGAAATGCATTTTACTCGATTTTACAACGCATTTGTTGAAGTGCCTGTAAACGGTGAAAATTGGACCTTTGACCTGACCTGTGACGTCATCGGTTTGACCTAGGTCAATAAAATTGGGTCACAAGGTAGTTCCCCGTTGGGGCTATCCAACGCCGTTTACCGCTTGTCGCTATGTTGCGTGGTTCTCGAGATCTTAGGGGGGGGGGCCAAAATGGCCCCCCCCCCAACCGGGCGCGTTGCTCGGCAGAGCCCAACGGGGCGCGGGTTAACAGTGTAAATTGGTTTTTGCTAACAGGTTTGAATAGTATAGAGGTGATGATTATCACACTTATTAAAAAATGCATACATAAATCACGCCTAAAATCAACAATACCGTCTTTGCAAATGATGTCCTACAGCCTTAAATTTGAAGTGAAAAATGAGTTCATCATAGCGAAGCGAAATAATAATCTTACAGAGTTTGAAAAGAGATGGGGTAATCTTACAAAAATACTTAAATAAAAATACATTCCAATTTAGTTGATTTGCAACGCGCCTGGTACAGAGGAGGAGATTGTCACACAAACACTACATACACATATGTACCTACACCGTCCGCACACATTCACATTCACCTATGCATAAATAAACATAAACGCCAACTCTCTCTCTCTCTCTCTCTCTCTCTCACAGCCACACACATACATACACGCACACACATACACACGCACACACACACGCACACACCCACACCCACACCCACACACACACACACCTACACACACATACACAACTTACGCATAGGTCTACATGTTATTTATTGATTTAGTCTTTGCGTATATTTTGTTTCCTACTTTTTTCGTACAATGCTGTTTTAGCTGATAAGGTCATCGTGGCTTCTTGCAACGAACATTGTGCGTCATGTGTGATAACCGTTCGAAACGTTCAATAAACTAGCCCTTAAGTGGGAACAACCGAAAAAAAAATAAAAAAAAAGATATATCGCAATATAATCTCACTTCGCTCGATGAACTACAGTCCTAAATACACAAGATTGTCACAAATCTGTCACCTTAGGCCTGTACACATTCAGCTGCTGTGCTGTTGTCAGCCGAAAATCGCTCACACTATTGGCTGAAAAATTGATGACGTTATGTTGCACATGCAATATGACGTCACCTCTCTGCTGCCGGCAGCATGGGCTGACGGGCTGTGCTGCTACGAGAAAGCAAGTGCAGAGATGCCGAGCCGTCAGCAAAAGCCATAAATGACGCATTTGGACACTGGTAGTGGCGCATGAAAGCAAATCACGTGCCAGATTTTTATTGAACACTGCAGATAAATGAAATTTGGACACCATGTTGGCGCTATTCACATATATTTGGTTTCATAATTAATTGTCGATACAAGAAAAATACTTATTACTTTCGCACATTGTCAGTAAATAGTTTGATAATATATCTAACTGCTTAAGTATTGTATTAATAAAGAACATGAAAATGAGACGAAATATTTGTTTACAACGCCATTATGGGTGTAGGAGCGCCAAAAATATTGGTGAAGGATGTCACCTGAACCTTCGGAGAAGGTGCAGGACCTTACCGCAGTGGAGGAGGGGGGGGGGGGAATTTCGCCAACTCCTCCTGTTTTTTTTTTTCTCGCAAATGTCTCACGCCATTATCATCTAATTAACGCCAACTTTTCAGTACATGTCTAAAATTGAATTTTTAGGTATCTAAGCATACCTTTGGATACCTACCAAAAGGTATCCACTATCCAAGCATACCTTTGGAACCTGAAGGTAATGCTCCACTGCTCTTTTTTCGTGACCAAAGTCTTACAACCCTTACAACTTTCCCACGAGTAAAAACAAGCCAATATATTTTGATATTCACGGCATTTACTGAGACACATTTACACTTTTACCAACTTCAATACAGTTTTCGGCTTTACCTATCATAACGGAGCGAGCGAAGCGAGCGTAGTCTTTCCTTAGATTAACGGAAATTTCTGAGTATGAGCGGCCGGCCGTGGTCACGATTCTGCGACGCTTATATCTCAGCAACCACTTGACCGATTTACACGCGGTAATTTTTGTAGGGTAGCTTCATTCCTTCTACCAAGTATTGGACTATTCCCGATGCATGTGGGTGACCACTTATGCACGTGCCACGTGCAAAACGAAGAGGTGTCACTTTTGTAATTGTTGCAATATCTCGGTAACTACTTGGCCGATTGCGCTGAAAGTTGGCATGTAGGTAGGCACCCACTAGGCAATGCATATCCATGTGCCAGAGTTGGGGTGCTGCTGCACGTGCGCACATGCAGGGGTCGATTCCAGATCTCGAGAATGGCTGGACCGATGGCGCTCAAATTTGGTACACAGTTAGGGACCGGTTAGTAGGGTGCCGTGCAAAAGTCAGTTCGGACCCATTTTGCACGTGCGCACGTGCAGGGTGCCGCTTCCAGATCTCGAGAACGACTGGGCCGATTGTGCTCAAATTTGGCACATCGCTAGAGACCGGTTAGTAGGGTGCCGTGCACAAGTCAGCTGGAGGTACTCCGTCGAAATTTCGCACGTGCAAAGCTCACCCTCTCGCTCGCTCCGTTAGTCGCCCCAAAAGGCGTTATACTGGTTTATTAAATGGCGTGAATTGTGAAGAAGGTGGGCATAACACTTCATAACTGAAAGGATGGGGTAATTGGGTACCTGTTGCCGTTTTAGCCTTTTTGTTCATCCCATTCGGCATTGCTTTTCTTTTTTTAACATTAGATCGACCGTCGAACCCAGTCGTTCTAGCATTGGTGAAGACCCTCACCTGCATTGCTCAAGATTGGTGAAGGATCCTTCACCAATCTAAAACTTTGGTGAAAGGTATCCTTCACCAAAGAGATACGTTGCTACACCTATGAACGCCATATTTGTTAACAGTCAGCCAGTGCTGACATTTCTCATCAGCCAAATGTATACAGTTCCGTCAGCCAGAAGCGGTGGGCGGAGCCTATTTCAGCTGACAACAGCACAACAGCTGAATGTGTACAGGCCTTCTATTATATATATATAATAGCAATGATTATATATATAATAGCAAAAAGTGCAATGATTTTATACGCTCGTGAAGAGTGTGCAACAGAATCTACAGTTGGCTGATACGCATCCCGCTAAGTAAACTACGAGACATATCGTGCATAGGAATACCGGACATATTTACAATGCAATATTGAACTCGACACTTACAAATACACACACATACTCACATATCTACAGTCTTTCACAACGTCGCTGTCATCCTACGTTCACCGCGGTCCTATCACTTGGCCTTCATAAAGCGTGAGCGTTCCTCGTGCATTGACTTGACGATTTATGGTCGAGTCGTGGTCTCTGATGTAAATAGATTCTAATACTTGTAGTTTTCTACGGTTTTGACATCTGTCTAATATGCTCATGTTGTCTACAGCCTGTTTCCTAGTTAGTCGCTGGCCGTGAGTTGTTTCTGTGTGCGTTTTTATGCCACCGTTTTGTAAATGCATTGTGATCCTTCTGCTGAGCGAAGTGGTGGTGAGTCCGATGTATTTACAGTTAGAGCGGAGCGCGCAGTCTCCGATAGGACACTTATAACTGTAAATTACATTGCACTGTTTCAGGAGTGACGTGTCGCGTGATGGGTTGTTGTTCATGATGAGGGATCGCGTGGTGGGGTTTCGGTAATATATGATGAGTTTCAGCTTGTCTCCTGGAGTCACCGGTTTGCAGTGTTTTCGTACTATGGATTGAAGTAGGTACCTTTTCATCGGTTTTGTATGAATGAGACATGCTATTTTGATAGAACAATTTGTGTGTGGTGTTTGTGCTGCTTTTTGGTTCATCAGGCTGGCTGACCTTATGAAGCGCGTCTTTGATGCATTTGTCCACAACTACGATGGGGTAGTCGTTGTTGACCAAAAGCTGCTTTACTCGGCGTAACTCTGCATGTAACAGTGTCCAAGAGGAGGAGTGCTTGATTGCTCGTTTGACATACGCACATTCATGAGGCATTTGCCGAGGCATTCATGGCCCACACTGAGCAGGTGGTGTTGGGTGGTGAAGCTGTAGAACAGCCTGCCCTGTACTGTCGCTACATAGACGACATTCTCGTAGACGTGCGCGACCAGGACCACTTGAATCTTCTCAAAACCCAGCTAGAGCACACGTCAGGGCTAGACTTCGCCACAGAACTGAGTGTAGCTGACAAAATCAACTTTCTTGACGTTTCCTTGGACGGTAGCAGTGGATCATTCCAAACCACTGTCTATCGCAAGCCCACAGATTTGGGTAGGTGTCTAAACGGCTCCAGCATCTGCCCGGATAGGTACAAAGACAGTGTAATCAGTGCGTATGTCAAACGAGCAATCAAGCACTCCTCCTCTTGGACACTGTTACATGCAGAGTTACGCCGAGTAAAGCAGCTTTTGGTCAACAACGACTACCCCATCGCAGTTGTGGACAAATGCATCAAAGACGCGCTTCATAAGGTCAGCCAGCCTGATGAACCAAAAAGCAGCACAAACACCACACACAAATTGTTCTATCAAAATAGCATGTCTCATTCATACAAAACCGATGAAAAGGTACTTCAATCCATAGTACGAAAACACTGCAAACCGGTGACTCCAGGAGACAAGCTGAAACTCATCATATATTACCGAAACCCCACCACGCGATCCCTCATCATGAACAACAACCCATCACGCGACACGTCACTCCTGAAACAGTGCAATGTAATTTACAGTTATAAGTGTCCTATCGGAGACTGCGCGCTCCGCTCTAACTGTAAATACATCGGACTCACCACCACTTCGCTCAGCAGAAGGATCACAATGCATTTACAAAACGGTGGCATAAAAACGCACACAGAAACAACTCACGGCCAGCGACTAACTAGGAAACAGGCTGTAGACAACATGAGCATATTAGACAGATGTCAAAACCGTAGAAAACTACAAGTATTAGAATCTATTTACATCAGAGACCACGACCCGACCATAAATCGTCAAGTCAATGCACGAGGAACGCTCAGCTTTATGAAGGCCAAGTGATAGGACCGCGGTGAACGTAGGATGACAGCGACGTTGTGAAAGACTGTAGATATGTGAGTATGTGTGTGTATTTGTAAGTGTCGAGTTCAATATTGCATTGTAAATATGTCCGGTATTCCTATGCACGATATGTCTCGTAGTTTACTTAGCGGGAAGCGTATCAGCCAACTGTAGATTCTGTAGCACACTCTTCACGAGCGTATAAAATCATTGCACTTTTTGCTATTATAAGGTGACAGATTTGTGACAATCTTGTGTATTTAGGACTGTAGTTCATCGAGCGAAGTGAGATTATATTGCGATATATTATATGATACGGGCAAACATGTCTGGGATAACTTGATAAGCACCATGTTCTCACCATTAACAAATTGTATATTCACTCTTGATAATGTCTCATGAGAGATGAAACGTTGAGTTTACCCAATATATCAACATGCGCTACTTCACTTTACTTTTCATCATGACTTTAGGATCTTTGCTTGCTAAGCACACAGCCATCGGTAAAAAAGTGATTCGTAACATCGAGAGCACAACGAAGAAAATAATCAATGCTGAAGCCGCTGTTTTATTCAATGATCAATGCATATATATATATATATATATATATATATATATATATATATATATATATATATATATATATATATATATATATATATATATATATATATATATATATATATATATATATATATATATATATATATATATATATATATATATATATATTCCGTATTTGTTTTCGTAAAATCAGAACCTTTAATTTTTTGTATTTGTACCTATATGTATATTTTTTTCGAAAGTTTCATGATTATAAAAATTTATAGCCACGTTTATTCTAAATCCACTCATGCAAATAAATAAGATCTAGCCAAAAACTGAACTATTGAGAGCAATTGCCGGAGTTCAATATTTTGCATGAAAATCGGCCGACATGTCGTCACTCTGACGTCATTTTCGGCCGACCTATAGTAGCTTAAAAGCTGAAATTTTGACGCAATCTGTCACAGCAATGCTGCTGAAGGTACCGCAAGTTTCGTGTTGAGACGTTAAACAGTTACGAAAATATTGCCGAAAAACAGTATGCACACAGAAAAATATTGACACCGTTAGCGGTGTAATTGCACAGTACATATCTGAGCACTTGAGGAAAGTTAATTTAGTCCCTTCCCCGCTTAAATTACTCGCGCTTCTAAATGAACACCAGGAAGAAGGTAATAGAACACTGTTAGGAGGGTTGGGTGTTTTACTACATGTAGCAAAACACCCAACCCTCCTAACAGTTTTCTATTACCTTCTTCCTGGTGTTCATTTAGAAGCGCGAGTAATTTAAGCGGGGAAGGGACTAAACCCTCGCATGTGTGCGGCGTTTGCCAGCTTCTAATGTGTAGGGGGGGGGGGGGGGTCGGTTGGACCCCCCCTTGCCGTTTGGCCCCTGATCGAGCTAGAGCTTCGCGGAAAAAACGAGCGTGTTGCCCGTGACGAGAGGAAGCCGATGATACCCAATTTTAAGGTCCTAGGTCATTGGTTGACCTTCCAGGTCAGGTCAATGACCCAAAGTCGGGAAAATCGGGACCTGTTAGAAAGTCGTAAAGTGTGGCTGCTAGGGGGTTTTTCGGGGTGCTGATCACGAATATCGTGTTAATTTTGATCACAGATGATGTCTTGAAGCATTTAGACTAGGTCGGGTCAGGTCAGGTCAGGTCAACCAGTAGGCGTCGTGACGGGTATTCGTAGTACGTGTCAACCGCCTCTGACAGCTTCGTAACATGTTACGAAGTCACCAAAACTACTTCGTAAATGTTCAAATGGTTGCTAAATTCGAATTCAGCTCCAAAAACTAGCCTAGAAACATGTAAAACTCGAAAAAGTGAACCGAGGTCACCCGAGGTCACCAAAGGTCAATGACCTGACCTGACCTTCAGGTGACCTTGACACACACGGGAGTAACATCAAATCACATGTTTGAACGTTTGAAACCACGAAAAGCTTGCAAACACGTGGCTAGTGCGAGCCGACATACGCGAAATCGCGATTCCGGCCAAACATGGTCTCGGAAAAGAGGTCACAGGTCAAAGGTCATTTGGGTCAGGGTCATGAAATTTTCAGGGTAGGTGTAAAATTGATCAATGCGAGGGTACTGAAAGTTTCGTCGCGATCGGCCGCTTTTTACGCGAGTTATTCGCGAAAAACCATGGGGGGGGGGTCCATCCGACCCCCCCTACACATGCGAGGGTAAGTTAACTTTCCTCAAGTGCTCAGATATGTACTGTGCAATTACACCGCTAACGGTGTTAATATTTTTCTGTGTGTGGGGACTCTCTAGAGCCCCCAGTCATGCGCGGGTGACATGACCGTTGACCTGCGGTCAAATCTGAGAACAATGGTTAACCCGCGCCCAGATGGGGTCTGCCGAGCAACGCGGTCTGATGGGGGGGGGGGGGGGCCATTTTGGCCCCCCCCTCAGATCTCGAGAACCACGCAACATAGCGACAAGCGGTAAACGGTGTTGGATAGCCCCAACGGGGAACTACCTTGTGACCCAATTTCATTGACCTCGGTCAAACCGATGACGTCACAGGTCAGGTCAAAGGTCGAATTTTCATCGTTTACAGGCATTTCAAGAAATGCGTTGTAAAATCGTGTAAAATGCATTTCATTGAAAATCATCGATGGGGAAATGTTCTTCAAACACATATTTTGCTATTTGAGGTCACTGATTCCAGGTCAGGTCACAGAGGTCAGGTCACTGGGGGGTCACAATATGAAAGTGTCGTGTGATACATGTTTTATGGTCCATTTTACATGACAAATGCGATTATGTGGGTCAGACAGACTTTAGGGCCAGCTTAGGTCACGTTTTGGTCAAGGTCAGGTCAAGGTCAGGTCAAGGTCAGGTCAAGGTCAGGTCAAATTAGGTCAAATTTCAAAGTTGATATTTTTGCACAAAATGGGTATCGATTCGATGCAGCTCGTCACGGGGAGTTCAATGGTGGTCTCCGTTTTGCGCTACGAGGTCTAGAATTGCTAAAAATTGAGTTCAAAAATTTGACGTAATCAATTTTTAAGTTTTTTCGCTATAACTTGGCCAAAAAAAGAGGTATCGATCTAAAATTTGGTATCTATATAGAAGAGCGCAGGGACTATCACATATATTCCGGTTTTTTTCGACATTCGAAAAAATTTTGAATTTTTTTTTTAAGTTTTTCTAAAAAAATCAATTTTTTTGATTTTTGGGGGTCAAAATCCCAAAATTTCGAAAATCCGAGATAGCAGTCTTGTAGCGCCGTCTTTTCTCTACACAACCACATAAAGAACTTTAAAATTGCTTGTTAACTGTAGAATTGGTGAGCGTTTCAAGATGTCATGTTTTTTGCTCATTTTTACTCGAACATGACCTCAGTTTGACCTCAATAACTCCTGACCTGAGGTGACCTGTGACTTGAAATTTTGTGTGAAGGTGTCAAATTGATGTCCGGTAAGGTACCCAAAATTTGGCGGCGCTGCGCGCCGCCGTTTTCTCGCTATTTAAGAAAAACCACAGAGGGGGGGGGGCCAAAATGGCCCCCCCCCATCAGGGCGCGGGTTAAAATGGTATGTTAAAGGAATATCGATTGCGCTTTTCCGCGACGCTGTAGCTCTATTGATTCCCGAGTTAGCGGTTGGCAGTTTCCAAAATTGGTGAAATGGACTAAATATGACCTTTGATGACCTCTGGTAACCTGGCCTCTGGCCTGACCTAAACAATGACCGAAGTGTTTCCATCATTATGTTTGACGCTGCTCTTTCGATTGCCGCATACCGTGTGTTGTTACGTGGCCCAGGAGCCGAGTTAGACGGGGGGGAAACGCCCCCCCCCATCACGACACGGAAAACTCAGGCTACCAGCACGGCGCGGGTTTAGGGCGTATCTCGCAAAAAAAACTGTCCAATGCACGTAAGTTCGAAAGGAAACAATTGATACATTTGCATTCGTTTATTTCTTAACACAATTGTTCACAAACTAAAGATATCGGCTGTTCGAAGCGAGCCACCAGCAGTCAATTACTGAGGACGCTGCCTTTGACGGCACCCCGACAGCGCCAAACAACCTGCGAGTACAGGTGCCGTTTCGGTGCGTTTCACATTAGCACTCGAACTAGCTCGCCGTGTACTGAACAGTGAATAGTGAACACTGCCGTGTTCGCGATTGATGCTGCCTCTCGCAATGCCCAGGATAGACGATAGATCTCCCGTGGTGTTTGCGACAGAACTCACAATTAACAACGCAACCCCACCATCCTGACAGTTGCACACAGATCAGAGCAATCCGCGCTGCACGCGAATCACAACAGGCAACGCAATGCATGCAATGCGGTTCGGAAAATGTGTCGAACCCCGAGCACATACAGCTCAGTGCTACTTGGTCACCAACAAGCGATCTCACAGAGCCGGATATGTCTGGGCATCATCACATGGCACATTTTATCGAGTAGTATTCCACCAAGTGACATACAACCATGGACGAAATGTGTCCTTCGCCACAGTTGTCGCTATTGAATGGTTGCACCCAACGAGTTGAACGACGCAGCGATTCATAATGCCATTAAATGTGCGGTCAGGTACCACAGCATTTAGTTTTTTTTTCAGTATTATGGTAAATCTGCCTTGTTAATTCATGAATACCTACTGCAGCTGCCAAGTAACAAAAATGACACGTTAGATACTAGCTGATTCTAAGCAGTAAGCGACATAACCTAGCATGTTATTTTATGCAACTGACAGACTAAAATGATGTAATACAACATAGGTTACAAGCACAGTGGCATTCTTCAACGATTTTAATAGCATAACTCAATACTAAGCCACGAGATTTTGAGCTGTATTTGGCAATTGAACGTGAAACAGCGACAGTCGCCGAATGCACTGGCAGATTCAGAGAAAATCCGGGACAAATTCTCCCTTCGACCCGTTACGCTTGACATCGATAGAAGTTTTACCGTTTTCTTTTTTCTTGAATAGAAGGAAAACCTATCAACTTGCACAAGCAAAGTAAACTTTAAACTGCCGAAAACCGTGCATAAGGAATCGAAATCGCGGGAGTTGGGGGCTTTTTGAGAAACTTCAATGAGGGTATGTCTTCTACCGCCGTATGCCTCCTTCCGCCGGTTCTAGATCAGCCAGTGACCGAATG
The DNA here is from genome assembly GCF_019059575.1 of Amphibalanus amphitrite. Lineage (NCBI taxonomy): Eukaryota > Metazoa > Arthropoda > Thecostraca > Balanomorpha > Balanidae > Amphibalanus > Amphibalanus amphitrite. The sequence goes on from NW_024881745.1 coordinate 490,881, forward strand.
AAGATAAATCTCAAAGGTCTCTGTTTAGCAAGCGAATAGAGCATCTCAGGTGCTACTTCAGCAATATCGGGAGACGTTCATACTGCAAGCGAACACGTACTAAGTAACTACTTGTATATGAACGGGGATACTAGTTGAACTAAATTGAACAATGACCACCTTATATCTTGGGGCAAAAGAATGTTAGACAGACCCATAGCTTCATAAGCTTTTACCATTTATAGACAAACAATTTCATCGCTATTTGGCATAACAAGAGATGTCAATCGGATACCAAGTGAGTGGTATAGGTAGGTTAGATAACGATACCTCAATAGATGCCTTTCACATCTAATAGACGCATAGCTTATTACGTCACACTCGCGATGCTGGGGTTCTGGTCCTACCGAGCTTCTGGTTATTTCATGGGCCCTGAACTGGGATGGTGTAGTACGCCTTAATGAGACGAGTCAGAAATGGAACTGGCTGAAAGAGACCGGGAAGCCAGTAGAGCCCGGTTGAGACACTGCTTCGCGCTGACATGTGTGCCACCATTCGCGTCCACGACAACCAGCCTGGCGTCCAGTGTGTCCGTATTCGACCGATACCCAGGTGAGCTAGGGGGCCGATACAAATGTGCGCGCCAACCCTACCCGGGCGGTCTCCAGTGCGCCACCTATCCCGCCTATCACCGCCACCTATCGGCGCGGCGGCGAGTTACGTTTTCAGTGGCATTCTCCGGTGTCCGCCGAGCGCCGCAGCCGGCGTCTGCTGGGTGAACGGACGCCGCATCTGGTCGACACTGGAGCCGATCTGAGCCGTCATTGCTGATGACGTACCGCGGTTGTTGTTGAGCATCCGCACCTCATTCTCGCCAGCACTCATCGGGCTGTGAACACACCCGATTTTTCCATTTATCTATCATTTATTTGTTGTAGGGGGGGGGGGGGTGTTCAACCTTCTCCCCCAAGCATGGGACGCGGGTTAATATATTCGTGTGTTTATCTACGTACCCATATCGTAAAATCTACATTCTTACATTGTGGCTTCTTAGCTGGGGTCAATCCAATGTAAGAAAACAAGCATGCATAGATGCCAAGGTTGCGGATAAAGGCAGCTGATATTGATAAGGCCCTGCGACTGCTGTTGTCCACTTCTGCCCTTGGCGCTACGCAAATTTGTAGCATGACCTGAAAAAAGCAAGCTTCAGGACACCATAGGAACCCCAAAAAGTAAGATTTCGATGATCGCCAGCTGTCGTTTTGTGGCTGATTGGCCCGTGACCCACTCACCGAATAACCGTGTTGCGTTCCCTCTGTATCAGCTCGCGATCCGAGGTAAAGAGCACGGTATGGTAGGGCACAGGCTGGCCGACCAGGCGCGCGGGGCCCCCGGCAATCTGACCCAGCTGACCGTTATAGACCAGCAGGTCATCGACCAGCAGCTGAGGACCAAAGGGGTCAACAGAGGTCAACAGAGGTCAACAGAGGTCAGCGGAGATGAACGGACGTCAGAAATACGCTTAGTTGAGGTTATCAGCCTGTACAACGAACGGAGGTAAAAGAATAATTTATTCGTGCGGGCGGAGTTTATCCTAATTGGCGGAGTAGCTGAGGTGAACCTGCTGACATTTATTAGCGATTAGCGCCAATATATTACTGTATCACTGCGGAAAAAGGCAGCCAAATGCCGGTGAAGCCACGCGCTTGTTGAAGCTAACAAAATAATGACATTCCGGTCGGCAACTTACACCAAATTCCTTCACACCCCTCGCTGGCGTTTTAGCGTAGTTCCATATTTTGATCATGGACACCGTCTGTATCTCGTCGAATATGATGTAAATCCTGTTGATCTGAGAACGATAACAGATCAAATATCAGAGACTAATCAAAATGATCGCATGACAAGGCCGTGCTTAAAAAATCAACGATTACGAATTAATGACAGGAGTGTATCATAAATTACTAGCAAAATGAGGCAACCCATCAAATAATTAAGCATTTTATGAGTGTATCTCATTGTCTCAATAAGGTGCACCCTATCTCATGTAACAAAACACAGTCATACAGTCTTGCTGAAGATATATTGAAAATGTTTACCTATAAATGGTAAGAATATAAAACTAAAATTTCTTTTTTGTGATAAAAAAGTGAGAAAGCAAAACAGAAAAACGACATTATTATTATTTACGTCATTAATACAATCAACAAAAAATCAAGCAAAAACAAAAGCCACAATCCCTCGTCTCTGTGCCCGCCGCCGTGCGGCTGCTGACCATGTCGGGCAGGATGGGTGCCAGCCACATGTGCCGGCCGTCTAGAGTGCTGTTCACACCGTCCACCAGTTTGTCGGGCGTGCGCACGTCTCCGGTCACGTTGTCGAGCACGTTCACACTGTCCGGAAAGGCGGCCACGTCTGCCGGATGTTCGAGGACCAACCACGTAAGTCAGGGGTCAAAATACCAGCCGGTGGAAGGAAAGCAATGTGAGACGAGTATCACATCCCATCATATGTATTGATCGGGTGTACAGTGAAGGTCACAAGACCTGAAGACCCCGGTCTCGTCAATCGCATTGCACGCTGAACTTGTTCTTTACTGGGCATCTGGGATAAAGTAGAGTAGGTCGGCCCAGTGCTCATCTAGGCGCGAGTTGAACATGTTCACGGAACTTTCATTCCATATCGATGGGCAGACTGTATCATATCTCATATATGAAAGATCATACCACAACCAGTTTATCGTTTTGGAATGCTGCTAACCCACCGGTCATTATGTTGATAGAGCTCAATGTTTGATGTTAGGTCAGTTTTTTTCCCCAACTGAACTGACCGTGGTAGCTTGTGATGCACCAGTAATTAGCAATCTACCAGACAGGATGTCATTTATTCCTATTTTCATCCTTTCAGTAGCAACGAATCACAGATCAGTATAGGCAATAGGCATATACCTTCCTAAGCTTCTTAAGATTCAAATGCATTTTAGGGAAATTGTTTCAGGTAAAAATGTGATGCTTTGCTCCTAACTCTAAAGCCGTGTACCGAGTATCAGCCAACAGGTGTGTCGTACTTTTATCGGTGAGCGGTATCTTGTGACCGGCGGCGTCGTACAGCTCGATGCCGTTCAGACCGGTGTAGTACAGGTCTCCCCAGGTGGATAGAAGGTGGAACTGGAACACGAAGCCCTGCGGCATCATCGGCGCCTCGTACTCATCCTGAAACACAGACAGAGACATACAGGTGAGGGCGAGAGGCTGATCTTTACACACAGGACAGGGACACACAGGCGGGGGAAAGGCACAGAAGGCACCGGCGCTGTTGGGACGTTATGCCAGGCATGCGGGGGACCATAGGAGAAAATAAAAGCATTCGAAGGCTCGAAAGTCGAAACGCATCAGTATGATTGGCGCATGAAAGCCAGTGTTACAGGTTGGTGCAGTCTCTGCGTGGGTGTCTGTGTAAGGTGCACTACCAGCTCATATAATGATCTTAACCCTCGCCCATGTAGGGGGGGGGGGGGGGTTGGTGCAACCCCCCCCCCCCCCTGAGGTTTTTCGGAAATAGTGCAAAAACGGCGGCGCGCAGCGCCGCCAAATTTTGGGTACCTTATGCGGCAAACCTTGCGCATCTTTTGATAAAAAAAAATTGACCGGGTCATGTCAGGTCACGGAGTTATGACGTCACAAAGGGAACAGCCTCCGGTCGGATTTTCACAAACCCGTGCCAACGGGTGCCAACGGGAGTGCCAACGCCCGAGGTTTCCTGCCGGTGGTACGGACATCGGTTGATGGATCGTGATGAAACTTCCCATGCATGTTGGGGCAAGTATTGGCTATCATATGGTATAAGAAACTTGACCGGGTCAGGTCAGGTCACGGAGCTATGACGTCACAAGAGGAACAGCGTCCGGTACTATTTTTGAAAAGCGCCCGAACCACTATTTTGCTAATTCTTGTCACCTCAATGGGAATATGCAGCAATATTAGCTTCTATAGGGAGCAAATGGACCTCCCAAATCCAAAAATACAATCAGATTTCAAAAATTTAAATTTTGATTTTTCGAATTTCTGCCGCCGACTGTGACCTTGCCGGGGCATTCCACGTCAAATCGAACAAAAATCGGCTGTTTTGCACCTTACCATCAGCGATTTCATTATAAATTTGTGAGCGAGTTCCTGTGTGGCTCCGGACATTACATTGATGTTTTTTGCACATTCTGACCACAGGTCTTCTAAATATAGGGCATCAAATTTTTACAAAATGTTGCATCTTTATATTTTTGAACGACCATAACTTTGGTTGTACTTGTTTGATTTGAATGAAATAAACCTTACTGTTTAGGTAATTTCTTAAGCATTTGTTTAGAACTGCACTAATTTAAATATATGACCTTGAAATTTGCTTAACTCTGTTCTTAAGCACAAATATTGAAATAGCAAAAAACACGTCACCTTCGATTTGGCTCATTTTCATATATTTTATTGCCTACTATATTCTTAACAACCTGTGAAAAAATTAGAGTGGGCCATTCATAAGTTTTAAAGAAAATTGCACATATGCAAACGTATGTTAGCACGCGCAGTGGAGGGGGAAGAACAAATTTCGCCCACCCCTCCTGTTTTTCGCCAATATCTCATAAGATTAATGCGAAATTAATTATGGCTACCTGTCAAGAATTGAATTGGGCATCTCATCGTGCAAGCAATAAGAAAATCGGTTCACAACTGTTCTAGTAATAGCGGTGTAAAGTGATCATCCTGTCGCCGCAGCAACGCGGCGGCTCGGCAGCCGGCGCCGACCGCTACGCGCCGCCTGAATTGTAGACTGTGCCGGGACGGAACGGAACGGTTCCGTCTTTACATCGCGCTCCCTACCGCTGATTACCTTCGATTCGCGTCAAATTTTGTGAGAAGACTAAGAAATGTACAGGCAATCTTATGGTGAAAGAATTTTGAAAATCGGTTGGTAAACAATTGAAATATGAACGTGTAAACACAAAATTGTGATTGCTGCGTTTCCCGCATCGGCCGCGCCCGCCTCAGCCGGCGACATGTTACTCTTAGCAGGCCTCTAACTGCCATATTTATTATTGGATTAACTAGAAATTCCCCATACATACTAAAAAAATGTATGTTCTTTCGTATAGTGGAGATCAAAAGACGTGAAAATATCGTAGCGTGATAATGTTTTCGTTGAATTTACTTCATGATGCATTTCCACACGGCTCAAAATTCACCGCAAAATACCGTTTGCCTGAGACACTTTTACTATGGAACGTGAATGCTTGACTACGATGACTATGCATTTCCATTCTCGCAGAGTTTGGGATATCACTAATCAGCAATCATTCATTTCAGAAAGTGTACACAAGCAAGCATGTCTTGACTCTGTCTTTCAAGGTCACGCGCGGTTGCGTGATGTTGATGCATGAAAACGGCGTTTGCCGCGAAAGTTATGAATGGCCCACTCCAATTTTTTCACAGATGGTTAGGAACATTGTGACGGACATAATATGTAAAAATTACCCAAATCGAAGGTGACGTGTTTTTTGCTATTTAAATTTTTCTGTTTTAATTCAAGGTCAAATGCATTTCAAGGTCACTTCAATTTAATTTTATAATTAAAAATCAAAGCCTTATCAATTGCCTATAAGACCCTGTTAACATCATTTTGATACCAGAAAAGGAACCAGAGTTATAGCCATTTAAAAAATTGATGTGTGGCATTTTTCGCTATATTCGATGACCTATATCTCAGCGATACGTTATCAAATTTTGAAAATATTATACGTAACTCAGTTTTGAACCATGCCCAGTCTGCCTACAAATTTTCAGAAAAATCGAAGGGGATGACGGATTTCGGTGTTTGATTTGACGTGGAATGCCCCTGCCGACTTCCGGCGCTCCCAACGCGCCATTTTTAGAGCTAGGGAAACGAAATACATACCAAACGATAGAGAATTGATCAAGGAACACGATAGTGAAGGTTTCAAGTCGATATCTCCCACCGTTTTGCCGCAATCGCCGCGGAAAGTTGAAAAAAGTCTATTTTTCCGAAAATTTGACCTTTGACCGGTCAAAAGTAGGTCAAATGTTGACCTAGGACCAAAAAATATACCACCAATCGCGAGATCTCGGCGAGAGCAATCCGTTGGTCTTTTCCGCTAAGCTCTACGACGCTCCGTTTTCAAACGCCAAGGGGGGGGGGTCGCACCAACCCCCCCCCCCCCTGCATGGGCGAAGGTGGCAGATCGCCGTTTACGGGCGAGGGTTAAGAATCATGATCTGGTCTCCTGGCTATAGTCGCTCATTTTGGTGCACTCTGAGACACGAGTCGCGTGTATGTCGGTGGTGAATGTGATGGAAATACCTACACTTTGAAACTATAGCCTACTGTGTAAGAATATGTGGCTCAATGGGACCCCGCAGGATAGCCCACTAGGCGTTTCGGCATATCCCACTTTTGGAAACCGGCGGAAGTCTCACCTGATAGACGCTGTCGCTGATCCGCACGTGCGTGCGCCCCTTTTTGGGCTTTTCGTGTCGCCTGGCAGCGCTGCCTGCCGGCGCTTTGGTCAGCGCCACCTCCTGGCTAAAGTTGTAGTGGGTGTTGCCCGGCGCCCGGCGCAGCACGAACCCCTCAGCAGGAGAGACCCGCTTGTTGTCCACGCTGACGATGCAGTTGCGGGCCTGGCCAGGAAAGCTGAGTTACAGCGGCATTAGTTAAAGTGGAGAAAGGAATCGCATGTCTATTTTTCCATTTCATTTTGACTGGAATGGTCTAGTCCTGCTACTAGCCTACTAACCCCCTTGTAGCTGTCCTCCTGCGAAGCGTTGTAGTTCCAGACTCGGAGGGCGGCGATCGGAGTGACGGCCGCCAGCCGTACGATGACTGTTACTGACTGACCCTCCTTCCAGGGCACCAGCCACATGTGCTCCGGGTCGGAGGTCAGACGCTCGTCGTCCAGCAGTCTGCCACGGATAAAAACACACGGCGAGAAACGTTGGTTGGGGGAATCAAAAAAGTACATCGTTGAATCAAAAAAGGTTTGAAATTGTAGGTTATGCCTATTGATAAACCAGCTTAGGGCAATGTTTATCCTGTTGTTTCGTTCCTTCTTATATGTACGCTTAGTTGTACGTTTCAAGCGTTGTGCGTTGAAAGGTGGCATGCATTGTGCTATCTTATTGATTTTTTCTTTTGCTAAGGGACAGGACAGACGATGCGAAACGTGAGCACGTACATACTGTGAAATATGCGCTTTACCACGCATATGCAAACATGCAGCCACACATTGCACCTAACTATTGTGACCTTCAGCTTCGTTTTACGAGCACAGCCATGACAATTGCGTTACGACCGGCTAATAGGTTTGAAGAGAAGCCCTGAATAGGCCGCCTTGAGCTGAAGTTCGACAAAGCCGTTAGCGTTCTCTTCTTTTGTAGCAGGCCCCACAACTTTTGACCACGTTGCTGTGGGGTGGGCTTGGTTACCTTGGTAACGTGGTGGTGGCGGTGGATGCCGTTAGCTGGGAGGCCTTCAGTTGGATGGCCTTTTGGTTGTCCTTGATTATTTCCAGGCCAGTCAGACCTGGGAGTACGAGGGAAGGGGGACGTTCATGATTAGTTGCGTTCTAAAACGTAACATGAACGAACATCGAATGCAAAGAAATAACTGCTGCTAATCATTTGACGACCAACAGGAAATCTTATCTTGAACTGTTAGAGGTTTGACAGATAATTTGACATTTTTCATATGTTTTATGCCTATCTCGCTAAGGATTATCATAAAATTTCAAAACAAGTGAAATAACATTAATGACGTTTGGTAGGTTTAAGCTTTGCATGTTTTGTAGGTTCTCTTGCAATCCTTGTCGATAACAGCTAAGGGACATCTTTTACATGTCACTCACAAAAATAACAACCCATTACCAAGCAGCAATTGATGCTCAAATTTATCGGCCCTCGGCATTTCTATCTGACTCACACACCGCCATTAGTTCCCGATTCGCCCCACTGTGTGTGCCTTCCACTGACCGAGCTGATGGCGATCTCCCCACGAAGATGTGAAGGTGAGCTGGATGATTTGACCCCGCGGTACCGAGCCGGACGAGTCAAAGTTGACGATCTCAGCCGAGGAGAGTTGCGGTACGCGACTCTGAGTCTCCGTCAGCGCGTGGCCGGAGGTGAATGGACGACCGCCCGACTCCTGGGAGCGCAACGACGCGATTGCAATAAGATAACGGTTACAGTATGCTTACACCAGGGGTGGAGAAATATGCCGAGTTGGGGTTGCACGGGCGCAGCAAATCCGCCGCCGCCCTGGCAGTGACCTTGACCTCCGCTGTCTGGTGCGGTTCCAAAGCCAAGCCACCGCAGCCGGCGCGGCGTGGCATTGGGAAGACTCGTGCTACCCCAACTCGGCACAATTGTCCACCCCTGGCTTACACAGCTTTATATTCCTACATAAATATTCGTTACTGAAACCATTCCAAGTGCATGGCCAACCTCAGCGGCATTAGTCATATCCGATTGTTGGTAATGGTATACATCAGGGGGATGTCGTCCCGGTTCTCCCCATGTATTATTCGCCAATCAGCTTAACACTACCAGTGACGTCACTGGTGGATCACCAATCGGGGCCGTCCGGCCGGCCGGGCCCGTAGGAGGCCAAACGCAGACGTTTTCAGAAAAGCGTAAACCGTATATGTAGATACAGTCGTGGATGTAGTTTTGCTGTGATTCGGCTCTCCAAGAGTGCGTCAGCGGACCAGGACCAGGATAAAGGTCATAGTGAACCGGCATCTGATAAAATCCGCTCACGGCTTAGCAGCCGACTTCGACCCTTCGCCCTCGTAAAATACAAAAGCTTGCCGGTTATCAATCCACCTGCTTACTGCCTATATCGACCAGTGCAGCCGTTTTGGAGCGGCTCACGGCTGATAACACGCCGGGCGTGCGCTAGCCGCCGGTGCTAAGCGCTAACCATTGAGTGCGCGTGGCCGACTGCCGCCCCGATGGCGCTGGCCCCCAGCAGCACCGACACCGGCGCGGCGTCGCTGACCCATGGGGGGGGGGGGGATTGCTAGAGCCGGAATTGGGATAGAAGCCGGTATGGGATTGGGATGGAAACTCAGCGAGACTAAGGGATTGTGTTGTGCCTTCGGTAGGCCCCCAAAAATCACTGGTGTAGTGCCCTCAGGGCCGCCGGTTATGAAGCCTTTGGAGGCACTGGTGTGGGCCCTCAGAGGCATTGGTGCGGGGCCCCGGAGGTGCCGCTGTGGGCCCTCTGAGGTGCTAGTGTGTGGCCCTCAGAGGCGCCGGTGAGGGTCCTCACAGTTGCCATTGTGGGCTCTCTGAGACACAGCAGTGTGGGGTCGTCGCAGTCGGATGTGGGACCCTTAGAGCTGCTGGCTCGAACCCTTTATAAGCCGACAGGGGCTCTCCGAGACCGACAAAGGGCCCTAAGAGGTCTGCGGTGTATTCAGGAGCCCTGTGGAGTCCTCAGAGACTAGCAAGGTACTCTCAGACGCCGGTGGGGGCCCTCAGAGTCGTCGGTGCGGGGCCCTCAAAAGTCACCGGTGAGTGGCCGTCCGATGCGAAGGTCCCGTCTTAGGCCGTCAGAGGCTCCGGCGTTGAGCCCTCAGAGCCGCCGATATATGGCCTTAAGAAGCACTGGTTTGGGCCTTTGGAACTTCATTCAGGGGTGTCGGTTGAACTCAGAGGTGGCAGGGTGGGGCCCTCAGCTGGGCACCGCTTTGGGGCTTTCACAGCCGCCGGTGAGGGCCAGCTCGCAGGCGCCGTTGTGGGGGCCTTCAACCATTGGTTTAGGGGGTCATTACAGGCGTGTGTGGAACCCTTAGAGCTGCTGGTCCCTGATAGGCCGGTAAGGGCCCTCAGAGGCCGGCAAGTAGCCCTCAGAGGTCGCCAATGGGCCCTGGGAGGCCGGCAAGGGGCCCTCAAATGCCGACAAGGAACAATAAAAAGCCGGTGTGTGGCTCTTATGGAGAGAAGTGTGGCTATTGTGTGGCTATTCGGAGCACATAAGGTGTCCTTTCGAGCCCTGTGGGGCCCTTCTGAGTCGAAAATGCCAGCATGGACCCTCAGCCCCTCGGGCCCGAGAGGCCCCCTGATCCGATGGGGGCACGTGCCCCTGCCCCCCCCCCCCCTCCGGGTGCAGATAGAGAATGCAATCGGCGGTGCGGGACACAACAATTGCAATCGTTCCTTCTCCCGTCGCGAGGTCGCCCATCCGACCCATATATCCCAAGATTGTCAACCCTGGGGCTCGGGCCTCGGGTCGGCAATGTATCGGCAAGGAAATCAGCTTTAGGTCGGTAAAAAAGTTATTAAGAGTCATAAGTTGTCGTTACGTTCAGTAATAGCAACGATAAAGTGCCAAATGTACCCGACGTGCGCCTTGGAGCCGGGCGCCGCGCGGTATCCACCAGTGACGTCACGCTAATGCTTAGCGACCGGTCCATTGGAAATTGCGGGATGATTCTACCTCTCTTATACGGCCTTGGTATACATTATAAATGGCATTGTTGTGCAGTGAGCGACTGTTCGATGCGACTGCGTTATGTAAGTACCCTTTATGGTGCAGCGCGTAACACCATGCGTTGCTGGAGTGCGGGGGGTGACGACGGGCCTGATGCCGGAGTGCTGCTTGAGTGCCGCTGGGGTCCCGACGGGGTGCCGCCGGGGCGCCGCCAGGGTGCCGACGGGTGCCACTGGGGTACATCCGCTGTAGGGAGGTGCTGCTCATCGACTAACGTCGATGTCGGCGGTGCGTGGCCGGTCGACGGGCAGCTCGGCGTGGATGGTGGCCGTTGGATCAGCGCAGTAGCTGCCGAACGACTCGTCGAACTGAGAGATGTTGTCCAAAATCTCGTCGTCGGTGGTGAAGAGAATCGTCTGCGGCGTGGAGGGCCAGAGGTCACGTCAGAGAGAACACATGTGGCCGGCAGTAGGTATACAAAAACCCTGGGTAAAATCGTCTGAGACTGACTCATGATTGGGAAGGCCTTATTTCAACCGAAGGCTATCTCTAATCCGGAGAGCATTACGATATATATGGAAAAATGTGTTGCTCACAATATCAAAATGCTATTGCCAGAGCTGTATCTCAGTCAGCAACCTCTTTTCTCGCCTACGTGACTGGAAATCCGATGAATCCCCGATGCGTCTGAAAGACTAGCCACGATCAGCCCGAATCGATATCAGCCTTTGGCGGTCCTCTGTACACGCACATTTCCGATTAGTGGTCCCATCAGGGCACGACAGGCGTCATATGTGGCGAATAAAAGAACTGATGTCCCATCGTTACCTTCCCGCATGCCCTGACGGAAATCTGTACTGAATATTTTTATTTTCATAAATTTGTGACAATGGGGAAGGAAATGTCGAAAAACTTACATATGTAGTTATTCGGTGTTTGAAAACTCGATAAAACTTTCGGGATTCATGGCAGCAAATAATAAATTTCACAAAGTGGAATTGAACACTAACCCGTTGGACTTAGTGAGCCATTTTCGTCCATATTTCTTTCTTTCTTTCTTTTTTTTGCAGTGGGAGTGCTAGTAGCGCAGTGTAACAACATAACAAACCTGCTTTCAATTACTTCCCTCAGGACATGCACCATGCCGATCACTGCGAACACCTTTATGTATGCTTAGTGCCAGCCTCTAAGGATGCTCCACTCTTCATTACGCTGGATGATATGTCTTCGTCCATTTGAGATCCTTTTATACTTGTTTTCTGGATGTATAAGGGGTCGGTCTTGGACCCGGGCGCCACGCTAAGCGATCGTTGTTGCGAACGATACCACCACGGGCCCACTACACGACTTTGCCCGCGCCCGGTTCACCGTTGATCACTTTAATCGAAACTTCAACGTATCGCAAGTCCCGGCTCCAGCTTGACACAAAAGTCCTTTCGGGAACTTCACTTCTTTTAGTTTTGTCAGGAAATACAGTGTTCCCCGTTATTTGGCTAGGAACTACGTTTTCTACGTGGATGCTAAAACTGCACAAATAAAATGGCTATTCAGAGCGTAAAACAACCCATCAGTCACGAGGAGCGCTCGGATCACGGCGCCAGCCTATGGCTAACGACCCTTTTAAGGTCGCGTGAGTGATAATTCCAGCCGCCGCGCGGCCCTGACCTCAAAAGCCCTCGGTCAGGTATTGACCCCAAACCGCCCCCCCCCCCCCACTGCCGGCTCCGTCGTGACCCACTGACCCCTATCGCGGTGACCGGCCTCACGATGGCGGCCGGACATCGGTGACCTTGAAACTGCGTGTCGGGGTCGATGGCGGCGGCTGGCACGGTCCGTGGAAATTATACCGAATCGATTTTGAGGCGCGCTCGGCCCGGGAGCGAATCAAATAAACATGGCCAGGCGACGTCAGCGGCGAGGCGCGTTGTTGACGAGAATTGGCGACTGTGGCGCGGTTCACCGCAGCGGTATTGACTATTGATGTGGTGCGGTCTACCTGCACTCAGTGGTCAATTACCAGGTGCAGCCGATACAAACGTGGAGCTGCCCGTACGGGGGCGAAGAGACAAACAGTAATTTGACGGAAATGGAATACGGACGTCGGGGAATTGGAAGTCGCCCTACTGGTATTGTAGCGGCTTCAGAGTTCGGCAGTTGGAACTTTGAATTAACCCGCGCCCCGTTGGGCTCTGCCGAGCAACGCGCCCCGTTGGGGGGGGGGGCCATTTTGGCCCCCCCCCCCTAAGATCTCGAGAACCACGCAACGTAGCGACAAGCGGCAAACGGTGTTGGATAGCCCTATCAGGGAACTACCTTGTGACCCAATTTTATTGACCTAGGTCAAACCGATGACGTCACAGGTCAGGTCAAAGGTCCAATTTTCACCGTTTACAGGCATTTCAAGAAATGCGTTGTAAAATCGAGTAAAATGCATTTCATTGAAAATAATCGATGGGGAAATGTTCTTCAAACACATATTTTGCTAGTTGAGGTCACTGATACCAGGTCAGGTCACTGAGGTCAGGTCACTGGGGGGTCACAATATGAAAGTGTCGTGTGATACATGTTTTATGGATGTCCGTGAAGTTGGCGACGTCGCCAGCAACTTTTCCAGCGACGAGCACCGATTTTAGCCAAAACCTCGTCCAAGGTCAATTGGACCATGAGGATCACGAAAATCGAACCCATTCACCCCTAAACCTTGACCTTCAAGGTCAAATTCAAGGTCAAAGGACGGGGAACTGAAAAAGTGCCACTAAATATTGTCCGATTTTCAAAATTTTGGCACCAAAATGTAGCGCGTGCAAAGTTCTAGCCGCACATCGAAAACCATTTTCATCAAGGTCAAACTTCAAGGTCAAATTCAAGGTCAAATGACGGGGAACTGAAAAAGTGCCACTAAATATTGTCCGATTTTCAAAATTTTGGCACCAAAATGTAGCGCGTGCAAAGTTCTAGCCGCACATCGAAAACCATTTTCATCAAGGTCAAACTTCAAGGTCAAATTCAAGGTCAAATGACGGGGAACTGAAAAAGTGCCACTAGATATTGTCCGATCTTCAAAATTTTGGCACCAAAATGTAGCGCGTGCAAAGTTCTAGCCGCACATCGAAAAACATTTTCATCAAGGTCAAACTTCAAGGTCAAATTCAAGGTGAAAGGACGGGGAACTGAAAAAGTGCCACTAAATATTGTCCGATTTTCAAAATTTTGGCAACAAAATGTAGCGCGTGCAAAGTTCTAGCCGCACATCGAAAACCATTTTCATCAAGGTCAAACTTCAAGGTCAAATTCAAGGTCAAAGGACGGGGAACTGAAAAAGTGCCACTAGATATTGTCCGATCTTCAAAATTTTGGCACCAAAATGTAGCGCATGCAAAGTTCTAGCCGCACATCGAAAACCATTTTCATCAAGGTCAAACTTCAAGGTCAAATTCAAGGTCAAAGAACGGGGAAATTTAAAAATGTTACGTCACCAGCGACTTTTCCAGCAACGAGCACCGATTTTAGCCAAAACCTCGTCCAAGGTCAATTGGACCATGAGGATCACGAAAATCGAACCCATTCACCCCTAAACCTTGACCTTCAAGGTCAAATTCAAGGTCAAAGGACGGGGAACTGAAAAAGTGCCACTAAATATTGTCCGATTTTCAAAATTTTGGCACCAAAATGTAGCGCGTGCAAAGTTCTAGCCGCACATCGAAAACCATTTTCATCAAGGTCAAACTTCAAGGTCAAATTTAAGGTCAACGTGCAAAGTTCTAGCCGCACATCGAAAACCATTTTCATCAAGGTCAAACTTCAAGGTCAAATTTAAGGTCAAAGGACGGGGAACTGAAAAAGTGCCACTAAATATTGTCCGATTTTCAAAATTTTGGCACCAAAATGTAGCGCGTGCAAAGTTCTAGCCGCACATCGAAAACCATTTTCATCAAGGTCAAACTTCAAGGTCAAATTCAAGGTCAAAGGACGGGGAACTGAAAAAGTGCCACTAGATATTGTCCGATCTTCAAAATTTTGGCACCAAAATGTAGCGCGTGCAAAGTTCTAGCCGCACATCGAAAACCATTTTCATCAAGGTCAAACTTCAAGGTCAAATTCAAGGTGAAAGGACGGGGAACTGAAAAAGTGCCACTAAATATTGTCCGATTTTCAAAATTTTGGCAACAAAATGTAGCGCGTGCAAAGTTCTAGCCGCACATCGAAAACCATTTTCATCAAGGTCAAACTTCAAGGTCAAATTCAAGGTCAAAGGACGGGGAACTGAAAAAAGTGCCACTAGATATTGTCCGATCTTCAAAATTTTGGCACCAAAATGTAGCGCATGCAAAGTTCTAGCCGCACATCGAAAACCATTTTCATCAAGGTCAAACTTCAAGGTCAAATTCAAGGTCAAAGGACGGGGAACTGAAAAAGTGCCACTAAATATTGTCCGATCTTCAAAATTTTGGCACCAAAATGTAGCGCGTGCAAAGTTCTAGCCCCACATCGAAAACCATTTTCATCAAGGTCAAACTTCAAGGTCAAATTCAAGGTCAAAGAACGGGGAAATTTAAAAATGTTACGTCACCAGCGACTTTTCCAGCGCCGAGCACCGATTTTAGCCAAAACCTCGTCCAAGGTCAATTGGACCATGAGGATCACGAAAATCGAACCCATTCACCCCTAAACCTTGACCTTCAAGGTTAAATTCAAGGTCAAATGACGGGGAACTGAAAAAGAGCCACTAAATATTGTCCGATTTTCAAAATTTTGGCACCAAAATGTAGCGCGTGCAAAGTTCTAGCCGCACATTGAAAACCATTTTCATCAAGGTCAAATTTCAAGGTCAAATTCAAGGTCAAAGGACGGGGAACTGAAAAAGTGCCACTAGATATTGTCCGATCTTAAAAAATGTGGGCACCAAAATGTAGCGCGTGCAAAGTTCTAGCCGCACATCGAAAACCATTTTCATCAAGGTCAAACTTCAAGGTCAAATTCAAGGTCAAAGGACGGGGAACTGAAAAAGTGCCACTAAATACATATTGTCCGATCTTCAAAATTTTGGCACCAAAATGTAGCGCGTGCAAAGTTCTAGCCGCACTTCGAAAACCATTTTCATCAAGGTCAAACTTCAAGGTCAAATTCAAGGTCAAAGGACGGGGAACTTTAAAAATGCTACGTCACCAGCGACTTTTCCAGCGACGAGCACCGATTTTAGCCAAAACCTCGTCCAAGGTCAATTGGACCATGAGGATCACGAAAATCGAACCCATTCACCCCTAAACCTTGACCTTCAAGGTCAAATTCAAGGTCAAAGGACGGGGAACTGAAAAAGTGCCACTAAATATTGTCCGATTTTCAAAATTTTGGCACCAAAATGTAGCGCATGCAAAGTTCTAGCCGCACATCGAAAACCATTTTCATCAAGGACAAAATTCAAGGTCAAATTCAAGGTCAAAGGACGGGGAACTGAAAAAGTGCCACTAAATATTGTCCGATTTTCAAAATGTTGGCACCAAAATGTAGCGGGTGCAAAGTTCTAGCCGCACATCGAAAACCATTTTCATCCAGGTCAAACTTCAAGGTAAAATTCAAGGTCAAAGGACGGGGAACTTTAAAAATGCTACGTCACCAGCGACTTTTCCAGCGACGAGCACCGATTTTAGCCAAAACCTCGTCCAAGGTCAACTGGACCATGAGGATCACGAAAATCGAACCCATTCACCCCTAAACCTTGACCTTCAAGGTCAAATTCAAGGTCAAAGGACGGGGAACTGAAAAAGTGTCACTAAATATTGTCCGATTTTCAAAATTTTGGCACCAAAATGTAGCGCGTGCAAAGTTCTAGCCGCACATCGAAAACCATTTTCATCAAGGTCAAACTTCAAGGTCAAATTCAAGGTCAAAGGATGGGGAACTGAAAAAGTGCCACTAAATATTGTCCGATTTTCAAAATTTTGGCACCAAAATGTAGCGCGTGCAAAGTTCTAGCCGCACATCGAAAACCATTTTCATCAAGGTCAAACTTCAAGGTCAAATTCAAGGTGAAAGGACGGGGAACTGAAAAAGTGCCACTAAATATTGTCCGATTTTCAAAATTTTGGCACCAAAATGTAGCGCATGCAAAGTTCTAGCCGCACATCGAAAACCATTTTCATCAAGGTCAAACTTCAAGGTCAAATTCAAGGTCAAAGGACGGGGAACTGAAAGTGCCACTAGATATTGTCCGATCTTAAAAATTTTGGCACCAAAATGTAGCGCATGCAAAGTTCTAGCCGCACATCGAAAACCATTTTCATCAAGGTCAAACTTCAAGGTCAAATTCAAGGTCAAAGGACGGGGAACTGAAAAAGTGACACTAGATATTGTCCGATCTTCAAAATTTTGGCACCAAAATGTAGCGCGTGCAAAGTTCTAGCCGCACATCGAAAACCATTTTCATCAAGGTCAAACTTCAAGGTAAAATTCAAGGTCAAAGGACGGGGAACTTTAAAAATGCTACGTCACCAGCGACTTTTCCAGCGACCAGCACCGATTTTAGCCAAAACCTCGTCCAAGGTCAATTGGACCATGAGGATCACGAAAATCGAACCCATTCACCCCTAAACCTTGACCTTCAAGGTCAAATTCAAGGTCAAAGGACGGGGAACTGAAAAAGTGCCACTAAATATTGTCCGATTTTCAAAATTTTGGCACCAAAATGTAGCGCGTGCAAAGTTCTAGCCGCACATTGAAAACCATTTTCATCAAGGTCAAATTTCAAGGTCAAATTCAAGGTCAAAGGACGGGGAACTGAAAAAGTGCCACTAGATATTGTCCGATCTTCAAAATTTTGGCACCAAAATGTAGCGCGTGCAAAGTTCTAGCCGCACATCGAAAACCATTTTCATCAAGGTCAAACTTCAAGGTCAAATTCAAGGTCAAAGGACGGGGAACTGAAAAAGTGCCACTAAATATTGTCCGATCTTCAAAATTTTGGCACCAAAATGTAGCGCGTGCAAAGTTCTAGCCGCACTTCGAAAACCATTTTCATCAAGGTCAAACTTCAAGGTCAAATTCAAGGTCAAAGGACGGGGAACTTTAAAAATGCTACGTCACCAGCGACTTTTCCAGCGACGAGCACCGATTTTAGCCAAAACCTCGTCCAAGGTCAATTGGACCATGAGGATCACGAAAATCGAACCCATTCACCCCTAAACCTTGACCTTCAAGGTCAAATTCAAGGTCAAAGGACGGGGAACTGAAAAAGTGCCACTAAATATTGTCCGATTTTCAAAATTTTGGCACCAAAATGTAGCGCATGCAAAGTTCTAGCCGCACATCGAAAACCATTTTCATCAAGGACAAAATTCAAGGTCAAATTCAAGGTCAAAGGACGGGGAACTGAAAAAGTGCCACTAAATCCCAGCAAACATGCCCACATGGGTCCCATATGGGGTGAACATGGGCCAGATGGGCCCACGTGGGACATGGGCTACAGATGGGCTACCCATATGGGCCCCATATGGGATAAAAATGGGCCAGATGGGCCAAACGCATGTGGGCTGGAGATGGGCATCCCATGTGGGTCCCATATGGGGTGAACATGGGCCAGATGGGCCCACGTGGGACATGGGCTACAGATGGGCTACCCATATGGGTCCCATGTGGGCGCCGCGTGGGTTCCATATGGGGCCTACGTGGGCTGGCCCATATGGGTCCCACGTGTCACCCACTGCCATTCCCATGTGGGACCCATATGGAAGAGGTGGGGGGCCCATGTGGGTCCCATATGGGAACCATGTGGGCATGTTTGCTGGGATATTGTCCGATTTTCAAAATTTTGGCACCAAAATGTAGCGGGTGCAAAGTTCTAGCCGCACATCGAAAACCATTTTCATCCAGGTCAAACTTCAAGGTCAAATTCAAGGTCAAAGGACGGGGAACTGAAAAAGTGCCACTAGATATTGTCCGATTTTCGAAATTTTGGCACCAAAATGTAGCGCGTGCAAAGTTCTACCCGCACATCGAAAACCATTTTCATCAAGGTCAAACTTCAAGGTCAAATTCAAGGTCAAAGGACGGGGAACTGAAAAAGTGACACTAGATATTGTCCGATCTTCAAAATTTTGGCACCAAAATGTAGCGCGTGCAAAGTTCTAGCCGCACATCGAAAACCATTTTCATCAAGGTCAAACTTCAAGGTAAAATTCAAGGTCAAAGGACGGGGAACTTTAAAAATGCTACGTCACCAGCGACTTTTCCAGCGACCAGCACCGATTTTAGCCAAAACCTCGCCCAAGGTCAATTGGACCATGAGGATCACGAAAATCGAACCCATTCACCCCTAAACCTTGACCTTCAAGGTCAAATTCAAGGTCAAAGGACGGGGAACTGAAAAAGTGCCACTAAATATTGTCCGATTTTCAAAATTTTGGCACCAAAATGTAGCGCGTGCAAAGTTCTAGCCGCACATCGAAAACCATTTTCATCAAGGTCAAACTTCAAGGTCAAATTCAACGTCAAAGGACGGGGAACTGAAAAAGTGCCACTAGATATTGTCCGATCTTCAAAATTTTGGCACCAAAATGTAGCGCGTGCAAAGTTCTAGCCGCACATCGAAAACCATTTTCATCAAGGTCAAACTTCAAGGTCAAATTCAAGGTGAAAGGACGGGGAACTGAAAAAGTGCCACTAAATATTGTCCGATTTTCAAAATTTTGGCACCAAAATGTAGCGCGTGCAAAGTTCTAGCCGCACATCGAAAACCATTTTCATCAAGGTCAAACTTCAAGGTCAAATTCAAGGTCAAAGGACGGGGAACTGAAAAAGTGACACTAGATATTGTCCGATCTTCAAAATTTTGGCAACAAAATGTAGCGCGTGCAAAGTTCTAGCCGCACATCGAAAACCATTTTCATCAAGGTCAAACTTCAAGGTAAAATTCAAGGTCAAAGGACGGGGAACTTTAAAAATGCTACGTCACCAGCGACTTTTCCAGCGACCAGCACCGATTTTAGCCAAAACCTCGTCCAAGGTCAATTGGACCATGAGGATCACGAAAATCGAACCCATTCACCCCTAAACCTTGACCTTCAAGGTCAAATTCAAGGTCAAAGGACGGGGAACTTTAAAAATGCTACGTCACCAGCGACTTTTCCAGCGACGAGCACCGATTTTAGCCAAAACCTCGTCCAAGGTCAACTGGACCATGAGGATCACGAAAATCGAACCCATTCACCCCTAAACCTTGACCTTCAAGGTCAAATTCAAGGTCAAAGGACGGGGAACTGAAAAAGTGTCACTAAATATTGTCCGATTTTCAAAATTTTGGCACCAAAATGTAGCGCGTGCAAAGTTCTAGCCGCACATCGAAAACCATTTTCATCAAGGTCAAACTTCAAGGTCAAATTCAAGGTCAAAGGATGGGGAACTGAAAAAGTGCCACTAAATATTGTCCGATTTTCAAAATTTTGGCACCAAAATGTAGCGCGTGCAAAGTTCTAGCCGCACATCGAAAACCATTTTCATCAAGGTCAAACTTCAAGGTCAAATTCAAGGTGAAAGGACGGGGAACTGAAAAAGTGCCACTAAATATTGTCCGATTTTCAAAATTTTGGCACCAAAATGTAGCGCGTGCAAAGTTCTAGCCGCACATCGAAAACCATTTTCATCAAGGTCAAACTTCAAGGTCAAATTCAAGGTCAAAGGACGGGGAACTGAAAGTGCCACTAGATATTGTCCGATCTTAAAAATTTTGGCACCAAAATGTAGCGCATGCAAAGTTCTAGCCGCACATCGAAAACCATTTTCATCAAGGTCAAACTTCAAGGTCAAATTCAAGGTCAAAGGACGGGGAACTGAAAAAGTGACACTAGATATTGTCCGATCTTCAAAATTTTGGCACCAAAATGTAGCGCGTGCAAAGTTCTAGCCGCACATCGAAAACCATTTTCATCAAGGTCAAACTTCAAGGTAAAATTCAAGGTCAAAGGACGGGGAACTTTAAAAATGCTACGTCACCAGCGACTTTTCCAGCGACCAGCACCGATTTTAGCCAAAACCTCGTCCAAGGTCAATTGGACCATGAGGATCACGAAAATCGAACCCATTCACCCCTAAACCTTGACCTTCAAGGTCAAATTCAAGGTCAAAGGACGGGGAACTGAAAAAGTGCCACTAAATATTGTCCGATTTTCAAAATTTTGGCACCAAAATGTAGCGCGTGCAAAGTTCTAGCCGCACATTGAAAACCATTTTCATCAAGGTCAAATTTCAAGGTCAAATTCAAGGTCAAAGGACGGGGAACTGAAAAAGTGCCACTAGATATTGTCCGATCTTCAAAATTTTGGCACCAAAATGTAGCGCGTGCAAAGTTCTAGCCGCACATCGAAAACCATTTTCATCAAGGTCAAACTTCAAGGTCAAATTCAAGGTCAAAGGACGGGGAACTGAAAAAGTGCCACTAAATATTGTCCGATCTTCAAAATTTTGGCACCAAAATGTAGCGCGTGCAAAGTTCTAGCCGCACTTCGAAAACCATTTTCATCAAGGTCAAACTTCAAGGTCAAATTCAAGGTCAAAGGACGGGGAACTTTAAAAATGCTACGTCACCAGCGACTTTTCCAGCGACGAGCACCGATTTTAGCCAAAACCTCGTCCAAGGTCAATTGGACCATGAGGATCACGAAAATCGAACCCATTCACCCCTAAACCTTGACCTTCAAGGTCAAATTCAAGGTCAAAGGACGGGGAACTGAAAAAGTGCCACTAAATATTGTCCGATTTTCAAAATTTTGGCACCAAAATGTAGCGCATGCAAAGTTCTAGCCGCACATCGAAAACCATTTTCATCAAGGACAAAATTCAAGGTCAAATTCAAGGTCAAAGGACGGGGAACTGAAAAAGTGCCACTAAATCCCAGCAAACATGCCCACATGGGTCCCATATGGGGTGAACATGGGCCAGATGGGCCCACGTGGGACATGGGCTACAGATGGGCTACCCATATGGGCCCCATATGGGATAAAAATGGGCCAGATGGGCCAAACGCATGTGGGCTGGAGATGGGCATCCCATGTGGGTCCCATATGGGGTGAACATGGGCCAGATGGGCCCACGTGGGACATGGGCTACAGATGGGCTACCCATATGGGTCCCATGTGGGCGCCGCGTGGGTTCCATATGGGGCCTACGTGGGCTGGCCCATATGGGTCCCACGTGTCACCCACTGCCATTCCCATGTGGGACCCATATGGAAGAGGTGGGGGGCCCATGTGGGTCCCATATGGGAACCATGTGGGCATGTTTGCTGGGATATTGTCCGATTTTCAAAATTTTGGCACCAAAATGTAGCGGGTGCAAAGTTCTAGCCGCACATCGAAAACCATTTTCATCCAGGTCAAACTTCAAGGTCAAATTCAAGGTCAAAGGACGGGGAACTGAAAAAGTGCCACTAGATATTGTCCGATTTTCGAAATTTTGGCACCAAAATGTAGCGCGTGCAAAGTTCTACCCGCACATCGAAAACCATTTTCATCAAGGTCAAACTTCAAGGTCAAATTCAAGGTCAAAGGACGGGGAACTGAAAAAGTGACACTAGATATTGTCCGATCTTCAAAATTTTGGCACCAAAATGTAGCGCGTGCAAAGTTCTAGCCGCACATCGAAAACCATTTTCATCAAGGTCAAACTTCAAGGTAAAATTCAAGGTCAAAGGACGGGGAACTTTAAAAATGCTACGTCACCAGCGACTTTTCCAGCGACCAGCACCGATTTTAGCCAAAACCTCGCCCAAGGTCAATTGGACCATGAGGATCACGAAAATCGAACCCATTCACCCCTAAACCTTGACCTTCAAGGTCAAATTCAAGGTCAAAGGACGGGGAACTGAAAAAGTGCCACTAAATATTGTCCGATTTTCAAAATTTTGGCACCAAAATGTAGCGCGTGCAAAGTTCTAGCCGCACATCGAAAACCATTTTCATCGAGGTCAAACTTCAAGGTCAAATTCAACGTCAAAGGACGGGGAACTGAAAAAGTGCCACTAGATATTGTCCGATCTTCAAAATTTTGGCACCAAAATGTAGCGCGTGCAAAGTTCTAGCCGCACATCGAAAACCATTTTCATCAAGGTCAAACTTCAAGGTCAAATTCAAGGTGAAAGGACGGGGAACTGAAAAAGTGCCACTAAATATTGTCCGATTTTCAAAATTTTGGCACCAAAATGTAGCGCGTGCAAAGTTCTAGCCGCACATCGAAAACCATTTTCATCAAGGTCAAACTTCAAGGTCAAATTCAAGGTCAAAGGACGGGGAACTGAAAAAGTGACACTAGATATTGTCCGATCTTCAAAATTTTGGCAACAAAATGTAGCGCGTGCAAAGTTCTAGCCGCACATCGAAAACCATTTTCATCAAGGTCAAACTTCAAGGTAAAATTCAAGGTCAAAGGACGGGGAACTTTAAAAATGCTACGTCACCAGCGACTTTTCCAGCGACCAGCACCGATTTTAGCCAAAACCTCGTCCAAGGTCAATTGGACCATGAGGATCACGAAAATCGAACCCATTCACCCCTAAACCTTGACCTTCAAGGTCAAATTCAAGGTCAAAGGACGGGGAACTGAAAAAGTGCCACTAAATATTGTCCGATTTTCAAAATTTTGGCACCAAAATGTAGCGCGTGCAAAGTTCTAGCCGCACATTGAAAACCATTTTCATCA
The DNA here is from genome assembly GCF_019059575.1 of Amphibalanus amphitrite. Lineage (NCBI taxonomy): Eukaryota > Metazoa > Arthropoda > Thecostraca > Balanomorpha > Balanidae > Amphibalanus > Amphibalanus amphitrite. The sequence goes on from NW_024881745.1 coordinate 514,041, forward strand.
AGGTCAAATTTCAAGGTCAAATTCAAGGTCAAAGGACGGGGAACTGAAAAAGTGCCACTAGATATTGTCCGATCTTCAAAATTTTGGCACCAAAATGTAGCGCGTGCAAAGTTCTAGCCGCACATCGAAAACCATTTTCATCAAGGTCAAACTTCAAGGTCAAATTCAAGGTCAAAGGACGGGGAACTGAAAAAGTGCCACTAAATATTGTCCGATCTTCAAAATTTTGGCACCAAAATGTAGCGCGTGCAAAGTTCTAGCCGCACTTCGAAAACCATTTTCATCAAGGTCAAACTTCAAGGTCAAATTCAAGGTCAAAGGACGGGGAACTTTAAAAATGCTACGTCACCAGCGACTTTTCCAGCGACGAGCACCGATTTTAGCCAAAACCTCGTCCAAGGTCAATTGGACCATGAGGATCACGAAAATCGAACCCATTCACCCCTAAACCTTGACCTTCAAGGTCAAATTCAAGGTCAAAGGACGGGGAACTGAAAAAGTGCCACTAAATATTGTCCGATTTTCAAAATTTTGGCACCAAAATGTAGCGCATGCAAAGTTCTAGCCGCACATCGAAAACCATTTTCATCAAGGACAAAATTCAAGGTCAAATTCAAGGTCAAAGGACGGGGAACTGAAAAAGTGCCACTAAATATTGTCCGATTTTCAAAATTTTGGCACCAAAATGTAGCGGGTGCAAAGTTCTAGCCGCACATCGAAAACCATTTTCATCCAGGTCAAACTTCAAGGTCAAATTCAAGGTCAAAGGACGGGGAACTGAAAAAGTGCCACTAGATATTGTCCGATTTTCGAAATTTTGGCACCAAAATGTAGCGCGTGCAAAGTTCTAGCCGCACATCGAAAACCATTTTCATCAAGGTCAAACTTCAAGGTCAAATTCAAGGTCAAAGGACGGGGAACTGAAAAAGTGACACTAGATATTGTCCGATCTTCAAAATTTTGGCACCAAAATGTAGCGCGTGCAAAGTTCTAGCCGCACATCGAAAACCATTTTCATCAAGGTCAAACTTCAAGGTAAAATTCAAGGTCAAAGGACGGGGAACTTTAAAAATGCTACGTCACCAGCGACTTTTCCAGCGACCAGCACCGATTTTAGCCAAAACCTCGTCCAAGGTCAATTGGACCATGAGGATCACGAAAATCGAACCCATTCACCCCTAAACCTTGACCTTCAAGGTCAAATTCAAGGTCAAAGGACGGGGAACTGAAAAAGTGCCACTAAATATTGTCCGATTTTCAAAATTTTGGCACCAAAATGTAGCGCGTGCAAAGTTCTAGCCGCACATCGAAAACCATTTTCATCAAGGTCAAACTTCAAGGTCAAATTCAAGGTGAAAGGACGGGGAACTGAAAAAGTGCCACTAAATATTGTCCGATTTTCAAAATTTTGGCAACAAAATGTAGCGCGTGCAAAGTTCTAGCCGCACATCGAAAACCATTTTCATCAAGGTCAAACTTAAAGGTCAAATTCAAGGTCAAAGGACGGGGAACTGAAAAAGTGCCACTAGATATTGTCCGATCTTCAAAATTTTGGCACCAAAATGTAGCGCATGCAAAGTTCTAGCCGCACATCGAAAACCATTTTCATCAAGGTCAAACTTCAAGGTCAAATTCAAGGTCAAAGGACGGGGAACTGAAAAAGTGCCACTAAATATTGTCCGATCTTCAAAATTTTGGCACCAAAATGTAGCGCGTGCAAAGTTCTAGCCGCACATCGAAAACCATTTTCATCAAGGTCAAACTTCAAGGTCAAATTCAAGGTCAAAGAACGGGGAAATTTAAAAATGTTACGTCACCAGCGACTTTTCCAGCAACGAGCACCGATTTTAGCCAAAACCTCGTCCAAGGTCAATTGGACCATGAGGATCACGAAAATCGAACCCATTCACCCCTAAACCTTGACCTTCAAGGTCAAATTCAAGGTCAAAGGACGGGGAACTGAAAAAGTGCCACTAAATATTGTCCGATTTTCAAAATTTTGGCACCAAAATGTAGCGCGTGCAAAGTTCTAGCCGCACATCGAAAACCATTTTCATCAAGGTCAAACTTCAAGGTCAAATTTAAGGTCAAAGGACGGGGAACTGAAAAAGTGCCACTAAATATTGTTCGATTTTCAAAATTTTGGCACCAAAATGTAGCGCGTGCAAAGTTCTAGCCGCACATCGAAAACCATTTTCATCAAGGTCAAACTTCAAGGTCAAATTCAAGGTCAAAGGACGGGGAACTGAAAAAGTGCCACTAGATATTGTCCGATCTTCAAAATTTTGGCACCAAAATGTAGCGCGTGCAAAGTTCTACCCGCACATCGAAAACCATTTTCATCAAGGTCAAACTTCAAGGTCAAATTCAACGTCAAAGGACGGGGAACTGAAAAAGTGCCACTAGATATTGTCCGATCTTCAAAATTTTGGCACCAAAATGTAGCGCGTGCAAAGTTCTAGCCGCACATCGAAAACCATTTTCATCAAGGTCAAACTTCAAGGTCAAATTCAAGGTGAAAGGACGGGGAACTGAAAAAGTGCCACTAAATATTGTCCGATTTTCAAAATTTTGGCACCAAAATGTAGCGCGTGCAAAGTTCTAGCCGCACATCGAAAACCATTTTCATCAAGGTCAAACTTCAAGGTCAAATTCAAGGTCAAAGGACGGGGAACTGAAAAAGTGACACTAGATATTGTCCGATCTTCAAAATTTTGGCAACAAAATGTAGCGCGTGCAAAGTTCTAGCCGCACATCGAAAACCATTTTCATCAAGGTCAAACTTCAAGGTAAAATTCAAGGTCAAAGGACGGGGAACTTTAAAAATGCTACGTCACCAGCGACTTTTCCAGCGACCAGCACCGATTTTAGCCAAAACCTCGTCCAAGGTCAATTGGACCATGAGGATCACGAAAATCGAACCCATTCACCCCTAAACCTTGACCTTCAAGGTCAAATTCAAGGTCAAAGGACGGGGAACTTTAAAAATGCTACGTCACCAGCGACTTTTCCAGCGACGAGCACCGATTTTAGCCAAAACCTCGTCCAAGGTCAACTGGACCATGAGGATCACGAAAATCGAACCCATTCACCCCTAAACCTTGACCTTCAAGGTCAAATTCAAGGTCAAAGGACGGGGAACTGAAAAAGTGTCACTAAATATTGTCCGATTTTCAAAATTTTGGCACCAAAATGTAGCGCGTGCAAAGTTCTAGCCGCACATCGAAAACCATTTTCATCAAGGTCAAACTTCAAGGTCAAATTCAAGGTCAAAGGATGGGGAACTGAAAAAGTGCCACTAAATATTGTCCGATTTTCAAAATTTTGGCACCAAAATGTAGCGCGTGCAAAGTTCTAGCCGCACATCGAAAACCATTTTCATCAAGGTCAAACTTCAAGGTCAAATTCAAGGTGAAAGGACGGGGAACTGAAAAAGTGCCACTAAATATTGTCCGATTTTCAAAATTTTGGCACCAAAATGTAGCGCGTGCAAAGTTCTAGCCGCACATCGAAAACCATTTTCATCAAGGTCAAACTTCAAGGTCAAATTCAAGGTCAAAGGACGGGGAACTGAAAGTGCCACTAGATATTGTCCGATCTTAAAAATTTTGGCACCAAAATGTAGCGCATGCAAAGTTCTAGCCGCACATCGAAAACCATTTTCATCAAGGTCAAACTTCAAGGTCAAATTCAAGGTCAAAGGACGGGGAACTGAAAAAGTGACACTAGATATTGTCCGATCTTCAAAATTTTGGCACCAAAATGTAGCGCGTGCAAAGTTCTAGCCGCACATCGAAAACCATTTTCATCAAGGTCAAACTTCAAGGTAAAATTCAAGGTCAAAGGACGGGGAACTTTAAAAATGCTACGTCACCAGCGACTTTTCCAGCGACCAGCACCGATTTTAGCCAAAACCTCGTCCAAGGTCAATTGGACCATGAGGATCACGAAAATCGAACCCATTCACCCCTAAACCTTGACCTTCAAGGTCAAATTCAAGGTCAAAGGACGGGGAACTGAAAAAGTGCCACTAAATATTGTCCGATTTTCAAAATTTTGGCACCAAAATGTAGCGCGTGCAAAGTTCTAGCCGCACATTGAAAACCATTTTCATCAAGGTCAAATTTCAAGGTCAAATTCAAGGTCAAAGGACGGGGAACTGAAAAAGTGCCACTAGATATTGTCCGATCTTCAAAATTTTGGCACCAAAATGTAGCGCGTGCAAAGTTCTAGCCGCACATCGAAAACCATTTTCATCAAGGTCAAACTTCAAGGTCAAATTCAAGGTCAAAGGACGGGGAACTGAAAAAGTGCCACTAAATATTGTCCGATCTTCAAAATTTTGGCACCAAAATGTAGCGCGTGCAAAGTTCTAGCCGCACTTCGAAAACCATTTTCATCAAGGTCAAACTTCAAGGTCAAATTCAAGGTCAAAGGACGGGGAACTTTAAAAATGCTACGTCACCAGCGACTTTTCCAGCGACGAGCACCGATTTTAGCCAAAACCTCGTCCAAGGTCAATTGGACCATGAGGATCACGAAAATCGAACCCATTCACCCCTAAACCTTGACCTTCAAGGTCAAATTCAAGGTCAAAGGACGGGGAACTGAAAAAGTGCCACTAAATATTGTCCGATTTTCAAAATTTTGGCACCAAAATGTAGCGCATGCAAAGTTCTAGCCGCACATCGAAAACCATTTTCATCAAGGACAAAATTCAAGGTCAAATTCAAGGTCAAAGGACGGGGAACTGAAAAAGTGCCACTAAATCCCAGCAAACATGCCCACATGGGTCCCATATGGGGTGAACATGGGCCAGATGGGCCCACGTGGGACATGGGCTACAGATGGGCTACCCATATGGGCCCCATATGGGATAAAAATGGGCCAGATGGGCCAAACGCATGTGGGCTGGAGATGGGCATCCCATGTGGGTCCCATATGGGGTGAACATGGGCCAGATGGGCCCACGTGGGACATGGGCTACAGATGGGCTACCCATATGGGTCCCATGTGGGCGCCGCGTGGGTTCCATATGGGGCCTACGTGGGCTGGCCCATATGGGTCCCACGTGTCACCCACTGCCATTCCCATGTGGGACCCATATGGAAGAGGTGGGGGGCCCATGTGGGTCCCATATGGGAACCATGTGGGCATGTTTGCTGGGATATTGTCCGATTTTCAAAATTTTGGCACCAAAATGTAGCGGGTGCAAAGTTCTAGCCGCACATCGAAAACCATTTTCATCCAGGTCAAACTTCAAGGTCAAATTCAAGGTCAAAGGACGGGGAACTGAAAAAGTGCCACTAGATATTGTCCGATTTTCGAAATTTTGGCACCAAAATGTAGCGCGTGCAAAGTTCTACCCGCACATCGAAAACCATTTTCATCAAGGTCAAACTTCAAGGTCAAATTCAAGGTCAAAGGACGGGGAACTGAAAAAGTGACACTAGATATTGTCCGATCTTCAAAATTTTGGCACCAAAATGTAGCGCGTGCAAAGTTCTAGCCGCACATCGAAAACCATTTTCATCAAGGTCAAACTTCAAGGTAAAATTCAAGGTCAAAGGACGGGGAACTTTAAAAATGCTACGTCACCAGCGACTTTTCCAGCGACCAGCACCGATTTTAGCCAAAACCTCGCCCAAGGTCAATTGGACCATGAGGATCACGAAAATCGAACCCATTCACCCCTAAACCTTGACCTTCAAGGTCAAATTCAAGGTCAAAGGACGGGGAACTGAAAAAGTGCCACTAAATATTGTCCGATTTTCAAAATTTTGGCACCAAAATGTAGCGCGTGCAAAGTTCTAGCCGCACATCGAAAACCATTTTCATCAAGGTCAAACTTCAAGGTCAAATTCAACGTCAAAGGACGGGGAACTGAAAAAGTGCCACTAGATATTGTCCGATCTTCAAAATTTTGGCACCAAAATGTAGCGCGTGCAAAGTTCTAGCCGCACATCGAAAACCATTTTCATCAAGGTCAAACTTCAAGGTCAAATTCAAGGTGAAAGGACGGGGAACTGAAAAAGTGCCACTAAATATTGTCCGATTTTCAAAATTTTGGCACCAAAATGTAGCGCGTGCAAAGTTCTAGCCGCACATCGAAAACCATTTTCATCAAGGTCAAACTTCAAGGTCAAATTCAAGGTCAAAGGACGGGGAACTGAAAAAGTGACACTAGATATTGTCCGATCTTCAAAATTTTGGCAACAAAATGTAGCGCGTGCAAAGTTCTAGCCGCACATCGAAAACCATTTTCATCAAGGTCAAACTTCAAGGTAAAATTCAAGGTCAAAGGACGGGGAACTTTAAAAATGCTACGTCACCAGCGACTTTTCCAGCGACCAGCACCGATTTTAGCCAAAACCTCGTCCAAGGTCAATTGGACCATGAGGATCACGAAAATCGAACCCATTCACCCCTAAACCTTGACCTTCAAGGTCAAATTCAAGGTCAAAGGACGGGGAACTGAAAAAGTGCCACTAAATATTGTCCGATTTTCAAAATTTTGGCACCAAAATGTAGCGCGTGCAAAGTTCTAGCCGCACATTGAAAACCATTTTCATCAAGGTCAAATTTCAAGGTCAAATTCAAGGTCAAAGGACGGGGAACTGAAAAAGTGCCACTAGATATTGTCCGATCTTCAAAATTTTGGCACCAAAATGTAGCGCGTGCAAAGTTCTAGCCGCACATCGAAAACCATTTTCATCAAGGTCAAACTTCAAGGTCAAATTCAAGGTCAAAGGACGGGGAACTGAAAAAGTGCCACTAAATATTGTCCGATCTTCAAAATTTTGGCACCAAAATGTAGCGCGTGCAAAGTTCTAGCCGCACTTCGAAAACCATTTTCATCAAGGTCAAACTTCAAGGTCAAATTCAAGGTCAAAGGACGGGGAACTTTAAAAATGCTACGTCACCAGCGACTTTTCCAGCGACGAGCACCGATTTTAGCCAAAACCTCGTCCAAGGTCAATTGGACCATGAGGATCACGAAAATCGAACCCATTCACCCCTAAACCTTGACCTTCAAGGTCAAATTCAAGGTCAAAGGACGGGGAACTGAAAAAGTGCCACTAAATATTGTCCGATTTTCAAAATTTTGGCACCAAAATGTAGCGCATGCAAAGTTCTAGCCGCACATCGAAAACCATTTTCATCAAGGACAAAATTCAAGGTCAAATTCAAGGTCAAAGGACGGGGAACTGAAAAAGTGCCACTAAATATTGTCCGATTTTCAAAATTTTGGCACCAAAATGTAGCGGGTGCAAAGTTCTAGCCGCACATCGAAAACCATTTTCATCCAGGTCAAACTTCAAGGTCAAATTCAAGGTCAAAGGACGGGGAACTGAAAAAGTGCCACTAGATATTGTCCGATTTTCGAAATTTTGGCACCAAAATGTAGCGCGTGCAAAGTTCTAGCCGCACATCGAAAACCATTTTCATCAAGGTCAAACTTCAAGGTCAAATTCAAGGTCAAAGGACGGGGAACTGAAAAAGTGACACTAGATATTGTCCGATCTTCAAAATTTTGGCACCAAAATGTAGCGCGTGCAAAGTTCTAGCCGCACATCGAAAACCATTTTCATCAAGGTCAAACTTCAAGGTAAAATTCAAGGTCAAAGGACGGGGAACTTTAAAAATGCTACGTCACCAGCGACTTTTCCAGCGACCAGCACCGATTTTAGCCAAAACCTCGTCCAAGGTCAATTGGACCATGAGGATCACGAAAATCGAACCCATTCACCCCTAAACCTTGACCTTCAAGGTCAAATTCAAGGTCAAAGGACGGGGAACTGAAAAAGTGCCACTAAATATTGTCCGATTTTCAAAATTTTGGCACCAAAATGTAGCGCGTGCAAAGTTCTAGCCGCACATCGAAAACCATTTTCATCAAGGTCAAACTTCAAGGTCAAATTCAACGTCAAAGGACGGGGAACTGAAAAAGTGCCACTAGATATTGTCCGATCTTCAAAATTTTGGCACCAAAATGTAGCGCGTGCAAAGTTCTAGCCGCACATCGAAAACCATTTTCATCAAGGTCAAACTTCAAGGTCAAATTCAAGGTGAAAGGACGGGGAACTGAAAAAGTGCCACTAAATATTGTCCGATTTTCAAAATTTTGGCAACAAAATGTAGCGCGTGCAAAGTTCTAGCCGCACATCGAAAACCATTTTCATCAAGGTCAAACTTAAAGGTCAAATTCAAGGTCAAAGGACGGGGAACTGAAAAAGTGCCACTAGATATTGTCCGATCTTCAAAATTTTGGCACCAAAATGTAGCGCATGCAAAGTTCTAGCCGCACATCGAAAACCATTTTCATCAAGGTCAAACTTCAAGGTCAAATTCAAGGTCAAAGGACGGGGAACTGAAAAAGTGCCACTAAATATTGTCCGATCTTCAAAATTTTGGCACCAAAATGTAGCGCGTGCAAAGTTCTAGCCGCACATCGAAAACCATTTTCATCAAGGTCAAACTTCAAGGTCAAATTCAAGGTCAAAGAACGGGGAAATTTAAAAATGTTACGTCACCAGCGACTTTTCCAGCAACGAGCACCGATTTTAGCCAAAACCTCGTCCAAGGTCAATTGGACCATGAGGATCACGAAAATCGAACCCATTCACCCCTAAACCTTGACCTTCAAGGTCAAATTCAAGGTCAAAGGACGGGGAACTGAAAAAGTGCCACTAAATATTGTCCGATTTTCAAAATTTTGGCACCAAAATGTAGCGCGTGCAAAGTTCTAGCCGCACATCGAAAACCATTTTCATCAAGGTCAAACTTCAAGGTCAAATTTAAGGTCAAAGGACGGGGAACTGAAAAAGTGCCACTAAATATTGTTCGATTTTCAAAATTTTGGCACCAAAATGTAGCGCGTGCAAAGTTCTAGCCGCACATCGAAAACCATTTTCATCAAGGTCAAACTTCAAGGTCAAATTCAAGGTCAAAGGACGGGGAACTGAAAAAGTGCCACTAGATATTGTCCGATCTTCAAAATTTTGGCACCAAAATGTAGCGCGTGCAAAGTTCTAGCCGCACATCGAAAACCATTTTCATCAAGGTCAAACTTCAAGGTCAAATTCAAGGTGAAAGGACGGGGAACTGAAAAAGTGCCACTAAATATTGTCCGATTTTCAAAATTTTGGCAACAAAATGTAGCGCGTGCAAAGTTCTAGCCGCACATCGAAAACCATTTTCATCAAGGTCAAACTTCAAGGTCAAATTCAAGGTCAAAGGACGGGGAACTGAAAGTGCCACTAGATATTGTCCGATCTTCAAAATTTTGGCACCAAAATGTAGCGCATGCAAAGTTCTAGCCGCACATCGAAAACCATTTTCATCAAGGTCAAACTTCAAGGTCAAATTCAAGGTCAAAGGACGGGGAACTGAAAAAGTGCCACTAAATATTGTCCGATCTTCAAAATTTTGGCACCAAAATGTAGCGCGTGCAAAGTTCTAGCCGCACATCGAAAACCATTTTCATCAAGGTCAAACTTCAAGGTCAAATTCAAGGTCAAAGAACGGGGAAATTTAAAAATGTTACGTCACCAGCGACTTTTCCAGCGCCGAGCACCGATTTTAGCCAAAACCTCGTCCAAGGTCAATTGGACCATGAGGATCACGAAAATTGAACCCATTCACCCCTAAACCTTGACCTTCAAGGTTAAATTCAAGGTCAAATGACGGGGAACTGAAAAAGAGCCACTAAATATTGTCCGATTTTCAAAATTTTGGCACCAAAATGTAGCGCGTGCAAAGTTCTAGCCGCACATTGAAAACCATTTTCATCAAGGTCAAATTTCAAGGTCAAATTCAAGGTCAAAGGACGGGGAACTGAAAAAGTGCCACTAGATATTGTCCGATCTTAAAAAATTTGGGCACCAAAATGTAGCGCGTGCAAAGTTCTAGCCGCACATCGAAAACCATTTTCATCAAGGTCAAACTTCAAGGTCAAATTCAAGGTCAAAGGACGGGGAACTGAAAAAGTGCCACTAAATATTGTCCGATCTTCAAAATTTTGGCACCAAAATGTAGCGCGTGCAAAGTTCTAGCCGCACTTCGAAAACCATTTTCATCAAGGTCAAACTTCAAGGTCAAATTCAAGGTCAAAGGACGGGGAACTTTAAAAATGCTACGTCACCAGCGACTTTTCCAGCGACGAGCACCGATTTTAGCCAAAACCTCGTCCAAGGTCAATTAACCCTGAGGATCACGAAAATCGAAACCATTCACCCCTAAACCTTGACCTTCAAGGTCAAATTCAAGGTCAAAGGACGGGGAACTGAAAAAGTGACACTAGATATTGTCCGATCTTCAAAATTTTGGCACCAAAATGTAGCGCGTGCAAAGTTCTAGCCGCACATCGAAAACCATTTTCATCAAGGTCAAACTTCAAGGTAAAATTCAAGGTCAAAGGACGGGGAACTTTAAAAATGCTACGTCACCAGCGACTTTTCCAGCGACGAGCACCGATTTTAGCCAAAACCTCGTCCAAGGTCAATTGGACCATGAGTATCACGAAAATCGAACCCATTCACCCCTAAACCTTGACCTTCAAGGTCAAATTCAAGGTCAAAGGACGGGGAACTGAAAAAGTGCCACTAAATATTGTCCGATTTTCAAAATTTTGGCACCAAAATGTAGCGCATGCAAAGTTCTAGCCGCACATCGAAAACCATTTTCATCAAGGACAAAATTCAAGGTCAAATTCAAGGTCAAAGGACGGGGAACTGAAAAAGTGCCACTAAATATTGTCCGATTTTCAAAATTTTGGCACCAAAATGTAGCGGGTGCAAAGTTCTAGCCGCACATCGAAAACCATTTTCATCCAGGTCAAACTTCAAGGTCAAATTCAAGGTCAAAGGACGGGGAACTGAAAAAGTGCCACTAGATATTGTCCGATTTTCGAAATTTTGGCACCAAAATGTAGCGCGTGCAAAGTTCTAGCCGCACATCGAAAACCATTTTCATCAAGGTCAAACTTCAAGGTCAAATTCAAGGTCAAAGGACGGGGAACTGAAAAAGTGCCACTAAATATTGTCCGATTTTCAAAATTTTGGCAACAAAATGTAGCGCGTGCAAAGTTCTAGCCGCACATCGAAAATCATTTTCATCAAGGTCAAACTTCAAGGTCAAATTCAAGGTCAAAGGACGGGGAACTGAAAAAGTGCCACTAGATATTGTCCGATCTTCAAAATTTTGGCACCAAAATGTAGCGCATGCAAAGTTCTAGCCGCACATCGAAAACCATTTTCATCAAGGTCAAACTTCAAGGTCAAATTCAAGGTCAAAGGACGGGGAACTGAAAAAGTGCCACTAAATATTGTCCGATTTTCAAAATTTTGGCACCAAAATGTAGCGCGTGCAAAGTTCTAGCCGCACATCGAAAACCATTTTCATCAAGGTCAAACTTCAAGGTCAAATTCAAGGTCAAAGGACGGGGAACTGAAAAAGTGCCACTAGATATTGTCCGATCTTCAAAATTTTGGCACCAAAATGTAGCGCATGCAAAGTTCTAGCCGCACATCGAAAACCATTTTCATCAAGGTCAAACTTCAAGGTCAAATTCAAGGTCAAAGGACGGGGAACTGAAAAAGTGCCACTAAATATTGTCCGATCTTCAAAATTTTGGCACCAAAATGTAGCGCGTGCAAAGTTCTAGCCGCATATCGAAAACCATTTTCATCAAGGTCAAACTTCAAGGTCAAATTCAAGGTCAAAGAACGGGGAAATTTAAAAATGTTACGTCACCAGCGACTTTTCCAGCGACGAGCACCGATTTTAGCCAAAACCTCGTCCAAGGTCAATTGGACCATGAGGATCACGAAAATCGAACCCATTCACCCCTAAACCTTGACCTTCAAGGTTAATTTCAAGGTCAATTGACGGGGAACTAAAATATGTGCCACTAAATATTGTCCGATTTTCAAAATTTTGGCACCAAAATGTAGCGCGTGCAAAGTTCTACCCGCACATTGAAAACCATTTTCATCAAGGTCAAATTTCAAGGTCAAATTCAAGGTCAAAAGACGGGGAACTGAAAAAGTGCCACTAGATATTGTCCGATCTTCCAAATTTTGGCACCAAAATGTAGCGCGTGCAAAGTTCTAGCCGCACATCGAAAACCATTTTCATCAAGGTCAAACTTCAAGGTCAAATTCAAGGTCAAAGGACGGGGAACTGAAAAAGTGCCACTAAATATTGTCCGATCTTCAAAATTTTGGCACCAAAATGTAGCGCGTGCAAAGTTCTAGCCGCACTTCGAAAACCATTTTCATCAAGGTCAAACTTCAAGGTCAAATTCAAGGTCAAAGGACGGGGAACTTTAAAAATGCTACGTCACCAGCGACTTTTCCAGCGACGAGCACCGATTTTAGCCAAAACCTCGTCCACGGTCAATTGGACCATGAGGATCACGAAAATCGAACCCATTCACCCCTAAACCTTGACCTTCAAGGTAAAATTCAAGGTCAAAGGACGGGGAACTGAAAAAGTGCCACTAAATATTGTCCGATTTTCAAAATTTTGGCACCAAAATGTAGCGCATGCAAAGTTCTAGCCGCACATCGAAAACCATTTTCATCAAGGACAAAATTCAAGGTCAAATTCAAGGTCAAAAGACGGGGAACTGAAAAAGTGCCACTAAATATTGTCCGATTTTCAAAATTTTGGCACCAAAATGTAGCGGGTGCAAAGTTCTAGCCGCACATCGAAAACCATTTTCATCCAGGTCAAACTTCAAGGTCAAATTCAAGGTCAAAGGACGGGGAACTGAAAAAGTGCCACTAGATATTGTCCGATTTTCAAAATTTTGGCACCAAAATGTAGCGTGTGCAAAGTTCTAGCCGCACATCGAAAACCATTTTCATCAAGGTCAAACTTCAAGGTCAAATTCAAGGTCAAAGGACGGGGAACTGAAAAAGTGACACTAGATATTGTCCGATCTTCAAAATTTTGGCACCAAAATGTAGCGCGTGCAAAGTTCTAGCCGCACATCGAAAACCATTTTCATCAAGGTCAAACTTCAAGGTAAAATTCAAGGTCAAAGGACGGGGAACTTTAAAAATGCTACGTCACCAGCGACTTTTCCAGCGACCAGCACCGATTTTAGCCAAAACAACGTCCAAGGTCAATTGGACCATGAGGATCACGAAAATTGAACCCATTCACCCCTAAACCTTGACCTTCAAGTTAAAATTCAAGGTCAAAGGACGGGGAACTGAAAAAATGCCACTAAATATTGTCCGATTTTCAAAATTTTGGCACCAAAATGTAGCGCATGCAAAGTTCTAGCCGCACATCGAAAACCATTTTCATCAAGGTCAAAATTCAAGGTCAAATTCAAGGTCAAAGGACGGGGAACTGAAAAAGTGCCACTAAATATTGTCCGATTTTCAAAATTTTGGCACCAAAATGTAGCGGGTGCCAAGTTCTAGCCGCACATCGAAAACCATTTTCATCAAGGTCAAACTTCAAGGTCAAATTCAAGGTCAAAGGACGGGGAACTGAAAAAATGCCACTAGATATTGTCCGATCTTCAAAATTTTGGCACCAAAATGTAGCGCGTGCAAAGTTCTAGCCGCACATCGAAAACCATTTTCGTCAAGGTCAAACTTCAAGGTCAAATTCAAGGTCAAAGGACGGGGAACTGAAAAAGTGCCACTAAATATTGTCCGATCTTCAAAATTTTGGCACCAAAATGTAGCGCGTGCAAAGTTCTAGCCGCACATCGAAAACCATTTTCATCAAGGTCAAACTTCAAGGTCAAATTCAAGGTCAAAGGACGGGGAACTGAAAAAGTGCCACTAAATATTGTCCGATCTTCAAAATTTTGGCACCAAAATGTAGCAAGTGCAAAGTTCTAGCCGCACATCGAAAACCATTTTCATCAAGGTCAAACTTCAAGGTCAAATTCAAGGTCAAAGGACGGGGAACTGAAAAAGTGCCACTAAATACCTATTGTCCGATCTTCAAAATTTTGGCACCAAAGTGTAGCGCGTGCAAAGTTCTAGCCGCACATCGAAAACCATTTTCATCAAGGTAAAACTTCAAGGTCAAATTCAAGGTCAAAGGACGGGGAACTGAAAAAGTGCCACTAGATATTGTCCGATCTTCAAAATTTTGGCACCAAAATGTAGCGCATGCAAATTTCTAGCCGCACATCGAAAACCATTTTCATCAAGGTCAAACTTGAAGGTCAAATTCAAGGTCAAAGGACGGGGAACTGAAAAAGTGCCACTAAATATTGTCTGATTTTCAAAATTTTGGCACCAAAACGTAGCGCGTGCAAAGTTCTAGCCGCACATCGAAAAAAAATTTTCATCAAGGTCAAACGTCAAGGTCAAATTCAAGGTCAAAGGACGGGGAACTGAAAAAGTGCCACTAGATATTGTCCGATCTTCAAAATTTTGGCACCAAAATGTAGCGCGTGCAAAGTTCTAGCCGCACATCGAAAACCATTTTCATCAAGGTCAAACTTCAAGGTCAAATTCAAGGTCAAAGGACGGGGAACTGAAAAAGTGCCACTAAATATTGTCCGATCTTCAAAATTTTGGCACCAAAATGTAGCGCGTGCAAAGTTCTAGCCGCACATCGAAAACCATTTTCATCAAGGTCAAACTTCAAGGTCAAATTCAAGGTCAAAGGACGGGGAACTTTAAAAATGCTACGTCACCAGCGACTTTTCCAGCGACGAGCACCGATTTTAGCCAAAACCTCGTCCAAGGTCAATTGGACCATGAGAATCACGAAAATCGAACCCAATCACCCCTAAACCTTGACATTCAAGGTCAAATTCAAGGTCAAAGGACGGGGAAATGAAAAAGTGCCACTAAATATTGTCCGATTTTCAAAATTTTGGCACCAAAATGTAGCACGTGCAAAGTTGGTTTTCGATGTGCGGCTAGAACTTTGCACGCGCTACATTTTGGTGCCAAAATTTTGAAGATCGGACAATATTTAATGGCACTTTTTCAGTTCCCCGTCCTTTGACCTTGAATTTGACCTTGAAGTTTGACCTTGATGAAAATGGTTTTCGATGTGCGGCTAGAACTTTGCACGCGCTACATTTTGGTGCCCAAATTTGGAAGATCGGACAATATCTAGTGGCACTTTTTCAGTTCCCCGTCCTTTGACCTTGAATTTGACCTTGAAGTTTGACCTTGATGAAAATGGTTTTCGATGTGCGGCTAGAACTTTGCACGCGCTACATTTTGGTGCCAAAATTTTGAAAATCGGACAATATTTAGTGGCACTTTTTCAGTTCCCCGTATTTTGACCTTGAATTTGACCTTGAAGTTTGACCTTGATGAAAATGGTTTTCAATGTGCGGCTAGAACTTTGCACGCGCTACATTTTGGTGCCAAAATTTTGAAAATCGGACAATATTTAGTGGCACTTTTTCAGTTCCCCGTCCTTTGACCTTGAATTTGACCTTGAAGTTTGACCTTGATGAAAATGGTTTTCGATGTGCGGCTAGAACTTTGCACGCGCTACATTTTGGTGCCAAAATTTTGAAAATCGGACAATATTTAGTGGCACTTTTTCAGTTCCCCGTCCTTTGACCTTGAATTTGACCTTGAACTTTGACCTTGATGAAAATGGTTTTTCAGGTTCGATGTGCGGCTAGAACTTTGCACGCGCTACATTTTGGTGCCAAAATTTTGAAGATCGGACAATATTTAGTGGCACTTTTTCAGTTCCCCGTCCTTTGACCTTGAATTTGACCTTGAAGGTCAAGGTTTAGGGGTGAATGGGTTCGATTTTCGTGATCCTCATGGTCCAATTGACCTTGGACGAGGTTGTGGCTAAAATCGGTGCTCGTCGCTGGAAAAGTCGCTGGTGACGTAGCATTTTTAAAGTTCCCCGTCCTTTGACCTTGAATTTGACCTTGAAGTTTGACCTTGATGAAAATAGTTTTCGATGTGCGGCTAGAACTTTGCACGCGCTACATTTTGGTGCCAAAATTTTGAAGATCGGACAATATTTAGTGGCACTTTTTCAGTTCCCCGTCCTTTGACCTTGAATTTGACCTTGAAGTTTGACCTTGATGAAAATGGTTTTCGATGTGCGGCTAGAACTTTGCACGCGCTACATTTTGGTGCCAAAATTTTGAAAATCGGACAATATTTAGTGGCACTTTTTCAGTTCCCCGTCCTTTGACCTTGAATTTGACCTTGAAGTTTGACCTTGATGAAAATGGTTTTCGATGTGCGGCTAGAACTTTGCACGCGCTACATTTTGGTGCCAAAATTTTGAAGATCGGACAATATCTAGTGGCACTTTTTCAGTTCCCCGTCCTTTGACCTTGAATTTGACCTTGAAGTTTGACCTTGATGAAAATGGTTTTCGATGTGCGGCTAAAACTTTGCACGCGCTACATTTTGGTGCCAAAATTTTGAAAATCGGACAATATTTAGTGGCACTTTTTCAGTTCCCCGTCCTTTGACCTTGAATTTGACCTTGAAGTTTGACCTTGATGAAAATGGTTTTCGAAGTGCGGCTAGAACTTTGCACGCGCTACATTTTGGTGCCAAAATTTTGAAGATCGGACAATATTTAGTGGCACTTTTTCAGTTCCCCGTCCTTTGACCTTGAATTTGACCTTGAAGTTTGACCTTGATGAAAATGGTTTTCGATGTGCGGCTAGAACTTTGCATGCGCTACATTTTGGTGCCAAAATTTTGAAGATCGGACAATATCTAGTGGCACTTTTTCAGTTCCCCGTCCTTTGACCTTGAATTTGACCTTGAAGTTTGACCTTGATGAAAATGGTTTTCGATGTGCGGCTAGAACTTTGCACGCGCTACATTTTGTTGCCAAAATTTTGAAAATCGGACAATATTTAGTGACACTTTCTCAGTTCCCCGTCCTTTCACCTTGAATTTGACCTTGAAGTTTGACCTTGATGAAAATGGTTTTCGATGTGCGGCTAGAACTTTGCACGCGCTACATTTTGGTGCCAAAATTTTGAAGATCGGACAATATCTAGTGGCACTTTTTCAGTTCCCCGTCCTTTGACCTTGAATTTGACCTTGAAGTTTGACCTTGATGAAAATGGTTTTCGATGTGCGGCTAGAACTTTGCACGCGCTACATTTTGGTGCCAAAATTTTGAAAATCGGACAATATTTAGTGGCACTTTTTCAGTTCCCCGTCCTTTGACCTTGAATTTGACCTTGAAGTTTGACCTTGATGAAAATGGTTTTCGATGTGCGGCTAGAACTTTGCACGCGCTACATTTTGGTGCCAAAATTTTGAAGATCGGACAATATTTAGTGGCACTTTTTCAGTTCCCCGTCCTTTGACCTTAAATTTGACCTTGAAGGTCAAGGTTTATGGGGTGAATGGGTTCGATTTTCGTGATCCTCATGGTCCAATTGACCTTGGACGAGGTTTTGGCTAAAATCGGTGCTCGTCGCTGGAAAAGTCGCTGGCGACTTCGCCAACTTCACGGACATGTTTTATGGTCCATTTTACATGACAAATGCGATTATGTGGGTCAGGCAGCCTTTGGGGCCAGCTTAGGTCACGTTTTGGTCAAGGTCAGGTCAAGGTCAGGTCAAGGTCAGGTCAAATAAGGTCAAATTTCAAAGTTGATATTTTTGCATAAAATGGGTATCGAATCGATGCAGCTCGTCACGGGGAGTTCAATCGTGGTCTTTGTTTTGCCGTACGAGGTCTAGAATCGCTAAACATTGAGTTCAAAAATTTGACGTCATCATTTTTGAACAGTTTTTTCGCTATAACTTGGCCAAAAAACGAGATATCGATCTGAAATTTGGTATGTATATAGAAGAGCGCAGAAACTATCACATATATTCCGGTTTTTTCGAAATTCGGAAAAATTTTGGATTTTTTTTTGTTTTTCTAAAAAAAATCAATTTTTTGAAACTTTTTGGGTCAAAAACCCAAAATTTTGAAAATCCGAGATAGCAGTTTTGTAGCGCCGCTTTTTGTCTATTAGACCATATAAAGAACTTTGAAATTGCTTGATAACTGTAGATTTGGTGAGCGTTTCAAGATTGCATGTTTTTTGCTCATTTTTGCTCGAACATGACCTCAGTTTGACCTCAATAACTCCTGACCTAAGGTGACCTAAGACTTGAAATTTGGTGTGAAGGTGTCAAATTGATGCCCGGAAAGGTACTGAAAATTTGGCGGCGCTGCGCGCCGCCGTTTTCTTGCTATTCAGGAAAAACCACAGAGGGGGGGCCAAAATGGCCCCCCCCCCAACGGGGCGAGGGTTAACCCGCGCGGGGCTGGGGGGGGGTAAATTTTACCCCCCCTCGCGAATTTTTGCGATATCTCAAAAACGGCGTCGCGCAGCGCCGCCAAACTTTCAGTACCTTTTCTTACATCAATTTAACACGTTCCCTGAAAATTTGAGCGAAATCCCTCGGAAATTTTTTGAGAAATTGACGTTTTAGTGACGTCATGTTCGTCATTTTCGCCTCAAAAACGGCAAAAGTTCAAACGCCGCTAACATCTTCATTTTTAAAGGAATCAAGACGTAACAAAAAAGGTTATACGTAATTTTACTTTGTCTATCAATTGGCTATCTCGGTTTTTTGAAAATTTTGGATTTTGGCCTAAATTTTTTCAAAAAACTGACTTTTTTGGGAAAATCATTATAAAATCCAAAATTTTGAGTCTATCGAAAAAACCGGAATAGGTATATGTCAGAGAAGTGGTCTATGTTCACCAACATACCAAATTTTAGAAGAATCGGTTCAAAAATGTGGAGTTATTCAAAATTTTATGACGTCACGACACACAAAATTTTTGAAAAATGACTTTTTTTGGAAGTTCTAGACCTCGTACGGAAACAAAAATAGCACCATCATTCGATTCGCCGTGAAAAACTGCATCAGATAGACACCTTTTTAGGCCTTAACAATCAACTTCAAAATTTGACCTCACTTGACCTGACCTTGACCTGACCTCGACCTGAAATTCATCCAGAGGTGGTCCATATCACTTATTGAGTGTGCCTATTGAATTCTATGAGTAAAATGACCCATAAAACATGTGTCGCACATGCCCTTTTCTATATTTTGTTTTTTGGTGACCTGACCTGACCTGACCTTGACCTTGACCTCTGAATGATATTGTATGCAACGAATATTGTCTTGGTAGCCTAAGAACACGTTTTGGGCGATCAGTCTCAGTCCATGACTCCATCCTTCGGCAACTACGGTGCAAGGCCGATACTGTAGAAACTTGCAATTTGTACCCTTGACCTGACCTTGACCTTAACCTCAAACTTTCAATTAAGTACATGTTTTTAGTAGTTCGTGATGAGAGCTTTCGATTGGCGTTTGAATTTTCCAAATCGGACCGTTAGTTCGGGAGATAACAGGGGGGGTAAAATTTACCCCCCCCCCCCAGCCCCGCGCGGGTTAAGCGCTGTCATTGTAAGTGCCAAGTATAAGTGCCATCGTGCGTTATACACATTCTCATAAAATATTCCTTAATCTTAGAAGAATGAAGATCTACTCAAATGTTTAATGTTGTATGCATTTAAAATGCTATCTGATCAACCAATATCCCTCTTTTCTCCCTCCCTCCCCTCTCCCTTTCTCTCTCTCTCTCTCTCTCTCTCTCTCTCTCTCTCTCTCTCTCTCTCTCTCTCTCTCTCTCTCTCTCTCTCTCTCTCTCTCTCTCTCTCTCTCTCTCTCTCTCTCTCTCTCTCTCTCTCTCTCTCTCTCTCTCTCTCTCTCTCTCTCTCTCTCTCTCTCTCTCTCTCTCTCTCTCTCTCTCTCTCTCTCCCTCCCCTCTCCCTCTCTCTCTCTCCCCCTCTCTCTTTCTCTCTCCCTCTAACCCTCTCGTTGCCGAACTCACGTCTCCGAAGGCCTCGGTGCCCCCGAGGATGCCCCCGCAGGCGCGCGCGATCTCGCCACTGAAGATTGTCTTTCCATCCAGCGTTACGTCCACGTGACGGGCTCCACGGAACGAGTGGCACCGCGACTTGTTGTAGTTCTGAAAAAACAAGTGGTGTATGGGGTAAACAGGTTTGAAACTATACAGGCCTGGGGAAAAGATATATGACGTACCTAATTTGATGTAAATGACGTAGAAATAATACCAACGAAGGAAAGCTAAAACCAGACATCTGCCATGCACTAACATCTACATTCACCTTATGTTCAATGACTTCCTTGCCACCTATTCCACCTCAAAAGAACCCCACCTTCACATCCCAGAATCCCTCCCCCTTCCTCTAACTCACCCATATCCTGAGCATGGCCAGCTGGGAGGTGTGGGCGAAGCGCACGTTGACCAGGTGGTCGCCGCCTGGAGTGAAGGGCGCCAACCACAGATGCATGTCGTCGCGCGTGCGGTACACCCCATCCGTGAGGTTGGAGACTACACGCGGGTCGCCGCTGTACTCGTCAAGAACGTTGATGTCGGCAGGGTCGGCCGATATCTGTGGGATGGACAGGAGTGAGCGAAGAAGCGTGGGGGAGGAGGGAAGAAACTATACAGAGCTGGCGGAGATGTACCTATCTGCGAGTGGGGAGGTGGTAGTGAGACGAAGAAGAAGAGGAAAGCGATAGAGAAACGAGAGAAGATGGGTGAAAAGGGGACATATGTCAGCGAGGATATGGATACCGAGAGAAGGCATGAGTGAGAGGCGGGCCACAGGGGAGTGTGTACTGTGGAACAATGCGCTTTCATATCGAATGATAAGCCTTAGGATCGGCGTATGCTGTAAGATACGTAAGTGAATAACTTCTTAGGGGGACTTTTTGAATGTCTTCTTGTTTACCTGGCAGATTCATTCCAGACTTTTTATTGTCCTCCTGACAAACTGGCGCCAGTTGACTTTGTCGGCCTTATGGACCCACTCCAGGACTGACAATGTCTCCCCGATGGACTCCCTTCAGAACTGACCTTGTCCACCTTGATGGGCTCGCCGGAGGCGGAGAACATCTCGATGCCGTTGAGGCCCACGTAGTGCCGGTCGCCCCAGGTGCTCCTGATGTTGATGGTCAGGTTCTTGCCTCGCGGTAGCTCCGGGATGAAGAAGTCCTCCTCCTCGCAGGACGACTCGGCGCCCTCGTCGACCTGCGGAAGCAGGGCCAGCTTGGCGCCAGCGAACCTGTTACAGGAATGAGAACAGACAGGTGAATATGTGTCCGTGTGAGGGACGAGGCCACCGATGGCCTCGACGATGACTAATAACGATGGCCTTCGATATAAAATATATAAAACATCGCTTTTTGCATTTCATTCATCGAAGATGCAAGAACACTTCCTGGTGCTTCGGAGTTCCCTTAAACGCATTGCAAGGAGTCCAACGCAGGTAACGCTTCCAAAGCACTTTCCAAAGCTACTTTGAAGCATACAACGGATGGCTGTCAGACACCAGTCCTGGTAGTGTACCGGCACTGACCTCTCCCTGCCCAACTGGTAGAGCTCGGAGTCGGTCTGGAGACTGCTGATCCGACCTCGCTGCTGCCGGTTAAACATCTGTAGGTGGCTCCATGACTCCTCCAGTGAGGCAGGGTTGTGCACCACGGTCGGCAAACCTGTCGGATAACACACTACGTTAGGGTGGAAGTGAGCGTAGCGTATGCGAAACAAGGTAATGCGTTCGAAACAAGGTTACTTACAACAGACCGACAGAACGACAAGCCGATAAACCGACAGATCGGCAGGCAACAAGACCAAAAGGCCAACAAACCAATAGACCTACAGACCGACCATAAGCGACAAACGCACGGACCGATAAACGCACAGACCGACAGACGCAGGGTGTTCTAACCTGGCGCAGCGGCCTCCCAGAAGTGTGGTCCAGTCGTCCCGGCTGACGGGGAGCTCAGGTCGCCACGGCTAGACGGTATGGGTGACAACACTGAATGCCCGGGCATCGTGTCTAGCCAGTCCTCCGGGATCGCCTTTGGCGAGCTCAGACGGCCGCTGGACGAGTCTGACGGCACGGCCAAGCGGAGAGTTTGACGATCAAGATGTTTCAAGAGGTTTGGGCAAGCCCCGCATTAGAGGCCCACTGATGATCCCGTGGTTGCTTTCCTTGCCCTTTCAAAGGCTCCATAATTCAGGAGATTGGCATATACCAAAGCATACCCTTCCCCAATGTTTTACGACGGAGCACAGGCTTTGCCCTCCCCGGCTTTCTTTTCCCCGCTGAGGCAGCAGAAGCGCCAGCCCCTACCTTATAAGAAGCAGCGCCAGCCCTGCCCTTGGTACATACCTACCGTGGCAGGCCCTGTCCCTGCCCTTGCTACCTGATGAAACAGCACCAGCCCTTCCCTGCCTACCTGACGAAGCGGTGCCCGTGTTGCGGGAGCTGTCGGGCGTTTTGGGTGTGCCGGCTGCCCTCCGACCGTACCGCGCCGATCCCTCCCTCCGTGGTCGCTCCACCTCCACCAGCTCCTGGTCGCTGCAACGTGAGGGAACGGAGGGATAGCTGATGGAGGGTGGCAATCGAGAGGGAACGGGAGGAGGGCTGAGGGAGAGCAGAGCTCGAGAGGGAACAAAAGGAGAACTGAGCGAGGATAGCAACCAGAGGGAACGGGAGGAAGGCTGAGGGAGGAAATCGCTCGAGAGGGAACGGAAAATGGCTGAGGGCGGGCAGCAAGCGAGATAAAACTGGGGAATGACGGAGGGAGGGCAGCAAACGAAAGGGTAACGGGATGAGAGCTGATGGAGGAAAGCGCTAGGTATCGGATATGAAGGAGGGTGGTACTCGAGAGGGAACGGGGCTTAGGGAGACAGCGTTCTGAGGGCTCTCACGAAGACATCTGAGGGACTCCAGGTGCTCCAAACAGGCCTCTGAAGTCATGCACAACGGTATCTAAGAGAACACACGACAACAACTTCGTCTTTTTGTCCCTCGTTCAGCCCCGCCTGGATCCACTAACTGACCCACATCCTTTGTGACTCTAATCGATAACGAGCTTCATAATTCAGTGTATCGTGAATCAACTAGAATTCAGGCACAACTCCCACAAGAAGAGAAACAATAAATGTTTTAACTTTTAATGATATCTAAAGAAAAGACATAAAAAACTTAAGAGTTGCGTGTGTGTGCAATGTACATATACTTTCTATGAAGCGCGTAGTGTGCGCTCACGTTTACTGATAACGCACGTGTCCGCCGTGATGCTTTTGAAGTATTATCCGATTAGCCATTGCAAGTAGGCCGCGAGCCTCCCATCCAATGTCTTCTAGACCCACTTTCATTTCCGCCTCTGCGTGCTCCATTTCCGTTCCTATGATGGCTCAGTTGTGTGCACCATTCTGCTCGCTCCATCACCGAGACACGGGCCCCTGTTCGGTCCATTTTCGCGCAGTGACAGGGAGCGGAGGCTCCGTGAACTGGGGTCACGCGACCCGAGTACGAGCCCGTGGGTAGACCGTTCCGGTGACCGGCACGGCACAGTGTAGACGGAGCCATGCCAACCAGTCCACCAACATACACACCACGCCTGTCAGCGGCGGACCGGCGAGCGGGCGAGCGAGCGATCTACCGAGTGACCCATGCGTCGAGACACTAGCGACCGACAGACCGACCGACCGACCGACCGACTGACCGACGGATAGGTCAGTTGACAGACCGACCGACCGACGGCTAGATCAACTGACCGACCGTAAAGCCGACCAACAGTTAGACTAACTGAACGAGCTACGGAGCTGCACATAGGCAGTCAGACAGAGCAGACAGACAATCAAAATGTGCGGCGTAATCAGACAGACAGACAACCAAAATGTGCGGCTGTTGAACAGACAATTTGTTAAGCGAAACGCATGCAGTGTCTGACCGTTAGTCATTGACTCGCAGTTAAGTAAAGCAGAGATATCATTCAGCCGAAAATGCACCGGTGAAATGCTGTTAAATGTGAAGGAACAGAACATATTTATGTCTAGGAACATAAATGTGATATCAAACCAAATACCGACCAAAAACCACGATAAAATACCAAAACCGAACCATTTTTAGAAATTGATAGAAATGTAATATTTCTAGCGAGTTCAGATCATTCAATACAATACACTAGTCAGGATCCATGATAGAATTGAAATATGCCAAGCATAAAATAATTGAAATATCAAATATCAGCTTGATATTGTTTCGGTATCCGTATACCATAAACTTGGTATCCAACTTGAATGTCTAATGGCAAGTCGGATACCAAGGCAAGTACCATACTCTTCTAGCTACCATACTCTGGTACCATACTCTGGGTACAAAATGGATGCATATCCAATTTTGTTTTTTTCTGTTCTGGTATAGTTATGTAATGCATGCATCTGATGGCCTAGCCATTGCACACGGGCCAGCATTGCCCTCTGACCTTTGAAGCCGTGTGGGCTGGCCTGGACTAAATAGCCGGTTATAGGCTCGTCATGGCTCCCGGGTCAATATGGCAATCTAGGAGCACGCTACGGTCAGCTTTCACGGGAATCCCGTGCAATTTCTGCCTTTTTTCGACGTTATTTGAGCCCAACATTCGACCATAGTGGACGTTTTACCGATGTGACGTGGGGCGATTGGATGTATTGTATCTGGCTTTAGGTGAAAAATCGAAAAAAAAAAATCATCCAATGCAACACAGCTTTTTACTTGCTTGTATGCTTTGCTTCCTAATCTTGGGAGCGGCTTTTGACAGTTCCATTTAAAGGGACTATCCCACCTTCTAAAATGTTGTTAAAACCAGTTAAATTGTGCCCGACTTTATAGATTGGATGACCAGGAACACGGTTCTGGCATTTATTTTTCATTAAACATCTTAGGCTTCCCATACCTATTCCAAACACAAACTTTCAAATATGTGACGTCACAGCCCAAAAGTACCTCCTTCCCCAGGCCACATTACTGTCATAAAGCTGATTCTTTTTACTCTGTAGGCACCACAACAAAGTTCAGACCAAGTTTTAAGCGATTTTTCAACGAACAAACCCATTTAAATCAGAATGACTAAACGAGGTGACGTCACACTAACGGTCGCTCCATGTTGAAGATAGGGCCTTGTACAAGGCCCATTTTCAAATGAAGGGAACGAATTTCTTCAACACCAAGAGGCCGCGGGGGTTGCAACCTAGATAGATAGTGGTTTCTGAACCTCGCCTCAAACTTGGCTATCTCAACTCAAACCCCATGTTAAAGGTGGGATAGTCCCTTTAAGAACATAACTATTTTCTCGAAGATTTAAGACCGAAACAATCCGAGCTATCGCGTTTCGTTCTGACCTATAAATGCGACACAAATATCCCTCGCCCCGTTGGGGGGGGCCATTTTGGCCCCCTCTGTGGTTTTTCTTGAATAGCAAGAAAACGGCGGCGCGCAGCGCCGCCAAATTTTCAGTACCTTCCCGGGCATCAATTTGACACCTTCACACCAAATTTCAAGTCTTAGGTCACCTTAGGTCAGGAGTTATTGAGGTCAAACTGAGGTCTTGTTCGAGCAAAAATGAGCAAAAAACATGCAATCTTGAAACGCTCACCAAATCTACAGTTATCAAGCAATTTCAAAGTTCTTTATATGGTCTAGTAGACAAAAAGCGGCGCTACAAAACTGCTATCTCGGATTTGCAAATTTTTTGGTTTTTGACCAAAAAAAAATTCAAAAAATTGATTTTTTTAGAAAAACTTTGAAAAAATCCAAAAATTTTCCGAATTTCGAAAAAAAACGGAATATATGTGATATTCTTAGCGCTCTTCTATATACATACCAAATTTCAGATCGATATCTCGTTTTTTGGCCAAGTTATAGCGAAAAAACTGTTCAAAAATGATGACGTCAAATTTTTGAACTCAATTTTTAGCAATTCTAGACCACGTACGGCAAAACAAAGACCACCATTGAACTCCCCGTGACGAGCTGCATCGATTCGATACCCATTTTATGCAAAAATATTAACTTTGAAATTTGACCTAATTTGACCTGACCTTGACCTGACCTTGACCAAAACGTGATCTAAGCTGGCCCCAAAGGCTGCCTGACCCATATAATCGCATTTGTCATGTAAAACGGACCATAAAACATGTAACACACGACACTTTCATATTGTGACCCCCCCGTGACCTGACCTCTGTGACCTGACCTGGTATCAGTGACCTCAAATAGCAAAATATGTGTTTGAAGAACATTTCCCCATCGATGATTTTCAATGAAATGCATTTTACTCGATTTTACAACGCATTTCTTGAAGTGCCTGTAAACGGTGAAAATTGGACCTTTGACCTGACCTGTGACGTCATCGGTTTGACCTAGGTCAATAAAATTAGGTCACAAGGTAGTTCCCCGTTGGGGCTATCCAACGCCGTTTACCGCTTGTCGCTATGTTGCGTGGTTCTCGAGATCTTAGGGGGGGGGCCAAAATGCCCCCCCCCCCCCAACCGGGCGCGTTGCTCGGCAGAGCCCAACGGGGCGCGGGATAACACTGTCAAGGCCACCAGTCGGCTGGAAAGCTAATCAATAGGTATACAGCTTCACTGTCGGCTGCATATATTTGTCTCTCACTAAACGACATCAACTAAAGCGTAAATAATTTCCAGCGTTATGACTACCAAAGCAAGCTACAAAAATTAATCGATTGGCCGGCATACGCAAGACACTGAAACATTCATTGAGCGGACACTGCGCTCCTGATTGGCTGTGAGTGGGGGCGGCACTGACCGCGATCCTCGACGACTGCCGGCGGCCAGGTCCAGGTCGACCTCTTCAGAGAGGTGACGCGCCCTCAGGCCTGACGTTGTCCGCAGGCGCGTCGCTCCGGCCAGGTCAAGGTCAAAGACGCGAGTTGCTGGCTCGGCAGTCCGCGGAGCCATCCTCTCCTGAGAGGAGGAGCGGGAGCCCCTGCAGCGCAGGATAGCGGTTATTGCAGTGAGCTGAAAGCGACATGGATTGAAAACCATTTGGGATGCCTGACATGTGACAGATATGTAGAGTGACAATGGTGCTCCGATTATGGAGTTGCAGTAAAAACACGTAAATAATAGGCATAAACAAAAGTTCTATGTAAATTATCGATCACGCATGTCCAAATATCATATCGCAAAGGTGATGCACATTTCACAGCAATGTAAATGTGAGCATGGGCTAGAAAAAAAAAAATCGAAGACTGCAGCTCACCTATCACATTTCAGCATAGAGTCGAACCATTTTGGCACACTGCCCACACTTCCGGGACTGGAGGTGGGCGGTCGATGTTCATCACGAAACAGCTGAAAAAGAAATTATTTCAATCATACCGCCACGTGCACGGATATAGGGGTGCTTACTGCTTGTGCATTCAAGAATGGGCGATAGGTCGCGAGGAAAACCATCTCAAAATGTCTGAAGCTTGTGAAGCACAAATGTTCATTCAATTAGTCACGAATTGTAGGTATCAATGGTTTTCATGAACCATGAGGCTATCTTCTTTTGCGTTACTTTATCATCTAGCAGTACAGATACAGTTATTCGGTTGTTAGGTATCGCCTGCTAAAACCATCTCATTTATGAAATCAATGAAGTTTCTAAGGCTTCAAGCTATTCAGATAGTGCAGATTGCAAGACATGAGTGCATTACATACACGGCATTGATGTTACATAAGCCAAGTAAATTATCCAAGCACGCTGTACCTGCGGAGAAATGTCAACTAACTAGCTCAGGAAATTCAGAGTTCAGACTTTTTCAGACAGTTTTCACAAAACACCTGACGTCAAATATCATGAATCGGCGGGTTGGGAGTTTCTGAAGGTGTGTTTCGGTGTGTGTATGCTATTATTTGACCCACCTGTAACCGATCCATCTCGGCTGATGTGTGTGTGAGGGCCTCTCCATTCCAGCTGGTACGGGGCCGAGATTCACGGCTCTCGTGAGCTGCCATCGACAACACCTGATGGAACGAGAGGCGTCAGTTTAGCGGGAAACAGCAGTTGATGGACAGACGGCAGTTTATCGGGGGACAGCCGCAGGTGGACAGAGGGTCTCATTTTAGTGGGAGACAGCAGCGGATAAACAGAAGGTCTCAGTTTAGCGGGAGACAGCACCTGATGGAGGCGTCAGGTTAGATAACACTTGCTGCTGCTGCTGCTGCTGCTGCTGCTGTTTTTATGGTGCAGAGGCAAACTTAACCCAAGCCGGCCTAGGGGGGGGGGGGGGGGGCGTGTGCCGCCCCCCCACACACATAAATTTTTTCGCGATAGCTCCGAACACGCTGAGGATAGAGAGCTGAAACTCTGCATACCTGACCTTTGATTCAAGCCGGATTTTTTTACACCAACCGCATTTTCGGGTCAGGTCATGTCACTGACCTACGTCAAAAGTGAACCTCTGCAAGGTCTTCAGATGTCGCAACTTCGCAACGCCCTCACTGCCAGAGGAGCTTTCACAGGGAAATGAAACTTGCAGGATCTATTATCCATTACGAGTCTCACAACTTTTATATCTCGGATTTTTTCTAAAGGTCATATGAGGTCAGGTCATTTTCGTGACCTCACCATTATAAGTCAAAGGGGAAAAATGAAAACTGCTATTCTGGCGCCGGGAACGATCTCCAACTATCTCAAGCACACAGAATCGTGATTTGATGCACTCCTTGCAAGGTTTGATGCGTCACTTTGGCAATTTTGACCTTGCGTGACGTCATTTATGACGTCATCAGGGTCATATTACTTTTTCGTCAATAACTCCCGATCAAATTGAGCTAGCGAGTCGGGAAAGCCACCAATGGACTCAGGAAAACCTTCCGAATCGAATGATATGCGACATGACCTCTTTCGACCAATTTCGTGACCTGGGGGCGCTGACCTGACCGTGACCTGAGGTCAACACCCAGTTGACTTCACCCAAACAAACAAAAAATCGTTCGACGCGCCTGAGCGAGTCGAGCACAATGCTGCCAAAATCGCGGCTCTGCGGCCGTTTTTTTGCAAAGTTATTCACCAAAAACGGAACCGTACCTTGCGGCACTTGACCTGACCTCAGAGGTCACCGGATGACCTAGGACCTTAAAGATGGGTATCAATATCTGCGTCTCGTAAAGGCGCACACGCTCGTTTTTTCCGCGACGCGCTAGCTCCACCAGGGGCGAAACGGCGAGGGGGTCGTACCCGCCCCCCCCCCCCTCAGCCGGCGCGTATGTAGAAAACCAATAGGTCCGGCGAGGGTTAAAAATTTGTACCGACTTTTTTTCAAATTCTGTCAAAACAGGCGTCAATTAATTTGCAACACGTATCCGTTCCTTATTTTTCTTTTTATCTGAGGTATGGTAAAAATTTATTGACGTTTTATGTATCTCCCAACACCCAACGCCTCCCTATCAAGTCGTGGGACTTGATACGCGCCCTGATGGGGTCTGCCGAGTAACGCGGTCTGATGGGGGGGGGGCATTTTGGCCCCCTAAGATCTCGAGAACTACGCAACATAGCGACAAGCAGCAAACGGCGTTGGATAGCCCTAATGGGGAACTACCTTGTGACCGAATTTCATTGACCTAGGTCAAACCGATGACGTCACAGGTCAGGTCAAAGGTCGAATTTTCACCGTTTACAGGTATTTCAAGAAATGCGTTGTAAAATCGAGTAAAATGCATTTCATTGAAAATCATCGATGGGGAAATGTTGGTCAAACACATATTTTGCAATTTGAGGTCACTGATACCAGGTCAGGTCACAGAGGTCAGGTCACTGAGGGTCACAAAGTAGGAATATCATGTGATGCATGTTTTATGGTTCATTTTATATGCCAAATGCGATTATGTGGGACAGGCCGCCCTTGGGGTCGGTTCAGATTATGTTTTGGTGAAGGTCAGGTCAAGGTCAGGTCAAGGTCAGGTCAAATTAGGTCAAATTTCAAAGTTGATATTTTTGCATGAAATGGGTATCGATTCGATGCAGCTCGTCACGGGGAGTTCAATGGTGGTCTCTTTTTTGCGCTACGTGGTCTAGAAGTGAAAAAAATTGAGTTATAAAATTTGACGTCATCAATTTTTAACAGTTTTTTCGCTATAACTTGGCCAAAAAAAGAGGTATTGATCTGAAATTTGGTATGTATATCGAAGAGCGAAGGGAATATCACAAATATTCTGTTTTTTTTTCGAAATTCGAAAAATTCTTGGATTTTTTTTTAGTTTTTCTAAAAAAAAAATCATTTTTTTATTTTTCGGGTCAAAAACCCCAAATTTCGAAAATCGGAGATAGCAGTTTTGTAGCACCGTCTTTTCTCTACACAACCACATAAAGAACTTTAAAATTACTTGTTAACTGTAGAATTGGTGAGCGTTTCAAGATGTCAAGTTTTTTGCTCATTTTTACTCGAACATGACCTCAGTTTCACCTCAATAACTCCTGACTCGAGGTGACCTGTGACTTGAAATTTTGTGTAAAGGTGTCAAATTGATGCTCAATAAGCTACCCAAAATTTGGCGGCGCTGCGCGCCGCCGTCTTCTCGCTATTCAAGAAAAACCACAGGGGGCCAAAATCCCCCCCATCAGGGCGCGGGTTAATCTAAATATCATTTTGCGCAGCAGATTGACTTACCTCTCCGTTCTTCAGTGAATTGCTGTTCATCTGAAGTTTCGTCCTCGTTCTCCCTTTTGCTTCTTTTGTGATTCGATCATCAAATGCGACCAGTTCAAACCAAAATAAAAGATAAGACACGTGTTTACTTTGCACTGAAGTAATCACTGACAGAGCAGTTCACCACCGAGCTTTGGCAACGGAATGATATTCATTGCCTACATTTTTGGTCATAACTTATGCAGATCTCTCATTTTATTTCTGCGCTGTTGACAGTTCTTTAAAAGAACTGGCCGTTGTTGCGAGTCACGTCCAATTATACGCAATGCAATGTGTGCCGAACTTTTTAACTTTCCAGGGCCTCGCCAAGCCCTCCACTTTTTATCACCCAATGTACCACATTACAGTGTCCCACTGGGACCAAAAACCAAGAGTGCACCGTCCAGCCGCAACAAGCGAGGACTAAATTGTCACCTGCACACGCCCATTCAGTTTAGTGCGTGCACTGGGACCCCTGCCGCTGCTCGCACTGCTGTCCTGTAGCTCTATTATTGTCCCACGGTGACCACACTGTTGTTCTTATGCCGCTTCACTGTTGTCCCACCGTCGCTGCACTGTTTGCCACCGTCAGCACACACTGTGTCGCTCGCAGAGCCGGCGGACACGGGGTCGAACGCCCGGGCTCCGGCTGCGCCCCGTGCACCCCGGAGCGACCACTGCCGCCCGCTCGGAGGGAGCTCACTGCACCACCACTGGTCGATGGTTGTCAGGGATACGACGGTAACACAGGTCCGCCGTCCGACCAGCTGACTCCTCACCGGCACACCGCGGCACAGGTGCCGGCATTTAGAATAAACCTCTGGGCCATTCTGGTAAATGTCATTATTAGCCCTCGCCCGGCTACGGGGGTTGATGCAAACTCTAAGGTTTTCGAAGGCAGCGTAAAAATGGCGGCCAAGCGACGCCAATATTTAGCGTGGGTACCTTCTGGGGTATTCGTTTAGCACATTCCATTGAAATTTTAGGTTCTAGCCATTTCAGGTCAGGTCGCCAGGTCACAAAACTGGTACTTACAAGGTCAGTGTAAACTTGAACTAGCTCAGCGGTCATGGGATAACAAAGCTCTCACCTGCGCCCCGCGAGGGGGGGCTATTCATAGCCCCCCTCCAGTTTTACTGCAATAACATCCAAACCGATTGACGTATCAACGCAAATCTTTAAGTATCTTCGCCTGCATCAATTTGCACCTTGTGTCAAAATATGAACTTCGTAGCTACCATACGTCGGCTGGAAATGACATCAGAGTGACGTCATGTTCGGCCAATTTCGACGCAAAACATTGAACCACGGCAGTCGCTCCCAAGAGCTCAGTTTTTAACCCTCTAGTGCCCCCGGTATCATATCTGTAAGTCAATTTGCAGAAAATTCGCCTGCTAATTATAGAGGTGAAAATTGTTGAAAACCCTGCTGTATCAGAAGTGGTACGTTTTGGCAACCACCTGGTGGCAAAATTTTTAAGTAATGATTTCTCAGTTTCCCACCAGGTGATTTTGAAGAGGGTCAGTTTGTCCTTTGCCGAAAATCAATTTGAGATGCAAGTGTAAATTTAAGCATTTTGAAAACAAAAATTAGTTATTTGGAAAGAAACTTGGTATACTGTGAGACAAATGTTCAACATATATCATAGTATGTTGCAAAACATCGCAACTTTTTCAGGGTCAAAGATATGGACCCCTATTTTTGGGGATACTAGATATGATACAGTGGGCATAGCACTCCAATATTTTCTATGAAATTTTCGCCGCTGCAACATACGGTGTGCCAATACCATAGTTTTCTCAGGTGATAAGCATTGCAATGGCCTGTGAGTCATTGCAAATGACGATGGTACAAGATGCATAAATTTGTGAAGTTCGCACCTCTTGCGCCAGATAGGTAACTCTATTTCGCTCCAGACTTAAAATGTCCTAACGATATTGGTACGCTTATGCCGCCTCTCATCCTTGTCAATCTTCCAACATCTAGCTTTCTATGAGTGGCCTTACATGCCTCATACATCTCGACTTTTCTAACGCTCATAGGAATATGGTTTTGCAACTGTTTGACGATGACAATAGTGAACTTTTTGATCTGCAGGACACTAGCAGACCTGTATTCTAGCAGGGCCCGCAGGTCTTCTAAAACCACGTTAGGAATGACATGCTATCGATGACAAGCTTGTTGATTTCAAGGAACGATCATCCGTGCGAGCATTTATACTCGTGAAACCAAAAATTGAGACTTGATGTTAGGGACAGGAGGATTCAGCGGTCTCTTGCACAATTTCGATATTCCAACAGGGGTTGTGGACGGGCTTATTTATGTCTTGTGGGTCTATGTGTTAGCTGGGCATGGCTGAAGACTTGCATTAGCAGCCAGCCAGCATTTTTCATTCATATTGGAGAACGACTCACAATTTGTTTGCGATTCAAATCTCCTCCGTTCATCCCAGTAGTAAGAGATTGAATGTGGAGTGGAAAACTATATCGTCATCTTCAGAGGAAGCTGGCTAAACGGGCTCGCCATGAAGACAGACTCCGGACCGAAGGCCGTGGTTCCTTTGATTTCCTATCTAAGAAGTAGGCAACCATGCACTGCTGCCAGGTTCCAGCAGGTGCCTGACACCTGGCAAGCATTTTCACTGCCAGGCATGTCATTTGTTGTCATATATTGACATATACCGCCAACTGTGGTAGCTGAGTGCCACTGAACAAAAAGGATTTATAGGTACTAAAACATGGATACTACTTTTGTACTGACCACAAGAATAAAAGTTAAAGTGCGGCATTGCGTATTGCGTATGCTCACCTCCATATGAGGTCAATGAATATTGTGCAAGTTCCTGCCGATCGGTGCACAGTTACCTGTACCTTTGTTGTCTGACACGTACAACGGTTCTTGCACTGGTCAGTGCGCGGCTGTTATACTGGCGCCGATGACATCAGGACCGCACGACCAGTCAAAGTACTAACTGACGATTCACAGGCTGAGAGTTTCAGTCACCCGAGATTGTCCGGCTATCATGAAGATAAACCAACATCGTCTTTGGCATTGATTCCGGTCCGTCGGCAGGCTGACCAGCATTTTGCATCAGAACTGCTTCATTTCAACTGCACTTACCGCGAGCCAACTGTAATGTCTTCATTTCTATATCAAGTATGCATAACGCATCTACGTTTGAGAAGCACGGCCCACATGTCTGAATTATGAAAAAATTGCACAAGTGCAACGCGCTGTATCGTGGAAATTGAAGGAATAGAAGGCACTCGTAAATAGATGCCTATGATTAGCGTTATGTCTTGTTGGCATTTTACACAATTTAACTGCCACTTTTATCACTGCAATTTTTAACGTTTTCTCATCTATGTCTTCACTTCCTTCTGTGTGGTCTGATACCACTAAAAATTACCAAGTGGAATGCCCAATGTATCATATTTGATACAAAATTTATTTCCGAAATTTGAACTGCGAAAAAATATTTGACTCCAGATTTCGAACAAGGGACCCAAAATGAATCATATGTCACAAGGTGCTAATTTTAGGAACCGTGGAACTATGTGTGGGCATTAGAGGGTTAAGCTAGATCCAATTTCGTTGCATGAGAGGACTCAGAATAGACTGCGCTATCAAACTGCTATATCGGATTTCAAAATTATAAAAATTTTGAAAATTATATAGAATATAATTTAGACTTTATATATTTTCCTTTTCTTACTTTTGAAAAAAACGGATTATATGTAATAGAACACATGCTTATGTCTTACTCAAGCAAGTTTTGGCCAAATATCTTCAAAAATTGCCAAATTATACGCGTGTTAGGAATATAGAAGACGTGGGACGCCAGTGTTGAAGGCGCACGTGTTATTCATAATGTGTGTCGATTATTGTTATTGAGTCGACGATTGAAGTGAGTTATGTGTGTGAGTCAGTCAGGCGGTGCGCTTGACCACGAATGGTGAGCTGGGGTATGTTGGTGCACAATACAAGGAGAAGGACGTGCACGATTTCTAACACTGGCGCGGTCGCATGTTCACTTTCCTACGTGCCGCTAAATCATTTTCATTGTTAAGTCATGTCCTTGCTGAAGTTGTAGCGGTTTTATTAATTTCACTCGGATAACGTAAGCATATTTTGTCGTTTTTCACGTGACTTTTTTGGCGGTCATTTAACTGTTATATCGAAATGGATCACCACATACTGCTCATGTCCCACTTTGAGCATTTTTCTGGAACCGGCTCTCAAAATTGGCAGCAATGGGTGCGTCGTTTCGAAGCCAAGACCTCGGCGCTACCGGCTGCCGACCGACTTCCGTGCCTGATCAGCGTGCTGCAGGGTGGTGCGCTGGATTTTTTTTGCATCCCTGCCGGAGCAAATTCGCGGGGATTATCAAACCACCAAGAACGCCCTGGCAGAGCGCTATAGCCAGCTACAGAATCCGCTGCAGGCACAAGTGGAGCTGGCTCGCGCCTGTCAACAGCCGGGTGAGACGGTATCGGACTTTGCCGACAGACTGCGGCAGCTGGGCCGCCTAGCCTATCCGCAAGCCGTCCCAGATGACCCGACGCTCGACGTCAGTCTGCGAGGCCTCTTCATATGTGGGCTGAGAGACACTGGACTGAAGAGCGTGCTCTGCAACAAAAGCCCAGACTCTATGGACGCGGCGGTGAAGATCGCTCGCGAATTCAAGAGCCAGCAGACTGCGCTCGTGGCCATGCAGCAGTTTGGAACGGCAGTGGGAGCACACGAGGCAATGACACCGCAAGTCATGGTGGCTTCAAGCGGCGGTTCCGGCGTTAACCAGGCCGTGGCTCTCCAGTCTCTGGAGCGCCGCATGGACGACATCCAGCAGGCTCTGCAGCAGCTGTGTACCGACGCCCCGAGGAGGCAGAACACCGGCGGCCTCGCTGAAGATGGCGACGGCGGCGCCCGGAGAGGCACCGCATTCGTATCAGGAAACCGCCGTCCACCCCCTCGGTGTTTTGACTGTGGCGATTCGGGACACACCCGACGATTCTGTCCCAAACGGCGCGGCCATACTGAGGGCCGACAGTGCTACGCGTGTGGGGAAATGGGGCATCTATTTCGTGATTGTCCCAAAACTTGTACCGCAGGGGGGCCCTTCTGTCTGCGCTGTAGACGTGATGGTCATTGGATGTCCGACTGCAGTCTGCACGGCCCGGCCACGATGGGCGGTGCGCCCGCGTGCCCCGGTGCCGGACAGACCCAGGGAAACTAGATGCAGCTGGCATTGAGGGACAAATGTCAGCCGGGCGTCCATCAGGGTCCCACCTCACAGCGTCGGTCGTTGAAATACAGATTGGGGGGAGGCGAGTGTGGGCCCTGGTGGACACCGGGGCCGACTTCTCGATGATGCGCGAGGGTCTACACGATACATTGGGAAGGGAACTGACACTGCCCACTCAATCAGCGACAGGAGCGGGCGGAGAGCCGCTCCACATCGCGGGGGTAATTCACAAAGTACCAATCACCATCCAGGGTAAAGAGTTCCTGTGTGACGGCGTCGCTGTTGTAAGGGGTTTGGTTTACGACCTCGTGCTAGGGCGAGATTTCTGTTGCCGATTCGGCACGATAATCGATGACCAGGAGGGCACGCTCAGAATTGGGGAGCTAACCGTCCCTTTGCCTCTCTACTCCGACATCTGGCCTCGCCGTGCACGAGTGTTGTTGGTGACTAATGTCACTATCCCGCCGCGGTCTACCATGCTGGTGGGAGCGAGGGTAAACCCAGTGGGCGGTAAGTCGCGCAGGCTGATCGCAATTCAAGGGGTTCTGGAACCCAGTGCGACCCAAGGGATAGCTGATGTGCTGGTCCCGCGGGAAATAGTCACCAGTGACGGCAGCGGACTAGTCCCGCTGCAGCTCACCAACACAGCCTACGAGGAAGCACGGCTTCTAAAGGGTACTGACTGTGGCACTTTTTACCCTTTTTTCCCGAGCGGTGAGAGCGAGTTCCAACTGTGTCCAGACCAGGCTCCGCACGTGGTAGCCAGCACTGTCGCAGACGGCGGTGTGCCTCGTGACAGCGCTGGCTCTGAGCCCGCAAACTCAGTCATACCGGATTTGGGTCTTGGAGACACAGCCTTATCATCATCATCATCATCATATTTATTTGACATCCTTTGAGGACAAAACAAGGAGAACATATCTTCATAACATAACCGTGACACATGAAGATACAAACACAGCACGGCACAACAAAGTCACGTTTGCAAAGCACGGGCAGCTTTTTACATCAGGCGGACTAGGAGAATCAGTTTGGATGTATTGTTACAAGCAGCCTTACTAGCTGCCATGACTCGGCGCTGTTGCTGTCCATCAGCCAGCTGAGCGAGTCCGCAAGGCCACACTCGGGCCTGGGCGTGTGCACCCAGTCTCCGTTTATATGACCGCTGGCAGCCTCCAGTACCCTCATGAAGTTTCCCCCACATAGCGACATTAGATGGCACACAATAGAAGCAGATGTTTCCGCGAATCTCGCATTGGTCGCCAACTGGGCCAGGCTACTCACCAGCACACAACGGAGGCGGTGCTGGCCACGAAAAGCGTTTTGAGTAGCGCGAAAAATAGACCGCCGGACGAGAGCTTGTACACTTGGGATGCGAAGTGCCGCCATTAGTGCGGAGTGGTGGGCAGTGCGCGGTAGGCGTAGCGCGCTTTTGACCGCCGAGGCTTGCCAGCCTTCGAGGCGAGCAATATCTCCAGAGCTTAAAAAACAGACCTCACATCCATAAATCAGAACAGGAGCGACAATCATCCGCCATAGAAATGCCTTATCAACAGCGGAGAGGTGCTGATTAAACATGCCGGCCGGCGTTAGGCCAAAGAACGCACCCCTGCTCCGCTGAATTCGGGCAGTCACCTGATCGGCACCGTGTAGCTGGGAGCGCAGCTCAACACCCAAGTGTGTGGTTTCCTGTCGGTGCTTCAGGATCTGTCCGCATAGCTGCCACTGAGGCGTCCGAGAGAGGAACTCGGCCCCGAATATAAAGCTGTGACTCTTGGTCAAGCTTTGGTTCACATGTACAAAATCTATCCTCCACAACACTGAGAAGGAGGAGACGATATGAAGCATTGATTGAAGATCGCGTGCGTTACTAGACATAATCAGAATATCATCAGCATATGCAACTGCTGGGATGTGGTGGCCA
Organism: Amphibalanus amphitrite; assembly: GCF_019059575.1. NCBI lineage: Eukaryota > Metazoa > Arthropoda > Thecostraca > Balanomorpha > Balanidae > Amphibalanus > Amphibalanus amphitrite. The sequence goes on from NW_024881745.1 coordinate 551,724, forward strand.
TACAGCGTGGCGCCCAAGCGACAGTCATCGAGCTGTTGGATGAGCGGGTATAAAAACATATTGGTGAGGCACGGCGATAAAAGCGCACCCTGTCTCACTCCTCGGCGCACACAGAAGGCGTCTGACAGCTTCCCACCAAAACGTACTCGGGCTGACAGGTGAGAGTACCAATAGGCCAGAAGCGCCCAGCTCCGGCGTGGGAGGTGCTCACTCGCTCGGAAGAGGACGCCATCATGCCACAAACGATCAAAACATTTCCTGGCATCGAGGTTAGCTGCAAACAGCGGGAGTTTATAGCATAGGTAATGTTGCGCGGTCTCGTGTACAAGCATAGACGCTTCGCTGGTGCCCCTATGCCCTAAGAACCCAAACTGAAGTTCAGAGGCCTCAAATGACGTGTCGATCTCTTCCTGAAGGATCAGTTCCAGAAGTTTGGAGATAGTCGACACGAGAGAGATGGGGCGGTAGCTATCGGCAGAGTCGGGGTCCAGCCCGGTCTTCTTCATGATAGGCACCACTGTGCTGCATGTGAAACTGACAGGGACACGCATTTCAGCGAGGCAGGCAGAGAGTAGAGAGGCGATAGCCTCGTGCAGTGGTCCTGAAGAGCCGTAGACAAGATGCTCAGCGGTGACGCCGTCCGGTCCTGGTGATGCGTTGCGGTTGATTTGCGGGATCAAGCGAGCTACATCTCCTGCAGTGACGCGCTTAGCGGGGCCAGGATCTTCTTTCGCCTGGGACAGCAGGGCTTCTACTCGGGTGCGCACATCATCTTGGGCTGCAGGGAAATCACCGAAGGGAAAGGAGAGAGCTCAGGAAATTGTGTCCGCCTATAAGGATATTTTCAGTCGGCATGACGGCGATATCGGCCACACGCACTTGGTAGAGCATGTCATCGACACGGGAAATGCAGCACCGATTCGACAGCCCCCACGCCGTATCCCCGTTTCGGTGCGAGCTGAAATTGAGGAGCAAAAAGAGCGTATGCTGCAGGACGGCATTATCGAACCCAGCACGAGCGCGTGGTCGTCGCCGGTGGTGCTCGCGCGTAAGAAGGACGGTACGTTCCGATTTTGCGTGGACCTACGCGCCGTGAACGGGGTCACCAAAGGTCACGCACACCCGCTACCCCGTGTAGACTCTACTCTGGATTGTCTGGCAGGCGCGAGGTTCTATTCGACGCTGGACTTAGCCTCGGGGTACTGGCAGGTGGGGATTGCCGAGGAAGACCGTGAGAAGACTGCCTTCTCCACGGGGACAGGGTTGCACCAGTTCCGGGTCATGGCAATGGGCCTGAAAAACGCTAGCGCAACATTTCAGCGGTTAATGGAGCTGGTGCTATCCGGACTGGATACGCAAACGTGCTTGGTATACCTGGACGACCTCATCATCTTCAGCCAGACGGAGGATGAGCATCTAAAGGCGTTGGAAGCGGTATTCGAACGCATCCGGGCCGCAGGACTCAAACTAAAGCCCAAAAAATGCCAGATAGCACAAAAGGAAGTCACTTTCTTGGGACATTTGGTGACGGAAAAAGGGATCCAGCCAGACCCGAAAAACGTTGAGAAGGTACTCTCATGGCCAAAACCAGAAACTGCAGAGGAGATGGCGAGTTTTCTCGGCCTATGTGGGTACTACGGCAAGTTCATAGCGAACTACACAGAGGTTTGCAAACCACTGCGCGACGCGGCCCAAAGACCGGGACGGTTGCAGTGGTCCGATGAAATGCACGAAGCGTTTGAGCATCTCAGGCGAGTCTTGGCGGCGCCCCCAGTTCTGGCCCTTCCCACGTTCCGAGGAACTTTCATCTTGTACACCGATGCCTGCAACTCATCCGTCGGGTCAGTTCTTAGTGAGCTGGTCGATGGGACGGAGCGAGTAATCGCCTATGACAGCAAAGTCTTAACCAAGGCCCAGGTGAAATGGCCCACATATGACAAGGAGCTGTGGGCTGTGGTTCACGCCATTCGAAGGTACCGACAATATACAGTCGGGTCAAAGTTTGTCATAGTCACTGATCACAAGCCGCTCGCCAATATCCCAGGATCGATCGCGGTGGAGCGCGATGGAACTGGCCGTCGAGGCCGATGGGCTGTTGAGCTCAGCTCGTTCGAGTTCGAGGTGAGAATCAGGGCGGGCTCCGCCCATGGCAATGCAGACGCCCTCTCGAGGCGGCCGTCTGGGACCGAGACTTACAAGGAGCCGGCCATTGTCGCGCCGGTCCTCAGTCGGGGGGTCGTGTCTGCAGCGGTGCGAGCGGCGGAGGTACAACGGACCGGTCGCGCCGCCCCGACGGCTTCGGTTATGATCCGGTGTCTGCTTGTGGCCGTCGTGTCCTTATTCTCTCGGATATTCGCAGGGTGGTACTCGCCCGCCACCCGCGATGAGTCAGTGGCAGACCCACTGAGGAATGGGGTCGCGTCTCAGGGGCTAGGCTCGGTGGAGGGCGGTGCGCCCTCGCCGGGGGCGTGTCAGGAGTCAGGTTCGGTACAGAGTTGCTCGCCGGAGCCGTGTCTGGGGTCAGACCCGACGTGGGGCGGTGTGCCCCCGCCGGAGATGACGGCGGCTGGGGCACCAGACGACAGCGCCGAGGCGGCACAGGAGTCAACGGGCGACAATACGGACGCAGGGTCGAGTGAGCGGCTGGGTGCGCCAGGGCCCGACCCGGTGAGGGCCGGTTCACCAACACTTGGGTGTTCTGGCGGTGACGCCGTCCCTCGTGTCGCGGCACCGGTCACCAGCACCGGAGCGGCGACGGATCGTTCTCCCGTAACAGCCATGGACCCGACCGACCTGCAACAGGCTCAGCGTGACGATCCGTCTCTGGCGGCCATTAGAAACTGTATACGGGAGGGCCTGACCCTGGATCCAAAGGAGCACGGAGAATGGTCAGGGACTTTGAAACATCATGGTCGAAAAATGGCGATTGTCGAAGGGGTGGTCGGCATCGCAGACGATGGCAAATTTAGGGTCGCTGTTCCTGAGGAGCTCCGTGTGGGGATCTTGAGAATGGCGCATTGCCATCCCAGCAGTGGCCATATGGGAAGGAAACGAACAGCGCGTCGGCTACAAGAGCGCTTCATCTGGCCAGGGATGAGCCGCGATGTGCGTGCTTTTTGTGACTCGTGTGTGCCGTGTCAGCGGCGGAGTGTTCCCGGGCCGAATATGAAGGCTCCTTTGGAAACAGAGACGCCCTCGGAGCCATTCGAAAGAGTAGGTATCGACATCACAGAGATGCCGACGTCTACCGAGGGCAACCGGTATGCGTTGGTGATAATGGATTATTTCAGCAAGTATGTACGCGTGTACCCGCTGAAGGACCAGACGACGGAGACGGTGTTGGATGCGTTCATGGACTGGGTATACGCATTCGGTGCTCCGAAACGCCTACATTCCGACCAAGGCAGGCAATTTGAATCGCGCCTATTCCAGGCCATGTGTGAGACGATGGGGATTCGGAAAACTCGGACTACTCCCTACCATCCACAAAGTGATGGGATGGTTGAAAGATTCAACAGGACTTTAAAGGATATGATCAGCAAGTATATTCGAACCGACGGGACGGACTGGGACCGGAAAGTTCAGCCGTGTGTCTTCGCGTACAATTCTTCGGTGCACGCGGCGACAGGTCACACACCCTTCTTCTTACTGCATGGACTCGAACCTCGGTCTCCGCTGGACGTCGCATACGAGATGCCGACCGCGCTGATTCGGCCAAGCAGTTACATGGAAAACCGTCTCAGTGCGCTGAGGGAAGCACATGCCAGGGCGCGGTCCAATATGACGAGCGCAGCCGCCGAAGCAGCACAGCGCTATGATGCTATGAGCCGGCAGGTGAATTACCGCAACGGGGACCTGGTGTGGGTTCGCGATTTCCGAGCATCGGCGGGAGGGAAACCTAAACTGGGACTCAAATATAAGGGGCCATGGACAGTACTTGGTCAACCAGACCGAGGTGGCGGGGGCGTCACGTACCGAGTGAAAGACAGTGATGGTGGAGAGAGGGTGCTGCACCACAATATTCTGAAGCCGTATCGGGGGCCGGACGCGGGGGAGAGCCAATGCATGGGGCGGAACCTTAACTCCGAGCCCGGCCAGGTGCAAGGCGGAGCGCCTACACCAGAGGGCAGGGGCGGGGTGTCCGACCCATTGGTAGATGCATGGCTGGGCAGCGCTCCCGGTCCAGCCCCACTGGGCGCAGTGGGGCGTCCCGGCGCTACTGAGGAGGGTCCGGAAGTGGCTTATGGCCCACCCACCCCGGTGTTCACACGGTACGGGCGCCTGTCGCGCCCAGTGGCGCCTTTCAGCAATGGATGAGCCGGAAGAAGACAATGAGGCGCACTGCAGTGATGACATGTGTACATAGCCGTATGACGTGAGCGTGCGGGAAGTGGCTTATGGCCCACCCACCCCGGTGTTCACACGGTACGGGCGCCTGTCGCGCCCAGTGGCGCCTTTCAGCAATGGATGAGCCGGAAGAAGACAATGAGGCGCACTGCAGTGATGACATGTGTACATAGCCGTATGATGTGAGCGTGTGTTTCGGAGAGGGGAGGGGTGTTAGGGATACATGTTAAAGGCGCCAGCGCCGAAGGCGCACGTGTTATTCACAATGTGTTGTCGATTATTGTCATTGAGTCGACGAGTTAAGTGATTTATCATTGTGAGTCAGTCAGGCGGTGCGCTTGACCACGAATGGTAGGCTGGGGTATGTTGGCATGCACAATACAAGAACAAGGACGTGCGCACGATTTCTAACACGTGATGGTGGAGAGAGGGTGCTGCACCACAATATTCTGAAGCCGTATCGGGGGCCGGACGCGGGGGAGAGCCAATGCATGGGGCGGAACCTTAACTCCGAGCCCGGCCAGGTGCAAGGCCTACACTGAAAAAAATAATGACACCTAAAAGGGGTGTTTTTTGAAGCGTACCAAAAACGCGCAGTTTTCTGGAGTCCGATTACACCCGGAATCAGACACTTTCTAGGGTATTATGACACTGGTTGAGGGTGTATTTTTACACCGTACGTCGTCAAATGATTCCCGGAATCATACGCCTTATGGAATAAAAATACACCTCAAATCAGAGTCATAATACTCTAGGAAGTGTCTGAAGTGTCTGATTCCGGGTGTAATCTGACTCCTGGAAACTGCGCGTTTTTGGTACGCTTCAAAAAACACCCCTTTTAGGTGTCACTTCAGGGAGTAATCGGATCTTGAGGGTGTATTTTGATCCTACACGGTGTATGATTCCGGGAATCATTTGACGACATGTGGTATAAAATACACCCCAAATCAGAGTCATAATACTCTAGGAAGTGTCTGAAGTGTCTGATTCCGGGTGTAATCTGACTCCTGGAAACTGCGCGTTTTTGGTACGCTTCAAAAAACACCCCTTTTAGGTGTCACTTCAGGGAGTAATCGGATTTTGAGGGTGTATTTTGATCCCACACGGTGTATGATTCCGGGAATCATTTGACGACATGTGGTATAAAATACACTCCCAACCAGAGTCAGATTACCTCGGGGGGTGTCTGATTCCGGGTGTAATCGGACTCCTGGAAACTGCGCGTTTTTGGTACGCTTCAAAAAACACCCCTCGTAGGTGTCACCTCAACGTTGTCAAATGACTCTTGGGATGGTTTTTCTATACCGGCTCAGAGCCTGTTCCTGTTAGCGTCATACATCAGCTAATATCAATATTACCGGTACACTCGGGGGCAGATTGATGTTCCACAACTCTTTATCCACCGGGTTCCTATGGCTCAGCATTGGCAGCAGCCGCCTGGTACCGGTAGACTGTGCCGCTTCACTTACTTGTCAAGCGGCACAGCCTACCCACACCGTATGCCACCGGTCTGGGTCGGTGGCTGGAAGGCGATGTGGGCCGCCTGTGACGTCAGCGCAGCGGTGAAGGCCGAGCCCGGAGGCATGGCTCGGGTCGGCGCGGCGCGGCGGCTGGCGAGGGCTGGGAGTGAGGTGGGGTGGGAGCACGGACCATCGCGCGGCTGAGCGAGTGTAGTTAACTTTCGCGTCTCAAGGCGCCAATTATTCTACCTAACAATTGTGCTAAAGCAGTTGTTAAAATGTCCTATCCCCAAGACAGCGCCTATCATCATACTTGCCATGCACATTACGACACACTTAAACGTGACATTGGGACAGCCGATAGAATTTATATCACACGTGCATCGAGTTGCGGAGCTACATTGTTTTTAACAGATATGTATTAACCCGCGAGTTGCTGGGGGGGGGCGTTAAACGCCCCCACTTTTTTCGCCGGGCCATAGCATAAAAACGGCGCGCCGCAGGCGCGCCAAATTTTGGGTACCTGTAGGGAATTGATTGAAGTTTATTGTGACAAAGTTTCAAAAAAAATCGGTCGGAAAATTTTTGAGATATCGAGGTTTTAGTGACGTCATGATTTCTGAGTTTTCGACCAAAAACGGCATATGTTCAAAAAATCATATAAAATCACAGAATAGACATACAGACATGCCGTAAACGCCATTAGACTGCCAATACCATGATCAATCAAATGGCTATCTTCGATTATTGATTATCGTTCCGCATTTTCCAAAATCTTGAACTGAATCTTGGCAATTTTTCGTGACTACTTCACGACCATGATACATGAATTTCTTAAATTGAAGTTTTTGAGCCAAACACGTACACATATGATAAAATGAATGTCACCATCGTGTTCTACGCCCCAAATTACCTATAAAACATGTGTCACAGGCTGCGAATATCAGTTTTGATTTTCGGGGATATGTGCCTACCCGGTTGACCTGACCTTGACCCTGACCTATGCTTGACTGACCCCTATATGGAGCTGACACTCTTGTAGGCCTTAGAGGGTGGATTGTGCACCGTTTTGACAGAGTTTATGGCGAGAGGCGCCCATTGCGAAGTCCTGAAGTCCATGCTACTGAAAGCCCGATTTCAGGTGTTTGACCTGACCTTGACCCGACCTGTGACCTCAAAATTCAACTTTAAAGTACTCATCTGAAGCGTCTCGTCGCGCTCTTTCGTTTGCCGCCTCGTGCGTTTCGCTGCGCTTATTGGTTCTCGAGTTATCGGCTGGGGGCGTTTAACGCCCCCCCCCCCAGCAAACGGTGGGTGGCGAAATACCCCAGCAACTGCCGGGTTAAGGCCTTGATTGAGCTCATTGGTGTCTATTATTTCGCACAGCAATCGTCCAGAGACGTGGGAACTGGGGTTTTTGGATAGCGCGGCGTCCCAACTTTAAGCAACTCTTATGTTCCTCTAATGTGTGGTCGCAGCCACCAATAGCAAACCGTTCCATCTAGGAACAAATAAGTAGCGCACCTGGGACGGTTCGAACCGGGTTTCTCCAACCGGTCACCCCACGACGCTAGCGTGTATTCACCGAGCTGCCGAAACCAGCGACCACCCGCCGCGGTCAAACGCGATCAAATGTCACAATACTGTCATTGGCGGTCAGCGGGTGAATGTCATTTTGTTTTGTGCGGACGAGGACCATTCTCGGTAGCTCAGTGGATGAACGCTCGTGTCGTGAATTGGCCGGTGGGAGAAGCCCGGTTCGAACCCCCCTGAGTGGCCGACTTTTTGGCTCCTAGTTGGAACGGTTTGCTATTGGAGGCTGCGACCACATATTAGAGCAACAGTAATAATCGCTTTAAATTGGAGCGTTGGCTGCGGCACTACTCAATAACTTGCCGTGCGAAACAATAGACACCAATCTGCTCAATCAAGGCCTTAATACTAATATGTTATACAAAATATAGCTCCGCACCTCGATGCACGAGTGACATAAGTTCTATCGGCTATCCCATTGCCACGCTTAAGTGTGTCGTAATGTGCATTGCAAGTATGATGATAGGCGCTGTCTTGGGGATAGGACATTTTAACAACTGCTTTAGCACAATTGTTAGGTAGAATAATTGGCGCCTTGAGATGCGAAAGTTAACTACACTCGCTCAGCCACGCGATGTCCGTGCTCCCAGCCCACCTCACTCCCCAGTCCTCGCCAGCCGCCGCGCCGCGCCGACCCGAGCCATGCCTCCGGGCTCGGCCCTCACCGCTGCGCTGACGTCACAGGCGGCCCACATCGCCTTCCAGCCACCGACCCAGACCGGTGTCATACAGGTGGGTAGGCTGTGCCGCTTGACAAGTAAGTGAAGCGGCACAGTCTACCGGTACCAGGCGGCTGCTGCCAATGCTGAGCCATAGGAACCCGGTGGATAAAGAGTTGTGGAACATCAATCTGCCCCCGAGTGTACTATTGGTCTCCTATATAAGAAATACTGGTAATATTCGAGTGCGGGGATTGGGTTGTGTGCATGGGGGTGAGGGATGCACTCGAACCGAGCTGCGGCGAGAGTATAAAGGGTATATTCATTAGGGCGGGTCGATGGAAAAAGTTTCCAAGTGAAGAGCGATTTTCCTACGGGCTGATCCATAAAACGGTTAAAACATATTTTTTGTGAATTTTTGAAAAGGAACTGGGCGCGCCGTCCACGGTTTTTCGAGACCACTTTTGCTAATTTTTCTCGTTGTTTGCAAAATGTATTGGGAAAAATTCGAGAAAGGTACTATATTTACCACTTTCCTAGTTCTACATGCTTACCCCCACCTCTTCACAAAGTTTGAAAACCCCAGTGGCAGAATCGTGCTCAGAATAGCGATTAGCATCGGCGCTCTGAGCGCAACGAAACCAGCGCCATCTATTGAGCGAGTTTGGCATAACATTGATTTTGACGGCTTTCCGACCGTTAAAAGCTGACGCAGCCGCTGCCACGTCGGGTATATGGTGTTCTTTGGTGTTCCTAGGTGTCTGGTGTTCCTTATTTGACACTAGGTGAGTTGTACCCATTCGATCCGAAATACTTCAGGAATCATAAATTGCTCCGGAAGCTATACCTAAGTGATTTCGCCAAGAAAACAGCGAGATGCTTAACTTTGATACCTATATGTTTATCAGTTAAATTAAGTTTTGCAGACAGATAACGTCAGTCCAAACCGTATGTTCATTTTTGAATGCAATGTAACCAGCCACCTAACCGTCCTAGGACAGAAAATCACACTTCGATAATTGATTCAAACGCCGGCATGAGAGCGTTGCATTGCGTCCTGATGGCACACGTGATGTAACCGAGACGTGCTCTTTTAATAACAACAGCGTATGCTGCCTAAGTTACGAGCCGGACGGCTCGCTCCACTGCCTGAGTAGTGAGTATGGGTATGCACCGGATCGAAATTAATTTGTTAAGCAGCGGGTCGAAGGTCACCCTCTTCCAGCGAGATTGCTATTGGTGACTCTGTAACGCGTTCTTTGGACCGATCTATGAGCTGCATGTAGTGCATGACTTGTTTATTGCAAAATGCTGATAGAATCGCATATCTTTATGTCTCCTGCCTCATTCGCTTCCTATACTTTTTTGCCATAAGTGTCTCGAGTCTTTTTATCACCATTCCCTAGTTCAGCAAGCATCGCAGTGTATGCACTGTTTGCTGGCTGTCTGTATCGGCCAGTACAGCCCAAAAAAAAATTCCTATAGTGAGCCCGGTACTTATTCCTGTCGATCACTGGGCGAATAACACAGACCGGTGAGCTGAGAGGTCTCGCAATAGATGGATGCTTTGGAGTAATCCGTCTCAGATATGTTTACTCCGTAATTTCGGACCACATTGGGACATAGTGAACAACATTGAACTCGGTGATAGTTCGAAGCTGGTCAATATATGTTGTATGATGGGCGATCGCGACGGAATACGTAACTTGCAAGCTGCCAACGTAACCCATTTTACCAAATTCAAGGGCTCAAGCTTCCTTACTGACAGCTACCTCAGGATTTGTCAAGAGCGTGACGCCTGCTTCCGGGCTGTTCAGAAGTGTTCTCTGATCTGGACTGCATGGCGTTGCCCGAAACGGCACGAACGGTTCCTGCTCGATGCACAGGCACTCTTGGTAAATGGTCCACTGATCGGCGCAGCTTTAGTCCAGTGGCTTTTCCACAAGTCTTGTAAACTTGTTTAATAGTTTGGCCCTTGTCTGATTTTGGTGTAAAATAGAATAAGCATTGACTACCGGGCTCATTTACAGAAGCAATATGCTCGTCCAACAGGCTCGTCATAGCCGATGATCCAGCACGGCTATCCTATTTATCATGATAAACGACGCATCCTTATGCACGTAAAATGCAGAAGGGCATTTCCTTTGTAATCACTTGCCTATCCGAGAACAGAATGTGAAGTGTCACCGAGGACCACCACGCGGCATTAGTTCCGTTTCGACATGGAGGCTCCTTTCCACTAACTGCAACAATGTCACATGATTGGGATCACAAATTGCGTCGGCGACCACTTAGCAGCTACTACCGCGGTTATTATGAGGTCAGTTTCCCTCAAAGCTCGATGCTCCACTGCTTGTTGCGGTGGCCCAGCCTCAATAGGTCATCAAAATAGGATCTGATGGTCCGATGAGAACGCGCGACTCGGGCAGTGATATGACACGCGGATCGCCGATCAGCAGGATACCTCGCAACTCATCCTTAGTCTGTTGTCAGATGAAGCCGGGCTAAGTTGACGAGGCTAACTTAGTACTTAGTATTCTGCAATTGAGCTGCTACTGTTCAGTTCTAACACTAGGTTTGCATTTCAAAAGAAAGGTTAAATTTACATGCAAGGAAATAATCGAAGCCAAAACTGAAAATAATGCTGCTGAAGTCTCAGCGCAGAATCAAATGACTAATAGGTCCAGCGGACACTATCGCACTTGGCGCATAATGGCTGTGCTAAAGTCAGGTGAACCCCCAATATGTACATTTCATGGCTACTTTAATTGCAATTGACAGCTTTCACGCTATATACGCTCCTGTGCCTTACGTTTTTTTTTCATCAGCGTCCTAAGATCGCATCAGCAGAATGCGTATTGTCTCGGCCGACGCAAGGTTAACAGTCCTCTCAAGAGATGGCGCTGCGATCGAGTTGCGGAAAACCGATACAGAGAGCATGGCACCATGGCCACAGTTAAAGAGATACAGCCAACAGACTTGCAGAATAGGTTGAGGAATAGCTGAAGTTTCGAGGTATATATTTGAAAATAATTAATCATATGATATTTGTGCTCAAAACTCGCGTGCAGTGAAAATGTAGCGAAAAACCCGGTTGATTAACCCGCGAGTTGCTGGGGGGGGGCGTTAAACGCCCCCACTTTTTTCGCCGGGCCATAGCATAAAAACGGCGCGCCGCAGGCGCGCCAATTTTTGGGTACCTGTAGGGAATTGATTGAAGGTTATTGTGACAAAGTTTCAAAAAAATCGGTCGGAAAATTTTTGAGATATCGAGGTTTTAGTGACGTCATGATTTCTGAGTTTTCGACCAAAAACGGCATATGTTCAAAAAATCATATAAAATCACAGAATAGACATGCAGACATGCCGTAAACGCCATCAGACTGCCAATACCATGAACAATCAAATGGCTATCTTCGATTATTGATTATCGTTCCGAATTTTTCAAAATCTTGAACTGAATCTTGGCAATTTCTCGTGACTACTTCACGACCATGATACATGCATTTCTTAAATTGAGCTTTTTGAGCCAAACACGTACACATATGATAAAATGAATGTCACCATCGTGTTCTACGCCCCAAATTACCCATAAAACATGTGTCACAGGCTGCGAATATCAGTTTCGATTTTCGGGGATATGTGCTTACCCGGTTGACCTGACCTTGACCCTGACCTATGCTTGACTGACCCCTACATGGAGCTGACACTCTTGTAGGCCTTATATGATGGATTGAGCACCGTTTTGACAGAGTTTATGACGAGAGGCGCCCATTGCGAAGTCCTGAAGTCCATGCTACTGAAAGCCCGATTTCAGGTGTTTGACCTGACCTTGACCTGACCAGTGACCTCAAAATTCAATTTTAAAGTACTCATCTGAAGCGTCTCGTCGCGTTCTTTCGTTTGCCGCCTCGTGCGTTTCGCTGCGCCTATCGGTTCTCGAGTTATCGGCTGGGGGCGTTTAACGCCCCCCCCCCCCCAGCAAACGGTGGGTGGCGGAATACCCCAGCAACTGCCGGGTTAATTGGCTGCGGCGACCCGCAACCTCAACCAAAAAAATTGAAAAAATTCACACAGTCTTCTTGTGACATGCTCCGTAGGAATTTCGGTCTTCATTATGTGTCCTCGAAAAAAAGTTCTCGGATGACCCGCCCTAATATTCATCGCATCAGAAAAACAGGTCGCCTGGGCCCTTATTTTGAGACCAATAGTATGGTACAACTAACCAACATACCCATGGGTATGTTCTGCTTCTGAAGCTTATAGAAACGATTAGCCAGACTGCAACGAGACTTTAAATGTAGCTTACATGTGTCTTCACCCTTGCAGCTACAATTTTGTCTATTGCCGATGACGTCTTCTTTTCAATCAGTCTTTATACCAGATATTGTCAAATGATTCTCGGAATCATACACCTTATGGGATCAAAATACACTCTCCAACAGAGTCATAATTGCAGTTGTTAACCACGTGACGCAAATTAACAATACATGCATGTCATTCTTTATTTTGTATGCAACAATAAATTCCAAAACATTTGGGCACGAAATGTATGGCGAAATCTAATGAAAACTTATCGTAAGGCTCATGGGTCCGTGACTCCATTCACCGTTAGGAATTACTCACATTTCAACAATGTTCCATCAACCGGTGATTATTGCTACTTACTTAGGTAGAGTTATTCTGCAGCTTAATGACATAAAAACTTACCTCCGTCTCCATGGTGCGTTGCTATCTTGTCCTACTTCAAAATTTCGCCGAGTGCAGGGCGCCTCGTTGTTTCACCTTCGCCCCAGTGGGGGGGGGGGGCATATGTTACCACCCTGTCGCGTTTTTCGCGTGTGAATAAAAAACCGCGGCGCGTAGCGCCGCGCCGCTTGGGGTAGCTTTTGGTACATCAATTTTGGACAATGTGTGAAATTTTTGACCCCAGGTCATGTCAGGTCAGGTCACCAGGTCAAGTTAACTGACCAAGCCCTAAAAAAAGTTTGCAATCATGTCCAGCCTGCAGTGTTTGTCAGAAAGGTTTCAAACTTGGTGGATTGCATGCTGTTATGGGAGCCTACAATTTGTATATCTCGGATTTTTTATATCCGTGACCTAAGGTCAGGTCAGTGGCATGACCTTTCCATTACAAATCAATGGAGAAAAATGAAAATGCCTCTAGATCCGTGTGTACGCATAGGAACAGTCCAAATATTTCAGAATCACAATGATTTAGTCCACTCGTGATGACCAAGGTGTCATTTTTGCTGATAGCCTCTAGAAAGGTCATCCGAGGTCATTTGAGGCTACAAACAGTTTTTTGCCAATAACTCGCGATTGGAAAGAGATAGAACGCTGGGGATGGTCTCATTGTGTTTGTCTTGTTGAGGCGCATCGACTGATATGCAACATGACCTTTTCCGGTCAGGTCATGACCTTGACCTGAGGTCAAATTTTTACGTTGACCTTTCAAGGTCAAATTATAGTTCATTCGACGCGTCTCGGTGAGGGGAACACGATTCTGGCAATAGAAATGTCGTGGCTTTTTGTAGTCGAAAGTTATTGTCGAAAAACACTTTTCGTAAAAACAGCTATTTTTTTAGTTTTTGCCCTCTGGAGGCTAAACCGTTGACCTGAGGACAATATTGATAATAATCTTTTCAAAAGAAGAGTTCAAAAGCTATCGATTGCTTTTCCATGCGTTTTTCTAGCTACCATAGTTCCTGAGATAGCGGCATGTTTTCTGAAAAATATGACAATTGGCAAATTTTGACCTTTGATGACCTCTGGTGACCCCAATATTGCTCTAAGGTGAAAAATGACGGAAATACTTTCAAACGTACGTATTGAGAGCTATCGACTGCTTTTTACCGCGTCTTTCTAGCCGTCTTAGTTTTTGAGTTAGAGGTGGGTGGTAACATATGCCCCCCCCTCACTAGGGCGAAGTTGGCCGAGACCGCCACTGGGGCGCGGGTTAAATACGCATGTTGAGCAAACTACAAATAATATCTGAAGTTAATCGTTAAAGCACTATTACTTGAAGTAAATCTACACTTTAAACAACGTTTGGCGACATTAAAAGCGCGTTAATTCAAATAAGTTCCTCTCCCCGCTCACACCACACGCACCCACGTGGGCACACTTCCGGCAACTGAAGTCAACGGCTTTCCTAACGGTTTTCCTGCAAGGTCGAGCTATTTCATCTTCGTGGCGGACTGGCATGGCTAGAACACAAATGACGTCACACGACAATGCAGCTTGCTGATTGGCCGGGCATTGACTCAAACCACTGGACCTGAGCTGTGGTTCGCACCAGGGTTACAGAGTCAGAGTCAGAGTCGGGTGGAGTTGACAGTTGTGGCCGGAGTCAGAGTCGGAGTCGACGGCGACTTTGGAAGCCGGAGCTGGAGTCGGAGTCTGGGTCACCGAAAATCAATTGATACCGCAGCGTATCCGGACAAATCTTTGCATGGCATTTCTTCGTCCGCAAAACTTCGTCCGCTCATTTCTTCGTCTCTGCCTTTCTTCGTCTTGCATTTCTTCGTCTCGCATTTCTTCGTCTCGCATTTCTTCGTCTCCGCATTTCTTCGTCCGCGCATTTCTTTGTCTCGCATTTCTTCGTTTCGCATTTCTTCGTCTCGCATTTCTTCGTCTCGCATTTCTTCGTCTCGCATTTCTTCGTCTTGCATTTCTTCGTCTCGCATTTCTTCGCCTCGCATGTCTTCGTCTTGCATGTCTTCGTCTTCATGTCTTCGTCTTGCATGTCTTTGTCTCGCACTTCTTCGTCTCGTATTTCTTCGTCTCCGTATTTTTTCGTCTCGCGTTTCTTCGTCCGCACATTTCTTCGTCTCCGCATTTCTTCGTCTCGCATTTTTTTCCGCAAATCTTCGTCCGCAAATTGACAGTGCAGCCTGCTGATTGGGCTATTGCCTATTTCATCTTCGTAGCGGACCAGCCATGGCTAGCTCACACATGACGTCACTCGGGGCATTGATTCAAATCACTGAACCTACACCAGGGTTACGGAGTCAGAGTCGGAGTCCGTTGGAGTCGACAGTTCTGGCCGTAGTCGGAGTCGGTTGGAAACGACAGTTCTGGCCGTAGTCGGAGTCGGAGTCGATATTGGAAGCCGGAGCTGGATTCGGAGTCTGATTCACCGAAAAAAAGAGTCAAGAGATGGTGGTATACCACCAGTGACGTCAAAACAATTTCTGTAATAATTTAGTGTTTTTGATACTATCATGTGGAGTTTTTGAACCCTATGGTTGTCATTTCACTCAGTTGAGCGTTTTCGTAATCCGTGACTCGCTTATTAGGTGTAATTTGACCCTCAGTGGTGCCATAATATTCCGGTGTCATTTGAACCCAATGGGGCTCAAATGACACCGGAATATTATGACACTACCGAGGGTCAAATTACACTCAATAAGTCATTTGAGTGGAATATTATGACACCACTGAGGATCAAATTACACCTAATAAGGGAGTCACGGATTGCGAAAACGCTCAACTGTGTGAAATGACACCTATAGGATATAAAAACTCCTCATGATAGCGTCAAAAAACGCTCAGACGTGTCATTTTACACTGACACCGTGCAGGATCTTTTGACACGACACCTAAAATGGGAGTCAAAATTTTGAGAGTCAAATGACCCTTGGGTATGTGATTCTGACCGAGATCAATTTACACTAAAAAACGGTGTATGGACACTGTTTTTCAGAATCGGATTACACCATGGGTGTCAGTTGATTCCCAAATAGGGGATCATGATTCCCGGGGGGAGTAATTATTTTTCTCCGTGTACACCAGAGGGCAGGGGCGGGGTGTCCGACCCATTGGTAGATGCATGGCTGGGCAGCGCTCCCGGTCCAGCCCCACTGGGCGCAGTGGGGCGTCCCGGCGCTACTGAGGAGGGTCCGGAAGTGGCTTATGGCCCACCCACCCCGGTGTTCACACGATACGGGCGCCTGTCGCGCCCAGTGGCGCCTTTCAGCAATGGATGAGCCGGAAGAAGACAATGAGGCGCACTGCAGTGATGACATGTGTACATAGCCGTACATGGTGAGCGTGTGTTTCGGAGAGGGGAGGGGTGTTAGGAATATAGAAGACGTGGGACGCCAGTGTTGAAGGCGCACGTGTTATTCATAATGTGTGTCGATTATTGTTATTGAGTCGACGATTGAAGTGAGTTATGTGTGTGAGTCAGTCAGGCGGTGCCAGGGGGTTGTCACTACTTTGCTTCGCCATAGGTCCAGTACTGATGTCATTGGTTTCGGACCCGGTGACGTCAGTGCTGGCTACATCCGGGAACTTCTTGCACTTGGTTCTCATTAGAGGTGGCCATATTGTTTTGTCCCGTGACGACACATTTGCGTCACTGAGTCCGAAACTGGCTGTAAACAAATCGCTCAGTGTCGCTACCTCCTATATATGGCCTTGGGCGGTGCGTTTGACCACGAATGGTGAGCTGGGGTATGTTGGTGCACAATACAAGGAGAAGGACGTGCACGATTTCTAACACGCGTTATTGCACAAAAAACACAATAAAAATTTCAAATCAATTTTAAGTACGTATTTGACATTGTAAACCAATATAAATAGCGCCATTGTGTTCCTGAGCTCAAACTGCATCCGATTCACCATTTTTTTTTTTGTTGCAAAATTTTAACTTTAAAATTTGACCTTTTTTACCTGAAAATGGCCTTACCTACGCTAAATTCAACTTATAATGACCTCGAATGACACAAACGACATCGAATTCGAAATCTATGGCCTAAATGGACCATAAAACATGTGTCACGTGACCGACGCATGATATAATATTTCCGTGACCTGTGATGACCTGACCCTGACTCGAAAATCAAAGTACAAGTTTGTAACCCTCAGGGTATCTAAAGCATCTGCTAACGAGTGTGTAAACCAAAAATGAGCCTGATCTGACTTGTAAGACGGAGGCCAGAGCCCAAAGTGTGAACAAGCCAAACATCGATAACTTTACTTTGACCTGACCTGTGACGTCATTGGTGACCTCGAGGTCAATGAAATTAGGTTTCGCTCGACAGTTTGTCCGGGGCTATCAGACACCGCTTGAATTTTGACGATCAGCCCAGTAGCCCAGGAGTTAGGAGGGGGCTCTGAAGAGCCCCCCTCCCCAGTAGGGCGCGATATACGCAAACCCCAGTGGGGAGCTGGAGTGTAAGCACCTTAGCACGTACTTTCACCAAATTGAAAACACCATTTGACGCGTATCTTGGGAGTTTCCAGTCCTAGTGACCTCAGGTCAGGTCACCAGGCTATAAAATCCGGTATACTGTGAAATTGGCACTGAAATTACAATTTTGTTTCATAAAGCCTGGAGTTTTGCATCTATTTCATTTAAACTTGCAGGATGTGCTAATCTCTCCGAGTGCGATAATATGTTTCCCGGTTTTTTCAAATTTGTTAGACCTGAGGTCACCCACAGGTCATGACTAATTTTCAGGAAATAGGAAATGGCTCCAATTGTGTAACCTTGGAGATAACTGTTCTTTTTAGCGTTTTGTGCTGCACTACCTCAGTTTACAATAAATAGGTGGCATAAGCTTTTATTTGTTTGCTACAAGAGCGCTAGGATCGGGACAACCGAGGTCAAACGAAGGCCAAATTACGTTTCTGCTAACAACTCGGCACACAATGTAGCTAGAGCTTCAAAAATGGTGTCTTCTTCATTTGAGTATATTGCAGTGCCAAGACTGACCTACACAATGCGGTCAGGTGGCATATCGATCACTTGGGCGGGGAAAAATAAACAAGAAGCCAACCTTCAACTGCATGCTCATAAGCGTCAGACATATTTATCCTAACCAAGAGAGCCACTGCACATGCCAGGGTTCGCTTTAGTATAAGTGCTTCAGTCTACAGCTAGCTATATTCATGACGCACAATCCCACGTCATGCAACGTCAGCGGCACCGAAGACAGGACCAGCAGCCACGCCCCGGGCGGCGACAGCGACGGGTGGCGGCGGCCTACCCGCTCTCCGGATCAGCGCAGCAGCTTTGATGTCTTAGACCACCCTGATTGACAAATTCAAGCGGGTGGCGGGACGCCCGGCGACACTGACGGCCGATGTACCCGCCTCAACAAGTGGGTTTGGGAATAGGATGGTGTCATGTTTGACAGCATTGTGTTCCTTCTGATCAGCCGAGTAGAATGATATGCGATGCGATGCATGTTTCTGAACTTATGAACTTTATTTATCTAAGTTTACCCAATTTTAGTTTTTCCCAGTACCTTAGTTTTTTTTTATAAATTTAGTCCGAACTTTTTGATAGGAAACATTCACAAGGACAGAGCCACCGCTAAGCGAAGCTTGTTGCGGTGACCCTGCCCTCTACCCTCCGATCGCGCAATTCCAGTTCTATGGCAGAGTTTAGAGCCCAAAGTTTAACGTGCGCACAAAGCCGCGCACGGCCGGTCCCCTCACTGACTTCGCCTGGCTACGGCCTGCCACCAACCGCAACCATACCTGTCAGGAGGCCCATAAATGTCAAGCGTCCGTCGCGCCTCGAACCCGGACTGTTATAACCGGGAACGCGTGCTCGAACCACGCGGAGTCCAACGCTCTACCAACTGAGCTACGGGACCGGCTTCATTCACTTTCTACCACCTACATACTACAGCTCAATATTTTTGTTAATGGATCAGCATATATCCGATGCGTTTTCAACCAATGACACGGCCTGAATTTCCTAGTAAAGAATACTCGATATATTGTCAACTCAATTTACCAGGCGTCTACGCTTACATGCGAGGAGTTGGGAATGGGAATAGTATTTCCCGTCGTTAAAACCTACACTTCATTTAACAGCTTTAAATTAACCCTCGCCCGCACATGCCATTTTCCCATCCTAGAACGCACATGGGGGGGGGGGGGTTGCCACCCCCCCCCGCGCCATTTCGTTCCTGTTGGAGATAGAGCTTAGCAGTAAAGACCAAAAAGATTCTTTGGGAAGAGACGAATCCAATGATACCCAGTTTTACCTTCTCAGGTCAGTCATTGACCTTCCAGGTCAGGTCAAACTAAAAAATGTTGCTGTTTTGGGTCACCGTTGGATATCAAGTGCGCTGCTTATCAAATACCGATGACGATGCTGTTTTCTGGTGCCAAGCCAGCTAGAACCTCTTTGTCACACTATCCGACCAGAATTTCGCTGCTGAGGTCATTTCAGGTCAAGTTAGGTCAAGGTCAATTATATGTGTTTGTATGTCTGTGTGTGTCTGTGTGTATACTGATGTGTGCACCGATTGTTTTTGGGTCCATATCACATGAAATCATGATCTGAGAAGCTTTTACCAAAAATGCAGTCAACAAACTTCACAAAAAGTAAATTCAGCTTGCCTAAAACGCAATTATCTTAGATGACCTAGGTTGACCTTGACCCTGACCTTGACCCCTGTACATCGTCGAACAACATGTTCCATGATAGGTGGGAGGTAAGACTGGCAAAAAAGGCCGAAATCAGGGTGTCAAAAGCTCACAAGGCCCATGGCAAACGCAAGATGTTGAGAATTGGCCATTTGGATCATGACATGACCTGAAAAACAAGGTCATATCTCCGAAACCAAAAACCACAGAAACTAACTTGTGGATTATTTTCCACCCTTCACACTACATAGTGATGTTTTCACCTCATGATTTCGTCGATAGTTTTGCACTTCACGAAATAGCATTCTAGCATGAGGATCAGAACAGATAAGCCTAACGTCATAGGTACGAGCAGGAGAATAGGAAACACATCCCCTAGAGTCAGCTCCTTGTATCCACTAGAGGGCTCGCAAATCACGCCCGTGGAGAAAAGCCATCGTTTCCGCAAACCTTTAACCAGTCCCGTACTGCCCATTTTCAGTAGCAGCCCGTTCAAGTCACGTCTTAGTGACGTTCTCTTCTTGGAAATAGCCATGAACTGTCCCGCTAGTCTTCCTCGAGCGTACGGAACCGGCACGAACGAGCAAGCGGCATCGCCTAGGGAACTCATCAACGCAGGCATGCTGACATACACCATGACCTTCCCCTCTGTGCTCCTGCGGGCGCTCTGCGGCGACCTTATGTCCAGGGGGACGACATCCTGGCCGGACATAACGCGCCGGTGCAACTCACGCTCATACTTGTCGCTGCTTGCCTTCCATCGGTCCAGGGAGGCATGTCCGGGAGACACTGACAGTTTCCAGCCGGGCTCTTCCGAGAAGTGCTTGAGGCTGACGATGGGAGCGTCGACACCGACAGTTGTCAAGTGGGAGATCAGGTTGGCTGTGTAGCCGGCGGTGATGATGATTCCCAAAATCCAGCAGCATATGGTAACGATCCTACCTGACAGGGATGTCGGCGTTGTTGTCCATCCTTGACCTGCTGCGGTCATGAAGCACAAGAAGAGACATGACGGCCAGTCTGCCTCTCTTTCTGTCGGTCTCTTATTTTCCTTGCTGCTCCATCCTCTCTGGATGACCCATAAAATGAGGGAGAGCACCACGAGTGAAGCAAGAAACGCCCACCACACTTGAGCGTGCAGCGGCTTCAGAAGGGAGTTGAATAGATTCGATGTCAAAGAAGGGATCTCGTCCTCGTCTGCACGCACATAAAACCGGTAATAAGCAGAAGTTACTGGAAATTTGTCGAGAAAGTCTACGGCTGTCGCTCTCTGCTGTGTGATATCCAGCGTCGTCACGGCGACATCAGCGCGCCCGTAGGCCAGCTCCCCGATCATGCCGGACCAAGTGCCGTTCTCATGCATCGAGCCGTAATCTCCAGTCAGCAGTGGCACCATCCTGAAGCGAATCTTCAGCGCACCGGCCATGATGCTCCAGAGGTCGTATAGATACCCGGAGCAGTTGAAGGAGCCGTCCGCGTGTCGGTCCACCACCATGTATGGCGGGTCGTGGACGGTCGTCACGATTAGCTCCGCTTTGGCGTTCGGTTCCACCACCTGATCAGGGTCTTCGATTGCCCAGGGTTTTCCCACGGACAGCAGGCTGCCAAACTTCTCCATCTGATTATCTTATTGATGTTTGGACGGCTCAAGAAGACGCTAGGAAGTTGATTTTGCTGCACGGAACAAAAATGTCGTATGCTGCTTGCAATTAATGATCTTCTTGAGCCTATATTTCAAGACAGCTTAAAGTCAAGATTCGGTTATGATTTATACCTAATAATCTGCCAAAAGCGCAGTTGTTGCAGGCCCGTTTGATCCAAATTAAGGATGTTCTGCGACATTTAACACCTGCTGACCTGCTCACGACGCTTTTCTGTCGCAGACTGGTTGGGGCCTCCTCTCCTTGGCAACGAGTGTCTTCACTAAGAGGCTATCAGCGAAATGCGACATTGTTGACCTCGTAATGGTGACCTGTATCATCCTGACACAGAGGGGCTATTTGTCTCTTTTCGAGCGGTAGAATGAAGACACGAGCGATAACAAAAAGAGAAACACAATCGACTGTCATCAGTTGAAAGCGCAGGCGTCCGCACCAATGCATTACAGGAAATTGGTATTGATGTGGTTTCTAAGGAGGTACCTATCCATCGGATATTGTGCGTGGCCTACTGACTGAAAAGACACGAATGATATACCGAGAGGAAATAATCAGCTATGAAGATCATCACATTTTATGGGGTATGGGTCCACTGGCGGTCGCAGCCACTAGCCAAAGGGGGGGGGAGCAAAGTCACACTCGCGGAACATAACATTTATCCGTCACGGGGGGGGGGGTGATCGGCCAAGTTTTTACGTGTGTAGCAAAATCTACACCACGAAGCGCCACGCAGTTCGCATAACCTATGCTACATCCATGTCAATCTTGCGTACATTTTTTTTAACTCCGTTCCATTTACCGTTCCACGGTGTGCTCACCGCGCCGGTCGGGCCACTGCACCATGGCAACGGATCGATGTAGCATATAACGAAAGGTCGAGCATGCAGATGCATGACCTTACCACTATTGAAATCAATTCGGGAAAGTACAAATACCTCTTGCTTTGAACAAGCACGTGAAACCCAGAGAGCATTTTCAGACTATGACATTTACCCATATAGTTGTGTGGTGGTGCAGAGTAGGTGGAGAGTAGGTATAGGGACCTCTGAAGACCCTCCATAGGTTTCTTGATTTCCAAATTTGCATCTGAGTGCCGCGCGCAGACTCCTTCGGGGCTTCGCAACGGCTCTATTGGGGCTCACTCAGCCTGCCTAGTCCTACTACTAAAAAACTGCCCCTGGTCCCAGGGGGACTTCATCGGTCTCTGCCAGCCCCAGGACCCATACCGGCTCATGGGGCCCCGGCGCCGAAACATTAGGGAATCTGCGCGGGACCGTCGGGACCAACGTAAGGCTCTGCAGGAGTCTGCGTGAGTCCTCTGAACTTCAGAAGCCCACCACTGTATGTTTTCACTTATAGGTTTGTTTAGGGCCCTCAGAGACCAGTACAGGGTCTGCAAAGACCAGTAGGTTGAGACCATCAGATACCGAGTTGGGCCCTTAGAGGCTGATGTGGGCCGGTGCAGGCCAGCATGGGCCTTCAGCGGTCAGCCTGGGGCCTTAACCCGCGCCGGGCCGGTGCTCCGAGACTTCTGCGCCGGGCCAGGGGGTCTGAACACCCCATTCTAACTCGGCTCCTGGGCCACGTAGCGACACGCGGTAAGCGGCAATCGAAAGAGCGTCCAAAATAAGGACGAAAACAATTCTGTCATTTTTTGGTCAGGTCAAAGGTCAGGTCACCAGAGGTCACCAAAGGTAAAATGTTGACTATTGCAACATTTTGGAAACTCCCGACGGCTATCTCGGGAACCGATAGAGCTACAGCGCCCCGGAAAAGCGCATTCGATAGCCCTTTTACAGGCCTTTCTGAGTATTGTTCTCAGATTTGACCTCAGGTCAACGGCTTAGCCTCCATAGTAGGCTCCAACTCCAAAAATAGCCGTTTTCACGAAGTGTTTTTACGGCAATAACTTTTGACTAAAAAAAACATGACATTTCTTTTGACGGCATCGTGTTCCTCTCGTCGAGACTGGTCGCCGTTTGAGAGTGATGTTCTGAGATATATGACCGCACCAAATGCTGCCTCGGAAGCGTCGCAGAACACGTGGAACTGGCAAGATGCTTCTTCTCCAGCGACTGGTTTAACCCTCGCGGGCCCGGGGGGGGGGCGTTTTTCGCCCCCCCCCCCTGGCGAATATTTGCAATAGCTCACGAACGCTTAGGGATAGGAAAGCGAAACTTTCAGTACCTTTTCTCCCATCAATTTGACATCTTTTGAAGCAAAAAAAATGACCTAGCCCCCTTGATGACGTCACAAGGTCGATTTTTCTAGACTCCTGCAAGGCAAACTTCGGCGTCACAGACGCGAACTTCAAATAGCTGCTAAAAATAGAGTTTTAGAGATAAAGACAAATTACGAGCACGGTTGTGTAGCGTTTGACATAGAGAAAAATAGAAAAAATAGTTTTGGTGACCTGAGGTCAGAGGTCAGGTCAACGACCCCGAAATGTGGTTTTAGTTTTTCGCAAATAACTTCGACAAAAATGGTCCTAGAGCTACGGCAGTGGTACCATCGCATTCGCCGTGTCAAGCCGCGTCGAATGATATACATTTTGTTTGGAAAAGGTCAAATTTTATGTTGACCTCATGTGACTTCGAATGACCTTTGGTTGACCTTGACACATGAAAGGTCGTTTATGATGGATTTGTACCCGCTGATCACGAATATGGCATCTATTTTCCTCTAAGCCTTCATTTAGAGCTTCCGGATGGCAAAATTGTCTTATCTATTATTACTAATTTGAATTAGTGAAATAGCCTCTAGCAAGGATACTCTTCTGTGACCTTGACCTTTGAGCAGCCTTGTATCGTAAGATGAACCACAAATAGGGAACTGATAAGCCTCAAAACATTTCAAAACGTCTTGGAAGTTAGCACGCAAGATGTACGAAAAAAGTGCAAAGTTTGAGGTCAATTTTGAGCGTGACCTTGACCTTGACCTTTGATTTTGAGCACATTTTCGAAATCCTAAGATTCTCTTCTTTCGTTTGATACCCAATTTTGCCGGTTTGATGCATCCTGCCATCCTCTAGAAGGCTTACTTTGAGATCACTACACATGTGCCGGTTTTTGCCTTTGACCTTGACCTCTGACCTTGAAAATTGACCTGAGGTCAAAAATTTTAGGTGCTTTAGAATCGTCTCGTTAGGACCTTTCGTTTGGTATCGCTTTTGTTTCCGTAGCTCCCTTATTTACGGAGTTAGACAGGGGGGCGAAAAACGCCCCCCCCCCCGGGCCCTGCCGGGTTAATGCAGCGAAGGACGGAGACGCCTTTCAGCAGTTGCAGCTCATCAAGCCACTGCTTCCACTGTTCTTCTTCTGACTCGGTCAGTCGCTGGTCCCAGTCTCTGAGCTGGAGTGTCCACAGATGCTGCATCAGTATCTTGGCTCTCACGATGAATGGTGTGCCAATGCCCAGCGGGTCAAAGACGGATGCTGTCTGCCTGAGAATCTCTCTCTTTGTAGCTTGGGCGCTCGTCTCGGTGACTGGGAAGCCTAGTGTGTCTTGTTCGCTGTTGGCAGACCACTCCTTGTTAGAGTCTTTTCTGATGGAAGGAGCTGTAGGTCAAGGTTCCTGCTACTGTGACACGCCGTACTTTCTTGTGAACCGAAATCGATGTTATCACATTTTTTTCGAAATTCCGAGGACGGAATTTTTCCAAGGTTGTTTCTGATGTGACACGCCGTACTTTCTTTCGAACCGAATTTCATGTAACACACTGTCCTATCTCCGAGCCATGTGGACCGATCGATTCTCGATGCGCTTCGCTGCTCCACATAAAAGCAGCGGCGACACGAGCGCGCACACACTCTGTCTCTCAGTCGGACACTCGTCACTGGACTCTACTGGTGGCGGTACACCGCGTGGGTCGCCGGACCATTCGGTCCGGGACATTCGTCCCGGACGTCAAGACACTTACGCACTACGCATTCGTTCACTCACGCTGGAGGACTGTCAGTCATTCGCGGTGTGTGATCGTTCGATGTGAGAATCGCCGTCGATACCGGGCTGACTGGTCGGCTTCTTGACCCCCCTGCGACCGACAACTATCATGTAAGTCCGGCAGCGCGTCGCCGGTCATTCGGCGGCATTAGATTCTCCAGCCTATCGAATGCTTTATTTTTGGCCCACTAACATAAAATCTGAGTCTGTCAATTGATTCAAATATCTCGGTAAATGGTCACTTACTCGTGGAGTTCAGACTTCTGCATCATTTTTGTGTGCGTACTGTTAACGTCGTCATAAAGAGTTGTGCAAATCTCGTACCCACTATAACGCCTTCGCTTGCTCTGAAGTTAGTTTATGTCTGTGTGCATTCACGTGTGTATGACGCGGATTGTGCATGTCAAATATGTCGTGCTCCCACTGCCCTCCCTACTCCCTCCTCCTGAAATTAGCACGTAACATACAATATAACCCACTGATGAAACTAGACTATGATGGCGAATGAGGGGCTATAACGAAAGGGAGATGATCGAAGCAATGGGTTGACGAGGTCGGGTAGATGATAGAGTAGAACGGGGTTCGGAAATTGTGGTCTATAATTGGGTAGCAAGGCTAACAAATGATATATCTCGGTCAAATATCAAGGGGAGTGGGTCGATTTGAGCGTTGAGGATCTGGGGGTTGTCCTTTTATTACTTTGCTATTAACCTGCCGTCATTAGCTCATATTAACGCTTGGATGACGTCAACTGACAATACCAGATAATTTCAGTAATCAATATCTTGTTTAAAAAAAAAATCTTCAGAGCTCAGCATGCCATTTGACGGTAGTTCTCCTGTATGCAGTCGCAATTATCCGGATAGTTGTTACTTGCTAGTGGGTCTCAGTTCGCTTATTCATCAATTACAGCTCAAGGAGGTCCAAAATGAAACACCTTTCACGCATTCAATGTTTTGCGGCTGAACGTTTTGCATTCTATTTCATATAATGCGGCATGGTTAAGTGCGGAGTACGTTGGGTTCCAACCTTACTATAATTCTCGGTAAAGGCACGTTTTCTAGATGAAACCCAGGCATGGAAAACGCATGATCAGGAACAGATATAGTGTCTAGTTTTATTACTAGTTAACTTCCCCTTAAAACGTAAAGCGACGCCCGCTTTAATTTTGTGATGAATGCTACATTTCGGTACAGTGGCTCTCAGCAGTGAAATTGATGCCAAAGGGGCATTACGTAGAAGTCAATTTATTCTATTGTCAACCTGTTCTGTTGTCTTTGTTGAAGAACGCTCTTATAATCGTCATTCAGTGTGACTGGTAGATTTGGTTAATTACGTCAATATAACTTTGCCTAATTCAGAAAATTCCAGACGCGCCGTTCACCCTATTAGTGGCAGCCGCTTAGTTTCGGGGACGCCGTATCATTACCATTTAGTAATGTCCTATACTTGCTGAAGGACCACTCACCTAATTGACATTCAGTGCGTCTGGCATATTTGGTAAACTACGTCAATATCACTCCGCCAAACTCAACTGAATTCCAGGCGCGCCGGTTCGCCTATTTAGCGTCAGCCATTTAGTAGGGGACGCCGCATCGTTATCATTTATGTAAATTGTTAGTGCAGCAGATAACCGAACGATTTTGGGACCAAGTCAATAAGATAAACAATCATTGTCAGTTGGCTCCATTCCTCTATTCAGCGACTAATTTACGGGACAACAATTGTAGTGGTTAAGAGATACATATACGGCCTGGCGTTACACCAGCCGCCCTTACCAGGAAAATAGTCCAGTCGTTACCATTATATCGAATGGGGTAGATAATTACTACTAATTGTCATTATTGGCATCATGCCCCGCACCAGTGAGAGCTGCGACGAGTCCACTTCTAGGACACATGCAATAGTGTATGACGCCTATTTACTGTAAAGTTTCTACAGCACCAGCCCAGATCTCCCGACTGCTCTGTGAGCGCTGGGTTTACTGCCCCCATAAATGAGACAGCGACGGCTGGCCATGCGTGGCCGTAATTACCTCTCCATGGAAGCGAGCTGAAGCGTGTTGGTACGGTATACACAATCGACTGGATTACACTTTTTCAATTGTCGGGGAATGAGAAATAAGTGCTGTCCTCCCTGTCCTGGTCAAGGTAGTGCAATTTTACTCAAGGCAGTGTTGGTCGTTGCATGGAGATACCACTTGCATGCATCCACACATTTTCGAATGATTGGAGACGTGCCATTGGCTGGCTGAAGGTCAGATCCAGTCTGGGGCCCGTACTGTCGTGAGCCGGCAGTGAAACGGGCCAGCGTCGTTGTTCGATTGCCTGTGCTGCCGCTGGTGAGGGGCGGCGGTACAGTGTGCGTGTCTCATTCACTGGCCCAGACGGGGGTGAGGATACGTTGACGCCGTTGTTGGATATTCCGGGTGCGTCCCGCGGTTATCATTCCGGGTACGTCCCGCGGTATCATTCATTCCGGGTGCGTCCCGCGGTTATCATTCCGGGTACGTCCCGCGGTATCATTCATTCCGGGTGCGTCCCGCGGTATCATTCATTCCGGGTGCGTCCCGCGGTATCATCATTCCGGGTGCGTCCCGCGGTATCATCATTCCGGGTGCGTCCCGCGGTATCATTCATTCCGGGTACGTCCCGCGGTATCATTCATTCCGGGTGCGTCCCGCGGTGTCATTCATTCCGGGTACGTCCCGCGGTATCATTCATTCCGGGTGCGTCCCGCGGTATCATTCATTCCGGGTGCGTCCCGCGGTATCATTCATTTCGGGTACGTCCCGCGGTATCATTCATTCCGGGTACGTCCCGCGGTATCAGTCTTTCCGGGTGCGTCCCGCGGTATCATTCATTTCGGTCACGTCCCGCGTGGTTAGAGTTCCGTGATCCGCAATAGGTCACGACAAAGGGGTATCGCATGTAACGGGGCTATATGGTGGTGCCATAATTAGCCGTATGGAGGGGGCTACTAATTTCTGGGATCCACTTCCGAAGTATGGTTGCTGTGTGAATGTGGTTATTACTAGCTCGTCCCGGAAGCTCCTAATTGCCTTCAGAGTAGGCCAACTCTGTCGTCAATTTTGGCCATAGGCTGCTCCCAGTATGACCTAAATAATGAGCGAAAGGTGTATACATGCAATAATGTCAGTTGCGGAAGCCCAGAGATAATGACGCTAGCTGCCCATCCCGACCGTTTAACATGTGCCAATAGGTTGAATGGACTGCTCCATATAACCGGATCGATATTGTTTTGACCGCACTGAGCGGGCCTGTATTGCCCGGGTGTGTCCACCAGTCGCACAGCATCACCAGCTGCTCGTTTATGACGCTGAACAGTGAAATCGATACGCAATCCCAGAGAGAATAGCACGGCTCTCAGTACAGCCGACCGACAGTGTGCAGGTGCCACTGCACTCATCGCTTGGTAACAATCCAAATCGGTAATCGTTTTACAGCCGCGCCGAGCCGCGTGCGCCGCAGGACCGGCGAGGCGTCATTTTATTGTTATTGTTGTCTCGTTCCAGCCAGTACAGAATTGACAAGTGTCACCACACGTACTTGACCGATACAACTTTGGCTCGGAACGAACGAATTAGTAACTTGCCTTTAGCCTGTTCTCTCCGCGCGTCTAACAAAGTCTCATCAGGTCACCAAAGTCGACAAGTTTCGAGAGGAAACCGGTACTTGGACAAGTGTGGCCGTGATCACTCGTCGTGTCCGCTAGCCGTTTTATGGCATGAACGCCGAATCGATAGTTGTCGAAACTAAACAGCCTCCTCTCTCTCTCCCTCTCTCTCCCTCTCTCCCACTTTCTCTCTCTCCCTCTCTCTCTCTCTCTCTCCCTCTCTCCCACTCTCTCTCTCTCTCTCTCTCTCTCTCTCTCTCTCTCTCTCTCTCTCTCTCTCTCTCTCTCTCTCTCTCTCTCTCTCTCTCTCTCTCTCTCTCTCTCTCTCCCTCTCTCTCTCTCTCTCTCACTCACTCACTCACTCACTCTTATTCTCTCTTTCACTCTCCCTCTCTCTCCCTCCCTCTGTCTTCACAGTTCCGTAACGTGCTTGTAGCGGAACAGTAAATGGGGCTATTGAGTTTTCCTGGCATTATTGGTGCGCTTTGTTTGGTTTAATTTACCTATGATGCGTAGGCACTGAACGTTTACCGAGATATGAGAGTGCAAATTGACACAATTCAGACTTTGACAAAATTAGTCAGTCACGACAGCTTGTTGCTTTTATGCATTTTGGGCTTTGGGAATCTAAACTGCTTAATGATCTGCCGACAAACTGACGGGCGAGCGTGAGAGGCGTTACGCGGCGGCGATGATGTCGAACAAAGAAAACAGGAAGACTAGTTGAGAGCATCACGACCAGAACCAAAGGAAACAGGAAGAAAATCACGGTACCACGACAAAAATCAGCATCGACACCTCAACATCTCTCATCTAAATAATCGGAAACGCCGCGTAACACTACCGGTCGCTCTCTCGGAAGCGGGTATGCCTTCCAGCACCTTTCTGGAGTTGCTCAGCCAATTGGTTAGGCGAAATCCACCAGAGGCCAGGAGTTTGGTTATTTCTTGTTGCATTGTAGTCGCTTCTTCAAGCGTCTTCCCAGAGATCAGAAGGTCATCCGTGTAGAAGTTTGCATTGACAGCGGCTGCTCCTGCCTGGGCTTTTGGGGTCGCTACTTGCTCGCTATAGTCTTGCGCTGTCTTCTGGAGGACAAAGTTGGCCATCGCCGGAGACGACTTAGCGCCGAAGATGACCACTTGCATCTGGTACATGTCTGGTGCTTTTGTCATGTCCATATCGCGCCAGAGAAAGCTAAGCGCTGGCTGATCGTTTTCAGACACTCGCACTTGATGGTACATTTGCTCTATGTTTGCTGTCAGAGCGACTGGCTGCTCCTGAAAGCGTAACAGGGCTCCTGGCAGACTCTTCAGCAAGTCCGGTCCGGTTAACAGCTTGTCGTTTAGGCTGGTGCCTCGGAAGCTGGCCGCGGCGTCGAAAACCACCCGCACCTTCCCTGGCTTGTTCGGGTCGGTCACTCCATGATGCGGCAGAAACCATCTGCAGTCGTTTGGTTGAGCTGCCTCTTCTGCGGTCAGCTTTTTTGCATGTCATGTCCTTGCTGTATGTAAGACTGCAAAGTGGTTCGAAACGCATCGGCCAGCTCGGGGCGGCGTTTTAGGCTCTTCTCTATGGCTTGAAGCCGTTTCATTGCCATCGCCTTGTTGTCCGGGAACTTGGCTTGATACTCTTTCCATAGCATGCCTGTCTCGTACCTGTCGGGTTGCTTGTTTGTCGTACGTCTCAGGATCGACAACGCACGCTCATCTTCCTTGGATTGCGACACTGGCTTGTTGTACTTAGTGCCGAAGGCTTCTGTCGACCACCAATCTTTCACTTGCTCGGCCAGAAGCTCTTCCGAACTGACTCTGCGTTGGATGAACATCACCTGCTGCATAGGTTCCGGGACGAGATTGTGAACCGCCCCCGTCAGAGCCCAACCGAAGTCAGTTCGTACCGCAACAGGCTGCCCTGGTGGTCCTGACCGCACTTCATGCTGTATCACAGCCTCGATGACGTTGGCGCCCAGTAGAAGTTGTACTTCGCCACTGGCACAGTCCGGCACGTCTAGCCCTTCCAAATGATGCCATTTCTTTCGGCTGCTGACTTGTGGCATGGAGATGTTGAGTTTGGGCACCGCCCACACTTCTGGCACCGCTCCGCACCTCTTCTTGCTCCTTCCTGCTCCTCTCCTCGAAGCCACTCCTCTTCTTTCTTGCGCTTCAGCTGCTGTAGGCGTAAACACTTCAACTTTGCGGCGACTTCTGCTTTAACCTGCAAAGCTTTCGAGGGGTTACTTGTGTTTCTTCTTTGGGCGACAGATACATGAGAGCCGGCTTCTGATGGCGCCTCATCCTTGCGCTCAGCAAGGTGCTGAGTGATTCTTTCCCCAATTTCCTCTCTGTCGCGCTCCGCTTTTGAGCAATACGCTTCTGCCTCAGCCCTTTCAGGTTGAGATGTCAGACAGGCTTCTAAAGCTTCATTCGCTGCGATGACACCTTCCAGGGACGAGTCAATGGTTTCCAACAAACCTTCCAGGCGCGACCCGGACCGACTCCCACGAGCTGCGATGATCGCTTCCGCTCGGTGACACGCCCGTGAGAATGCTGCCAACTTTTGCTCCCGTTTTCGGCGCAGCAGTTTCAAGTTTTCACTGGCTGCTAGAGCACTTCACGGATAGGCTTTTTAGGATCCGGCCCGGCCCATATCCGGCAAGTCATATCCAGATCCGCCCATTATCCGCCTTTCTTTGAATATCAGAATCCGGCCCACACATGGCCCGTTTGCAGCCAAACTTCCAAAAAATATCCGTAATAATCCGTTTCACCAATAACTTGTTTCACCCAAAACTGGACTAACAAATTCAATCTAAGGGACCAGACAGCCATACATCTCACAGACCATCATGGTTCCAAAAACCATGCTTATAAACCTAAAACCACATGAAAATCACCACATTGGTAAACTAGGTATCATCCTTCAATAGTAATACACAATTTCTCTAAGAAGTAAGAAGATAGGGAAGTTCAGGTCATCAAATGCATGTATGGTGGTAGTTAGTGAGTTACAAGTGCCCAACAGATATTACATAATTGTAATACCGCCCCATGCCCACTATCCACATCCCAGTCTTTACTCACCCACACGCAAAGTGCAGGTTAATTTTTAACTTCAATGTTGAATGTTAAAATTTTGATCCGTTTTGATCCGGGTTCAACCTTCAATTCCCAAATCCGGCCCGCCCATATCCGTTCTTTTTTAACAAATTTAGAATCCAATCCTATCCGGTCCGCGGATTTATCCGTGGATAACGGATTTATCCGGCCCATGAAGTGCTCTACTGGCTGCTTCTTGACGAGCTTCTTCCTGGACGCTCTCTTCCTGCTCGGCTGCGCCGGGCTGATCTGTACCTTCTGTTTCTGACATGATGCGGGCTCTATCCGGCCCGGAGGACCAGTTAAATGTCGCAGACGCAGCAGCCGGCGCCGACTCGGTGACGTTTGTGCCTGTGCGTCACGAGTGCTCTGTAGTGGACTGTATCTTGTTTCTGTGTGACTGGGCTTGGCTACTGGTCCATGACATTTAGGTGACTGAAACGCAGACCCTAATGACACAAGGATAAGCAGGGATAGAGGCAACGATGGCGTGACTCGAGGGGAGGTTAACCCGCGCCCTGCTGGGGGGTGTTTGAACACCCCCCCCCCTTGTGGTTTTTCGCGAATATCTAAAAAACGGCGGCGCGGAGCGCCGCCGTTTTTGGTACACCTTATCATACATCAATTCTACACATGTTGTGAAAATTTCAGACCAAGGTCATTCAAGGTCAGGTCACGAGGTCACTTGAAGTGACCTCACCTCATAAAAAGTTTCAATGTCTGTCATAGCTACACCGAGTGACCGATTGCTTTGAAACGTTCAGCGATTGCTAAGAGCAATAGCATGTACAAAATGTATATCTCAGAATTTTGATATCGATGACCTAAGGTCAGGTCAATTTTACGACCTCCCCATTATAAGTCAATGGGAGAAAATTGAAATGCGCCTCCTTTGAACGAAAGACATTATAAACACTCCCAAACACTAAATTACAAGTGGTTTAGACACACTGAACATGAAAATGGTGTCCGTGACCCCTGTTTATGCCCTGAGGTCATCTTAGGTCACGAATGGTATCTAACAGTTTTTCGCAAATAACTTTTGATAGAGGCATGCTAGAGCGATGAAAACGCCTTAGATGTGTTCAGCTCGACGATACGGATCGACTGATATGCAACATGACCCTTTCCGGTCAGGTCATGACCTTTACCTGAGGTCAAATTTTCAAGTTGACCTTTCAAGGTCAAGTTATAGTTCATTCGATGCGTCTTGACGAGAGGAACACGATGCCGGTAAAAGTAAGCTCGTACAAGGCTTGGGTCAAAAGTTATTGCGGAAAAACTGTTTCCGAAAAAATCGGCTATTTTTGCAGTTTTTCGCCCCCTGCAGGCAAAACCGTTGACGTTAGGTAAAATCTGAGAGAATTACTCAGAAAGGGCGTTAATAGGGCTATCGAATGCGCTTTTCCGCGGCGCTGTAGCTCTATTGGTTCCCGAGTTATGCGTTGGCTTCTTGGAAATTGTCGACATTCGATCTGGAAATCGGCGAAATTTTGCCTTCAATGACCTCTGGTGACCTGACCTTTGACCTGACAAAAAAATTGACCGAAGTGATTTCCTCATTATTTTTGACGCTCTTTCGAACGCCGTCTTCCGCGTATCGCTACGTGGCCCAGGAGCCGAGTTAGAAGGGGGGGGGGGGTGTTCAAACACCCCCCCCCCCCCCAGCAGGGCGTTGAAATCCAGGACCCCCAGCCGGGCGCGGGTTAAGGAGTCGCGCTGGCGCAACAGGGGTTCGTAGGACAGAGTCCACGATGGCGTGAACAGAGGTGAGGAATAGAGACCATACTGACACGATCGGGTGAGGTATAGGGAGGAGCAGCGGCGTATTTAGAAAATCGCGAAGGGGGGGGCAAGGGTTTGGAGGGCGCCACCTCACCCAAGGAGGGCGCCATACGGTCGCGAGATAAAAAATCGCTCAGTGGGGGTTGGGGGGTTGGGAGGCGTTTTTTACCATGCCACCAGTTTTTTTTGCGTAACCTTGTATAGGTCGTGCTGCATTGATTTTGCATCGTGTGTATTCTTTATACTTCAGGTCACAAAAGGTCAAGTGGTCTTGAAATGCTGCGCCGAAGGCGCGCGAAATTTTTGAAAACAACCTTTTCCTCCGCTTTTTAGGCACGCCTTTTATACGATCACTGTTCAAAGCTCCTCTCGCTCTTTTACCAAATTTGAAGGTGTAAAAAATACCTAAGTTTTGGTCGGGCCGCTGCCACACAAACTGTACAGAAAGCTTGGCTCATGGGTGTCGATGTATAAAAGTTTATTGGCGGTGGCATATCTACGCACCAGATCACCGTATCAGATTGATACCGGAGCGCGAGATGCGTAAACATCATCCAAATTACCTCAGACCAGCCTTCATAGCCTTCTCACAGATGCATAGTGTACCCACATAACCAGTTTCAAAAGTACGTCGAGTATAAAGTACGTATGGAATAAGTATGTCAAGGACGGAAGTAGGCGTAGGTATCGCAGAGGTAGGTACGTACAGTACAAAGTACGTATACCTAGACAAAAGTACCTACTTCAAGGAAGAAAATACGCATCGAAAAAGTACGTAAATTATAAAGTACGTATATCGCTAGGCATAGATGTCGCAATCGGTCGCAACTACAGCGAGACATGCAGTGCAAACGGTAGCAGACAACAGTAGTTTCCCCTACCAAAGTGGTGGTTTTCTACCACAGACGCTCGTCGAGGTCGGAAATTCCAAATACGCGTTTCAATCACCGAAACTTCAGAGTTCAGATGCCTGCTGTTGCGCCCGAACCTGTTGACAATACTTAATCGTAATCCATATAGATGCCATGATGCACGTAAAGTAGGATCAATCCGTTAAGACCAAAGACGTGTTTTATGCATCGTAGAGCGTAGATAGTTTTGGTAGGTATAGATACTTCATTCATTGTGCTGAATGCACGTTCATTTGTGGCAGTTTTCACAGGCAAGACATCAACTATGTGCAATAGAACGACTAAGTTGAAAAACATGCCAAAGGAGTAAATAAATGATAGGAGGGCAGCGATCAACGGATGTTGCCAATAGGTAGAAGGGCTGCGATCCACAGGAGGGCACTAATAGGTAGAAGAGCCCCGATCAACATCCCGAGTTTCGACAGTAGGGCACCGATAGGTAGGAAGTTGGCGAGCAGCAGGAGGGCGCCAATGGATAGAAGGGCAGCGATCAACAGGAGGGCACCAATAGGTAGGAGGGCGCCGATCAACAATCAACAGGAGGGCGCCACCAAGTAAGAGGGTGGCGAGGAACAGGAGAGCACCAATAGGAGGGTGGCGATCAACAAGAGGTCGCCAATAGGTGGGAGGGCGGTCATCAACTGGAAGTCGCCAATGAGCGGAAGGGTGACGATTAAAATGGGGGTGGCAATGGTGAGGAGGGCGCCTTTGCTCAAGAGGATGACACGAACAGGAGGGCGTCTGTGCGGAGGGCGCTGGTCAACAGGAAGCTGCCAGTGGATAGGAGGGCGGTGATCAACAGGAGGGTGCCAGTGGTTAGGAGGGCGGCGATCTACACGAGGGCGCCAATAGGAGAAGGGCCCCGATTAACATTCAACAGGAAGGACTAGGGAACCAATAGGTAGGAGGGCGGCACTGAACAAGAGGGTGCCAAAAGGGAGAAAGGCGGCCTTCAAAATTTCACATGAGGGCGCAATAGGTAGGAGAGCGCCAATAATTATGAGGACGCCGATCAGCAGAAGGGCGGCAATGTGTAGCAGGGTGGCAACCTACAGGAGGGCGCCTTCGGGTGAGAGGGCGCTTATTTACAGGACAGCGGCTTACATAGGCGACCACCGTTACGCTTAGAGAGCTACAGCCTACAAATGTGGTTGGAGGGCGCCCGAGGGAGCCCTCCAACCGTATTTGGAGGGCGTATTTGGAATGGGCGTCCTCCGAGGGCGGCCTCCATCCGTATTTTCCCTGTAAACACATTCGCGATTGGAGGGCGCCCTCCAGTCGCGATTGTTTTTCGATTCGATTATATCACAATTGCATTTGCGATTGGAGGGCGCCTTCGGCGCCCTCCAATCGCAAAGGGCGCCTTCGGCGCCCAAGGGGGGGGGGGGGGGGTCCATGGCCCAGTGGCCCCCCCCCCTGCCTACGCCCCTGGGGAGGAGGATAATTCTGCGTTTGAAGGGTAAGTTAAGTGAAGTGTAAGTGGAATATACTGTGCCGCTATCTTGATTCTCTCACTCCTCGCTCTCGGTGATTACTTCTCTTTTCACACCACTGCACCGATTTCACAGTCTGTATTGCTAAGAGTCAGATTCGGCCGAGCCAATCACACTTCTCGGAGGCTGCGACGAGCGGAGCGAAACGACCGCACGGCGCGACGACTGAGACAGAACAGAGAGAGGGAGGTGTTTACAGCAGGTTTAAATACGACTGACAATGGGGTCACACACAGGGGAGATAGTGAGGGAGCAAAGCAAACGGTATTAGACAAACTAACTGGACGCGACGAACCGGATATAAAGAAAGAGAGAGGGCGCGACGCAGCGCGCCAGCGGCCGGCGGGACGGACGCAGCGCGCTAAACAAACGTAACCGGGCCCGCCGCGCCGACCACGTTCCCCGTGAACAAAGCTATCGACGGGTGTCGCCGCGAGAGTGGTCAGGTCCGGCACACACAGGTGCGCAGAAAACACCCCCACTGGGGCGGGGAAGGGACGGCGCGGTGGCGCGCTCGGCGTTGTGCTGGCGCGACCGGCCGCCCGCCCCGCCGCTGGAGAGACGGGTGGCCGGACGGGATATTTGGCTGCCACACTTACATACAAGGAATTGGGAATGGGAATAGTATTTTCCCGTCGTTGTACACAAAACCTTCACTTCCTAGTTCATACAACAGCTTTCAATTAAACTCAAAAGCCGAAAAAGCCCATCAATTCAAGTTCATTCATACATTCCCAGTGCATTCAATGATTATCAAAAACGCGCTGATTCTTTATTTGACTAAAACTTGTGGATTATTTTCCATCCTTCACACTAGTGATGTTTTCACCTCATGATTTCGTCGATAGTTTTGCCCTTGACGAAATAGCATTCTAGCACGAGGATCAGAACAGATAAGCCTAACGTCATTGGTACGAGCAGGAGAATAGGAAACACATCCCCTAGAGTCAGCTCCTTGTATCCACTAGAGGGCTCGCAAATCACGCCCGTGGAGAAAAACCATCGTTTCCGCAAGCCTTTAACCAGCCCCGTACTGCCCATTTTCAGCAGCAGGCCATTTAATTCAAGCCTTAGTGACGTCCTCTTTTTGGAAATAGCCATGAACTCTCCCGCTAGTCTTCCTCGAGCGTACGGAACCGGCACGAACGAGCAAGCGGCATCGCCCAGGGACTTCGTCAACGCAGGCATGCTGACATACACCATGACCTTCCCCTCTGTGCTCCTGCGGGCGCTCTGCGGCGACCTTATGTCCAGGGGGACGACATCCTGGCCGGACATAACGCGCCGGTGCAACTCACGCTCATACTTGTCGCTGCTTGCCTTCCACCGGTCCAAGGAGGCATGTCCGGGAGTCACTGACAGCTTCCACCCGGGCTCTTCCGAGAAGTGCTTGAGGCTGACGATGGGAGCGTCGACACTGACAGATGTCAAGTGGGAGATCAGGTTGGCTGTGTAGCCGGCGGTGATGATGATTCCCAGCATCCAGCAGCATATGGTAACGATCCTACCTGACAGGGAGGTCGGCGTTGTTGTCCATCCTTGACCTGCTGCGGTCATGAAGCACAAGAAGAGACATGACGGCCAGTCTGCCTCTCTTTCTGTCGGTCTCTTATTTTCCTTGCTGCTCCATCCTCTCTGGATGACCCATAAAATGAGGGAGAGCACCACGAGTCAAGCAAGAATCGCCCACCACACTTGAGCGTGCAGCGGCTTCAGAAGGGAGTTGAATAGATTCGATGTCAAAGAAGGGATCTCCTCCTCGTCTGCACGCACATAAAACCGGTAATAAGAAGAAGTGACTGGAAATTTGTCTAGAAAGTCTACGGCTGTCGCTCTCTGCTGTGTGATATCCAGCGTCGTCACGGCGACATCAGCGCGCCCGTAGGCCAGCTCTCCGATCATGCCGGACCAAGTGCCGTTCTCATGCATCGAGCCGTAATCTCCAGTCAGCAGTGGCACCATCCTGAAGCGAATGTTGAGCACACTGGCCATGATCAAGGCCATATATAGGAGGTAGCGACACTGAGCGATTTGTTTACAGCCAGTTTCGGACTCAGTGACGCAAATGTGTCGTCACGGGACAAAACAATATGGCCACCTCTAATGAGAACCAAGTGCAAGAAGTTCCCGGATGTAGCCAGCACTGACGTCACCGGGTCCGAAACCAATGACATCAGTACTGGACCTATGGCGAAGCAAAGTAGTGACACCCCCCTGGCCATGATGCTCCAGAGGTCGTGTAGATACCCGGAGCAGTTGAAAGAGCCGTCCGCGTGTCGGTCCACCACCATGTACGGCGGGTCGTGGACGGTCGTCACGATGAGCTCCGCTGTGGCGTTCGGTCCCACCACCTGATCAGGGTTTTCGATTGTCCATGGTTTTCCCACGGACAGCAAGCTGCCAAACTTCTCCATCTGATTATGTTATTGATGCTTGGACGTCTCAAGAAGACGCCACGAAGTTGATTTTGCTGCACGGAACAAAAAATGCGGTGTGCTGCTTGCAGTTAATGATCTTTTTGAGCCTATATTTCAAGACAGCTGAAAGTCAAGATTCGGTTATGATTTATAATAATCTGCCAAAAGTGCAGTTGTTGCAGGCCCGTTTGATCCAAATCAAGGATGTTCTGCGACCTTTGACGCGTGCTGACCTGCTCACGACGCTTTTCTGTCGCAGACTGGTTGGGGCCTCCTCTCCTTGGCGACGAGTGTCTTCACTAGGGGCTATCAGCGAACTGCGACATTATTGACCTCGTGGTGGTGACCTCTATCATCCTAACACAGAAAGGCGATTTGTCTCTTTCCAAGCGGTAGAATGAAGGCACGAGCGATAACAAATAGAGCGATACAGTTGACTGTCATCAGTTGAAAAGCGCAGGCGTCCGCACCAATGCACTACAGGAAATTGGTATTGATGTGGTTTCTAAGGAGGTATCCATCGAACATTGTATGTGGCCTACGGACTGAAAAGACACGAACGATATACTAGGAGAAAATAATCAACTAGGAAAATCATCACATTTTATGGGGTATGTGTGGAATATAGGTATTTTATATAGCTTGACAAATGCTCGCAACATTTTTTTTTTATTAGATATAGTGATACTAGTTGAAGCTTTAATGTGTTCTGCCTTGCTGTTTTCGTCTCAACTGTTTCGACATCACCCTTGGTGGTACAGATATATCCTCAATCAACCCTCTCGTCTCTGTCTCTCGGTTGGTGGCTGAGGCTGAGGATAGTGCTTGGGATGTGTTTGTGGTTGTTTGGGGTGAGTGCTGTGTGGTGGCTGGGGCGGCGATAGGGCTGTGTTTGTGTCTGCCTGGGGGCGCTATATGGTGAATGGAGGTGGAGAGTCAAAGAGGTGTGTTTGTGGTTGTTTTTGGGAGCTTTGTGTGCGGATGGGGATTAGTACAAGAGGTGGGCGTCGGTGTTGATAAGGTTGGTGATGTTATCCAATAGCGGTTGAGTGCTTGCGTCAACACTGGCAGGTTTCCACGTCACGTTCACCTACAAAACGCTGTCACCGGTCGCTTTGATGCTTTTCCATGTGTACTGAACATAATCGCCCGCCTGGGATGCATTATGTCATCGTGTTTGCCAAATGCCAGCAAAATGAATTGGTCGTCCCTTTCGGTCAACACAGCAAAATGTTAGCGTGGGCATTGCAAGTCGCGAGCTCGATACTCATGCAGACGGTTTCACAGAAAATACCTGAGGTCAGTCTACAACAGGGAACCGTTGTGACCACATCAACAGGTGATCAAGAACTGCTACATAAGGTAGGCGGCGATTGAAGGCCTTCTGATTGTTTAGCGAGGAAAGCATTGATAAACAAAGATACTTCCCTGACTTCTACGAAAATGGATTGAATTCAACACAAATTGTCGTCAGTCGTCAACAGCTGAATCATTTTTGTGCGTCTTTGCAGGCTAGCTGAAAAGAAATGGAGAAGTTTGGCGGCCTGCTGTCCGTGGGAAAACCCTGGGCAATCGAAGACCCTGATCAGGTGGTGGGACCGAACGCCACAGCGGAGCTCATCGTGACGACCGTCCACGACCCGCCATACATGGTGGTGGACCGACACGCGGACGGCTCCTCCAGCTGCTCCGGGTATCTATACGACCTCTGGAGCATCATGGCCAGTGCGCTCAACATTCGCTTCAGGATGGTGCCTCTCCTCAGCGGGGACTTTGGTGCACTGCGTAACGGCACTTGGTCCGGCATGATCGGAGAGCTGGCCTACGGACGCGCTGATGTCGCCGTGACGACGCTGGACATAACACCGTCCAGAGCCACGGTCGTGGACTTCCTTGACACGTTTCCCGTTAACTCGGTCACCTACCGGTTCTACGTCCGTGCTGGCGAGGGCGAGACGCTTTCGCTGACAGGGAACCTTTTCAAAGCTCTTCTGAAACCGCTGCATGCCCACGTGTGGTGGACGATTCTTGCCTCACTTCTGGTGCTCTCCCTTATCTTATGGGTCATCCAGAAAGAGGGGAGCAGCAAGGGCAAGAAGAGACTGGGAAAAAGAGAGTCAGACTGGCCGTCGTGTCTCTTCCTGTGTTTCATGACCGCAGCGGGTCAAGGATGGACAACAACGCCGACATCCCTGTCAGGCAGAATCATCACCATATGCTGCTGGATGTTGGGAATCATCATCACCGCCGGCTACACGGCCAACCTTATCTCCTACTTGACAACTGGCGGCGTCAACGCTCCCATCGTCAGCCTCAAACACTTCTCGGAAGAGCCCGAGTGGAAGCTGTCAGTGACTCCCGGCCATGCTTCTCTTGCCTACTGGAAATTCAGCAGCGATAGGTACGAGCGCGACCTATATCGACGTGTGGCATCTGGCGAAGGATATCGTCCGTTCGACTTCAGCTCTCCGGAGAGTACGCACAAGAGCACAGAAGGGCAGGTCATGGTATACGTCAGTATCGACACGATGATCAGCTCTCTGGGCGACGGTGCGTGTTCGTTCGTCACAGTTCCGTACGCTCCAGCGAGGCAGGCGGATGCGTTCATAGCCATTTCCAAAAGAAGACCGGTTCTTAGGCGTGACTTGAACAGGGTGCTGTTGAAAATGGGAAACGTTGGGCTGGTCGAGGCTTTGTGGAAAAGGTGGGTCTTCTACAAGAATGTAGTTTGTGAAGCGCCAACCGGCTACAAAGAGGTTACTTTAGGAGATATGTTTCCTGTCTTGATGATCATGCCTCTTACGATATGCTTGTCACTCGTAATTCTGGCACTAGAATATTTTCTCTTCAACTATGATATGATCAAAAGAATCATTTTAGAAGTGCGTGCGAACAGTGCGAGGCAGATGTTCACTGCAAGAAAGTGGTGAAAGGAAGCTACTGAAGTCATATTCTGCTATTGATAAGACAAATAAAAGCAAGCGGCAAATGGAGCCATGTGTGAATATCATTTTTAGACGACGTGTGACACACGGTCTAAATGTCATTTGGCGCTGATGTCATTTCCACGCTCATCATTGGTGCCCTCACATCACCCCTTGACACCCTACGTTTTTAGTAGGTGCCTCTTTCTCTCCCTTCTTTCACCAGCATCGGACCGTCACGTGACTGTCTCGTGACCGGGTCAGGAGGAGCGGACTGAACGTCCCCGGCTCTCACACTGGCCAGCTGACACTGTTCCGACAGAAAACACACAGAAGGCACTGAGTGGCAATCACAAGCTGCGCATCACAACTACGCAGTAATCAGGTTACAGCGATAGCTGCGATTGTACGCTGGCCGGTAGCGTTTCTGGCTATTTACAGTGACAGATGACACGATGTACATTGTACATACAAAGACAACGTACAAATTCATTCAAATTATACAAATTCAGTATTTTGCTTTACCACCTGTAAAGTTGATAAAATAAAAGAAACAGTTGTGTCAAAAACTAATAAGGACATAGGGCGTCTTAAATACCCTGGGCGTCTTGGACGTTTCTACCTTACGCTAAAAGTTGTCAAACCTATAAATTTGAAGAATGCTCTGTTATGAAGTTCAGTTATTATCTAAGTGACATCGATCAGTACATTTCATGATATTCGAACAGTGATACGCTTTTTTTTCTAACACATTGCAGGTGCCGGTGGTGACCTCGAATGAGCGAGTACGGTCAGCCGCCAACACGGCCAATAAGGACCTGGCTCTGAACTAACCTTCGCTCATCGCTGTAAATCATTCCAATTACACATGCACACTAATTATGCATGCAACATCGCATAGGCGGCGGGACGGGGAGGGCACCGGGGCACAGTGCCCCCCTTTGATTGTGGCATTTTAACATTAGCCCTATGGGTGTTGCATGGAAAGAATGGGACCAAAAGTCGGTGGTGCCCCCCCCCCCCCTTTAATTGAAGATGTTCCGCCGCTACTGCAACATCGAAATAATGTATGTGTAATTGTTACAGATGTTTACTTTTCTTCTGATGATTGCTCTTCTTCGCACCAATATATTGAATGCGCATTGTGCAACAAATGATGACCTTATTTCGAGCGTTTTAACCCGCGCACCGACGGGGGTACGCGCCAACTTATACCCGACGGGGAGGAGGCGGTTGCCCCCCCCCCTGAGATATCGAGAACGAACCAAGATAGCGACAAGCCGTAAACGGCATGGGATACGCACGGACAAGTTTTACTATTTTTACAAAAGTTATTTTCAGGTCAGGTCAAAGATGACGTCACACGGGTCAAAAAAGTCAAAATGGCGGCGCTAGAAATAAAGAGAGTTTTTCTCGGATAACTTCCGAAGTAGCCAAGCACGGAACTAACTAATGACGCCATCGTGATCCTCTTGTCAATCTGCATCGAATCACATATGCGTTGACCTCGATGTATGCGCGGCTGTATCTCGTTCCTGTAATGAGTCATTAGCAAAAAAAAACTTTGGTGACCCTTGATGACGTCACATGACCTTACAGCTCCCCAAAAGCAAAAAGGTCTCAAGGTAGTCAAGGTTAATCGTATATGAAGTCATCAATGGTATATTGGGCCACTCCGACGCGTTTTAGTGAGATAAAAAAAAACAGGAGGTTCATTTTTCCCCCATCGACTTGTAATGGGAGGTCAAGAAATTGACCTGACCTTAGGTCATCGATATCAAAACTCCGAGACATAAAAATGTAGCTATCAATGCCCTCATTACATCCTAACGACTTTCAAAGTCCTCCGTTATCTATTGTAGCTCTGACACGGTGACAAAGTTGCAAAAAAAGTGATTTAAGGTTGGGTCATTCAAAGTGACCTGATAACCTGACCTCGAAAGATAGGAGGTTCAACCTTGCACACAATGTGTAAAATTGATGAGGAAAAAATCATGCCAAATTCAGCAGCGCTACGAGCCGAGGTTTTACCGCTATTTACGAAAAACCTTAGGGGGTGGGTGTGGTTATCTCTCCCGGGGTTGCGTTGTTTAATTAATGCAATGTTTTACTGCAATTAGATTTCCACATAGACAGTGTCGTACAGGCGTATTTTTCATTTCGCTACAATTGCACAACCACACACTTCCACTTCACAATTTTCGATTTAAAAACCACAATCTGCAACATCACACTGCCAGGGTGTCCCTAACGGAGAAATATTTGCGAGTGTCACATTGGTGCGCTAACGCAGGAGCTAAGCTCACGAGCTTTGGTAGCCGAAGTTCGGGCCTGCACCTGTCCCTTGGCTTACTATGGATAAGCACAGCTCATTTAAAACTTAGCACTTGCACTGACGGGCATGTGGTATTAAATGATTGGCCACTGGTCTTCCTTTATCTCCCCAATATTTTAGCGGAGGAGATTGGTGACGCGCAGTGGAAACGCTGCTATTTGGTTGTCAGGAAGGGGCATTCTACAATTACATGGTTTTCAAAATAATGTGGAAAATGCGTAAAAGAACAAAATACAAACGCCAGCTCAGCTAAAAAAGTTCGCTTTAAGAACTGAGTGACGTCTCCTCCATCCTCAGAACATTCACATTTCACATGTCCCTGTCGTTGACTCATGCAATCATTCGGTCCGGAGTCGGTCACTCCGTCGGGGTGGGTAGGTATAGGGCACGATTTCAGCTATCCCAAAGTGATGGTCGTTGCCGCTGGTGGGACTTGG
This sequence comes from Amphibalanus amphitrite, assembly GCF_019059575.1. Taxonomy (NCBI): domain Eukaryota; kingdom Metazoa; phylum Arthropoda; class Thecostraca; order Balanomorpha; family Balanidae; genus Amphibalanus; species Amphibalanus amphitrite. The sequence goes on from NW_024881745.1 coordinate 595,810, forward strand.
GTCTATCTCAGCCGCACCGATGACCGGTCTTTGCAATAGTCCCGTTGTCGCGTCTGGGTGGCGATGCTCAAAGTTGTCTCAGTCGCGATGGTCACCTGATGGTGGTTGCATCACGTACTTACTTTTGATTTTTTCCTATGGCCTTACAACGGTGTTGTCAGACAAAAGAGATTAACCCTCCCCCCAAAAAAGTCAAAGGTAAAATGAGGGTGTATATTGGACTGCATGCCCCTCACACATGTTTCTGAAAGTGCAGGGCATTACATATTCATAACGAATTGAAATAAACATTTCTTATTTACCTACGTGAAAATAGCGAAAATCAAGCAACTCTCATTTATCACGCTATAACCAGCTCACATGAAGAAGAACAATTGAAGGAATGGCACTTGAGTGATGACCGAGGCCCGAGGTAGCGACATTTTTCACCTGTTCATTCACAATTAAACGCAGTGCATCTGTGGTTGAATTGGCTTGGCTTCTCACTACGGACCTCGCTCACTGTAAAGCACTCGTGCAATGTTATCGTTCGATGTGGCTGGCAGATCTTTAGGGCTGCGTTTGTTCAGTGGCTGTACCAAAAGCGCAAACCATATCTTGCTGCATATGTGTCTGAAAGCGGTACATGTCGCTGTCAAAATGCTGGAGAACAAACGTATCATACTTTCAAATGATTGTAATGTGAACGTAAGCAGGTTCCTAGGAAAGCATACATGCACCTTTATAAGCTTGATCAGAAGTACAGCGTTGGTCTTCTACTCGATAGCATTTATAGTTAGGCACTTTATCTAAAGCCATTGAATATCTCTTTCTGCAAACAAATATAATCTTACGGCTTATGCCCCTTGGATAAAAAAACAAGTTTGTCTCACACACACACACACACACACACACACACACACACACACACACACACACACACACACACACACACACACACACACACACACACACACCCACACACACACACACACACACACAATGTTTATTAGCAGAGACAGAAAGATTCTGGAAGAATGAGGCAGAGGGATGCAAAAGCGCAGAGCGCTTGAGTTTAAGCATCACTCTGAACGAAAATGCAAACAAACGAAAAAAAAAAACTCCAGCCAGATGAGATTCTAAGCATGAGCTATAGAAAAACATTGACAGGCGTAGCATAAAGCATACGAGTTGGCTGTCGCCGCCACGACAGACACCGAGCAGTAGAGCAGCGTGCGCGAGCCACAGCACGGTCAGCCCGGAGCGCCACGACCAACCGCGGCCTGATCCCCTAGGTCAATGTCGTACTGTTCAGTGAGCTGTAAATCGGTTCGATTTTAAAATGAATTTTTGAAAGAGATGTGCGACTACGCTGCCGCTCTCATCGTCCAGAGTCTCACCGTAAATCAGAATGTCAAGTTTTTGTTTTGGAGAAATTACATTGAACTCAATACCTAATTGATCGTATATAGTTTGAAACAAATCAAGCCTTAGTGGTTCAAATAATGGACAGTCTAGAATGTAATGCCGAACGTTCTCGCTTGGAAAGCCACAAGCACACACAGACGTTTCACTTTTTTGAATTTGGAAGAGATGGGAGTTAACCCGCGCGGGGCTGGGGTCTCCAGCCGAACGCGCGGGGCTGGGGGGGGGGGGGTAAATTTTACCCCCCCCTGTTATCTCCCGAACTAATGGTCCGATTTGGAAAATTCAAACGCCAATCGAAAGCTCTCATCACGAACTACTAAAAACATGTACTTACTTTTAAGTTTGAGGTCAAGGTCAAGGTCAGGTCAAGGGTACAAATTGCAAGTTTCTACAGTATCGGCCTTGTACCGTAGTTGCCGAAGAATGGAGTCATGGACTGAGACTGATCGCCCAAAACGTGTTCTTAGGCTACCAAGACAATATTCGTTGCATACAATATCATTCAGAGGTCAAGGTCAAGGTCAGGTCAGGTCAGGTCAGGTCAGGTCACCAAAAAACAAAATATAGAAAAGGGCATGTGCGACACATGTTTTATGGGTCATTTTACTCATAGAATTCAATAGGCACACTCAATAAGTGATATGGACCACCTCTGGATGAATTTCAGGTCGAGGTCAGGTCAAGGTCAGGTCAAGTGAGGTCAAATTTTGAAGTTGGTTGTTAAGGCCTAAAAAGGTGTCTATCTGATGCAGTTTTTCACGGCGTATCGAATGGTGCTATTTTTGTTTCCGTACGAGATCTAGAACTTCCAAAAAAGTCATTTTTCAAAAAATTTGTGTGTCGTGACGTCATAAAATTTTGAATAACTCCCACATTTTTGAACCGATTCTTCTAAAATTTGGTATGTAGGTGCACATAGACCACTTCTCTGACATATATTCCGGTTTTTTCGATAGACTCAAAATTTTGGATTTTATAATGATTTTCCCAAAAAAGTCAGTTTTTTGAAAAAATTTAGGCCAAAATCCAAAATTTTCAGAAAACCGAGATAGCCATTTGATAGACAAAGTAAAATTACGTATAACCTTTTTTGTTACGTCTTGATTCCTTTAAAAATGAAGATGTTAGCGGCGTTTGAAATTTTGCCGTTTTTGAGGCGAAAATGGCGAACATGACGTCACTAAAACGTCAATTTCTCAAAAAATTTGCGACGGATTTCGCTCAAATTTTCAGGGAACGTGTCAAATTGATGTAAAAAAAGGTACTGGAAGTTTGGCGGCGCTGCGCGCCGCCGTTTTTGAGATATCGCAAAAATTCGCGAGGGGGGGGTAAAATTTACCCCCCCAGCCCCGCGCGGGTTAAGGCGTCTCATTCCGGTTCTTAGTCTTGTGTGCAGAGTATTTCGTAATTTAGACCCAGTTATGTAAAATTTTGGAGGCTTGGTCACCCCCAGCCGCTCAGAAATCGTCTTTTTGAAGGATGTTCGTGTCAGGGATCGGGTGGACTCAGGGAGATCATTCCAGTATTTAGCTGTCGATGGAAAAAAAATGAACTGTAGTAAGAAGTGGTGCGGCTAGGCGTCGTTGTGTGTGCACTGGCGTTTCTTAAGATTCGTCCGGTATTTTCAGCGCGTGTGTGTGGCATTATCATTTTTATATAGTGTGGTATATGCTCGTCGTGACCGTTAAATGTGTGATAAAGTGTTATTTTATGCATGCGTCTTCTTGTCGATAGTCTATCCCACCTAAGTCGAGTAAAAGCTTGTCCGTTGGTGTCCTAAATAAGGTTGCTGTCACAAGTCTTGCCGCTCTGTTTTGTAGTCTCTCGAGTCGCATGGCGTCGTGTGTCGTGATATGTCCGTCGTATACTGTGTCGCAATAGTCGAAGTGTGGTCTGATATATGTCTTATAAATTTGGTCGAGAATGGGCCTGGGTACGTATTGTGCAATTGGATATAGTGGGCTTAATGCTTTGTTGACCTTTTTGCAAATTTGGTTGATGTGATGGTGAAAATGTAGGTCATTGGAGAATGTCAATCCCAGGTGGGTGTGATTTTCATGAATGGGTATGGGATTCCCACCAAATGTGAGACGTGGTGTTATGAAATTATTTTTACGTGAAAAAGTTTGCTGGACTATTTTTGTTGTGTTGAATGTGATTGCCCATTCTCGACCATATTCATATATTTTGTTAAGGTCGCGTTGAAGTGAAAGTTCTACATCGTGAATGTCTGTCGTTGAGTGCGGTGCGTGAAGAGATGTGTCGTCTGCAAAGAGTAGAATGTCATTGTCAATGTTTTGTTGAAGTCCGTCAAGATACATTAAGGCTAAGAGGGGTCCGAGTACAGAACCTTGAGGACAGCCAGCATTAACAATTTGTTGGTTCGAAAAGGTGTTATTTATTTGTACTCGTTGTCGTCTGTCACTTAGGTAGGAAGTCAACCAATTTAAAAGTGAGTCAGTTATGCCAAAGTCGTGTTTGCATTTGTGTAATAGGGGCATTCCAGGACGAATCAACAGCTCATGGGTGCAAATTAACACCCGACCCCCTCAGATTTTCTTCATAATTGCTGTATAGGGTTATTCTGTGCCCAGAAGCCGAATCTGAGATTTTTAGACCTTTAGGAGCAACGGTTTTTGAGTTATAGCATTGGGAAATTTTGGAAAGTTAAAAAAACATCATTGTATTTTAGTAGCTATATCTAATCGAAAACTTTTTTTAAACTATAAAAATTATACATATTTCAACTCGCCACATCACAAGCTTTCAGATGGTATGCAAAAT